>NC_090674.1:7342959-8012003 GCF_013368605.1 Nyctibius grandis
GCCTAGGTGCGTACCACCACCAAGAAATTGAAATAAAGCTTGGGATTTGTGGGGCTGCATTTCTGTGAGCAGTGTCGGTGTTTGCAACCCCAGCCCCAGCGGTCTGCCTGCCAGTGCCGACAGCTCCTGCACTGGGGGCCAAGGTAGCGGTCGGGGTACTGAAGGCCTGGCTTTGTTGCTGATGTGTAAATCTGCCTTCAGCACTTACAGGTCTGATCCTGCAGCCCTTCTTGCTCCCTGTAATCGCATGGGAGTTTTCATTTGCTGGGTGAACCCCAGTTATTTATTTTCATAGTGACTCACATCAGCCATCTGCCTGCTTTTGTTTAGACACCCTTACAGTGCCCTTCCCACCTATATGAAACTGCTGAATTTTGCAGTCCCACACAAATATATAAATCACATCTGTAGACCTCTGCAAACCCCATCCACAGACAGGGATTGCTCCAAAACCTACTAGCAGCCTCATCTCATCACTCTGGTTTTCTTATGGAACTTTTTTGCACAACTCCCAGCCGTTTGCTTCACAGAAGACAAGAGACGTGTTTAATTTTGGAAGATAAAATGCAAGTAGTTTCAGTGGAAAGACAAAATTAACAGTATATTACTGAAACTATGGCATTAAAAGATATCCATATGATTGTAATTATGAAGCTAGATCCTTCCAAAGGAGGGTTCTGTCATTCCCTATACTTGTTACAATTGCTGTCATACAAATGTGTTCGTTATTTTTATCATTTTTTTTCTTCTTATTACACGTTTTGTCATAAGAATAACTCATCAAGGTTTTATGACTAATAAATTCTCTAAATTACAGTCCAAGGATGCATTACTTTAATTTTTTCCTCCATATTCTGTTTTTAATTGCCATTCTATTTCCCACTTGCCTTTTTTAATGACTCGTTAGGCTTAAGGGGAAAGAATAGAATTTAGTCCACCTAAGATCTTGCATCAAGGTTTGGACACCTCAGAAGGGAAGTGATTCATTACGGGGAGGAAAAATATGACTTGTGTGTCTCAAGAGAAGACTTCAGATTTTGTGTATTAAGGATATTCAAAGCAAAACAAAAAAAAAATTCTTAAGAAAGCCCCAGACCAGGCATTGTTTATTAAAATCATTTGAACAATTATTTCTAATAAGAAACGCATTCAAGATGTACATGATTTTTGTAAGATATAGATATATGTATAACCTTTAATGTGTGAATAGGTCTGCTGGGATCATTTCAGAGTTCTGAAGATTAAATTTAGCCGTGTCCTTAAAAACCTTGTGAAATCAGGACCGAAGAGAATAAGAGGTAACATTTTTGATTACGATTTCTTTTGTGAGCTTCATGCGTTGCTGGCTGGTGCCTGCCAGTGGGGTGCTGGCTGCGGGCAGGCCGGGAGCCGCATCCCCAGGGCACCTGCGGGGTCTCTGTCCTGGAATAAAGGAGAACATGAGCGGGGTGAGTTTGCTGAACCCCCCGCCCGTTCCAGCACTGCCCCGTGCTGTCAGTACCCACCGTGGTACCTGTGCCAGCAAACGGGGCCCATAAAAATGCCTTTTGAGATGCAGCTGCAGGCTGGTTTGCCATTCTTAATGTAAATACCCACATCTCTCACACAGGGGTACAGGCCTTGCCTCCATGTTAGGTGTCAGAGAGATGTGGGCCCCAAGCAAAATATTAGCCACAAATTCAAGCTGTTTAAAGCATTTCTTCTGGGTGCTCCTAGAGATCTGTTGTTCTGCGTGTATCACGTCCCTGGGTACCCTTTCCTGGCTTGCAGCGTGTGCCCGTTTCACACTCCTGCGTGCATCCCAGAACGCCCATGTACAAAATAGTTGCACGAGCTTCTGCTTAAATTTTGTCAGGATGTTGACCTGGGAAACTCACTTTTTTTCTTTCCTTACCCTGACAGAGTTCTTAAATCGGTCACAGATTTTTATGGGCCATCATTGGCATGGATTTTTTTTTTTAAGAGCATTTCAGGCTTGACACAAAGTCGTTACCAAGGCAGCGTGGGCGGCACGAAGGCCTCGGCCTGCGCACTCAGCAAAGCTCTTCACCGCGCTTACGGAGTTGGCACAACTGCGCCGGAGAAGCAAGGAGAGGGTTTAGGAAGTCGGGGCGAGCCCCTTTCCGATTGCCTCATCGTCCTCCTCAGCTTGCTTGTGGCAAGGGCCCTGCCAAGCCTCAGCCCGGCCCGCGGGACGCTTCCCCTTAGTGTTTGTCTTGGATGTTTCAGGGGCAGATGTCGGAGTTTCGCAGTTTCCCGGTGCTGCCACAGGCTCTCCTGTTCACAGTGCTGCAGGAGGGCCTTGCAGGGAGTTTCTTTATTCCAGTGTCCAACTCAGAAGTGACTTTCACTTACATCTTACAGCAATTTTCAAGCTATTCTCATGGCTCCTGGCAGCGGGGAGTGACGGCCCATCCACGGGCTCTGCTCATCCCAGCGAACAAGCAGCTAGCGCAGGTGAGAGGTGAGGAAGGAGCAGTGTTTTTCAGGCAATGAATAACCAAAGCTGAGAAAACCACGAGTATAGTGCAGAATAACTAGATATATTTAAGAAAGGGGGATATCTGATAATGGGCAGATACAGAGTTAAGATCCTTAATTTTAACAGTGATTATTTGTTTCCTGATTGCAACAAGGACTTGGCCGTGCTAGGCCTTCCGTGAGCACACACAGTTTGTCTGTAGTGCCGTAACAAGAGGCCCAGAAAAATGAGTTTTACACGCGTGACTACCAGCCAAACCTCTCTAGAGGGAGGCAGAGAGCTATTTCTTGGGGAAGATTTGATAGTTTGTGTGCGGCACAATCAGCAGCAACAAAAAAGCACTCTTTGTCAAGTGTGTTTCAGGTGGCAGCACAGGTTATGCTAGTGGCAAAGTCCTTAAATATTCACCTCCATCACTGGCTCAGCAGGATTTTGCTCTTGCCAAAGCTGTACAGCACTTCTCTTGCAATTGCAGGTCTCCGATTGTAGCCCGGCTAGTGCCGAACCAGAGGGTGCTCTGGGGAAACAGGCTCTGAACTGGGTTCTGTCTAATCAAGACTAACAGAGCAGTCCAGTCCTCACGTCTGTGCTTCCAGGATGGTGGCTAATTACTGCACAAATGTGAGTATTATTTAAATGCACTGCCCAATATTTTTCCTTCCTCTGCTGACCATGAGCAGTTTGCTACGAATGGCTTCTCACGCGTGTTCAGGGATCCCACCAGGTGCTTACCTGGGCTTCGTTCACAAAAATCACAAATTTTGGAAGTTGCACCCTGGGCTCAAGGTGAGATAAAATCCTGCCTCGCTGAAGCTGATGAAAAACGGCTTGTCAGCATCAGCCCGGGTTTGCAGAAAATCTTCTCTTCTGCTAAGAGAGTTTTGTTTTTTCTCAAATCCTAAACTGGCACAACAATCTAGTTACTAAATAGACTTTACTTGGTATCCAAATTTTTGCCAGCACAACGTATTTGTGTACATATTGGGGCCTGTGCTGCTTTGAAAATTAGGCTCGTACAGGACACTACTCTGCAGCAGCACGGCCATCCCACATCCCCTAGGCCTTGGAAACGCAGCAGAATCGCTCTGGCACTCTTGCTTCGCAGGTTGATTAGGGCATCATGAAGTCCTGTGTGTGAAACTCTGAAACGCAGTTCACTGCAGCGCAACTTGTTAGCTGGGAAAAATCCATACCGGGAAGTTGTGGGTCACACAAAAAAGTTTGCAGAAGCAGTGCCACAAAGCGACCTGAATGCAGTCTCCGTTAGAGGACTGAAACATCTGCGTGGATGTTTGCAGGCCATGTTTTCTCTCTGGAAACTTAAGTCCTAACGTGTGTTAACTGTTTAAAACCAATTTTGTTGCAGTTAAAATTGAATATGACTGTTAGTCTAGAAAATATGGCTTATTTCCTTTTACTAGTTAGCTTTTAAAGGTGTTTTACAATTCAAATGAGCCATGCAATTAAAGGTGACATTGCCAAAACTGGACAGACTAAAATTAGACATTCCTGCTGTGTGTTAGAGCTTGGCCCACATTTAGATCACGCTGTCTTTGGGCTGTACCTGTCTGCTCCAATCTTATGAGTCAACAGGATACTGAAATGTTCCAGAATGCTGGTCTTTGTGTTTTTCTATTCTTTCTGTCTTCCAGTATTACCCTATCCTTCTTTCCCTTTGTAGTATTTAATGCTCAAAGCACACTCACATACACACACTTGTGCACACACAGAACAACATTTTAGCATTTGTTGCATTGAGAACTAGGAAGCACTTCATTATTATTACCCTTACTGACACAGTTGTGCACTGTGTGTGCACAGATATGTGTGTACACCTCAAGGCGTAGAAAGGATATTCAAATTCTCTGTGGAGGAATGGTGCAAAAAACCCAGAATAAAATAAAGTGAATTCTATGTTACCCAGTGCAACTCCCTGGCAAGACAAGACTATATTCTACAATAAATAATAATGTGTTTGCATAGCACATATAAGGTACTATGTGCTTTACAATGTGCTGCTTAACTTCTATGTTACAAAATAGCATATAAATATGCTAAAACCAAGCTGTATTGCCTGTCTCTTTCTGAAATGCCTTTCACTATGTATCACTGGGGTGCTAAAGCCTGTCACACAGAACATGCACACAACCATCTGATTCCAGGAGCAATGAACCTTTTTTGAAAAACGAATCACTTTTTTTATGGCACCAGTTACAAGATCCAGCTCTTTTCACACCGGGCCAGTCATTTGAATCCAGACCAGGTTGGTAGTTATGTCTGTTGAGTGACCTACATGAACAGAGTTCTTGGTTTCAGTCCAGTTCCTCATGGAAAGGTGCCCAGGCTGCTGAAACGCCCGCACCATCTGGCAGCGCCGCTCGCGGGATTAGCCACGGGGCGAGCTGTGCCAGTGCCGCCGAGCCAGAGCCCGCGCCCGCGGGTGGGCTGCTCGGGTCAGGGCTGAAACACGCTGGTGGTGGTGGTGCGAGGGAGCTTGTGTTGCTTCATCTGCTGTACGCGTACGCGGAAAGCGCCGTTCTCTGGCGGTGTTGTGGTGGCACTGTGCCAACTCGCTTTGGAGCGTCGGTAGGTTATTAGGTTGCTGCTAGAGAGTGGACACTTGAAAAAGTTAAGTCCGCTGTCTGATGCCAGATTCGGCTCCAACCGCACAGGGCTTTTCTGTACGAGCAATTCCTGGAGTGAATGAGATATTTGTGGAGTGTTACAGCAGCACGAGAATAACAAACTAGAGCCCGCGTGTCTGAGGGTGAAGATAACTTGCCATTGGAATCGCCTCCTGAGGGACGCGGTGAACTCTCCATCTCTTCCAGCCTTTGCATCAAGACTGATGGCTCATTCCATTCCATGCCACAACCCAAACAGTTGATAAGGGTTTGATGGAGAAATTACTGCGTGACCTTCTTTGGTTTGTGCTGTTTAAGAGCTCGTCCTGAGTCATATTTTTGAGTTGGCCTTAAAATCTATCAGTTGGGTGGTTCTGGTGGAAATATTGACGTGTGGCGATATTTACCCCAGCAATTTTATTGTTAGCAGTACAATGCCCTTCTATTTATCCTTTAATAGCTGTAGGCTTTGCATCTGAACTCAGAGCTCTTTTAAAGTCTGGGGTTAGTATCTGTTAGTACTCTTAGTTGAATTCTCTGAGCACCTCCAGCAACCACGCTAGCGTGGCTCGAGCTTTCTAGATACTGGATCCTTATATGTCAAGCCAAAAGTTCCCGCAGCGTCTCACCCCCACCTCTGCCATCATGTCTGACAGAAAGACACATAAATCCCACCTGTCAAGAAACAGCAGTTTTTAAACTTTAACGAGCAGAGTAATGGAAATGAAATACAAAGGAAATGAACAAAAATTGACTAAAATGTTTTTTATTTTGGCATTCTGCAGGAAAAAGTGTGTACACTAAATAATAAATAAGCCATGCAATGTTTTTACAGCTTCTTTCATATGCGTGAATATTTAAAACATGCAAAAATGTGGAATAGGCATTTACTGAGGACAAAAGAAGAGAACTTATTTTATGTACAGAGAGCAAGATGGGGAAAACAGAGAGATGCATGTTTAATGGATTGCTGTGCACAGAAGGGAGATATTTCCAAGTGTGAACATATTTGTAGACAAACCAATCTGACAAGTTAGCTCGGGGATGATGTATTACCGCAGAATTGGCCTGGGAAGCAGAATTGTGTTGGGAGGGTGCTCGCTGGTGTAAACAATGTCTGCTGGGTTTTGGCAGCCGAACCAGCGAGTCTTCCAGCTACCGTGGGATTGCCCAGACCTGGGGTTTGGCACCCGAGAGGTCCTTGTCACATGCAGCCAGCAAAAGATACACAGCTTCTTTTCATACCTTTATTACATTTGAAGCCAGAAGGGACCCATAACTGTGACCCCTTAAACTGTTTGTAAGAGGGGGAGAGCAAGCTATAGGTACGGGGATTTTTGCCTGATATGGACCGTAAAGGCAGAGCGTTTCTTTCAGCATCACGACAGGTTCTGTGTGAAGCACAATTGCAAAGTACGTGTTGCTCAGAAACCTGAGCACAAGTCTGGCCTCCTCATCAGGTGAAGGCCAAGGGCAGCCCTTGATGGTCTTGTGTTGGCTCTGTGATGGATCTCACGAGGTCTGGGCTCAGCTGCTGCCTCAGCTGCGTGCTCCTGCCCGAGACCTTGGGCCGGTCAGTCCCTTTATGTCCGTCCCCTGCTCCCACGAGTAACACAAGCATGAGAACATTTTCCCTTTTGTGAAGACCCGTTTCTTACTGTCGGTGATCGCAGCAGGGACTGCAGTGAAGCCTTGATGTCGGCGGGGGCTTCCCTAGAGGCAGAGGAGTGAGTGCCCGTACGGGCAGAGTAGTATTTTCACAGTAATAAGGAGGGTGACAGACCAGGGAAGTGCGGCGTGTGAGTTCACCAGGGACTTTCTCCGTGGCTAGCTTGGCTCATACCTTTGTGTTTGGAAGCAGCTGAAACCAGAGAAAGAAAGGCCTGTTGCCATGACTGGCAGGGGCTCATTATTCACTATTCCATGGCTTATGGTTTAATGCTTGTTTAACTGGACTTCTTTTTTTTTTCCTCCTGACTTTTGATTTCTTTTTGCCAACTTTATATTTTAATGCAAGTTTTTATGGAAATATTTATAGTGCACATGTTGCATATAAAACACCATCATAAAGCTTTTTTGCTTCAGCGCTGTTGAAATAAATGATGTTATTATTATAATAATTTCATAGGGTTATATCTGTTCTGTAATGAAAAAGACCTGTGGCTGCTTGAACCATCAACCCAGGCAGTTTTTACAGCTTTTTGTAGCTGCAGTGACCTCATGGAGCTGCTGAAACTTTTAAAATACTCCATTTCCCAGCAGAGGTGGGCATGCAGAGCAGAATGAGCAGATAGAAGAAACAGGACAGTTGCATGCTGCCGTACAGCCTGTCTGACCAAGAAGCCAGTACTGGCTTAATATTGCACACAATGGTGATGTTATATTTTATGGTACGTCTTATTACCACACCAAAAATCGTGCTAGCTGCTTTACAAATGGGGTGCCAGGGAAACTGGCCCGGTGTGAGATAAATGGATGAGCTGCAGCAGTGCTCCCAAGTTTGCCCAGTGCCTGTCTCGTCAGGGCAGCCCTCGCTGGCCCTCCTGGTGCTGCCTGCGACGCACCAGTCTGTGTTGGGGAGTACCCAGAGCTGGTGTGAGTGCAAGGGGGATGCGTACGGTTGGCAGTCTGACTGCAAGCACTTTTAAAATGTTGCCTGTGATGTTACCTATTTTAGTGAGATTGACTTTAGAAGTTGCTTAAGCAATTGCCTTCTTCTGTGTTGGTTTTAGCAATACAGTATGAATTTCTTCTGCAGAAAGTACCATGTGCTCATCCTCCTGGCTGAGTGTTTCCTGAGGTGTGGGATAAGTTTTGCTCCTCTAACTCTAGAGATAAGGAATTATTTTGGGGCCAGGAGCTTACCTAGCAGCAGAATATTCATCTGCTAATGGCGGAGGACAGACCTCTGGACTTGTAAAGGACTTCTTCTTCTATCAAACATGAGCTCAGTGCTTAAATTACAGACACTTCGTGTCCACCTTCAGCTTAGCAGACTTTCAGTTGTGTTTCTCACCAAGGATAGGTCTAAACAATATGTTGGAAGGTTGACACACTCTGCTTGGGGAGCAAGTATCAAAACAGAAAGATAAGGACTAAATATGTGAGCATCTATTTGTATAAGTTTATTTTTATATATATGTATGTATGCGTGTGCATGTACACTCACAAGCTTTGATGATAGATTTCAAAAAGGCTGAGCAAACAACTGTAAAGTACTGTGGATTTACAGGAGATTTTAAAAATTAATACTCAAACATGAAAATGCTTTATACAAGAAAGAAACCTTTTAGTAACTTCTCCATCCTAGAAAAAAATATAATGAATAATTCAACTATGCACCAAGAAAACTGATTTGCTGAACAAGTGTAAAATAAAACTGATGGAGAACTAGTTCAGATCATTTAAATTAAGTCTCGTTCAGGAAAGATAAGAGTAAAGCTAGAGATAGCATGAGGGTCTCTGCAGTATTGTTATTAGTAGTGTTCTTTATTACCATTAATCTTATTTAGCATAGTGGTGCTGTGGTGCTTATGGTGTCAGGCCCACACTTTGGGCAGCCACCTTCTTTCTGACCTTTCTGGTGGCACTGCGCATAGGTGGGGTGAGGAGGCATTCCTGGCAGAAAGGCCTAGTGTTTGCTCACTTGTCGATTTGGTTCAGGCACAAGTTCGTTCGCTGCCCTTGAAGCAGCCCGGCCAAGGCTGTGTGGTCCATTTGGGGACCCGATCCTGTTCCTGGTGCGTACGAGGCGCTCCGCACAGACTGGGCCCTTTTTCTGCCACGCTATAAAAGAGTTGGGTTTTGCGTACCGCGCTGTGGAATGAGCCCCGCGGAGGAACAGGCTCCATAAAGTTTTTATAAC
This sequence comes from Nyctibius grandis, assembly GCF_013368605.1. Classification (NCBI taxonomy): domain Eukaryota; kingdom Metazoa; phylum Chordata; class Aves; order Nyctibiiformes; family Nyctibiidae; genus Nyctibius; species Nyctibius grandis. Next base: position 7,351,931 of record NC_090674.1, read on the forward strand.
CCATATTTTATAAGGTATAGTGAGCTGGACGAAGGGAGTTTTTTCACGTGTGTGTGTGTGTGTGTGCATGTGAATCCGAGCTAATACACCCGTAATTCAGGCTGGCAAAGCAGGTGGGACCACAGGCCCGATTCCTGTATGAGCTGACCCTTAGGAAGTGGATGGGAGTAAAGTCTGTGGGGAATAGTACGGCGATGGTGAGAGAGACATCGTAAAAACCCTGTCGTTGTCACAGCACGGGAAAGAACTGTCCCTGTAGGAGCCCACCGTGTCCTCGAGTGATGCAGTGCGGGGATCCTGCCAGCGAAGGACCAACCTTCTCCATATTACATTGTGAAGGTTGGGAGGATTTCTTGTAAGGAATAGTCAGAAAGTGACTGTTCCTTATGTATCAGGTTTTTAAACCTTCCACTAATTATGAAGGATGGTGCAGGTGTATTAATGCACTCCTGCTGTGGGGGTATGAAAGAGAAAACAACACAGGGGGGTTGCTTCTCTTTTTTTCCAAAATGAACATTTACTCCAGTAAAACCCAGAGCTTCGGTAACTTGGTGCGTGTCTGAATGCCGCAGTCCCCATATCGAATACTGGGCCCACAAAACATTGATGCATCTTTATCTCATGGCCTCCACAGTTTCAGATGGTAACTTTTATTTGGCATTTTTTTTTCAATCAAATATGCAGATTAGAAATGCCTGCAAACTGTCAGTAGAGAAACAAATCCTGGGTTTACTGTTCAGAGCAGTCTGCCTGGTAGCTGTGGCACTGATTTGAAGCATGGGCAGGGGTTTGTAACGGAGTGAAACTGGTTTTGTGATTCTTTTGTTGTAGTTGGTTTTGGACTCTCAGACCTGGCCCACAGTTGCAGCTGTTAAACGCAGCCGTGAGAGCAAAGCTCAGGAAATCTAGTGTAAGGCTGAGGGCTCCTATCACACTGCCTAGTTTATGGCACCGAGCTCAGGAGGTGAATCCTTCTCTGTGGTCAGTACGGAGTAAAATTCCTCCACGGCGTATCAGATTGTGCAGTGAGAAGTTATATCTGGGGACGAGAGACTGAACCGCACGATGCTCTTAGCACGGCCTGGGCATGAGCAAAGCTCTGCAGAAGCTCATCCCTTTGTACACGGTCTCAGCTCTCTGCTCCACGTTTCAGGTTCTCTTATAAAATACAAATTTTGCTGGTAGGACAAGTGCCTGCCGGTAGCTGCTTGGTGTAGGTGAATGCAAGCGTGAAGCAATCCTGCACCAGGCTGCACACAGTCGTGACATTTCAAACGCAGCCTTTCAAAACATCTTTAGAATTTGAATTTTAAGGCGTCACATGTTCAGCCTCAAAGGCTGGAAATGCCTCCGCCCTCCTCCATCCCTTCTGCTGCAAAGATGCCCACGAGTCGGACTCAGCGTGGAGCTCTTCTCTGGGGAAGGACCTCAGGAAGTTGTCTCTAGTGGTACAAGCTGCAAGACAGGAGAGAATTTGCCCCCAATATTTTGTAGTTTGAAAAAAAAAAATCATTCTGCAACAGTAATTTAGACATGGTCAAGATTTTAGCAGTTGTAAGGAATATTACCTGCCATAAAGTTTGAATGGTGTTGAATGTACAAAAAAAAAAGCCTGGTGTAAAATCATACTGTCAGGAACAATTAGCCATGGTGCATAAAAAACCTCTTACAGAGATTACACTTCCCAGATTGTTTTACAGAAAAACTTTGTGTTAATGTTATGCTTTGAGTGCCTTTTGCCGTGAAACATTTAAGAAACAACAGTTTATAGTCTCTGATCTTTATGGTTTGGAAGAATGAACACTCTGCTCATGTTAGGCCAAATTGATGTTTTAAATTCAGGAGAAACCCCATCATGTTATAAAAGGGAGAGAATGTCCTAAGAAGAAAGTGGTCAAATCATTCCAAGATGTTATGGGTTTCAGGGGGTTTTTTCAGCTTTTTTTTTTTTCCTACGGAAAAATTTTCATGATCCTGGGCATATGGTCAAAAAATACAGAAGTGAGATATTTTTAGACAAGCACATTTGGTATAAAATTACCCGCTCCAGCGTGCACGGGGACAACCTGGTGTGCCCGCAGCGCTGCGGGACGTGGGTGCAGGAGGGTGTCCCTGCTCAGGGCGGTGGGGCTGGACCCTCGGCTGCAGCACAGCGGGCTGGCTCACAAGGGGAGGGTGGAAGCCTTGTCCTTCTCCTGCATTTTCTGATGCGCTGTGTTTGCTCCGAGAGGCCCCGTCCTGCAGCTCAGGCTCGTTTCGGTGATTCAGGATCCAACCCTCTAAGATCCGCGCGCGGTTTTTTTCCAGCCCTGTCAGCGCCGCAGAGCCAAGGCATCCCTGGCAGCTCGGGCTGGATTCTGTTTGGCCTCACGCATCATCACCAGTCTTGCCAGTTAATTCAGGCGGAGGGTGATGATGTGTGAGGCAGAAAAAGCACAGCCTGGCCTTCAGGTGCTGGGCACGGTCACCACAAAGGCAGGCAGGGAAAAGGCTGTTTCCATTCGCACACTTGAGCGAGCGTGACCCGGGGATCCTTGGGGCTGGAGCAGAGCCTGGACCCCAGCGCACTTTGCTGCTCGGCCACGGATGCGTCGGGATTACTGAGGAACATCCGCGGGAGCGGGTTTGTGGGGGACCCCACGCCTCTCCTCTGCTCCCCACGCCTGGGGACGCGCAGCCCTGCGATAGCTCCAGGGCACACGGGGGGCTTTGCTCCTGCTGCAGGAGGGACACGTCGGTGTCACTGCGGTCAGGGACCCACACCCCACGTCTGTGCGTGTCTGTGTGCACACGCCTGTGCGAAGGTGCCCACGTGAAAGCTCTTGCTTTGGTTTTGCTCTGTTTAAGGGGTGCCCTAGTCCTGGTGGGCATGTGACTATTTTTAGGAGTGGCCAGCAGTACACTGGCTTTAAATTAATAAATGCACACCACAATGAACTCTGTGTGGTATTTTCAGTTCTCACTACCCCGTATTAGGAGACACGGGACCAAAAGAAGTGCAAAAGCCTATAGCCGTGCAAAGAACACAATATAAAACGCAGACCAGGAAACAGACTGAGGCATGACCATCAATAATGCTTAAAAGTCATAATCCACACGGTTTCTGGCAGGAGTAGAAAAGCAAACCACACAAGCTCCTGGAACATGTGTGCAGGTACGCACTGAGTTTATTCTGGCGCAAACCAAAGTATGGCCCTAGTAAAAAGTCCACACGTCTGACATCGTGTGCTGTTCTTTTGAACTGACATAGGAAAGGTTCAGCAGGATGGTGACCAAACGACATTAGGCTTTGGGTTTGTACGTGACTAAGCCAGACATTGGTTTGCATATATATTTTCGACAGTTGACAGCATCACATGCAGTCACAGCCCTACACGTACTCACATGTATGTAACAAGACCAGTGTGAGTAAAACCAGTGAGATTACCTTGTGAGTCCAGTTGTTCTGTTTGTAGGTTCGGGTTTGCATCCAACAGAAAGCAAAGGCTGAGAAGGAAGGCACATATCCATGAGGAGGGTGGAAGTTTGGGGAGTGCTTATCTTCACGTGTGGCATGTGGAGAGACTGGCACTGCTCAGAGCAGCCAGGCCTTGGTCCAAAGCTGACCGGTATCAATATCAGCCTTCCCACTGACCTGAAGGAAGGCTGGATCTTTCTGGTTGGTGCTGCCGGCCTGTACTGGGCTCTGTGCTCAGGCAGTGGTGTTGCACACACAGAAAATCAACCCTCAGCTCTCCTGGAAGTGCTACTGTTTGCTCCTTTTTTTTTTTTTTTATTCGTTTATTTATAGAACCTAAAAATCTCATCACAAGAGGCTTCACAAGACAGATGGTGATACTCTAAAACCCAAAATACCTCAGTTGTACTTGTTTGTTAAAATACTTAGAAAAGAAGAAGTCAGACGTAAGTCAGGCACTATGCCTTTAAGGTGGGATTCCTCCAGAGTAAAGCTGGAGTGCCAGGAGTACTTCTTTCAGCTTCAGATTATGTGATATATTAGTTTGGTCTCAGAAGCCACAGTGCTTCCTTCTTTATGTAGCTTTGATCTAAAAAGCTGTTTATTTATGTTTTATTGAACTATAAAACATCCAGTAAACATGCCTTATGCTTTTTTTTATGTTCTACATGAATTCTGTCATGAAAATGTCAAGGAAAAATAATGAAGATCTTTATTGTGTTGCTGCTGGTGTCTTCCTTTGGAAGTTCTTGTACTTTGTGTTTCTGTTCATACGACTGTAAAATTCATAAGGCCTGCAGATGTCTCGTCTGCTGAGCATCTGGAGGAGCAGGAAGCTTTTCCTTATGGGATCGCAATGGATACGCTACCGAGGGCATGATGAGAACATAATGATTTGACGTTTCTCTTTGGATGCCACTTGATAGGGTCTCTATCGTAATTATCTGGAGTTATTAATTATTGTGGTGGGAATGACTGACTTTGCTCGGCTGCTTGTGGGATATTTGCCCCATAGGACATGCTCCTCACTCGCAGGATTTACCGTGACCACCTGGTCAAAACTGGGGGCGCAGGCTCTCAGCCCCCATTTCACCGAAGCCCTGCAGTGTGCTTGGATAAGAGGTCCCGGGTTTTTAGTGTCAGTAATATCCCAAATTGCATAGCAGTGTTTCCCTCCTAGTTACAGTATTATCAACGTTGTTTTAACAGAGCTGAGGAAGAAATTGTAAATTCAACGTGGGCATAATTGTTCTGCGCTGTATGTGGTAGTTTAATCTAGCAGGAGAAGAATTAACCTTCTCTGCTAATTAACTAAGAGGAGGCCCAGGTGAGCTGCAGGTTGTTTACGGGCTGGGAAGCCTGGGGAAGGCAGCTGTGGGCTGGGTGGGGTGCAGGGAGCCCTGATAAAGCAGGGCTGTGGCTGTATCCCTTCCCCTCTGCTCATCTCCTCTGGCTGGGGATGCTCTGTGCTGCTGGAGCTGTGGCTGGCGTGTCCAGGCCTTTCCACGAGGAACCCAAAGAGCTTTCTGGACTCTGGTAACTGCCTGCCCCATAGCGAGAGGTGTTTCGAGAGATTTGCTTCTGTGGAGGAACTTTCATGAGCTGGAGGTGTGTGGGCTGGGAACTGTACTACTTGCCTTTGCAATGCAATGCTCTCTTAGCCCTTTACGTAGGGGGTCTTGGGAAGACAGGAAAAGTTGTGGTTGCGTGAGGTCTGAAGTGGGCCATAGGAAAGGGAGAGGGACCTTTGGATGTGCACTTTTAGACTGGACCTAAGAGCCTCATGAAAAAGGGTGTGTGAGGAGTTAGCGCGCTGCCCAACTGTCTCACAAACTGGTGCTAGCACTGCTGCACCCCGTCTCACCCTTATTTCAGCAGTATAGTTGTTGTTGCTCATCCCAAGCCCCTAACCCAGCTACTTCAAAAAGGAGCTTGAAAATGAGACAGTTCTCATACTGGGAAGTAGGCACTTCTGGGGCACAGGCTTCTCCCCACGAGCAGGCAGCACCTAACCCCTCTGGTGAGGTAAATGGAAGTATGTTCCTGCAAGGTCAAGAGGATATGGGTCAAGAAAAAGGTACCCCAGATGCTGAAGAAATTATTCTTTTGTGTTCTTCAAGTCGCCTTTTATGAAATCGTGGGATTATCGTAGCTGTGTAGGAGCTGGCAGTACTGGGACGCAGGCTGAGAGCACAAGCTCGCTTTAGAAAATGGAAAGGGGACAGATAAAGATTCACCCTCCTGGGCTCTGTGTGTGGAGAAGGCAGGGCTGGTGGAGTGGCCAAGAAAGGACAGAGTTGAGTTCTCTTTCCAACACCCCTTCTCATCACCTCTGCTTCTTATGGTAATTTTTTTTTCTTTTTTTCACTTAAAGGACTCTCATCTTCCTGCCACACAGAAGACTGGAGTGCTGCCAGAAGAGCTTGTACCCGTATTAGCTGAGCAGGTTAGTCTTGTATGTGTGAGAGGAGAAGCGAGTCATCAAAGTTGGGGGTCAGCAGTGAGGTGTGGGAATTTGGACTACTTCAAACGTAAATCATTATGGTTCAGTATTTCAAAAGCGTGTTATCATGCCAGTCAGGATCTGGGTGTCATGTTGTTAGTTCTTTCCCTACAAAATGTGCTCCTCAAGCTTCCCTGAGGACCAGTGTGCACAAGTCCCTTTTGGGGATCTGAAGCTCAGAAATGTGTTTGCTTCCTTTCCATTTGAACAAAGAGCGAAAGGCTAATTCCATTTTACAGTCATCTTTGTACCAATATAGTTTGTATGTTGCATTTGACCTCCTGTAACAAGGTTAAACCACAAGGATCCCCTTGAGAAGTTGCTATTCATCTTTTATATGTGAAGATTTTCGAGTATAGAAAGGGGATAAACCTAATACGGTGTTTAATGGAAAAAAATTATGACACCAATAACACATCTGTGTCTGTAATTTCACAGGTTTTCTTTCTGTATATTTTTATATGTATATATGTATAATTTAGTATCAGCCTCAGGGTTGTGGTCTCACATGTCATCAGCTTGCAGGAAACTGGATCCTTGGACTAAGTATCAGATGAGTTGCTAATGTTTGGAAAAAAAGCAAAAAACATGCTTTAGGTCTCTGTTTTATGGCTGTTATTGAAGTAAGAATTTGTGATTGTAACCTGACGCTTGCCTCGCCAACATGTTTTCGTTATTGTCTGGATAATTGAAAGTCCAGGCAAATTTGGATGTTAGGAGATATTACGCATGAAGGTCTTGGTGCTCAGCACAGCTGAATGTCGAGGTGGTTCAAATTAAGGATGACGATGTCTCGCCGTTTTACGCAGGCTTAAAGATTGTTTTATTCCCCACCACCAGCAGTCCAGACGCGGGCTGATTAACGTGTGCTTAGTTTATTTCCAGGTCTGGTTATCCAGCACACCCAGGCTGTCAGACACAAGCCCTCAGCCTTTGCTGCCTCATGAACACAAGTGTGACTTCTCAGACTCATTTTGCAGCAGCTCAGGGTGACCCATCCACAGAACCGTAGTATTTTCGTGGAAGGGAGCTTCCCTTTGGGGCAGGGCGTGCTGTGGGGAGGGCTGTGAGCAGGACCTCTCTGTGACGTGGGAGTGTGTCTGTAGAAAGAAGCTGCTGTATCTTCAGCCTGTAAAAGGAAGTTTAAACATTTCTGTCCGTATCTGACCAGTTCCTGTAGAATTTCTGCTTGGTTTTGTTTTGTTTGTGTGAAATGGGTGGTCCTGGTTCAGTTTGTGGGTACCAGGACTAAAAAAACCCCAGCACCTTGGTTTGTTGGCAGGAGTCGACGTTTGCTGAAAATCCTCATAGTTGAAAGGACAGGTGATGGGGACCTCACCCAAAAGGTGGTCCTCTGTGTTAGACGAGACATGATGACAGGGGCACCTCTCTGCCATAGGCCAGGCCTGTTCCTGTTCCGTGGGTAAACACAGGATTTAAATCCACAGGATTTATGGATGTAGCAGTTTCCCCACTATGTTAACTCAAGAGCTGACATACATAGAAAAAGGTAGATGAGGTTTGTGAGCTAATCCCTATTAACTGGGCATAACTGGAAAATTAAACCAAACAAAAACTTTGGGTGGCTTTGAAAAACACCATGGGACTTTTCTGCCAGGTTTCTGAATCCTTTAATTAGACGCACGTGTCTCCGCTGACAAAAAAACAGGACTTGATCATTCATTAATCTTCACACACGAGGGGCAACTAGTTCAGTGCGGTGTTCAGCCACAGGACAAGCAGGCGCTGGTCGATGTGAAAGCAGACCTGCTTATTGCTAACCCACTGTTTGGGTAAAAAGCCTTTGAACAATCGGGAAAAGCTAACTCCATATTTGAGTTCTGCAAGGAACTAATTACTTGCCTGGACTCTACCCACATACCAGCTTCTGCCCCCATAAATCCACAGAACAGCAGGCATCCACGAAAGTCCTCCACACTTCTTTTCTGAATCAGGTTCTTTATGTATATCTCAACTTGCCTGTGGAAGATTCATGGCCCAAGCTGCCTTAAGTATTTTTGTTATGAATAGGAACCCTTAAACATTTCCTTCTCATTTAATTTATCATTTTTTTTTCAGGCTTTCAACACTGGGTACAAGCTAGAATTAATGGGAGGCAAAGTTTGTCCCTGAGAAAAGTGCCTTAAAATAATAAAGTATACACTGGGAAGGAGGGGAACAAGGGGAATAAATCAGCCCTTTACAAGACGGGAAGATTTTTATGTTGTGCGGCTGCTACGTGGCATCCTGGTGTCTTTAAGTATTGACTTGATTCCACGTTGAAGTGTGCTCTTAGGCACAAGTGGGGAAAACTGAAAGGAACGACGACGATTGTAGCCGCTGTGTTTGCTGCTGGCGCTGGGATGCGGAGGTGTGCAGAGAGGTCGTTACTCACTGTTGAAATGTCTCGTAAGGATGACCGTAGCCAGAGATATATGCAGCTCAGCAGCTCCACTTCTCACAGGTTCTTGTTAATAATTAATTATTAAGTACCGGTGATTTACTTACATTCACACCAGTGGTTTTTTCTCCATGTGGGCTGGGAAAGTTAAAGCTGTGTTTTGAATTAGGGGTTCAAACAAATCTGCTCGGCTCAAAAGGAAACAAGAGCTGAAAACACTGACTTCCTCCCAGTCTGGCATCACAACAATAAACCTGTTGGGATTGCACTTGGAAAGGGATTGTGGATTTGCTAATACTTTTACTAAGTCACATTTTACAGCTTGGCATGTCCTTTAAGTTCATAACAGAGCACAAAACCTGATACTAACAATATCTTTAGAGCTTAAAATAGAGCAGTGATTGGAGTAAATGCTTTGTTTACTGCATCTTGAACAGAATAAGAAATGGCAAAATTTGAGAAAATGCAGATGATGTGTAAAACAGGCTGTTCCAAGCTATACCTAAATGCCTTAGATTCTACAGGGAGGAAGACCTGTGTACCCATAGTAATGTCTATGGAACAAGTACGAAAGGCAAGTCCTGACCAATTGCTTCACGTGCAGATTAGCCCGCAAGTGAAATAACAGGCTACTTGTCTCAGCTGCTGAAAGCGCTATTTTCAGGGGCAATTTGGTTCTAAGTCTTTTCAAAGGGAAATTTTATCCATCTTACTTTTTACTGTGTTCAGTATACATGTGACTTATGGATTTACAAACGTGCAAATTGCCACCAGAGCAAGAACGATCCTTACCATTAGCAAATGGTGTGTGCAGCGTAAATTTTCATGAGTTTCTTGTTTAGTCATGTTTTTTATAAAGTCCATGACAAATCTCCAGTTGTCTTTGGGGGGAGCAGGTCTCATCTGGTTGGTGAGCTCACCTTCCTACCTGGTGTCCGCAAGTCAGTTCCTCTGCTTCTTGGAGGCTCCAGCATCTCTGTCAAGCTCAGTGTTGGAATGAGGTGCCCAGATGAAATGTGGTTGCCTTCCCAGAAGTCTGAGCTTATCACCTCCAGGCTGCTCTGCTTTCCACTCAGAAGGAGAACATTTTTCTCTGACTGTTCCAAACCAGCTGGGGAGGTTGAAGACAGCCTATATAGTTTCATCTAATCTGATGCTGGAACTCAAAGCATTGCACGGGTTAGCTATGATTCAGAATGTTAACCACTAAATCAGTTAGAGGAATTTATAACTCATTTCAGCTATTGCAGGATTTAGTACAATAAGATCATTATTGCCTTGAGATATCCTCCACCTCGTTAATTTAAATTAGAAATGCCTTCAAACAGCCTATCATGCACAGCTCCTTCCATAGTTTTTTAGAGCTTAAATAAGCTCAGGAAAAACTTCCTGGCAGACATTATCTTTGCAGATGTGAATCACTACTTCCCAGTAGTGCAATACCTGACTGTTAACTGTTGGCAAAGGTGGCATTGCAGTAAGCGGCACGTGCATTCTTAATTGTGCTAATTGTTATTGCTCTTTTTGAAAGGACTAAATTCTTCCATAACTGAATCACTCTTCAACGTTCTTCAGTGGTTTTTCACTACAGAGGTGTAGTTTGTTGCTTGCATAACTCGATCCAGACTAACAATGTGTGATCTTGTAAATGAGGTGGACACTTACTACAGAAGACAACTCTTACAATAGTGGTACAAGACCATGGTAGGCAGCAGTGCTTGGTAGGGGAACCTTCAGCAGCAGGAGACAGCAGTCTGAGGTGGCAAGGTGCTAAGGCTGAAGGAAGGACTGGGACCAAACTAGATGTGATGGGCAGAACTGTGAATGAAGACTAAAAAATGCCTTAAATGCCTGCGGCTGCAGAAAGCATTTGAGTGCAAATACAGGGTTGGTGTAAGGGCAGCCTTGAGAGTCAGGTGGTTGGCTTGCTCTGGGGATGGAAATATTACTGTGGAGACTATCGATAGAAATCATTTGCCAAAATGAATTGATATAGCACCAGCCACGGTGAAAGGTAGAGCCTACAATTTATGCTCTTGAACGGAGAGGACTTCTAAACAGGGAGGGTTGTTTTCGCTGCACTGTGAACTGAGGTCTTTCACTTGCAGCTCAAACCACTTTCTTGCTGCAAAGAGAAAGGGAGAACCAGCCTGGATACTTACACTTGTATAAAAGGAAGTTGTGGCTTTGTTATTCAGCACCTCTGTAACCAAGTTGTTTTAATTAAAAAATGTGTTCTCTGAAGTGTTTTTTTTGCTGTGCAAGAATATAGTTGGGGTGTGAACGTGGATGTGCAGTAAGTGGAGCTCGGTGCCATGGCCCTTGCAGCCAGCCTCTTGCATTGCTCCATACCCGTGCGATCTGATGTACAAAAAACTTGCCTCGAAAGTTAGTATAAAACTGTGCTGCAAGGATCAGCAAGAAAGCCTCAGCAGCATATAAATTAACAGTGCTGTTGGCTACAAATTTCAATTTCTTAGTTGTTTCAGACACTGTTTCAGTCTTTGATTTTTTTTTTTTTTTCCCTAGTCTGAGTTTCCCCATTCAGAATTAGGATTACCCCACATCCGTGGTTTCAGTTTCACCTGGATTTTTGAGCAAAGGACCGCACCGAGCTGTCCGTACCACAGGCATCTGGAGAAATCCCTCATTTGGGTCTGAGCATCCAACCTGATGATTGTAAACTTATCTGCGGAAGTGTTTTCAGTGAGTGTTAGGTGATCACAGGACAACCGTGAACTCGGGCAGCTCTGAAATCCTCTTAGGACCGGGGTAGGAACCCTTCGTTTCTGGGAAGCAATTGCCTCAGCATTTTGTGCCCTTGTTTTAATGTTTGATGTTGTTGAGGCTTCCTGGGCAGGTTCCTGCTCAGGGGTGGAAGGCAGGCGCTTGCTGTCTGCGTGACATAGTCCAGCGTGTTTCTTAGGAAGCTGCAAGTCTAAGTGGAGACTGATGGTGGGTTGTAGATATCTCCGATTGTCTTTTCTCTCTCTAATCACCTCTGCGCACCGGGGCAGCCCCAGTCCTCCCTGTTGTCTTCCCGTTTCTTGGCGAATGGGGAAAGGAAAGCTCCTTGGCAGCTTGCCGTGCTGAAACCCCCAACCCCTGATTTATTGTCACTGAAACCAGCTGCAGATGTTGGCTGGGCCAGTGCTCTGCTGCCAATTAGGGAGTCTCATGCAGAGCTCACTCCTCTGCTTGCCTGGCATTCAGAACAGGACATGGCTGAAGGGAGTGGGGCTGTGCAATAAAAACAAATTTTAGAAAGAGGTAAAATAGGTTTCACCTGGGCAGGTAGTGGCTGGAGCAGCGTCTGGTGGTGGGGGAGGTTGGGCCAGATTTCAGGGTCTTCATATGAGTTGCCGTTTCTTAGGTCCTTCACTGTGCTAATGAACCCTAAAATTCCACCCTGAAACACCCAGCCCACGAGTGCCTGTGTGGTTTGGGGGCTGGAAATTTATCTCGGGTTCACTGAAAGTCTGTCTGAACTGTTCCTGTATTTAAAAGAAACTTTCAGTGAAGCTGGCCCGAGCTTTCCATAGCTAACCAAACCTCACCCCAACCCGCCTGCCTGCGGAAGCACTCTCGAGAGCTGGGCACTTCAGTTCTGAAGCTGTTTTGCTGTGCTACCTGCAGTACATCGTCAATTTTGTCCCTTTAGCCCAAGAAACAAACCTAAATAACTTATTTTTCCTTAATGCAGTGTTCTTTAACCTTGTCTAAAACTCTGCAATTCAGCAAAACAAAATCTGAACGGTATTCTGCTACTTACTTTCTCTCTGAGACCTTCTTAAGATAGGGTTAATACTTCTGCTGTGTTCTGATGCTTTCTAAAAATAAATGAATAATCCAGAACAACTTAAACATGGCTTTTTCTAAACATTTACCCCTTACGTTGCGTGTCCTTGTCCATCTTTTTATATGCGTGCTATCATTTTTGAAGGAAATAAATAGAAAATATATTAGAGTATTAGCTTATAACTCTTGTATTTTCAGATCTTGACATTTGATTTTAAAAGTAGCTCGTACTGACCTACTCGGGTATCGAGTGTTGAGCGCTGCAAATGAAATGCAAAAGCTGATCTCAACACTTGACCAATTGGAATGAATTCCTTACATATACAAGCAAGATCAGAGCCCATTAGCAACCAATATTAGATTAAATGAGACTAAACATTACATAGTGTGATTTTACTTCTAGAAGTAGCTTATTATTGCTATAATGCAAAGCACCTCTTCTCTGCAGCGTGGTTCGGGTGTTTAGTCTCTCGCAGAGCGCGCCCTTAGTGCTGCGTGCGGGGGGCATGAAGGGGGTCCCGCGGCCTCGGTGGCTTATCTGGAGAGCAATCTGATGCGACGGCCCCAGAAGAACAGAGGGATGAAATCTGATAACCAGGCTTTGCCCAAACTTAATAGCAACATAAAAGACTTTATTTTCTCTTTTAAGGTTTGAAAAGTATTTTGCTATGGAAATGTGGTGTTACGTTACCGTAATGCACAAAGGATTTTGAAGCAAAACCTTCAATAAAGTTTTGCAGCTACTGTATCCTACGGACAGTTGGGGTTGGTAAAGTGGGGCGCTTGAGAGTGGCCAAAAACATACACCTTTGGAGTTATGCTTTCATCTAAAAATCCATGAATTTTAAAATCCCAGAATTCTCTAGGAATTGGAACTGCCTTTTCTGCACAGACCTGATCTTCCTCTCCAATGAGGTGGTGCAAATATCTTTCTCTTAGGGGGAATGTGTGGTTCATACAAACCTACTGCAGGCTCCATGTGGAAGAGGGTCCTGGGCAGCAGCACAGTCTGTGCACAGTCCTGGCTATGAGGATCTGTGTTCTCTGGAGCAAAGGAGATAGCATTAATATGCATATAAGTAGACAGCGAGGGGCAATCAACCCCAACTCTTGAATATTATTTGTTAAGATGAGCTGAATTGTCCCATCTATCTTCCCAGAGGCTGGGGAGTGATTTAAGCAGTTTAGTGAGCATTTTAGAGCAGGTACCTGGTTATCTGGATGCTAACGCATGGTGAGGGTGAATTCCCACTCAGTGGTTTGCATATGGTCCAAAGGACATCATCTGCAAAGGAAGGAATGGTCTTGGATCTCCCAAATCCTAATAAAGGGCCTTAACCTTATTATTTCTTTGGGCAATTTTGTGGTATATGGAAGCATTTTACTAGTATGTGGTTTTGGAGAAAACAAAAAATATTTGAGCAGACCAACAGCAGTTGCACTTGCAGTGTTTGGTAAAACTGAAGGCAATATTTTATTACTTAGTAAGCCTTCATGGGTGATTTTAACCTCTCCAGCTTTTCATAGAACAGTAAATTTGACAGTAGGTTGGGTTTTACACTGCGTGAGCCAGCCAGGTGTGCAGCTGCCTGGTGTGAGGGACGAATACCCGCTTGCTGAGCCCCCCTCCCCTGGGGAGATGCTGCTGGTGCACACCAGTGGTACCGGGCACCACTGCGCCCGCAGGCTGCACGCGGGATGGGAACCACTAAACCCAGCCCCATCATATACAGAAACAGGCTGGGTAGTTAACGGTGAGACTCTTGCCTGCTTTGTACCACAATCTTTCATTTACTTAGTGTAAATTCCCTGTTTAATTATAGACTGTCAGAATTCCTGTTCACATTCGCAAAGTTGGGGTAATTCTCTTTGCAGTGTCTGTGCTTCTCAGTCAAAACAGGAATAACTTTCACAGCATACAGGCTCCTAGCAGGGTAAGGTTGATGGGTGAAAGAGGTGCACCTACTCTAGGCAGTATTCTGCTACTAACAATTCATGTTGGGTAGACATTGAGAAGAGAGGCTGAGTGGGAAAAATGCTTTGTAAAACAACACGGAGCAAATTTTCACCCTACTGAAGCGCTGGAGTGTAATCCCTTCTGAAGAACAGACTTAGCACAAGTGTCACTGACAACAGAGCAGCCAGGAGAAGCTGGTGGGCGAGGCGTGACCGGGACATCTCATCAGTGCGCGGGCTTTAATTGAGTTCTTTCACTGCTCATACAGTTTTAATAACATTTGGAGACGTAGAAGTGAAGGCAGCGGCTTCTGTTTCTGATAGATTCCTTTGCGCTGAGATTTAATGGATTAGCCAAAATGATGTGAAAAAATGGATCTCTGATTTATTACCTGCAATTTTTCGCTTACTGCAGCATTTTTTCCCTCAATCGGTGTTTTCCACCCCGTTAAAGTCCTGTGTGAATAAGTGCTGTGTTGTGTTTCTGGATTTGCCCCGAGGGCTCATCAGACGACCCTTTGCCTACAGTCCCCACCAGGCCATTTAAACAGGAAGTTTAATTTTATAGTATTAAAAAAGAGAAAACGGTACTTAATTATCTGGCTGTGAAACAGCAGTACTCTTTCTTAATTTTAGTAGCTAATAAAATGCTGTTCCTGCAGTTAACTACTTCTGGTCCAAATGCACTACAATTTTGGCTATTTGAATAGAATATTTTATGAACTGTTATATATTGCACTACAGTTTTTAAACTCCACTATGACATATTTCTCTCAAGATTTATTAGCATTTTTTATTTAAAACAATATATTAAAGAGAGGAGAAAGAGTAATCTTAGCTAAAATTCAAATATTAGAAAAACATAACATAGACCAAATCTTTTCATTTAACTTCCCCCCCTCCCTTTCTCCTCTCCCACTGTTGCTATAAAAAAGTTTTTTGGAACAACAACCCACACCTGCATCATTAATTCAATATGTCTTCCAACATGACTCAAATCATAGTATCAGTTTCAGGGGCCATTTGCTACTTAAATGACTTTATGAAAACAGAACAATGAACTGCCCCTATGCAGTCCTTACTTTAACTCTGGGTAAAATAAACTTCAAGATCTTTTATATCCCAGCACACTTACTTCTTTGCTAACAGTTGCCTTTCTGCTCCTGACCCCCTAAGCACACAGTGTCTCATTAAGTGTGATGTCTGTTGTGCTGCAACTGTCTTTATAAACTTGTTAATGCCGAGAGCGCGGGTAGCACGTCTGCATCGAGACAGAAGCCTGTCTGGAGCTTTTCTAAATTGGAAATTATTTGGGGAAAAGGCTGTGATTTTTTTTTTTTCCCTCAGACCAAGGTGCTGCTGAAGGAATGACGCTTGTGAAAGGCAGGTTTAATACCTGCGTTGGTGCCATCACTGCCATGGCCAGTGTTTTCCTCTGCTTGGCTGAGGATGACCACTGGGAAGTTGTTTGATGCTTAGGTCTTGGATGAGAGAGGGGCCTCTCAGCTCGTGCTGATAATCTCCAATAACAGACTGCTGTTTCTCCAGTGCGCTACTACGGAGGGTAATCCAGTTGTAGCAGCTGATTCTAGTGGAAATAGCTCTCACTTCAAGGGTGCATCTCCTTTGTGCGAGGTGGTACATCAGCAGGGAGGTACTTTTGTGGGCATCTTGAACTTGCTTCACCAAGGCTGGAGGGGAGGGCTGGCCTGACCGTGGCAGATGGTCCTCAAAAACAGGATTTGAAAGGGGAAAACAGGAATAATTGCTCAATGTTCTGGAGATACACAGCCTATGAGGAAGACTCTGTAATTTAAAATCATTAAACTTAACTTTTCCTTGATTTAAGCCTATTTACACCCATGTATTATACCTCAAAGATACCACTTAGCCTGTAACTGCACTCTGTGATCTGGGTATTTTATTCAGCTTTAAATATTTGCTGCTCATAATGAAAATGCTGTGGTTGTGGGAGTCACTCCTGTAAAACACATGTAAACAGAACCTTAATGGATGTGCTGCTCTTTGTCTAACTAAATGTTTCTAATATCTAATATCAATTTTTAATGAGCCTAATTGTTCTGAGGGCTCCCACGTGGCCTGTGCTGGTCCTTCTCCTGAAACTTTTCCAGGCTTATTTATGCAGTTCTCAGGTGCCTTCTGAGACACCAACATGCCAAAGTTCTCAAAGGTCCCACCACCACGCTGGGACCATTCATCTTTCTGGCTAACTTTCACTGCAGTCCATTTCAGTGGTGCATCAGCACGTGGGAATCCTGCGGGCACTAACTCCCGTCACAAGCTGTTGAATAGAGGAGTGCTGTTAGCTCCACTTCACCAGCTACAACTGAGGCCTGAATCCTCAGAAGTATTTAGCTCAGTAGGAACCACAGTGGCGAAGGCAAATGTGTGAGAAATCTGCCACAAATTGTGGTATGCACATACACAGTCAGTTGCTTAAATGCATGTGACAAACTCAGCCTGAGGAGTCTGCCAAATGATGTCCAAGAGGCTGCGGTGTGGGAACAGATTAGGGCTGCGGTCTTCAGAGATGCAGATTTATGCTTGTGATGACTTTCTGTCAAGTCCTTCGTTACATCCTTATTCTAGGCCAGTTTATCTCCTCTTAGTGGGCACAGAATTTCACATTCAGCATGCAAAAGCCACGTGGTCGCTACCATCCTTTCATGAGGTTGTGACTTTCCAGTAAGATATTCTAGATGCAGGTCTTCAGCTTCTCCCATGCCAGGACCACATCATTTGTTCCCCTTATCACCAATAGCCAGGTACAATCTCATTAACTTCAGCAATGTACTTGAGTTGTAGAGAGGAAAATGAGAGTCCCTGGATGTCCTATCTGGTGGGGAATAAATTCAGAATAGATGGCACAGCCCACACATAGGTAATTCCTCATGAGTCAGGTCGCTTATGAAGGAAATTATCATTTGTTTGCATAAGGGATAATACCCTAGTGAGCATCTGCTTAATCTTAGCTGTCACTTAGCAATGGAGGATATGCAATTGATGCTGCCTCCCACTATATGTAGCAGCAACCAGTTAGAGAGGAAAGCATTGTCACCAATTACATGAGTCAATGCTTTAGAGAAAGCATCCTTCACAGCTGTGGTTCCATAATTCAGTTGTGCGTAGTTAGTTAATTTGCAGGCTTTAAGAGGCTCGGACAGCCATCAATATTAGCCTTACAAGCACGTTGTATACCAGCAAAAATAAATGGGGTTCTCACTAATGTACAGTGGAGTCTGTTAGAAAGCGTGCTGCACTGGAGATCCTTCCTCAAGCATGCTCTTAATGTGTACACACAGAGGAGACGCATCTAACACTCTCCAGCACTGCAAAAGCCTTTCTTTTTGTTAATGATGCAGCTTCCACACTGCTCATCACGTATCCCAAATACAGCTATGAATTGCTTGGGAGGGAAAAAAGCTGCCTATTCAGCTGCAAAATGCTGCTGCTTATTATATCCATTCTGGTTTACTCACCCCTAATATAGACATATCTAAAAATCTTCCCAGATCTATTTTGAGGAATGTCTGAACACAAAAATATTTCTTCGATGACAAAAAGTGTCTTGTTGGTATATTTAAGAGTCTTCAAAGGCTAAATTGGGATGGGATGGGATCCAAGTTTCTGAAGAGCAAGGGCATTGGGGAAGACTTTTATACAATCTGTAGCAGGGAGGGCAGCAAGGAAGTCTGTCAGGTTTAAAAAAAAATAAAAAACCCAAAAAAACCCAAATTCTAGTGGAAACTGGGAAAACTGTACTGAAGATGGTAAAGGAATTGAGATCAGAGTAGTGGGATTCAAAAACAGGCTTAACATCTGAAACATAGAAAGGTACTAAAATGGTTGTTGTCTGTGTTACAGTTGCCTTGAATTCTAGGTCTAGAATTCAGAGTCGAGAGGAAATGTGTTAATCAAGAAAGGCTCCAAAAGACGTCTCTGTGGGACAAGGTAACAGCAGATAACTGTCTGCAGAAAATCACGTGCAGCCCTAAATTGGCAGCTCTAGATTAATCAATGAATGAAACCAAGGCAGAGACTCTAAGAAAAGAAATCACTCCTTGAGTGCTCCAAGAGTCCCTTGGCCGAGGGTGTTGAGAGGAGCTGATAGATCGAAGGGAGTTGAAGCAGAGATCGTGGCCTTGTCAAGCAGCATCTGGGGATCGTTACCAACCCTCCGTGACGTGTCTTCGCTCTGCAAGCACACAGTAACCCGGAAAAAAGTTTGGAGTTGTACAGCAAGCATTAGCTGTCTTTTTGATCCAAGCTGTAGGATGGCAAACGGACTTGGTCACAGGCGACCGGGAGCCTTAAGCGCTGGGGTAACATTAATGGATTTCAGAGGAGTGGAGGAAAGAGCATGATGTTAATTGGTAATGGCTGGACTTCATTAATTTTAGACAAAATGCCTGAGACGCCATGTAAATTGTTAGTATCAACTGTTGCAGTGGTGGTTGCTTAACTCAAGGGCATAGGATAAGGAAGTCTGGCTGAGGAGTAACCTGATATTAGATGGGAGACGATAAAAATCCTGCACATCCTGCGCGGGGCGGGGGGTCTGCTCCTCGTGCTCCCAGCTGGGCTGGGCGAAGACTTTAGACACATCCTACCACCTCGGGGTGTGTGGGGAGGTGGAATTCCTTGCTGTTATCTGAATAATGCTGGAAAGAAAGATGTTAATAGGCATGCAATTAGAATGGAAGGTGCACAAAAACGGCTATAAATAAATATGTAAAGATCCCCTTGTAGATGCTGAGAAAGAAAGTACAAAACCCAAAAGCTGATCAAGTATTCTTGAGCATCAAACTTGACTGAAATTTTAACAAAAAAATTTCACTTAAACTTCTGAAATCAGATCTTGCCTTTCTGAGCAAGTCCTGGTGAGATGTGGTAGAGATGAATCTTGCTGAGAAATCAAAAACTTTCTGGTTACCAAAAATTTTCTTACTCATAACTGCTTAGGATGAACATAGTCTCTATATCTGAAGGCCTGGAGTGAGAGAATTAAACTCAGCTCTGTAGTTCCATCCTTGGCTCTCCCTATCTTGTATCTCCTGTCCTCCCTGCTTCTTCCTTCCTAGACCTAAATAAAGCTGTGCCACTGGTCAGGTGAAAGGCAAGAAAATATCACTTCTCTGCTTGGTCCATTCAACATTTGCAAATCCTCCAGTCAGTTTTGAAGGAGAGGCCCTAAAGAACTTGTCATGATCAGGTTGTGATATTTTAGTCTGTGTTACAGTGGTGTTACAACAGCTTAAGGCCTGTGGTGAGTTCACGGTCTAAGAAAACCTTTCCATCAGTGTGGATGCGATGCTGAGACTTATGTATTGATTCGTCCAGAAGGAATGATGTATGCGGGAAGGATTAGGGGGGTTCAGGACATGTGTTTGGCAAAATATTTAGCTATACAATCCTAGTGAGCCTTTCGGTGTTGATATCTGTGACTGGACGGGAAAGAGGTCTCAAACCCCCCAGATTTACCATAGAAAGCAGCACACCTTTCAAGAGCAAGAGGCCTCTGTGTAAGGAAGAGCTTAACTCCAGTGACTTCTTTGGGTTTTGAATCCTTGTAATTTTTATGTTAAGATAATGCACCATTAAGTAACGCCCTGGCCAGTCCCATGCTGATTGCTTGCTGTTATTTCAGACATCTCTCACTGCTAAGCAGCCATCAGTATTTGCCCACCTGAACCTTATCACTACGTGCACTTAGTAACCCGGATTCATTTGCCATTATGTAGATTTCTTCTCTTTTTTTTGGTTGACACACTCATTCTTTAAAGACAACAACCCAAATAAGCCTGTTATAGCTGTGAGCTTGCCAGCAGTCCCTGCTAGGCAGGCTGAAATCAGAGTGTTTGCACTTCAAATTTGCTCAATTGGTCCTTTTCCATTATTCAACCTGGGTTGCTTCTGTTCACCACCCTTGTCCACTGCATTAGCTGTCTATTACCTTGTTTACCATGGTCGTGTTAAATGCCAGCTTATGAATGTCAATTTGTTCTCCAATTAGCTATGCCTTATTTACTTGCCCTTAGACTTTCAAACATAAGCTTTCTGAAGTGCCTATCACTGTAAAACTGATTTGTTTAATTTTTTAAAGGGATATAACTTTAATGTGCCCTTTTATTTTACTGTTATCTTGGTTACCCATATTTAAAGTCTGTTTATGGAGTGGGGTTTATTCTAATAGCTTCATATCTGTGTTAATATTTTGTGACAGTTTATGTACTTAACTTGCACAGGGGATGCATTAATTCTGTTCTCTTGAACGTGGCATACGAGCAGGAACCTGTTAAAGATACAAAGGTTTCCCAGAGGTCTGAAATGGAAATGCAGATATGTTGTGTGGAAGAAAAATTAAGAAATCCATTTACTTGAGCAGGTCTCAGATATTTCCTCTGCCATGTATAGTAGTGGAGGGGACCAGTGGTGGACCTGAGAATGCTGCAGGGGAAGTGCAGGACTAGCTCAGTCCCTGGGAAGTTCTGAATTAAGAAAAGAGAAATTGTATCATGAAGCAAACACGTCCCTTCCTCTGTGCGAGCAGGCGCAGGCTGGGCTCTGCAAGATGCAGAGTATGCTGTAGAGTTGAAAGTCCCCAGCACCTCGGGCACGTTCATGATCTGGCACACCTCAGGGATAACTGTGGTCCTTGTGCCGCTGTCCCGGGCCCTCCCCCGTGCCCAGAGGTGAGGTGTGTTAGCTCAGGAACAAGCTGACTTGAGCGCGTGGCTCTTGGATCAGTTCACATCAACCCGGCTGGAAGCAGCGGCAGAAGGAGCTCGTGTCCATCCACGGGGCACCACGTCAGCGGGCTGCCACGCACTCCTGCCGCCTCGGTGGCTGGCTGCTGTGGCTAGAGACACTTTTTCTTCTGTAATTCTGTCTGTGGCGAGGTGTTTTACTGATGTGAGGCCCTAAATTGCATCCCTTGCTTAGTCTTTTGGACTGTCTGTGAACGACCTCCTGTGTGGGCCACCAGCAAATGCTAACTGAATGTCTTTGTTATCACAAACCAGCAACTGTCCCTGAGCCTTAGGAGATATTTTCTATAGGAATCAGCAATATGACGTTTTCTCCCCTCTGTGTACCTCGGTAGCTGGAGTTGTGAGTGTGACACATGCGTGTGCTGCTGTCACGCCTGCAACAGCCCAAGGGGGAAAGCAGGATCAGGGCAGCCTGAGCTAAGGGGTTAAACCCAGGCAACCAGTTCCTGACTTCTCTCTGGTTTCTCAAAACAGTCTGCTGTGGACTTCTCTGGCAATTATCTCCATGCTGAACATACCTAGAAGTAGTGTTGGTTTGGACTTGCTGTTGGAGTGTTTACTAGGAATTATCTGTCCTGAGACAGAGACAATAACACACTGGCACAAATGGTTTATTTTTCTTTCTCCACTCTTAACTTCAAACATCCTTTTCTGCCTTAGCTCCCCTACTCCCAACTAGGAAAGGTTCCTTTGATTTAGAAAATAACTCCAGAAGAGGTGACACCAGTAACATTTTATACTGAGCTCTTGGGGCTGTCCAAAGATTGTTTAACTGTCAGCTTTAAAGGTTGTTGACTGGAAATTCAGAAGCATTAAAAAAAGAGAGTAATGAAATTTTTGCTCAGAGCTCTTGAGAGGGGGAGGAAATTCAGTTTTTCCGTCTGTTTTAGACTTAGTTCATGACACCCTAGTTACCTTAGGTACCCACCTCCATGCTGAGGAGGTTCAAGCTGTTTGAATGACTTCCCTGACCTTCTCTGTACCCTCAGCAGCATTAAGTGGTGCCTGGGGAAGCCCAGAGTTTGAGGGATTCACAACTGTGAGACTGCTTCTCACAACGTTCAGGCTGTTATTTGTGACCCCTGCGCTGTTAGATGCAGTGAGCTGCATTTAGCCATCAGATTTTAATAGCCATCAACTGCTGAGAGTCAAGCATGATGAAATATTAAATTGAATTAGACTTTTAATTTTTCTAGTATTTAATTTCCTCCTTTCTACAGCAGCTTGTCTCCATATTTTGCCAACTATTTTTTTTTTATACTACATCTCTCCCAAGAACCCTGTAGAGTTTGGTTCATTGGTTCCCCAAGCACCCCAAATATTGCTTTCACTTGTCGGTCTGTACATTCCAGGTCTGTCCTTAGGAAGGAAGAAAAGCATTGGCTATGAGGGGGTTTTGCTCCTTCTTTATGACTAGAACTGTATAAGACAAGTGTGTTTTGGCATCAGAGCAGCGTCAATAAATGGCTTTTGCAGTTATCTAAATGCTTTAGCTGTGCTTGGGCGTTTAATCTCTTGTAAAAGCTGTTTATTGCCTTCTGTACTGCTCTGCAAGGCACATTATCCCTTAAGTATATGAATGACACAATTAGTCCTCTTAGAGACTTACCAAAATACTGTTGATTAAAGGTCAAGCATAAAAATTCAGATGATACTCTCCTTAATTAAGAGAACCCGCCCTCCTGCATAAAGATCAGTATCAGTGCTGAAGGGAAATCAGAGTGAAGGGACGAGTCAAACGGATGCAGCTCTGGTGAGGACAAACGCTTTGTGGCCACGTTTGGTTTCTAGGTGACAAATTGAAATCACATAAGGTGTTCATAAAAGTCCATTTGACTATTAGTGATCTTCTCAAAGCAGATTGTTAACCTCAATATGCTGTAAAATGTAAGTGGCATTTATAGGTGGCATCACAAATAACGGGCAATCAAACCTCATTAACACTGTAGTTTATAATTGCAGATTACCGTAATTTGTGAGGTATTCAGGATTTTGCAAGGGTGTTATTTCTACTGTTGGGAGCTAATGAACAGTGGCAGAAATTTACTGTAAGTTTAGCCTTGTATTCTTCTTTAGAAAGCAATTGACATTAAATGAAGATTTCAGCCTTTGGTTCGTATTCAGAAAAGAAAAACCAACAAGTATTACACTGAATTTTGTTTGTTGGGTGAACCCAGACGTTTCAAGTGAATGGATGCTCACTTATGTTTGTCTGCTTTTAATCCTTCCTTTTCCAAGGAAAGAAATGGAAAGCACATAACGCACAGAGGAGGACAGCGCTTCATGTCTGTCCTTTGGACAACTTATCTCGAGCAATTTAATGAAAGGAACTCATTTTGGCTTGTTCCTTTATTTTCCATTTTTTACTCGTAAGCAGCAAGATAAATCATTTCTTACAACCATTTTTTGTGATGTCAGCCACCTTGGGCAGTTCAGATGGCTCTCTCATAAGTACTCAACTTCTGGGTATACATCCAAACCCTAAAGTGTTTGAGGTTAGCCCTGCATTTATTTGCTTTCAAGTAGCATTTGATTGGTACAATAAAATGCGTGACACATGTCCTTACTATAAATTAGGAAGGCATCCTAACCTTCCACAAAGGTTAGAGCTGAGTTACTCCAAGTTTTAAGGATGTTCATAATTAGGGACTTGAATTTGCTTTGTCTGATCTTTAAGGGAAGTGTGAATTTAGGTCTTCTGAACTGTTAAACAATTGAGGGGTACGCACTTATGCCTTGCTGCTGATGGAAAACCTGCTCAGCAGAACAGCAGAGGGAAAATACGCTCTAGCAGTGGGCACATGTCAGGGGATTCTGACAACCATCCACGTATTCAGGGCACGTGCCAACCATTTCAAAGATAAAAACATGTTATGAGAAGCAGACTGGTTTGCAGGGTTGCTGGGTTTTGGCATCGTCAGAACTGCTGCGACACAATTGTACGTAGGTAGTTTTGGACCTGGAAGTTGTTGGAGGATGGTGCTGAGACTACCTGAGTGTCCTGCCAGGCTTCCAAAACACCAGAGATTCAGGCTGCAGTATCTGCCACCAAGAGCGGCTGCAGCAAGAGTGAGCAATCCTCCTAAAAAAAAAAACCCCAAACAAACAGTAGCATCTGTGTACTTCCATCTAGCATGCCCGAGGACAGCCTGCAATTGCTTGAAAAATTTTCTGTACAGCAATGACATTAAAAGATGTGCAAGTTTTATTTTTTGACTGCATTCATGGTTCACAGGCAGAAATAAAGATGCAAACCCTCCAATTTAAGTCCTTCAGCCAAAAATACATCAGTTTGCAAAGCAAAAAATAGCAGTCACTGATATTCTTGACAGATCTAGTTTTGCTAATTTTAGGAGATATCCCTAAAGGTGAGCCTGGAAGGATGTCATATCTGACTCTTATCTTTGAATCCCATATACTTATGTTTATTAAAATCAATATAATCCATTAGCCTACATTGTTTCCATTTTTAATAATCTATTGATATATTGCCTGGGCTTTTACAGGACTAAACAAATTTCCTCTTTATGTGCCCTGTAATAGCCGGAGGTCAGGCTGGTTGAGAGCAGTTGCTGTATATAAATGTTTATTTACTGCCTGACTACTGATTGAGAACATATCTGGTCCACAGGCTTCAGATGGCTTTTAAACTAGAGATTTATGGCTTACTTCCTGTTTTCCAGACAGAGTACACCATTTTTAAATAAAGTAATGAATGCAAGGTATTGTGAAAATAACAGCCAGGGATTGCCCCAAACTCCACGTTTGAGAACACGGACTGTCGGGACGTCCATTATTTCATCATTCATTTGTTTTTCATTGGAGTGGTTTTACGTGCCTTAAACACTCCTCTGGCTCATTTTCCTTTGTGCCAGTATCTGTTCAGCGTGCGGTTGCCCTCCTGAGCAGCTGAAGTGCCACCTCAGGCTCGCAGTGGTCAAGCCAAAGCAAGTTGGAAATCTGTAACGAAGAACCGGACTGACTTTTGCCTCGCAGCTATCATTGTCTGGTAGCTTCTCTTCTGTTAGCCCCCAGTTCAACAAAGCATTTATGCTTAGGCTTAGCTTTAAGCTTGAGCCCAGGTCCCTTCTTTGTGTGATTTCTTGCCTTTTTGCTTCTAGCTGATGGTGTCTTGCAGCATATGCTTAGGTTTAAGTCCCTAAAAGTAACTATTGAAATAGCCTTGTTTGGCTTGGAGCTCTGTTTGTGTGTGTGTTGGAAGCCACATTACACGACACATCAATTAACCAGGCTTGTCTGAGTCCTGTCCCCCACATGGGATATGCATCTGCTTCATCTGTTAGATGTTAAACGTGCTCTAGGCTGTGCCCCTGCCACTTAAAGCTGTCTCTGAAGTAATGAGTGCCAAGTTCTTTTAGGCTTTTGTTCTCCAAAAGTGTGAATATTCATCTATCCAGAAAAATGCAAATAGCTCTTTTGTCCCTCCTGTTACAAGACAAGGAAATCACATTTTTCATTATATTATTGTGATAAAAGCACTTAATAATATATTATCATAAATTGATGACAGCAAACAAATAGCTACTGTTGTTACACAGCTGTGACAATAGGATGTTTGCCTAAGTTCTGGGTCTCGGACTGGTATCTGCTGCACAGCTGTCGGCAGAGAATTTCAGTTACAAATCATAATTTCATACAAGAAAATTGACCGTCGTTTCGGACATTCTTACCTCACATGGATTCTTCCACGTGTAAATCCTGATAGTCTAAATTTCTTGGCAGCAAATTGGATGCGAGTACAAGAGCAATTGACTGTAATTGTCCCCTGGGGATGGGATCATTTGTTTATTTGTTTTTACAATATTCGTTCACCCAGTGAATATCACTTCCCGCTGGACATACTGCGGCTTAGAATCGTCATTGTTATAAAGATGTTTTACGTCCTTATGGAAGCCTGTGGATTTAAGAGCCAAGCTAGAGCTTGCAAGAGACAGCAATTTAAATAGGCAAACTAGTAGCCGGTCTGCTGCTGAGCAGGCTGGTGGCCACAGCACGCTCTGCCTTGTGTGCTGAGCTGGATTTGGCACCACTGACATCGGCGGGGAATTTTTCTACTGATTTCAGTGTGTGTGTGGTGGGGGATTATATTTACTGCTGTGAATACCTTTTCTCCCAGGCTGTGCCTTGCTGAGTGGTTTAGACGGCAACCTTGAGGGGCGAGGGCTAGTGGCATGTGGACTGAGAGGCACGGGGTGAGCCAGCTCCCCTTTGGGTGTCTCACAGTCACGTTAGCTGGATCTCTGGAGGCTTTTTAAGCAAGTTCCATCATGATGTTATCGTGGTTGTGCAACCTCTGAACAAGGCTGTTGTGCATTCCTCCAGCTTGGAGGGCAAAGGCACTCCGGGGTGCTTGCTTTGGTCTGGGATAGTTGCACCTTGCTGGAAAATCACCAAAGTAAAGGTGACTTGTAATGCTGAACCAGCCAATTGCGTTTTTTTTTTCTTGATATACGACATTGCACAGTGTGTTGCTTCAAATAAGAATAAAGCAGTGGGCCTCTTGCGTGACACACTGTCACGCTCAGGAGCAATTATTTTTACAGATCTCCACGAGCTCCCGTGGCCACGTGTGTGTGCGGTTCCCTGTGCTGGTCTCTGCCCCTAGATGATGCTGTTCCTCTGCCTGGGACAGTTCTCACGCTGCAGCCATCTAAGTCTGCCTTTGACAACAATTGAAGTGTTTTGGTGATGCTGCAACATGACAGGAGTTGGAAGAAACGTGCCAGCTACTCTGTTTTTCTTGAAGGGAAAGAGAGTGAAGAGAGGTGGCTGCAAAAGCATCACGTTAGAGTAGCCCTGACACACAAATGTGGGCCCTTTATGTGAGTTTTACGTGCATTTTTAACCTGCTATTCCATTACAATGAGTCCTCATCAAACCAATACACAGCGTGGAGTGGACTGGGGGACACAGAGCTCCGTCATGGAGAATGTGCTCCTTAAAATGTGTAACGACAGACATAACTCCCCAATATTTTGTATGATCATTAAGGGTCTAATACCAGCATTTTCTATAACAAAAATGTGGCATTATTTACGAATGTATTCAGCACCAGCAAAAAAGTGGTGAGGAGGAGCGAGGTGACCCGCTGCCCTTCTGGCCCTGCCTGCAAAGCTCCCCGCAGCATCCCCCCGTGGCTCTGCATAAAAGCACCACAACTGTCATGGCAAGGATCTTTATTTCCTTTGGAGTGTGAAGCGTGGATCCTGATACGTGTGGGTACTCACGGGGTGGAAGAAGTGAGGGAAAAGTCAGAAAGCATCAAGGGCTTGATTCAACACCCATTAGGCTCAAGTGGAGAGTGATAGATTTTAAAGGGAACCTACAGATGCAACAGCTACTTAACAGGATTTTCAACAGCACTTGGGTGTCTAATTCCCATTGATTTCACGTGAGGGAATTGGCCTTCGCTGATAGGACATGATTTACAAACAGAGGTTCTTCCATGTGCAGATCCCACTGATCTGTAAATTGCTTGGCAGCAAATTGGATGTGAATATGAGCACAATTGGCTGTGATTGTCCCCAAGGCACGGGATAATGTCTTTGTTTTTACAACACCCCTATCATCCAGTAAACACAGTTTTCCTGAAGGGATGAGACAAGGGGTTCCTAGGAGAGCAAGGCTCCTGGCTGCTTTTGAAAGTCCTTGCATTTAGTTTTAAATACCTGAATAGCTTTAAAAAATCGTGAATCTTCCCATTATCTTCTGGAGCAACAGACCAAAGTTTAGAGGCTTGCCTCAACTCCTCAGTCACTGAGAGGAGCTGGTAGCTATGTAGAGGAGGATTCGACAGCAGGGTTTGGTGTGTTTCTTTCTCCTCCCTCTATTTGTTTTTGAGAAAGGTCTGGGGCTGTGGGTGCTAGAATGAACACTACCCAGCAAGTGCAATGTGTAAATTTTGAGAAAATATTAAACATATGGTTTGTGTTTCAAAACCTGGAAAATATTATGAAAGCAATAAAATATCCCTACTGCAGGCAGCCCGAGAGGGCTTTCCCTCTGTGAGTACACACATTCAGATTTAGTTACGTGTCATTCTCCAGCCAGCTCCATTCCAGGAGAGCCAGACCTGGGTCTTATGTTGCCTTGAGCCAGGCTATGCAAAGGAGCTCTAGAAGATATAGGAGCAGCAGCTGCCCCGTGTGCCTGGTGGAGCCCATTCCAGACTGAGTTGAGAGGAAGGTGATGAAGATCTGTCTCCGCCGTGGAGCTTGTGCTGTACACCTGCAGCCACGCCGCTGTCGGGGAGTCTCTTAACAGGGTGATGCAGAAACCTTCAGACTTGCAGAGAGCACAGCGGCCTTCACAGGTCTGCGGTGCTGATAATTAGTAACACTCACGTGGCCCAGGGTGGCTTTTTTCAATGGCTTGGTATTCAACAGGAGTTAGTTGTGTCAAGATGAATGAAGTCCTGCCTCACACAGCAGAGCAAGGTGGAACCTTCTCTAAAATAACTGTCCGTGGTGTGCTGGCCTTAGCAAATTGCAGAGGGATACGTTTCATCATGGTGACTGGATGTTTTGGCCCCTATATACACACACAGAAGTTCAGTGGCCGGAGGGATGGGTGACAGGATCATGAAGTGTCACACAAAGACTTGGGAAGAAGTAATTACCTCGTTACTGTTTCTGGCAGATACACTAATAGGGTGAGTACGTTAGCAATAGGGTTCCCGTGTTGTTGTGGCTTCAGGTTTAACCAAAGCTACAGTTAAACAAATCATTGTTTGGGGAGCATGGACACTTTATTTTTTTTAATAGCCTGTGACCTGCAATAGAATTTAGGTTGGGTGTTAATGACCAAAGGTTTTGCAAGTAATTAAATTTGTGGAAAGCGCTATCCCTGAGAGGCTGAAGAGGTACTTGAGAACAGGCATGCGTCTGTGCGTTGCTAGAGCCTTAAACTTTAGTAGGCTGGCTGTGTGTAACTGGGACGGAGCTGATACTCATCATCCAGGTGGCTCTTTTAACCTAAGTCTAGGGTTAGACATACTGCTGCTGTTGTATTTTATGGACTTTGTAACAAAATACTATGAAACTGTGACATGCACACTTAAATCGTAGAATATGACCATCCAATTTTTTTCAATGGACAAAATAAATGACATGAGTATACATGACATGAGATATAACTTGTATATATCATGGGAAAAGGTTTAATATATTCCAGTTGAGAATCTCATGTGTATAATAAATATAAAGTATCACACAGGATGAAGAACAGCAGTGCTGCCTGCCTTCCCATTTTGCCCTTCAAATGAACATCTATCCAATCAAAATGCCAGGGTTTGCATGGTCAAAGGAGTAAAGCACATCATTAGGCTTCAGTAAAGGATATTATTAGGTATTCATGGAGCAATATTTGCATTTCACCTTAAATGCCAAAGGTTTGGGGATTTTGTATGATGCCAGGGCAAAAGCCTTGGGGTTTGGGCCCAAAAACACGTAGTGACTGCTCAAGCAACACTCTTCCTCTGCCCAGACTCCTAATGCTGCCAGCTACATGCTGTCCCTCGGGGCCCCGGCTGGAGCAGCCGCCTTAACCGGAGGGTTTGCGTCTGGTTCCGTGCCTTGTCTGGTGGCTGCGCTGTGTTCCCACTGACGCTGGACACGGGACTTTGCGTGTTGGATTGAGCTGGTGCCGTGAGCCGGTGTCCTTTATGGGTGTCTGTGGCTGTGAGAAGTGCTCAGCAGGAACAGAGACACTAAGAACCCAGGACAGCAAAGCAAGAGGAAAGTGGTTTGTTGGTTTTTTTTTTTTCAGCAAGAAGGGATGGGGAGAGGTGGTAAGCACACAAACTCCACGCATTTACAATGTTTTGTGCTAAAGCTTTGCATGCAAGTTTACCTACTGCGTACTGTGTCTTTAAAATGCTAATGGGCCCACTGAAAAATAAAAAAAAAACAAGAAAAAAACCCAACAAAAAAAAAACCCAACCCATGACAGTCCACTAGCAACTAGCACACTAACAGGTTCTCATCTGACACCAGTAGGGAACTGAAGATATTTTATTATTTGGAAACTCCATATAGGGAAAGCCAGCCTTGAATCTGTCATTACTCCAAGAACCGCGCCTCCCCTGGGAGTTAATTATTTTCTTAAAATGCAACTTGTACTGTTAGTTTAAAACATTCCAACTGTGTTCGCACTCTTTAAATCTTCTGTAAACCTTAGAGTTTAAATCACTTGCAGATAAGAGTAATTCTATTAGAAAAAAAAAGTTCGGTGGAAGGGGAAAGAGAGGGAAATAAAAGGGCATTGATAGAAGCGTCCTTTGGGTGCCCATTGCCCTGTCACCTTTAGAACTTGGCAGGAGTTGCAGCCCACAGTAACTTTATAGGTCCTGGCACAGAATGAAACAAAATAGGTGCATGCCACATTTTCCTTCCAAAAAAACACCAGAGAGAGACTTACCTCCTTTGTAAGAGGCTGAATATCTGAAAAGGTACGTTAAATTTACAAAAAAAAAAAAAAAAAAAGGTTAGTGGGACTGACAGGTCATCGCCTTTTCTGGGCTTCTATTTTGAAAGAAGGCGTTGGGCAAAGGGCTGCCTCTGGCTGGAGTCACGTTTGGTAACTGAAGGGCTTGTAGAAGTGTTTAAATACAGGGCGCTACTGCAGTGTTGGACCATCTCGGCTCCTCTTGCTTTGGCTCCTTTCGCTGCTTTCATGGGAATTCCGGGGCATTAAAAAAAAAACAAAACAAACAACTCATTGCTGCAGGTTTGCCATGAGCGAGCCAGGGAGAGAGTGTGTGTGTCATTTTTGGAACTGTCTGTGCAATCACTCGTATGCTGTGCTGGCCAGGCTCCAAGAATCAAGGGTAATTCAGTGGTTCCACAGCTTGGCTTTTTTCCCCCTCCCTCTTGCCCTCCCCAGCCCCCCTTCCTCTGTCTAATTTGTTTGGGCCGAAAATCAGCTTCCCGAATTCTGTGTGTACCATTTTTCTTTTTTAACCCATTTTCTTTTGCACGAGTGTATCGGTTGAGCTGTTGTTCTCAGCGGTGGTGGGTACCAACCACCACCCACTTGGTGAAAGAGAGATGGGTAAAGGCAAAGTGCGCGTCGCTAATAACGCTGTGTGGTGTTGGCTGTGGGTCGGTGGCACAGCTGTAGCAAGAAGAGGTACCTCTACCTAATCTTCAGAGACACCATCAACTTCACACCCCCACTGCTGGATGCTACCTGCTGAGGGGACAGACACAGGCTGTGGAAAGTGTCCTCCAGTGCCTGTGAGCCAGCAATGATAGCATCCAAGCGTTGCTATGGCCTAATGAGGCTCTCCGGTAGCTAAAATAATAGAACTCATTATTTTGTGAAGCAAACCCCACCCTACCCTCCAAAAAAAATGCTGGATTTGATGGGGCTGTTAAACTTGGACATACCCTAGAACTGGAACCATCCCCCAGCCTTTCACAGGGTCACAGAGCCTGGAAGGAGACGCAGTTCCCACTGTATAGTGATTTCCCTCAAAATCTCAGCTTCGTCAAAGTGCGCCGATTATTGCATGCTCAGGGAGCTCAAGAGTTCATCGAAAAGGGTCCGTGCTGTTGCACATCTGACTCGGAGAGCCTGGGTGGTGGGGCCTTTACCAACAAGCTGATTTGAGTGACTCTAGTAGCAGACCAAACCTTAAGGCCTTGGGGTTTGTTACAGTGAGACAAAGAAAAAGCGGCCCTTGAATTTCGGTTTTTAATAACTTGTTCTGAAGAGAAACACCCATGATGCAGGACATAAATTTGTCAGATGCTTCCGCTTTACTGTAGGTGGGTGTCTTTATGGGTATTCCTAACGTAAACCAGATGAGATCTCAGTGCTGAGTAAGTTAACACACTAGTTATGGTCACGCTGTGAGTGGCATAGTGGAGTCATCGGGCTGCAGAAGACTGGGATGAATGTTACACCTTGACATGCAAGAGACGGGCAGGGTGATGGATTCTTCTACACGTCGCGGTACAGGTCAGGATTAGCCTCACCCGCTGCACCCAGGGATTTCTCTTCCGTGATGTATCATGTCAATGATTTATCTTAAGGAATCTGAGTTTTGCTGCAGCGTTACCCTGGCTCTGCTGGCTGCACTGTCGCCTTCAGGCCAGAAGGTTGTTTGAATCCTGCACCAGGACTTTGGTTTTGGCTGGTGGAGCTGCCCTGCTGGCTGTGCTGCTCTGGGCACGACATAGTGGGAAGGTGTCTCCCGTGGCTGACTCAAATCCCTTGTGCCACACATCACCAAAGGGCACCCCTGATTTCAGGGCATCAGAAGTGCAAGAACCTGCAGGAAACAGAGATCGACACGTTCTGAAAAACTGCTCCTGCCAAACTTTCCTTCTTGATTTAAATGACCCCCGAGTCAAACCGTGGGATACAGGAGGAGACATTTGAGAGCGTCTTTGCAATACGTGTCTCTAGGCCAAAGAAAAAGCAGAAAAAAAACAAATAATGTACATTCTGGATGAATCTCTGGTTAGAGTGGACGATGCAGTAATGAAGCTGCCACAAGAAAAGTCTTCATAAGCTTTTTTTTGCATCATTTTGCAAATGCCAGAGGGTTTCTGTGGTGCACACAGGCAGCTGAAATTTCAGATCTTTTCTGTGTGCGTGATGTCTGTCTGTACCAACCTTCTCTGCTTCTTATTCTATGACCATTTGTCTCGGACTCTCTTGAGACCTGGGAAGGTGATTAAATTTTGTGATGCAGATAGAGTTCTTCTGTTCTGTAGAAATAACACCAGCAATGTAAGAGATGAAAGAATTTTCTTCCCCAAGCTAGTCTTATTGAATGAAAATTCTTGCACAGAGGTTAAATTAGATCAAGAATACTTTCTGGAGATATTTGTGACTTTCTCCGGCTCATTTCAAGCAAGTAGAACATTTCCTACAAAAGCATTCTAACATAAAGCACAGAATAGTTCTTATATAGATGACTATCAGCAGAGTAGGAAACACTTATGATTATGTTTTTAGGCAGAATAAACCTGTATAAAGGACAAATTTCCTTTTAAAACTGAACTGCGTGTAATGAGACACGGGAGCCCACTGAAAATAATGAGCTGTTAAAGAAATAAACAGTTAAAATAATAACAAAAGGCTAAACAGCTTCAGAAAGACAAAAAAAGAAGTCAAATTTGATATAAAGACATACTTACTGCTTACAGAGAGTAAGGTGATCTGCTTGAAGTGCACACACATGAGAAGCCCTGGGTAATACTGCTGCTGTTTGCACGGTTTACCCAGATGGGCTAAAATATCCTATTAACAATAATAATTTGCACTCGGAGCTTGGAAGTACTTTGCAAACTGAAAATATCCCTTTCAGGTCTCCCTACGAATGAAAGCGATCCCATTTGGCAGCGCTGGAGCTGGTGCACGGACCTGCCCGCACTCCCGAGGAAGTTCATGAGATGTAGGGTGGGATTGTGGTGCGCACGTGTGTGTGGTGCAGGAGCAGGAGACGGAGGTAACACAAGTTTTCTCAAGCGTTTCCACGTGAATCCCAGCCCGCTGGTAGCAGACAATCTTTGTCCAAGTGCTGCAGCTGAGGAGGCTACTGAAACGATTAACGCTGCGCTGGTTTCTGTCACAAGAGCAAGCAAAAAAAGCAATCAATGCTACTCTTTTTTTTCATGTTTTAAAACAATATTGAGAAAAATGCATATTACAGGAAATTATAAGACATTATGAAAGCTCCAGGCGCACCAACACCCCCTCCCAAAGCGAGCTGAGGAGGGTGGTATGAAGACTGGCAGGGTCTCTGCCCGGCGCGGTGCCGTGCTGCCGGCAGCCAGCTCGTGGCACTGCTTCTGCGCCTTCGGCTGCCTCTCCTCGCCTTATCACCCTATTGATTTACAATTAATCTTTCATGTTGTTTTGCAAGGACCTTGGGATAAGGCTCTATCACTTTTGTTTATCAGAAATCATAACTGTCCTTGCTGCATAGGTGAGGTGCAGAAAGTACACAAAGTTGTTTTTTTTCAGGATACAAAATCTATAAGATCTTGGCTACACCGAGTTGTGTCTGAATTGAAAATGAAATTGAAAATTGAAAACTTGCCTGAGTTTTACCTGTTTCAGCATATTTATGGAATACTGTATTTCTGCAGTAAAGGCTGTCATCACTGGTTTCTTTCCTGTAGAGAAAGGTTTGAGTCTATTATTAAAAAATTGTTTGATTTGCATTTTTAGGTATTGTGCTCATCTAGTCAGGTAATCTGCAAAGTAGTCCGGTGACACTGTGATCCTGAGTGTGAACTGAATGGCAGCCAGCAAGCTGCCCAGGTCCCCCCTTTTTTTATTAAAAGCCTGGTAGATGCTGCTGTGGGCAGTGGGGGCACGGCCCCCCCGTAGCCGTGCTGGTGTCTGGTGCTGCACAACAACACGTTGTAGCGGTGCTGAGGTTGGGGCAGTGGGATTGCTCCTGAATGCTGCCTGGGTCTTTCTTTTCGCACAGTAAAAGAAGTTGTCCACTGGTATTAATTCCTATCCTGACTTAATCGGAATTTCTCATCCTACTGGAGCATAAAACAAGGAGTAATTAGTTTTAATGTATCTACAGCCTCTTCAACAGAAAAGAAAATTCTCATACCCTTGGCTCTCCTTGGTGTGACTAAGGCTCATTAAGGTTCTTGAAGTTAAAAAACACAAAAAGAAATGTTCTTTGTATGAAAGAGAGTTGTCTTTCTGGTTTACTTTTACCTGCTTATCTCTTCTGGGGGCATGCCCTGTCCTCCCTTCAGCAGAGCAGTGGTATGGAGCAAAGCGGGGGGTGATTTACAGGTAGGTGCAAGTGTCACAGCCTCCTCCTGAGGGATGGAGAAAAGGCCCATGGGGTTGGGGAAGGTGCCATTCGCCTTTGGGAGAACCAGGCCTCAGCACCGAGCACTCGACAGGCTGAACCAGACGGGTTGTTACGCTCCAGCCCTTGGAGAAAGTGGCTTTTGTGCTGGACTGAGGGCAGGGGAATAGGAAGGGATGATAAATGCAGTCTGTGTGGGACGCTTCATCTGGGCAGTAGGGTCTGAATCACATTTTTGACCACAAAAAGATCTTATTCCTCCCCCACCATGGAACAGCTAACTGGTGAAATTGGACAACCAAAGCTGAGCAAGGTCAAGGAGGAAGATTTTTCAGATAGGTTGGCTCAAAAAAGTCAGGGTATTTTAGGAAGAGACCAGAAAAACCTTAATTTTGTTCTGCATAAATGCTGCTTTATTACTCTCTTCATCGGTCTTTTTCACATTTTTAATGTAAAACAAGGCACTTTTTTATGCTTGGTGACCTGAATATTGGGCACACATGTTCTAGCACCTGAGTGAAGAGACAGAAAAGTTGGCTGAGGGCAAGTTTAGGAGTTGGCCAGCCTTTCCAGTGCTGGCACATTACTCCCACTGAAGAGGTGAGGCATCCAGGGAAGTTCATCCTTGTGCCAGCTTTCATTGGCCATGTCTACAGAACTGTTAAGCACTATTTTTTGTATTGCAGTTGCTTGTTTTTGTTTCTTTGCCCCTATTGGTTCCATTCCAGGACTGTTGAGTGTATGAGGATACAAGCAGAGTGGCATTCTCTGTTGCCTTAGCTTTGTCAGTTGGAAAGCTTTAAAAGTTAATATTGATGTGAAATGATCTAAAATTCATCTAGTTTGATGCATGTGTGTTTAACATATTTAGGTGATGGCTGTATTTATTTTTTTAAAGTACTTGCACGTTAAGGTACTTCAATGATGCATGCAGTTTTAACAAAACCTATCTTTCTCTAAGCCCTTATCACAGTTGTTAAAGATTTTTATATTAGTTCTGTAATTACACCTTTTAAAAAATTTATGGGTATTCTCACTCCAGGACAAAAAAAAAAGGCATTTTAACATAGAAGTCCTTTAGACCGAATAGAAAATCAAACCTTTTGCTGCATTTTGGGCATTCTAATGGGTTTCAGAATAAAATACATTTCAGATGCTCCTGAAAGTCTTAGGCAATTAAATTCCGTAGACCAGTTCTTCAGCCGGTGGAAATCGTTGCAGCATCATTGGTTTGTACCAAATGCACGGTGCATAACCCGACCCAAACGCCTCCTCTGAAGGCCTGCAGCTCGCTGTGCTCCCAGAGAGCTCTGCAGGTGGGAGCTGGGGTTATCGCCGTGGGCTCTCCCTGGAAGGGAGGCTGGTGGGTTTCAGCGTTTGCTGAGGAAGAAGAGCAGCACTGCATGAAATAACATGCTAATCGGAATTCCCTCCTCACTTAAACTCTGTTTAGATAGACAGTTAATTTATCTCTGTTTAACTGCGGAATCAATCCATCCATCAAAGCTACAAGAGCTAATTAGCTGGAGTCAAAGCAGCCACGGCTCTGATACACAGTAGGGTATGTAATACCCTATAAAATTGCAGCGGGGGATACAAGGTACATTTCCCTGCACATGCCTTAAAGCTGCCCACGAGGCCCCGGCATCCAATCCCTGCTCTGTTCGCAAGCGCTGGCTGTGGTAGAAGTCCAGCTCACGTGGTCACTCGAGGACCTTCTCCCGCTAGTAACCCATTTTTAACTGGCTGTAGACAATATGCAACTACAAAAACGATAGCCACTGCGGGCATGGAGGCACAAGGCTGAGCGCCATGGGAAGAATAGTCTGTGCATGAGGTAGAATTGCTTCCCTTGGGTGTTTCACAGTGGTGTTTGTATGCAAGCTTTCTTTTTTTATTACCCAACAGTGGACAGTGAGGCAAACCCATGGGGACAGCTGACTCAGCAGAAGCTGTCGAAGTGCAACACCTCGGGCAGATTCGTAGAGGTGGTCTGGATGAAGTGAATGAGGCGCTTGTGTGGAGACCCAAAAGCAAGGAACAGCAAACCCTGGAAAATCCATATGTGTCTTCTCCAGGTGCCAGGATGGGACAGATAGGTCAGCCTTTTTCCCTGATAAAAGTCAGAAAATCACGTTATCAGTATCTCAGGTGTTGGAAACACATTCCAAAAGCAGGGCAGTTCTTAAGAAATATGAACCTTGTTTTCACGCTACCCATCAATAAATATCGCACTCTCAACAGTTATTTCTTAGCAGAATGTCTTATAAATCTCTCTCACTCCTAGAGCCTTTTTCTATCCCTAGTCAATTAAATGAGGTAAATATGTACTGCTCATTAATCTCCATTCTTGTACCATATGCAATATGGTCCATTTGACACCACGTCATCTCTACTGAGTATTATCGTATACCCACACCCTTCAAGCTGCCTGCAATAGATATCCACTCTGTCAAGTACAGAGCACCCAAAAGTCCCACTGCCTACTGTGGTCTAATACAGTGCCCAAAAAAAGGTGAACGTAGTCCTTGTCTGCTTCAAGACTTTGAGGTTTCTGTGTTGCCAAGCTTCAAATAATTATTTTCATCGTGTGGAAGTCACACGGTTCACCATTCTTGTGCATTGTTTTACACGCAGTCGTCACAATCATTAAATTTAGTGTCCGTTAAATCCTGATAAATTGCTCGATGTGCCATTTGTCGTGCTCTCAGACAGCGTGCAGGCTGTGTTTTCTTAACACGTGTTCCAGGTTAACTGTTTTCCTTGACTATGAATCCATAAAAATACATGTGGAACAGAGGGTGTGCAGTCCAGTCCTGTCTGCCTGACTCCTGCCCGTTCTAATTGGGCAGCAAAGCTGTTTAATAGAGTCTGTGGAGTCTGTTTAACTACATTCTGCCAGAACAATGCTCTATTCATGTTTTCAACAGAACACTAGTGATTGGACTAATATCTTTAAACTAGAAAACAAGTCTTAATTGGAACAGATGCTGCAAATACCGATGCAAATGGCCAGCTCTTGTGTGATCAAAACCAGGTACAGTCCATTGATTTGTTTTTAATAGCAGCTTTCATTTTTTATTAGTGTACACAAACCTCACTAACACTATACAAAAAGTCAGTAACAATATTCTGAAAAATCATCTTGTTTAAAACAGACTCTGCCATGCATTGTTTCTGGCAAGGTGCTATTAAAGAGTTTCCGTCCTATTTTGGCAGATCGTGTTACTGAAACACTCCTCTCTACTTTCTTCTCCTCTAGAATTTGAATAATCCCAGTGATTTTCATAAAAAGCTATTGCTGTTACATTTAATAATCTGTTTAGATTTTCACTTACATTACAGACAGGCATTCAGGTTAGATTAGGCTGAATAAACCCACGATCCTGGTGAGTGTGTGTGTGTTAGATTGCGATCTGCTCGCTTTCGGTACACGCTTTAGCAGAACACAGCGTGCGTTCCCAGGGCGTGAACTTTTTGTCGTGGCAGTGTTTGGCCTGGAAGCTTGGAAATGGTAAGAATACAATGATTTTTATGCTAAGAATAAAAATGTTCTGTGATTTTCTAGAACGGGTTGGCTTTGTCTTTAGGATGT
This sequence comes from Nyctibius grandis, assembly GCF_013368605.1. Classification (NCBI taxonomy): domain Eukaryota; kingdom Metazoa; phylum Chordata; class Aves; order Nyctibiiformes; family Nyctibiidae; genus Nyctibius; species Nyctibius grandis. The sequence continues at coordinate 7,390,248 of NC_090674.1, forward strand.
GTGAGCTATTTGATAGCAACAAGAATATCAAAAGCCACTCGGAGCAGAGAGAAATTTATTGTAGTACACCTGGTGCTTGTGAGTAGTTTATTGCTCTGTTTGCATGTGCAAATATTTTCAGTTACCTCAGTAGCTGCTGCTTAGAATTGGAATGTATTTGTATTTATATATGTATGTGTATAGACATGTATGTTTGAAAATGGCTGCAAGGATAAGGTCAGCATGCGGCCAGCTCGATGCTGCGGTGGGGAAGCCCACTGGCGAGGCCGGGCTCGGGGAGCTGCTCTTTGGTGAAGCACCAGGATTTCAGGCGGTGGGACTGAGGGCCACGCTCACTGACCTGCAAGGAGGCTGCTCCATTCATCTGCCATAATCACAACGATGATACACAGGCTATTACGAGCCCCGGCTGCTGATGTGACAGAGGAAACCCCATCCCTTCAGGCATGGTCTGAGGTCCTCCAAACAGAACAGACCTGCAGCCTCACTCAGCTATTGTTGAGCTTCCAGCAAAGCCATTTGAGAGCTGAGACAGAGCCGAGGAGTGTTTTGCCCCGTCAGGTATGTTGAAAAGACAGGACATTTGAGGAGGGCTGGGGATTGACTTGATGAAAAAAGGCTTTGCTGGCTACCTACCACAGCACGGACGGGTCAGAGGCAGGACCGGAGAGACGAGACTTGGACGGGTTTCAGGAGAGGTGTCCCAAAAGGGAGCTGCATTGAATTTGGCCTCCGTAGGAAAAGAAGGGTCTGTCAGTCATCCCGGCTTTGTACGGCAATGGAAGGTATTGTGCTTGGCCAGCCGGCCGCGCGGGACACCGAGCCCCGTGCAGGCGGGGTGTTCGAAGTGAAACAGCAGTCGCTGGGGGCTGGACGGTTCTCTCCATGTCTGCTTGGACCCGTGGGGTTTATTCCCCCAAAGACACAGTCGGCACGGTTTGTGTTAGCTCTTGTTATTCGACGGGCGGAGGACTGCAGGTTTTGTGGGAGGGCTTTTCTAATGTTATCTTTTAACGTTTACCCAAAGGAAATTCGGTCTTGTGGCTTGATACATTAAAAAAGAATCTTCTCTAAAAGGGCTGGTACACAAACATCGATTGCAGCGAATGATCAAGGGGCAGCGGGCAGCTGTTTGAAAGTCGGTCCCTTTCTTCATACACTTCTTTTGGATTAAAAGCAGCTCAGTACAAAAGCAATGAATTTCTCCTTTTATTCTGAAAAACTATAGGCTTGTCACCAAAGAGCTGGCTTGGTTTTAGGTAACTAGTTTAGATAAATTAATATATATGTATGTGAATTGGTTAAGCCTACATAAAATTATTCGGAGGCTCTGAAATGAATGATGCTTTGAATAGATTTGGTGAGCTCTGTTATTTTTATTTAATGCTGATATTGTTGTAGGTGTGCGCAGAGAAGATTGCAGGTTCAATGCCAGTACGAACCTGATTACAAGCAGCTTGCTGATGGTTGGGCTGTCCCTGCCCTAGCTTTCTGTTTACTGATTTTTATGCTGAGAAGTAATACAGAAAATTGTGTTCTACCACATTCATGAGTTCTTCGTACCATGGCCAGCAACATGAGTTTTCCCCACTCCCTCTGATTTGCTCCTCTCTCCCAAGGATGTCCTGCCCTTGCAGAAGAGCCCAGCTCTTCCAGGCCAGGCCTGCCATCTCCTCCCTGTGAACGTGCTGCTCATGGGCCTGGCGAAAGCCGGTGTTCTTCAGGCTTTGGGGCACGTGTAGGTAACAAGTGACGTGGTGGTCTTTCGCTTTAATTAATTTTTAATGTTTGGACACCCATGTGTTTGACCCATGTGGAATTTGGCAGAGGTTGTTGCCAGAAGGTCGTGTAAACATTTTCCATGGTCAAGCTGTAGGCAACGTCCTACCGCCTGAATTTCACTTTGAGATTTCGGCTTGGAATTTCATCCGTGGGGTGAAACTGGCAGCCGTCGTGTTTTACAGGCTTTGATGCAAATGTGCAGGTTCTCTGTGAGGTAGACACACGGTCTTGTGTCACCCCTGAGTTTTCAGCTGGGCTGATGTTCAGGCAGGAGGAATATTGTTGTGAGATACAGCCCATGGCAGGTAAAGCAAAGCTCCAAGGAAGGCATTTTAACCCTTGGTGTCCGTAGCTTGTGACAACCTGGGATAGAAAAGGTGTATCTGCTGGCTCCCACTATCTGCTGGCTCCACACCACCTTGTGGGAAGCTCTACCAACGTGCCGGGCAGGGAGCAGACAGAGCTGGGGCCTCAGCAGGGCACCGAGCAGCCCGTGGCTTCCTCCACACACACGTCTGAGGTTGGTGGGAGCTTTGGCAATCACTGGGCTTTTTTCCTGCTCCAGTTCTGAGCTAGTGAATTCAGAAGGGCTTCTGCAGAAGGATCCTTCGGAAGGCTCATCACCAAAGCTAAGCTGGGAACAAAGTCTGATGCTAACTTGGAAAACATGGTCTTTTTTCTCCGAAACCACTTCCTTATTCCACTAGGAACGCGACTGCAGCCAGCCAACCACGGTCAAGCAATAACCATTTTGAAATACAAGTGAAAGTATCAGCAATACTGGAGAATAAAAATACCAGAGCCCTGGGAACTGCTAGGAAGGTAGCCAGTGGAAAGTGCCGTCCCTCCTGGAGGGAGCGTGATCTAGTTGTTGAACTGCTGAATTAATGAAATCTTCCCAATGAGGTTCATTTCACAGGGTGCTGAAAGGAGCCCGGATTTCTTGCGTTGTCTTAGTGGTTGCACTCTGATCCCAGATGGGCGGATAATAACGTTATAAATGATTTACTGCCGTACAGTACATGTTATGGGAGGTTTATAGAGATCAAATCGCACAGCAAGCTGGAAAATCCTCTCTATTGTTGAGGCTGTTCCCTGGCTGCTGTTGGCAGTAGTACACTAATGGCATGTGAGGGAGTTTGCCTTATTCAAACAATTGTGTAGGCATTATAATTTAATTACTCCCATCATCAGGCCAGTTTTGTTAGAGAGAAAAAAACACCCACAAATGAAAAAAAAAAAAAAAGAGTTTTTTCTTAGCTGCATTTGATGAAGGATTCCCAGTCCTTTCTATAAGAAGTCTTCTCTGCAATGCTGTATTTTACTGATGGTGTAACAGAGACTTTTACCTTCCCTTCCTGATGTCCTGGACCAGATTTCTTCCCCAGTTGTCTTTATTCCTGAAATTAAGTGCCTTCCTGACAAGGATTTCCTGGGTCAAATTTAGTATCTGCAACCTTAGGATAAAGGGACCAGACTGGGAAGAGAAAACTCATATGAATTTTAAGTATTGCAAATATAGGACAATAAACAGCAAGTATCCAGCAAGCCTAACAAGCAGGAGCAAAGTGTTTCTTGTCCTGTGGCCCCAGAGGCAGCAACGTGAAGTTCATCTCTGCTCCAGAGCTGGGATCCAGCGGTACAGCCCGTGATGACGGTCCCGCAGACAGCAGCACACTTTCCCTTTGAGGTATTTAAAGACTCCTTTCATTTGTTTATTTTTGCTGTCGAATTACTTCACTTAGTCCCTTGTGTAAGCCAGATACTGCAGGATATTATTACGTTCAGCAAACAAGGAAGTGGAACCTGACACCTGAATGACAGTAAATTAAGTTATTTGCCCATCCCAAGGGCCCAGGTTACCCAGGGGCTGGACTTCACTGGGAGGCACGTCCTACGCAGAGCCCTGCAGAGAGACCCAGGCTGCTCACTGGTTGCCCCAGTCTGCAGAGCTTGTGCCTCCCTGAAGGTTCTTAGCACTTCACCTGCCGTGGATTACGCGGGGTTTCTCTCCGTGAACCACTTCATACTGCATAGAAATCTGATGTTTTCAGGTATCTCAGTGTACTCTGAAATTAAGCAGGTAGACAGTTCTCCTCCATTCCAAGCTGGATGTGGCCCGCCTGTCCTCATTCACAGTTGCAGCCAGCTTTTTATTTAAGTGTATGATCTGCCAGCACCATGGGGACACTAGTGGCTTGTGTGGAAAATTTTTATCAGTAAAATATTTGTATAATTTATTGCTTTCCACTGTAATTAAGCAGCTGACAATCCTCTCAGAAGAGTACTGAGAAGAGGAGGTAGTTGTTTGGGACCGTTTTGAGGGTCTTGGTTGTAACGTGCAGTGTAAGGCCAAAGTTATCCTTATTGCTTTCTCCTGCTGCTGTCGCCATTTCACAATCAATGCTTGTGTTTCAATAATAACGCCTCCAAAATAATTTATGGTGCAAATGAGGCCATCTCTAGCCAAAAAGCTACAAATGATGTTAGTGGCCTTGATTTTAACACCATCATGGCCCCATCATGCCCGTTACCCTCTTATTTGCTTTGTTTATGCAATCTCTTGTCACCCTGTAGGCATTTATTTCTTGCCCCAGAGTCAGGATTACTGCTTTAATTATTCGCATTTCCTTTGCCAGCGGTTCCAGAGCTTTCATTCCCTGAGTCAGCAGGGCCTGCTGCAACTGAAAGCCTTGAGTGCTTTACCCCACTGAGACGTGACTGTAACTCGATGAGCCATTTGCAGTGGCAAAGCCATTTTTAAACTCCCAGACCTGAACAGCCTCCCTTCAGTAAGTGCTGCCACCAGGAGCCTTTGCACATAATGGCTGCTCATGTCAAAGACCTGGATAATTTGATAGGGCAGAGAGGAGTAGTTCAAGGTCTAAAATTTGAAATACCTCAAAATTATAATTGGGTGTGTTGCAGGAGGGGGGAACCTCCATATTGTAAACACCTTTCTAAAAACCAAATTCATCAGATTCTGAGAACTAAGAACACAAATACCCTGTTTAATTAGGACCCAGGCAAAAGAAATGACGAGTGGGTTCTCTCCACGGGTTCTGCAACAGAGATTAACATGCAAATACTGGCCTGGGTTTTGAGGTCTTTGCTCAATTTGTACTTGGACAAAACTCTGAGCTACCTCTAGACATCTGGTTGCACAGCTGGCAGATGAAGTCTGACCCAAAAGCAGAGCGCAGCAGTGTTAGGTGAGGCTATACCCAAAAAGAAGTCTCCCAGTGAAGGAAAAACCACCACAGGTGCATTCAGCAGTTCCTTGGTACTTTCTCTTTAAATGGCTCACGAGATGTTAGTTTTGGAATTAAACTTCTTTCTCAGTATGTCCCAGTCTTTAGACTTCTGAGCTGATTTTCTGCAATCACTGTTCCGGTTTTAATGATCTTTGTTTGGTAGGACGAGAATTTTAGTTGCTACCTGAACATCCCAAGCCACTGGAGAAAAACAAATCTAAGCAGATATATTAAATGTGAGAGTTTGAAAGTACACAGGGGCAAACCTTCAGTGCCTATCCAGAGGCAAATCTAATAAGCCGGTACTTTCTATTAAAGGAAGTTTTGAGTGGCTCCCACAATCCTCCTGATTACAACTTGATGAATTTTGCCTAATGAAGTTCCCAATTGCTCATGACTTTCCAGTCAGGTGGATTGTTTCTAAACTCATCCATCTGCATTAGGTGCTTTTCCAGTTTCCATAGTAACTAGGCAATTCATCATCTTTAACATATCTAGCCTTACAGTATCTTACAGAGAGAAATACTATGTCCATTTTATAAAGGTGCAGCCAGAGGTATAGGGAACGAAGTGATTTGCCCAGGGTTACAGAGTTCATCTGCAGCCGAACAGGGTGAGAACATTGCTGCCCTGTTCCAGGAAAATGCCTGAACTGCCAGGCTGTCCTTTCCCAGGGAGGTATTTGCTGTACCAGATCAGCACCAGCTGAAGGTTGTTTCCCAAGTGTTCTTTTTCTCAGTCTCGGAAAAGAGACTTTCAGAAATGAAGAGGTTGGAGTTTCTGAGTGGTACAGAACAGAGTGAGTAATGAAACAAGAAATCAAAACTTGCAAGTAATGTATTCAGCATAAATGCCAGCCGCATTCTTTGGATAAATAACTTGCAATGAATAATTCAACCAGCGTCATCACTACGGGGCGTAGGAACAGGACAGTTTTTTAATCATTTGGCCTTTTTCTTCATGAAAAGTTCAACCCACATTCAGACCCTGATGCATTCCAACTCTGGACCTGGGTTTTGCCTGTGGCTTGGCCAGAGATGGCCTTGGGTCAGATTTGGACCTGTGCTGAGCACCCTCACTTCTCTTTGAAATCTAAAGAAACTCCAGGAATTTGGTTTCTTACAGGATACAATTCACAGCCACCCCTCAAAAAAATGCATCTGTAGCCTCAAAGCCTCGTGAAAATAGCAAAACATTGAAAGCTGTTAAGGAATCCTGGATTAGCACAGCACACCGAGTAGGGAAAAGGCTGGCGGCCTTTGGAACAACTTCTCCTTCTCACATTAATTTTCTTCCAACGCTGACAGCTTTGATTTATTGCCTTAAGGCTGGTTAGAAAACACCCAGACATGAGCGAAGCCTGGAGTTATGGAAAGAAAAGGAAAATATGGTAAACGTAGTGATGAATAGCACTGGTAGACAGACAAACACTGCTCTGCGCTCCTGCTGCACCCAAATATTGTCTTAGAGTGAAGATGGGAACAGAGGCTTTGCTTGCACTTTCAGTATTTCTTCTTTCACTTCTAATATGTTGAATATTCTGCTAGAAATCCTCTGGGAACCATGGGTTTATTTTCTTTCTCTGTCAGTTGAATGCCAACTGGAGCACCAGCCAAAGGAGGACTTTGAAAATGAAGGAGAGAAACACAGCGGCTGGGAAAGTTCTTGAAATGGTTTTGTTGTGGGAATCCAGGGCAATGATTCCGTGCCTTTCCTTTTCTCTGATACTGAACAACGCTGAAACGGGCTCTGCATCTGTAGCTGATACCAGAACCTGAGAGGCAGCTTCTCCATCCACCCACCCATCCCATCTTCCACATCTTATATGTCTGGTTTTTCTTCCATTTGAGTTGCTGAAACCCAGTTCTAAAATGGGAGTTTTTCTCCCCAAGCCTGGGTTCAGGGAGAAACACATTTGCAGTATTTTGCCTTTATAGGTACTACTGCATCAGCTGCTGCAAATCCCACCTCCCACATGTCCGAGCACTTGAGTGTGTGTAGCCCCTAAAAAGCAGGCTAAGCAAGCAGCATCTCGGGCATCCAGCACATTGTGGGAGCGTGGGCAATTCTGGCAGTGCTGGCTGGAATTGCTCTCATCAGATCAGTGAGGAGAGAAAACTTGTTTGGGGATTTGCTGCTTTATCGTCTGTCAAATAAGGTTTGGTGGTGGGCTTCTGCAGCAAAGGGGATGTTTGAAGTTGAGCTAATCACTGGAAAGCCTGATTGTCTGTGTGTGCTGGTGAAAAAAACACCGTTGCTTGCACGTGCTTCCTCCTTAGAAACCAAAACAATGTATTATTTCCCAACAGAAATTTGGTAAGATCATTTAAAGAGGGTTTTCTTGGTTGCCAAAATTGTTTGCTGAGAATCCCTGGCTGCTCAGAGCTCTCACACCCCTTTTGCTGTATCAGATTCCTGTTTGCTAAAGAGCTGGCCCTGCAGACCAGAATGAATGAAATAACTGAGGGACACAAGGTGGTGAAAGTTGTCTTCAGTTTCATCAATGGTTCTAAATATTTAGAAAGCACAACGTAAACATCTTAAGAGCAAGCAGACAGATTTCTCTTGATGTTCAGAATTGTTGGGATTTATAAACAGAGAGGCAGTTCTCAGGGTGTGGAACCGATGTTTCAGACTTTCCACCGAAGTTATATATGCTCATGTCATTACAGCTCTTCCTTCAGCCTAAATTGTTGGCACAGCGTCCCGAAATGTTTCTCATTAGTAAACTTTTCATAACCTCCAAAACTGCACCAACTCTAGAATAAAATGTCCCAGGATGCCAGCTGGAGCTGGCGCTTGGCGCGGGGCTCGCCGAGCTGTTTGCTTAGCTGGCTTTGGAGGATGTTCCGGCCCGGCTCGCGGGACGTGTGACTGGGCTTTGACCTGACCCGCTGGCCCCGCGCCAGCGACCCTGCACACTTCATGGGAATGCTTTCCACTTGTCGCTTTCATACCTCAGACACAGCTTTTAGCAATTGGCTCGTAAACCCAAGCCCAGCAGCCACTGGAACAGAGCTAGAGGTAATGGTGCTTGGCTATATAAAGTAACAATGAGATTCCAGAACGGCTCAGTGTGTATTTAATGCTGAATTAACAGTTTTCCGAGGGTAAGAGCCCTGCTTTCCCTTTTTTCCATCGTACAGCCTCAAAACTCCCAGCAGCTCTGATCTCTTTTACAAAGGCTCTTACCTGCGCGGACGCAGAGCCGGGCACCTCTGTCAACCGCTCTTCTGTGTCTTAGTCCTAAAACCTTCCTTCTGCCTCTTGGTGTTCCGGGGCAACCTGTCGGAGATGAGTTATTGCAGAGTGGAGCCACGAGGCCTCAGTTCTACTCTTTCCCCAGGAAAGGTTAATTTGTGGGTGAGTGATTGGAGCTCAGCTCAGTGAAATTGTTTTACCTGATTCAGAGCGCTCAGACAACAAAAAATATAAGTCTTTTCCTGGATTTCTCTTCATTTTCAAATAATCAACACTACTACTTTAAATATATGAATTTTCAACCAAGACTTTTATTTATGCATAATCTATATCATTTCCCAGGTATAGAACTTATTTTCTTTTCTCCAACATGGAAAATAACATGTGAACTCCCAGATGCTGAATTCCAAATCATCTGAATTAAATTTGAATCCCAGTGGGTTCTGCACCTTCCCAGTTGTTCATCACTTGCAGGGTTTATTACATTTTAGATGATACTATTAAATCCAGCCACCCCTAGAGATACTGGTTGGACTTGGTAAGTCTAAAGAGTAGAAGACCATGAATGAGTCCCCAGAGCTGTTCCAATTTAGCAGTGCAGTAATTTGTTTCCTTTAAAAGGACAATGCATTGTAACTTTTTTGTATTTTATTTGTTTACAATTTGAGTTTCCCTCCTTCCAATACCTTTTAGGAATTATAAAATAAATGTGTTTTTCCCCAATTTAGATAATTTTTTTTTTCTATTTAGCAAACATTGATTTTACTCCCTTCCCCAGTGCTTTTGTTCACTGCCAAAATTAATGTGTCTTTCTGGCTTTGGGTCTGTGTGGGGACAGGAGCGGGTCTTGGCACAGGAGCGGGTCCTGCTCCCTCCTCCCTGGCACTGGTCGGTGCAGCTGCCCACGACACCACCAAGGAGGTTTGGTGCTGAAAGGGTCTTGGAGCCGGTACGAGGAGTCCAGGCCTGTCTCGTGCTTTATAGGGACTTTTATAGGACTGTTCACTTGTAACAGTAGACACTAAAACAGAGTTTTAAAACGTTTTTGTTTCATGCCACACGGTGGAGGGCCCAGCCTTCCTGGCTCTGAGTTGCTTACTGGAACCTTTTATGGCCCAGAGCCGCAGATGTTGATGAGACGTGTGGTCCCAAGTGACTCAACAGCATCTGCTCCAAGTGCCTGCTAGCCCGCTGCTCTCAGTAGCTGGACAGGCGGCTCCTTTGGCCCTGCTTGACTAAGCATGGTGCCCTGAACTTGAACCACCGGGCAGCTTCGTGCTCCTCAGGAACTGCAGCTGGGCCACGCAGCCAAGGTGTCCTCGTAGGATGGGAGAGACCTCTCAAGTTCAGCAGTCCAGCCCTGGTCAAAGGAAGGAAGAGCTGCCCTAATCGTTTCTAATGGGCAGTGGTGTGGACTCCTAAAATCTTCCCTTGCTGCAGCTTAAGCTCACATCTAGCACATGGAGGTCAGAGGGAAACCTCCTCCGGCCAAGGAGGGCTGAGCTTCTGGAGCCACCTATTGCTGGGCTGGGCCTTGGCAGCAGCTCTACCACCAAGGCCAGCTGCACGTGCAGGGCTAACTGCTGGGCTCGAGCATGGGAAGCCCATATTGCAAGTCACAGATCTGCAAGGAAAAGTCAAAAGGAGGATTTTGGCCATGTGGCGCCCATAAAAACAAACACAAAATGTTTCAAAAGTTTATGAAATCTGCAAATAGGGTTTTTTTATGTTTCAAAAGTGTTGAATATTTAAAAAGCCCTCAACAGGAGTTTAAATAAACGTTGGCAAGAAGATATAAAATCATCAGGAAAGGCTGAGTTTGTTTTAATACGGGGATTACTGTAAACACCAGGAGTGCATGGTAACAATTTGTAGCCCATGTGGTTTGAAATATCATAACTGGTGTCAATAAACACATTAAAATTCAACTTCAAAGAGCTCTGTGGATGTTCGGAGTGTCACAAAGACATTGCAAAATGGGGACTTTAGATGGAAACACAAGCATGGGAGCAATCAAACACAGCTCTGATGTGAAGAAAGGGATCTTGTCAAGCTGTTAGGGCTAAGCATCTGTGATGGTGATTATTGCTTCTTACTGGCTAAGAACCACTATCAGCCCCTGATTTCTTTCACACTGTCTCCCTTTGCTTCCACCCTGACCTGCTTGTTTGTCTCACCCACCTGTTAGGTCTCACTTCCCGACTGAATTCTTCTGAGCAGGACGTGCCCTTTGCTGTTTGGTTCTGCAGTCCCTGGGAAAGCCCAACCGAGTTCCAGGCACTATCCCAATGTAAGTAATAAATTCATTTTGTATCTGTTCCAGAATGACTTGTGGCACAGGGTAAGTGTTGTCCTCGTGTGCGGACAGGCTGCCTTGGTAAAGGCGTCTGTCGCCACCGCAGCATCTGATGGGCTTGGTTCTCCCACGCACTGTGAACCGCTGCTCCAGGTTTTTAGGGCATGGGGAAGGCGGAGCAGCCTCTGTTCTCTCTTCCCCACATACGGTTTCCATGGTGCCAGTCTGAAGAGAAGACTTTTGTCCTTCCTCATTCAAACTTCCACTGGGTTGAAACTCCTTTTCCTCACTTTTCCTGCGTGGGCATACAGGCTCAGAGTTAGCCGATCCTTTTCCCTCTGGTTTTACTCCAGGTAAACTCAGACCTGCCAAAGCTCCTCACCCTGTTCTAGGCGCTTTCCAGCCTGGCCCAAGTCGCTCAGCATCTACCCTGAGTTCCGTGTTTGTCTCCAGAAGCATTTGGACAGAGGATGGCTGTGGAGGAAGGACAAGCCCTGGGCGATCGCTCTGTGCGGTGACACGGGCAGTAAAGCACAAAGACGTGTGTAAGCCGGTAAGTGCAACCGTGTGCTCAGCACTGACGTGAAGCAAGCGAGGCTGGCCTATAAACAACATGTTTAACTGTCGATGGATTTTTACAATCCCATGTCTGTGGGACAGAGCTTGTTTATGTTCGGTGTGTTGTGGGAATTACGTTATTACTGTGTTTCCAATGTGCCTCTCAGCTTCCAGTTCCTGTTCCATCAGAGGTGACAAACAGTGGGTACCATCAAGGCGTTAGCAGCTCGTGTACAATGGATTTGCTTGTCTCAGTCCTGTTCCTCGTGTGTCTCCACAGCTGGCAGCCCCTGGCAAACACCAAAGGCCAAAGATGGACCTGCTCGCACAACATGAGCTGTCTTTCCATTCCTGAACGGGCTCCTGGCATATCAGCGTAAGCTGTGCCATCAGGTGAGCACGAGAGAATGTTCATGTCTGTCTTTGTCTCTCCTATGAGTTCAATTTATAGTACTTAGCTAAACACAAACTCTAATTTCACTCATTACAAACCCTCTAGTAACAAAATTAATTCACACATACCCTTTTTAAGGTGATTTATGACAGAACCAATATGAGGGAACAGATGAGCATTCCTGTGTCTAGATTCAGCTGCCATTTAATCATCTCAGTCACTATTCCCTTGTTTTGATCACATTCAAAACGGAGTTCTTCACTGCAAGCTGTGTGCAGACCACACAGGATTAAACGGGGCTTCTAGTGTGATGCATATAACAACCTCTTAAATGATTAGGACACCTGTTGACATTAATATAGGAGCACGCATGAAAACAAGTGTGCTGCACACTGGAATATACCTACACAAATAGGAAGAGGATTAGAGAAACTGCTAAAATGGATGGAGTGGCATTAAACACAAACATGTCTGGAATCTAAGCAGAATGGGAATAACATACACAGAGCTGAGCCCTTGTTAGATGGTTGGGGTTTTTTCAGTAGTTCTTCTGGGGTATAAATATCTCTGTATAAGGAGCTCATTTGCTTACACTTAAAATTTCTGTTTAATATATATCTTTGTTTGGAATCTGCCTCTGATTCATAAGCACCTTCATTTAGTAGCTGGCACCTTTGCCAAGCGAGCTGCAGGAAAAAGTCATTAAATTTAATAGAAGCCACCCTTGCTTTGAAGCTGACCTGGATTTAGAGGCACAAGGAGAAGCAATTAAACTGTGGCAGCCAAGGATTCAAACTGAAGTTATAGAGTGATTTTTTTTTTTTTTTTTTTTTAAAGGAAATTTTCTCTGTAAATGGATTTGCATTGTCAGATCTGGTTGGATTCAAAGCTATAGAAATTTCCTTCTTTGGGAAATCTAAAAAAAAAAAAACAGCAATGAGGTGTGAAACAGGGATCAGTTGTGAAGATCTAGGATATTTTTATCCTTTTGAACAAACTTACAAAAAAAGAGTTTGCTCTTCTCAGCAAAGTGCTGAATGGAAAAGGGAAGCGTGGAAGGAAGACATCTGCCTGTCTGTTTATTTGCAGGCAGGTCAGCTTGTCAGCAGCCTAGGATATAGATTCGTTATGGGAAGGAATTTCTTTGCACTAGAAGGTATTATAAGCATTGTTCAAAGCTGTCAGGGTTTTTTAAACTGGCAAGAGGCAGAAATTATTATTTCACTTTTGTGCTTTTACCAAAAAGTAGTTTTTAAATTAAGTAACAAGGACAGGAAAAAATATTCCAGAATGCCATAATCAGTGCCAAACATAGTTCTAACTATTTAAAAAATGGCTGACAAAACCTGTATGAAAAAAAAAATCAAACACATTGGTAAGGAGGATCTTATTGTTTATTGTCTCCCTTCCTCTCCGCAGAGTTTACAGGTGTGCACGTGCCACAGGGATGCAGAAACTCCTGACCTGACTCACAGCCTGCCTCGGAGTCGTATGGGGAGCAGCAGAGCTCCTTTGCTGGGAGATTCTTCCCTCTAAGGCCTTTGAGATATCTGGATTTTATATTCTAAAACTAGCTCTCATGTTATTTTTGACCTCATTAAAAATGTTTCCTTTGGAAACCCAGCAAAACCCCAAACAGAATCCAAATATAAATCAATGCAAATGCAATTACTGTAACCGACCCTCCTCTGTGCCTGAGGGTCTGAAAAAATCCATTGATTCTCTGCTGTAATTTATCTGGGAAGTAACAACACCCAGTCTCACTTCCAAGTACTAGCCCTGAATCCCACCGCCCGCTCCCCGGTGTTGCCGGTGCAGCTGCGGAGGATTTTGGTGCCTGCTTGCGATGGGGGGATCTAGAACGTCTCAACGATGCTCTGGGCCAGCACCGTCCTGTGCAGGATGTCCGAATCCACGGTGACAGGGCCCGTGCAGTGATTTTTGACATTGGCTCTGGACAGCGTGAGGCAACTCACGTCAAAATCATCTCGCCACAAGATCGTTGCGCTTCGCGTGGGTTGGTGCTTTCATCCTCGCCAGCTTAAGAGCGTTTAGCAATATGTGGGTTACCAGGTAAGACCATAGCGAGGCTGGACCAACAGTACTCCAGATAAAATGCTTTAAAAAATTTCAGTAGGACCATCCAGGATTTTTTTTAAGTGCCAATCTGAACAGCTGGAGAGCAGTTAATAAATCAGTACAAAAATAATTGATTTATAGTAGGTGATTTTATAGCTTACTAAAGAAAGGTCCCTTGTGCATTGCGTTGAAGAAAGAGTCCTTGTTCAGAGCATTTTTGCTATCCAAGATGTTGGTTTTAATTCTAGAAATGTGTTGATCCCTGCTAGAACTGCAAACAGTTTGTCAGACTTTTAAACACTTGAGAACAAGCCACCTCCATGCCATGCCCGTGGGGGCTGGCTCCTTGCCACTCGCCGTAAACTTCCAAGGAGTGGAAAGAGAGTTCACTGATGGAGAACGAGAGGGCTCGGGGGTATTGCTGACCCTTCCCCACAGCGCTGGAGATCACCCGTAGCAGCCCGGAGGAGCTCAGAGTGGACTGAACTTCTAGATTTGGTTTTGCTCACAAAATGAAGTTGATCTGGCTGTTAAAGCAGAGCGCTCACACCTAGAATCTCTCTATGCCACGTGATTTGCTATGTCAGGTCACGTAAAACATTGCCTCCATTTGTCCATCTGTGGGATTTCACTAATATTCTAGCACCAGGACTATGTGAAACTACATTTAGATAACTTAATGTAATGTTAATTAAACTTAGTAAATTAATCAGAGAGCACAAGGTGAAAGGTATCTAGTTTGGGTTTATTCTTGGAGGACTCCTGAACAAATGTTTTGATGTCAGGTACCTAAGAGAAGGTGGAGGCATCAGTCCCTAGCTGGCACTGATTCTCTTTTGGGAAAAGCTGGATATGGCAGGAGAAAGTGTTATTCCTCTACCTCATCGCCGAGAGCTGGGGAAGGTGGCAAAATAACCCTGCAAATATTTGCTTCAATTACTAAGCAAATCTGCCTTGCCAAGCTCAATTTTTACAAATAATTCCACCAAATAAGCTTAACTAGCATAAATATCATGGCTACCTCATTAGATTTCCAAAGTGAACTATGAAATTCATAACAAAGGTGTGAATTTTCAGTCAATGAAATGTACATTCAAATAAACAACTTGAAAATTATGCATTTACAGTGGTCGTCTTTGTCCACACCTGCAAATACATGCACTGCATCCAGTCAGGCAACAGAAATCTCATCATTATTTGTGAAACTAATTAGCACTGTGATTTACATATTGTTCAAAAATTATTTGGAAAAAACCCTCAAGATATACCTAAGAACTTCTTGAACTTGTTCAAGACTAACATGAAAATAGGAAAAGAGCTGAAATCTGTCTGGTTAATTATGCAGTGCAGTGTCTGGCTGTTTTCATCCAGCTCCAGAGATGAATCTTCAAACTCGTTGATGCCCTCTGCTGCCTTGGGACTGATCAGTCATCTGTCACCTCCTCGCTGCCCTGTGAAGAATCACACCGCTCTGTTCCTTTCCTACAAGGCATTTACAAGTGCTCTGAGGAGAGGCACAGCTAACTCCGTGTTCAGCTCTCCACCGAGCCCTGGAGCACTTCCTCAGCGGGGCAAGGGGCTAAATAAAAAGGGCTGAAAGACCCAGCTGAGGAGGACGCAGGTTTGTGGGTGACTCCCGCAGTGACTACAGACCCACCTAACCTCATTTTCCCCAGGGACCAGAGTGAAAGCATAAAGCAGAGTCTGGAGTAAAGCACGTAGCTTTCCTGCTCCGCTTGGGCCCTAAGGCTTCAGAAAGTTGAGATATATATCGCTCCATCAGGTTAATGCAAGTGTTCAGAGCACTTTTAGAGCTGTTATGAAACCAGAATCAGCAATCTTGGATCTTTCTTCTCTTGCAGTATGTTACCTTTTAGCAGCCTGCTGGAAATGTGTAAACAAACGAGGTACAACCGTAGACAGTTTAAATATTTTACAGCTCGCTGACTTCCATAAGAGGAGGGATTTGCAGTAACTTAAGTGTTTAGACTCCTGCTCCAATAATCTAATGCAAATAAAAATGCAAAAAACAGTGTGCTGGAAAGCAGAGGGAACACAAGGTCGCGGTCAGGAAGGAGAAAAGACGAGCAAAGAGCATGATAACTCTGCAAACCAGATGCAGACACAGAACGTCTTTGGAGAGTGGTACCTAGCAGAGCCCTGTGTGTGCTTTTAATGAGATTTCACCCTTGCAGAGCAAGATATTGCCTGAGGTAATCCAGGGTGAATTAATTGATACCAAACTTGTTTTACATCAAGGGACCTGGTTCAGCTCCTCCCAGCTGAAAATCATTCAACAAACCGTTATTACAGGTGTGCAACACCCACCCTGCTGGTTTGGCCCATCTGGTTCCATTCACCTCTGAGACACGACTTTGCTCAAGGACACACAAGAAGACAGCAGAAGTTGGCACGTGTTCCCTGACTCCAAACTTTATATCAGCCTCTTCAGTCTCTTGGTCACCTTGTGCTTCCATCACTGCACAGGGCACTGGGAATTCACTACTTCATTTATATTTCATTTTTGCTTTGAAGAGGTCTGAGGTCTTAATCATTTGGGACCTTATTCCCTTGGCCCTCGTGCCGTAGGAAATGAATTGCAGGAATCTTTTCTTTGATGTATTTCCACCTCTGCCATACCTGTCCTCTGGATACATAGAGGATTTAAATTGTAAATGCCTGGGATCTTTCTAGTCTCAGGAAAGCAACATGGGACTGGTTGCAGGGATTAGAGAGGCCCGAGTTAATTGCTAGACTTACCAGTGATTCGTTGTAGAATGAAAAGTTTAATCTTGGGCACATCAGGCATCAGTTCCCACTTGTGAACACCCTTATTTTGCTCCATCCTTTACGTGTCCTGCAAACTACTGGGCGTAAGTGCTGTCTCTTGCTTTCAGAGCGTGTATCAGTGCAAAGATCTGGGACTTTGGGGCCACAAGATCAGAAACACAGAATCATTTGTGAAGTCTGCACTGGAATTACACACAAATCTCAACCTGCTCCTGGTAATTTTTTCCCGCCCCCCCCTTCCCAAGTCTCATTTAAGTTTCAATCCAGCAGCTCTTTATTTTCTTTTAAATGTCAAACAATCCATCATCATTTTGCACTTTCCCCATTCCCTGTGAATTTAAAGGTTTTGTTGGTGTGCAGTAATGTCAGCCTGGGACAATGCACGCTGATTACCCAAAACAACGTGGTTCTTGTCACCCTGCCCATTTTCAGTTGCGAGCTCTCCAGAACGGTACAAGAGCTCTCGCTTCCTCCCTCTCCTCGCTGTTATCACACGCACTATAAAAAGGCTGGGCTCAAATATACACTAGACAAATTATTATTGTCTTTATTATTCAAATCTCCCATCCCCTGCCTCCAGCTGTTCTGTGTGAGCACGCTGCTGTCAAAGGTGCCCTCGCCCCTGCCTTGATCGCAGGTCGAGAGGAGGAAGGTGATGGATGGCTGTTCTGAAAGCCCCTGGAGGGAGAGCGCCCAGCGCATCTCTTCAGGGGGCACAGAGGGGGCACGGGCAGCTCCAGCAGCTCATTTACCGAGCAGCTGGCAGGCTCACCTCCATTTCTCCAGCTTTGGAAACATCCAGGTGAGTACCTGAACGCGAGGGATTTGTATGCGAAGGAGGTAAGAACGTTCTAGAGCTTTTCCCAGTGGAGATGTCTCCGCGTGGAGTAAGATGTAGCTCTGGCTGAGAGGGGCTGTGTGGTCATTACACACATACCACACGAACACGTGCACCCACACGTACACACACTGATTTTATTAAGCCATTCCATGCAAGTATTTTTTATATATATATATACACACACTTTTTTTTATTTGGAAAACTTCAGAGTGCTTTTTTTCGCACACAGTAAAGTTAGCGTTGCTGAGATTCATTAGTCCCCTTTCCCCCTGCGTGTAAATGGATCTCTCTCAGTTATGCAATGCAAGGGTACACAACCATGAAAAGTGCAAAGGCAGCCAAAAAAAGCATTGTTCTGAACTCGGACGTGTAAAATATTCATATTCAATAATAAAAAATAAAAAAAACAGCCCTTAATAAAAAATTCACAGCGTAAAATATGCATTGTCGTCCCATCCCCAGGGCTGCAGCAGTTTCCAGACCAACATGTTACACGGGTTTTTCACTGCCTTGTTTTACTCAATTAATTCAAAACCAATTCACTCGCAGACATCCCAGCATTAGGTGCCTAAATTGATCCTGGTGTCTCTAAGGGTGGTGTATCGAGGACTGCAGCAATAGCTGGTAGAAGCTGTGACTGTGCTGGTCCTGAGAGCCCAGCAGCAGGGGAGAATATTAAAGTGGTGTTATAAATGTTGCTAAAGAGAACTCAGGAACAAGAGGAAAGGTTCTGAACTTAAAATATGGTGCCTGGCACTTAAATTTTATGAAGATATATGGGAGAAAAGAATGAGAAACTCCAAAACAACCAATGCTTCAGATGTTTCTTTTATCTAAAGTGTAGCTAGTGAAATGTTTTACGTAGAACAAGTCCCAAGGAGCATAAATCAGGGGATGTAAGCTATGTTTTGTAAAGACCTCAAAATATAAGTTCTTTACCTCCCACATTCTCAGGCCAAATATTTTAAATGCAAAAGCATGTGGGACAATAAGTGTGTATATTACCCATGTCTATACTGACCATTCCCACCAAGGTGATTTGTTCTGTGTCCACAGTCTGATATTTATATACAGGGAAAAGGAAGAACAGACAAAAAACCCAGAAAAATCTGATGTTGGAAAAATTGTGGCCACAACTGACAGTCTGGAAGTAATGAAATGTGCTGTGATGTGACAGCTGTCAGTCATGTGTGAGATTTTTCTACTTGGTGGAAAAAAGTGGTGGAAACTCTTCTTTCTCACTGCAAGCTCCAGATGTACCTCTAATGGGTGTCAAATCTGAGCCACAGCACTGGGCTTCCCTAAAAGGGAACTGGGAGAATTCAGTATCTTCACTGACTTTGAGCATCATTCTCTTTTGCCTTTGCCTGTTGATTTTCCAATGGTTTTGAATAAAAAACATTTTTTCTTCTTAAATTGTGCTTCTGCGTGGTTCACATAAAGAAAATAAAGCTGCTTGGTTTTGCTGTGGATCTCTCTCACCAAGAGTAGAGAGGGGAATGTGATGGTGTTAGAAAACATTACTCTCCCTGCAGTTCTCAAGGTATCTTGGATCAAACACAACCCTGCTAATGTCAGAGCCTGGGACGAACCAAGGAACCGCTGGTGAGCCACTTAGTCCTGGTAATGCAGATGAGCTGAGAAGATTTGGAAAGACTCAGCTCTTCAGATCCTTTGCTACCCCGACAAATCCAAAGGGAAATAAATGCGCTGCCAAAGTTGTTTCTATGGGTCATTCCCGAATTCCTACAGAAAACAGTGTTTCTCAGAACAACACAGCAGAACTATTAAACGGTGCTGGTGGTCTGATGACATTCTCTGAAGTACTGTCTTTCAGCCAAAGTAATATATATTTCCTGGAAGCACATGCCTCTAGAGGAAGAAATCGTGGACTTTTAAGGTATCCAAGACAATAGTCCAGATGCTGATTTCAGCTACGCTGTTTTAAACCCACTGTATTCAGTGGATTTACTTCACAACTGGGTTTTTTTGGTTTGGGTTTTTCTTTTTTTACTGATGTGAGATCGTTATTCCTTTGTGGGGGGAAGAACGGATCCCCGCTTACCCAGAGTAACTGGATCACCTCCAGCTTGCCCTCTTGGAGGTTTTCTTTCCCGATCTGTCACAGACTGTCTATGGCAAGTCACCAAGATCTGGATTCATCCCATCTAACCTTTTACAACTAAAGAAAATAACTTTAAACTCTGGTTAAGATAAACAGTGGGGAGAGAGAGAGACTTTACCTGCTTACAAGCTGCTGGGCTTTTATCACTCCCCATTTACTGAAGAGAAAATCTTTTGGGACTAAGTTCCTAATTTAGTCGTCGTCTTTACACATATCAATGAAACTGAATCTGGGTCTTTGCCTTCCTGAGCCTCAGTTCCATTTCTGTGATGCTTAAATACTGTGGAAAACCTTAATCTAATGTAGACCATGCATTTTCAGAGAGAGATTATTTTTGTTATTAGACGGTTGTATCTGAAGGCTGGAAGAAATGAACAAACAAAAACGTTACCCAGGATATTTAAATGCAAAAATAGATTAAGTCACAGTAGTTCCTGTGTGAGGTGGTGATGCTGTAGGGCTGTGCTGTGTCCTGCTTCAGGCAGATTTACCTGATGTGGAACAGATGCTAACTGTGCTCCACTGTACCCCATCAAATACTCAGGGGTGGTGTCACCATCAGAGGTGGGGGGGGAAGGCACAATGAGACCTGTAAAGAAAATATATTTAAATAAATTAAACATTATAAAGACTTGGACTCTTTACCTTCTCAAAGCCACCAGTTCTAGTGTTTATGTGTCTAACATCCTCACTACATGCAGTTAATTAGATTTGCAGCTGACGAGCAGCGAGAGCTCTCAGTGAAGCGCAGTTTGGGGTACCTGACCAGACGTTGTTGGGGCTGGCTGTTTTGGCTTGGATCTTGCACAGTCTCTAGGGAGGGGATGCTGTGAGCTGCTGCAGCAGAGCTGCGCCTTTTCAACCCGCATGGAGCTCTGTGGGCACCCCGGGGGTTCCTGTGGGTGAGCGAGTCTGTCCCTGTGGAGCAAATGAAGGGTGGGGGGTGTTCCGAGCAAAAGGTCCCTTAGAATCCCCTGCTGGTTTATCCTCGAGCGAAGAACAGTGGATCACGCCCATAAATAGAATTAGCTCAGCCCCAAATTACCAGTGGTGTACACTGAAATAACCAGTCTCCCACATCAGGCTGAGTCATTTAATAGTAGTTCCACCAGTTTGACTAATATCCAACTGCTTTTATTTTCAGTTTGTGTTTACAGGGAAGCGTCCATGTCATGAGCAACTAAATGTGTGAGGATTTTCTTTCAGAAGCCACAGAAGGGATTAAACCCAACAATAATCCATGAAATTACTTCAGAATTTTTTTCTCCTCGAACGTCCTAAGGAATTCCCCAACTCCCAACCTGTTCCAGTTGGCACCATCACGCACTTGAGCTCTAATATCAGTGGAGTTTGTAATGTTTCCAGTTTTTCTGGTGAGGGATTACATGAAACCAAAATAATTCTTTCCATGGGGGATTACATAGCCACTTTTGTTTCTAATATTCCAGCCCATGAGTGAGGAACTTTTTCTCGGGTACCTGTTTCTTCTTTGACTATGAGAGCTCGTGTCATTTAGACTATCTAAGCATAAATCCATTTCATTGATTTCATTCCTAATAAATTAATTCCTAAAGGAACCTGGTTAAATAGCCAATTGTAGGTCCAGTCTTTATATTTTGGCTGAATACTCTTGAACTACTAATTTCAGAACAATTATATGACACAGTGTTCCCAATTTTAATGATTGAAATGCATCTGCATTCTTAATTAGATAAAAACTCACCTTGAGGAACTGTCAGCCACTGATGAAAATTACTCATATCTGAAGGGAACATTGCTACTGATTTACAAGAGTCTGGATCAAATGTCTATTCTCAAATGTTTTTTTTCTGTTCAAGTACCAAAGTGTGCTCCAGGGATTTTTTTTTGGCAGGGGTTTTAGAGCAGGAAAATAGGAAATGAACTGGAAAATCTGAAGACTACAGCAAACAAGAAAATCCTGGAAGGAACACACTCTGTAGATCCACCCTAGCCATTAATAACATGGAAAGATTTCATTAGAAAAAGAGAGGGGGAAGAGAAAAAGAAGGAATGTTCAAGGAGGCAGTGTTAGCATCAGCGTGCCCAGGGTGCCCTCACTGCTCAGACTTTTGACACGGCTTTTGCTGGGCACTTCTGCCACCGCAGGCAACAGCCACTGCGTTAAAACGGACACTTCTGAGTAAGCTGGTAAACCCCAAGCGCTGAGACGTGGGGCGAGGGGCTTTGGAAAGACTTCTGCAGAGGCTGGTTTGCTGGGTCTGGGTGGGGGTGATGGTGCACAGGGGAGATGCTTTAAATTCAAACAATCACACGAGTGTCCCCTCTTTGTGCCCACGCATGGGGAATAAAGCGAACACCATTATGTTGCTGGCGCTGTGGCCATCAAAGTCATTTGTTCTGATGGGGAAACACCTTCTGCCCCAGCCTGAAGGGCACCCCGATGGCCCTGCTTTATTTAAGGGGGGGGCTACAGGAGGGCATCGGCTTCACGTTGGCGCCTTCCTAGTGCCCAGCCTTCTCGCAGCCCATCGCTCGCTGTCGCAGGAGCTCACCCAGCAGAAACCCTGGCTGCGCAGGGGAGCGCGGGGACCTGAGCCCGGTCACCCCGGGGAGCCGCAGGCGGGCGGGCTGCCGTGCTTGGGCTGCGGTATGCTGTTACCTGCCCTGCTCTGACAGGGCCCGGGGAAATACATGGAGCCCGGCAAATTGTTCTGTAAAAAGGGAAATAAAGTTCTGGCCCCTTTCACCTCTCTGCAGCACGTACCTGCCACCTCCTCGCTGCCACCTCCCTCCTGCGTGGGGGCCCTCGAAAGGTTCCCTAGTAGCCAGAAAGCACCCATTTCATCCAACACTTCTGTTTGCTGTAACCTATAAACAGCGTACTCAACTCAAAATGTTTTTGTCCAGAAAATTGTTTTGTTGTTCCCTGTAACCCGCTCGAGGAGATTATCTGTTCTTCCGCATCAGTTCTAGGCAAAGTGCGCTGCATTAAAGCTCCCACCACAGCAAAACAGAGCAGAGCAATTTAAAATCCCTGGTGTTGCCAAAAGTTTTTGCACCATTATGTCACATCCTATACATCAGAACTTGCTGGGAAAGACTTAGGGGTTTTTTCAGTGTTCCTGCTCTCTTCTGGAATTAGAAATATCAGCAGATCAAATGACACTGAGTTATGTTCTACGTATTTCCACAGTATGTACGAGGAAGTTCAGTCTTTGTACTTACGAAGCATAGTTACTACAAATAAGAGAATCTACGTGTTGTAAATATCATGGGTATTATCATCCCTTTGGGATGCCTAACAGTTAACTCATCTGTGAGACAAAAATCTGTCCCATACTCGCCAGTGCTGCCAGTTGCCTTTTCCAAGTAACTATAAGCACGTGAAAGTGGGGAGGGGGCTGAGGGGGTGTTACTTGAATGACACACAGATGAGCTTCACATGTCACTGGGAATTACTGACAGCCCACCTAAAATTCATTCATTGGCTTTAGACTTGGTGAGCTGTTTCAACATGTGTGTTTTATCTCTCTTCATAAGAGAATAAATCTCCTTTTCTTAGAACAGGCAGTAGGAATCTATCCAGTCAGTCAGTACACTTGGAGAACACATCCACGGCAGCGATTTTTATCTCCTCCTTCTCCACCACTGACACATCCATGAAGAAACTCACTCCATGTGCAGAGATGCCATTGCAGGTGTAACAGCCACCTGTGGTCATTGCTGCCCTTGGAGCACAGGTCACCAGCAAGCGGAGGGGAGCAGTGGGGTTGTACCAGCACTCCCTGCTCTCCATCGCCAGCTGACTGCCCTGGTGCCACGGACCCCAGCAAGACCCAGCCCAAGACCTGATGAACTGAATTGAATCCAGCTGGCCACACACACCTTGATTAGATTACCTTCATCAAGCCATTAACTCTATATAAGCATCTCTGAGGTACTTCCCAGAAGGGTCATTTCTCTGTCAGGGAGAGTGTTGCTGTGTGTGGATTCCTCTCTGTACCGACTTAGGAGCCAGGAGGCTCCACAGCTTCTTTGAGGTATGTTCTTCAGCTCTTTTGAGGTGGTGAACTGAAGGCCAGCTCCCAGCTAGAGGGAAGAGAACCAGAGCTGCAACAGCAAAATATGAGCTGGTTTATATTCTTGTTTTGTGTATGTGTAAGCAGAGTCTATGCTGAAAAAAATGCTTGTGGGTGATGCACATCAGCAAAGGACTGGATAACCTGCAGGAACCTTTGCAATGTTTGTAGCTTTCTTACTCTGTAAAAAGAAAATTCTGTTCCCTTCTGAGTTTCCAAGTCCCTACCCTGCTACCCCAGAGATTAGGCTGCAGTGGGAGTTGGGGGGAGGCTACACTGCTATGAGAAAATAAGCTGTTTGCTTCAACTTAATAGTGCAACTTCTCTTACAGATTTGATGGGTGCTGATGTTATCAGTATGGATGCCCAATTCCTACGTGGCAAGAGAAATCACCGCAGAGGAAGAAGAAAGCAGCAGATGCAGACCTTGTAAGTAAGAGAAAACTAATTTCCTTTCTAAAAAACTTAAAGGATGGGAAGCTTGATGGCTGAAAGCAAATTAAAGGAAAAGTGAAAGCAAGTGGAACTTTGATAAAAGTGATATGGGAAGCCTGAATTACTGCAAGGGCCTCTGTCCTCTGCTGTGATTGAAATGCTGGTGTTTCTGGGGTGGGACATGGGGCATGTTCAGCAGTTCTGAGTAACAGCTTTGGTCAGGAAGTTAAAGTGATAGTATCTATTTGAAATTAAAATAATTAGTGGCTGTTGCTAGGCTAACAAGCAAACACTGCTGTTCTTGACAAGGACAGTAGGCTCTGCTACAGTGCCACTGCATCTCCTGAGCTTGCTCCAGCCATAGTGTTCTCTGTATGTTCAGTTGAATTGCTGGAGACTTTTTTGGTGTCCCTCTGAATTGGTTGTTTTGAAACTTGTGGTTCCTAGTAGGATGTTGTGAGATCTTTGTGAGGAGGAGAGAGAGACCTTGGTGATTTCCAGACTGAGTAATTATGGAAGACCTTGGGGTATCTCTCCAAAGGGAAGAGGTTGAATAAAGAGAAGCAGTTAGGTTCTGAGTGCTCTATGGTGATGATAGACCTGACCTGGGTCTACCAAGGAGAGCCAAGCATCTTTCCACCCCTTCCCCTGCATAGTCTGTGGGTGACGTGCAGAAGAGGGCTGAGTAATTTGGTACTGTGTGGGCAACAGAATTGGGAGTTTCTGCTTGGTGGTCACTGGAGCTAACCTTGAAGCTTCTCGTGATGCTGGAGGGCAAATGGCACCTGAGCCAAGGTCCTGGTGTACAGGGTGAAGGAAAACTGTTGTTGTAATCTGGGTGAGAACTGTCAGAAATCGTCCTTTTCTCTCTGAAAACACAGCAATGTTTGAACCATGCACTCATCTATTTCTATTGAGGAAAAATACAGCTGCTTTCTTACTGCTTTTAGTGTTTAATTCATTCATGCTGCTTGTTGGAAACACCCTCGTTAAAGTCCTTCTGGGGCATAGTTTGTTTTAAAGAAAACTCTCCATGGAAAAGACTTTCCTTTAAATTTAGTACAAAAGAAAATCCCAACTAGCTTTATTTATAGATCAGGGCATGAGAGATTTTCAGTTTGCAGGCTAGCTCTGTATCTCTGTTTCTCCCATAAAAACATGTTTAGCATTTTTTCTCATCCTTCCAGAACAAAATTCTTTTATTGTTATTTTTTTTTTTTTTTTGCTAAAATGCAGCCACTTGAGTGACAAAATGTTGGGTTTACCCATTGAATCGGCAGTTCTGTGAGTTGTGATTCTGTTCCTGGGTGATGCATTCTGTGTTTTGGTTATTCTTTAACAGCTCATCTCCTGCTTCTGTGGGTTTGTGACAGTTTATATGCCTAAAGTTGTCCAAGTATTTTCCAGATCTGGACCAGATGTATGATAAATTTTGAGGTGTTATTAATACAGAGGCATCCAGAATTTCATTGTGCAATATATGCTTGTATGAACAGTGAGAAAATGGCTTAATGGTGAAATGGTTGGAAATGACTTTCCAACAGCCTGGATGATGAGAAAATAAACAATCTTAGTATTAGTTTGTGTGTGTTTAATAGGGGGAAAAAACACTAAACTGTGATTTGCTTGGAAAACCAGCAGTGCCCAGGTGAATGACAACACTGAGAACACAAATCTTGTTTTCTGTGATCTATTTGTAGTGAGATGCAGAGTTTTGAATGGCTTTGTTTAAAGTATCAGTTTTTCCTTTTCTAGGGGAAGTTGGGCTGTGATAAACAGGTCCAGCTGTAAAAATTGTAGGCTGAGGTGACTACACTGCAGAAATGCTGACCTGCTTTGTTGCCAGAGCTTTCACAAAGCTGAGTGTTAGTCTCAAAAAGAGCAGAAATTCTTAACAATTTTGAAAAGAAGTCAGGGAACGCTGGTCATTTTTTCTTCTGTTGTGACTTCACTGGGTTTTAGTATTTCACAGTTGTTCTTTACACCCTGTGCGCTGCCAGCCCAGGTTTAGTGGCCAATATACTTAGGAATAAAATGTTTCACTGCCCAGATGGTTCATTCAGCTGAGATTTGTGACAAAATAATTTATTAACACCCAAATTCTCTTGAAAATGTCTGGTCCTTTTGTGATCTTTGATTCACATTCTAGGTTGCTTAAGAGTGGAGTTAAAAAGCTATTAGTAGTAATTTTATAGAAAATATGTTCCCCATACGGACGAGCAGTTCCCCTTGTAATGCACCCAAGTGGCTGAAACTGAGAAAGCCGCCTGTTCCTCGGGATGTACTTGCTAAATGCAAGCGCTGCTCTTAGTTGAGCCATTTAAAATCACTGTATGGGTGATCTCACTCCATTATTTTTAAAGAAACTTCTCAATTCACTCTATTTAACTTTATACTTCAGAGAAATGAAACTATTTCCCCATCTCATTTGTACTGAAGGAACAAATCTGCAGCTGAATGGCAGTGAAGCAACTTGTGCTGTATCTTTTTCAGGGTACTAAAAGAATCTGGAGTGAAAATATGAGAAGATATGGTGTATATCAGGGAACAGCACTGTTGGCACTGTTGTGAGGTTGTAGGTAACTGAGAAATGCACAAGTTTTTCTCATGCTAACGGCAGTGCACAACAGTTGTGCAAAGCTTCTCTGCTGAGACTCCGACTTTTGCAAATACCCCTTGTAACACCAGACAGTGTAGTGCGACTGCAGGGCTCAGAGCCAGAACACTTGCATTGCTGCTGGATTTGTTTTGGTGCAATGTTCTTGCCTGCTCGGTTGGCTCTTTGGTGCTTACACGGCAGCTTCAAAGATGGTTTGTTCTGAAAACTGGGAGCTCTTTTTGAGTGTCCTGCATAGCTTTGTTATTGTATAGAGGATATAAGTATCCTACCGTAATACTGATTTGCTCCTGTATCCTTTCACCAGTGAGTCTGGAAGCTGCTCTTCCAGCAGTAGAGGGGGCAACTTCAGTACAGTGAATGAATGAAACAAGATTCTAAGAGAAAGACCTGCAAAAATGAGATGTTCTTTCCTATTGAGTGCATTCAAGTTTGGAGGCTGCTATGATGCTTTCATATGAAAAATACTTCATCCTTTTTCGGGAGCTTTTTGTGACACAAGATTTCCTTCTTTTCGTGGTGACAGTCTCATGACAGAGCTCTGCCTTCGCTCAAAGGCTCCATCTGCCAGCCCTCAAGGGAGAAGTAGGAAACAGGACTCCCTTAGCAGATGGATCAAGGCAACGGACTTTAATACCACAAGAAAATGAGAATGGCCAGGGTCCTTTCTGCCTTGGGAACCTTTAAATGTCCCATTTAGGTCTTTGATTTGGGTTTGCCGTACCTGCCCTGTGGAATACCCTACCCACATGAGGCCTCGAGAGCAGCTTTGTCTTTTGGCAGCAGCAGAGCTTTGGGTTTGCCTCCTGTGAGCTGCCTGGTACAGCAGGTGACATGGAAAAACTGAGAAGGGTGGGAATCGGGACAGGTGATGCCTTACTAGGCAGTTGCTTGGGTCAGTTGTTTAGGAACACGTGCTCTGGCTGGAAGGTACCTTGCTTGTCTTTAATGGGAAGTGTCACAATTGGGTTTTTGCCTTGTTTTGGTGCATAGAAATGATGAGGTAGAGTCAGAACTAGTCCTGAGAACAGTGCCCTTTCGGAGCCCTGAGTTGCAACTTGTCACACCAACTATTACCTGGGAAGTTCCTTGTCTTTGTTTTTTCCCCTTAACTTAAGAGAGTAACTAAATACTAACCTTAATGCTTACAGACAGTGCTGGAGATGATTGATTTCTGAATATCTTTATAATTTGGGTGGAGTTGTGCCTGCAGGTCTCTGCCAATACAGACATTTTGTAGCTGTTAAATGGCATGTGCTAGAGCTGAAATCACACAGACAATGTCTACAGAGCTTGAATACACATCCCTTGCACAGCCCGAGTTGCAGAGCTGATGTGCAGGGTGGTGAGCTGCAGCAGTGTGAGCTCTGGGGCGGCTGCCACATGCTGCTTTTTAATTGTGGAGGCAGGGCAGAAATTCCCCTGCAGAACCTAGGGACGTGTAACAGTCAGGCTAGGTACAGAGTTCTGCTTGCGGTGTGTTCCTTGGGAGCTACCACTTAGATAAAGTGATAGGTATTTAGTTTCTTCCTGAATTCAGCAAATGCTACCAGCAAGCAGTGGTGGTAAGCTTTTTAGGGAAACTTGATTGGAGGGGCTTCAATAGAATGAAAGTAAAGTTAATCTGCCATGCCTTAGCTGGATAACTTATGAGTTTTTCCTCCCTGAGTGTATTCCTCTAGGAAGACTATTTTTTAGGTATTGAGTAAACTGTTATTCAGCAAGACTTTTGTTTGACCCAGGTATCAAATTAATTTTTTTACTTTTAATGCTATACCAATTGTAAAAGCCTTCCTCCTACACAGGGTGTAAATCAGTGCTTTCATTTTTTGACAGGGAATAGTGAGTGTGTCTGGTGCTTTCCAAAATGTGGTGTTCCTTCCCCAAAGGTTCTGCTCTTTCCTCTGTTTTAACACAAGCCTTCCCAGGAATAAACCGGGTGGAACATGAGTCACTGTAGGAACAAGCGTATGGGCAAGGTGGGCTCCTGGCTTATAAATGGTACAATTGTAGATACAGAAGTGCAAAGACTGCGCTGGTTGGAAATCTGGCTGGAAAATAGCAGTCACGAGGTAGACAGACGTTTATATTCATAGAAACCATTGGATATTTTGTATATATTTGCATTTCATTTTCTAACCACTTTTTAAAAATGGGGCTTGGTTTTTAACTACTCATCAATTATCACTAGCTACGCCTAGTTGTACTAACAACAAAGCTGCTCAGCTCCTGAGGGGCTGGTGCAAGTTCTTATGTAGCCCATTTGTGGGCTGAAAACCTAATGGTAAGGTTGAAAAGCCCGATGATCTTGTTTCTAGATGTTTGGTGTGCTCTCTGTGTTAACAGGAGTACGGGAGGGTCTGTGCAGAACTTTGGGTTTCTGAATGCCAGGACCAAAACTGACAGTATTTATCTCCCCATTGCTCCCATCACTGTATTCTGAGATTTCAACCCAAATCTCTTAAAAATAATTAGTTCATTCTTCCACCTGTAAAATAAAACACTGCCGCAGTGAATGTGTGTGTGTGATTGGTTGGAGAAAGATTTATCTATCAATTACTTAAACGTGCTGCTTTTTCCTCTGACATGAATAGCATCCCTCTGTTGTGTGAGAATAGAGCTGGTTAGGAAACATTTCAGTGGCTTTGATAGTTTTCATCTCCTCCCTGAAAACTAAACCAAAACCTTGCAAAGTTTGACACTAAATATGTGGGTAAAGGAGAAATGAGAATTAGCACAGGACAAACAGCCAGGAGCACAGGCGTTTCTGTGATATGTAGAAGACCACCTATTTCTTCCTCCCTGTGCCCTAGTCACTAAGCTGCTCTTTCCTGCACTGCATCATGTTATCTTGTGTGTGCGACTCTATTTGGCTGAATAATTACTTGTAATTGATGTGATATTGGGGGAAAAAAATATTTGTCAAATCAGTATTTTCCAGTGATGAAAAGCATTTTTAAAAAATTCCCACCTAGCTCTAACCCATAACACTGAGGAGATAATTAGCTGGACAGCAATACATGAACTGGGGGGGGAAGGAGGCGATCCAAACTCATGCCTGGTGTAATTCTCTTCAGCTCAGTGAGTTTTACTCAAGGAATGAAGTTGACTCATTCTTCCTGGATACAATCCACCTCTCATGGAAATCGATGGAATTCTTTCTGTTGCGTTTTAACACATGTTCTTACCGTTACTTGCTGCAGTAGGTCTTCATTAATTTGTAAATCTAAGTGAACTCCTGGTTCCCTACGGTTACATTATTTTTGGTGCTGGTGGCTTTTCCTTGGACTGGGACACACGGAGGCGACCCCGTGGCTATTAAATACTTGCCCATCCCTGGCTGGGACGGAGCCCTTTGTGCTCGGGCACACTCGGGTCGGTTCTGGGGAGCGCTGATACCGCTGCCGCGGTGTGGGGGGGCTGCCCGGGGGCGGTGAGCGAAGGAGCGCGGCGAAATCACGTCCCACCCCATCAGTATTTCCCTCTCCCCCGGCCCTTGAGTTATGCTCTCAGCCGCAGTTTTTTAAAGGTTTTTTTTTTAAAAAAAAAAAAAAAGCGGCTTTGTATTAAATGAATAAAATATGTTCGTGTCCCGTCGGGTCCCTGTGTGCTGCCATTATGCACCTTTATAAAAAGGAGTTAACCAGAAATGCGTTGCCACCGGCTTTTTGCAGTTTATCGCATTCCCAAAAACAGTCCCACATCCTCAGCTCGTCGGATCATCTTCTTTTAATCTTAAACAGAAAAATGCTGCGATGGGGGGGTTTGAAGGCAGGGGTCCTGTCACCTTTTAAACAGTTTTCGAAAACCCAGGAAGAATTGTAGTCTGCGCTTACTTTGTGCTTGGAGAGATGCTTCTAGCTTTGTCCGGTACGAAAGCCTCGCTGCTTTAATTTGTTCTGCTGTAGACGAACAACATCTATTCAGCACCAGGAATATTTTCAGGTGTATTTGTAACAGATAAGTATTTCCGAAGTGCAGAACTCTGTTAGTGTTTAAAGAAAAAAAGGAGCTTTTGGAAAAGGGTTTGAGTCTTTACCTTTTCTGTTTGCTAGAAAAAAAAAAAGTGTTCTTAATTATGACTTGGGGGGCAGCGGGGGATGCTTGGAAAGCTCTTCCAGAAAAGTAATTCTAAACAGTGAAAAAAGAAGGGGGGAAAAAAACCCCACCTCTATGATGTTTTATTTTAATAATCCTTTGCAGGCATGTGAGCCGTTCTCTGAAAAAAAAAAAGTTTCGGGAAAAAGGCACGAACAATACAGCCTTTAAAACCAAATCTGCAAACTTCTGAGAATATGCCCTCTTCTTGAATACACCGGATTTCTCTCCCTAGCAAAGGGGAAGGTTTTGTTCGTTTGGACAGTCTTTGAATACTGTTCTAAAACTTCTTTCAAGTGGGAACTGAGGAGAGAAATGTTAAGTTCTGAGAGGAGACAATAAGTTAGCATCTTTGAGCGGAGTCCCTTGCATGCAAATAAGGCTTTTGGCAATTTGGGGAAGTTTAATTGGGAGGTGGAAGCGTGTAAAGATAAGGCGATATGGAAACTGAATCGGTCGGAAGAACCCCCCTGCTCGATGGGGATGCGGGGGGCAGGCCCGGGAGCCCCCGAGCAGCCGCCGCCTCTCGCCTCCGCCGGGTCCCGGCTCGACGGGGCGAGGGGGGAGCCCCGAGGCAGCCCCCGTCCCCCCCTGCCCGAGCCGGGCACCCCCGAGGGGCTCCCGCACCTCTGCCCCCTTCTCCCCCCGCTCCCGAGTGGCAGCCCCCAAAGGGGGCTCGTAAATAAATCCATCGGTTTAAAGTTTCTATAATTTTCACCTAATGAATTTTTTTTCGTTAATGCTTTCCCCGCCCCCGGGGGCATTGTGTCAGGCCGGGCCCAGCCAGCCCTGGATGGCTTTTTCATAGCTCTTGGCTGCGCGCAGACCCTTCCCAGGATTAGTGGTCGGACTCCTCATTTCCCATAGCCATAAAAGGTCTTGAACTCAATTAATAGCTAATAATTATACAGCCAGCTCCGCTGCAGCCGTCGTTAGCGGGGGAAGCGCAAGCAAAGCAGGCGCGTAACCCGCGGGGGCTCCGCA
Organism: Nyctibius grandis; assembly: GCF_013368605.1. NCBI lineage: Eukaryota > Metazoa > Chordata > Aves > Nyctibiiformes > Nyctibiidae > Nyctibius > Nyctibius grandis. The sequence continues at coordinate 7,421,763 of NC_090674.1, forward strand.
CCTGCGCAACGCTGGCTCCGCACCTGCGCAACGCTGCCCATCGCGGCGGCCCCCCCGGTGTGAGGGCGGGGGGAGAAGCGGGGCTGCCTTATGTCCCCCCCGTCGAGGCCGGGCTGGCGAGTGCTGCGCTTCGAGGGGTGACCCCCCCCAAACACACAGCCAGGGAGCAAGGGGGCACCCCCTGATGCCCCCTCGGCTCTGAGCAGACGGAGCGGGCTCCTCCGGCGCTGCCGTCGGGGCTTGGGGGACCTCAGGGGCGGGGGTAACCGAGGGCCGGCGGGGCTCCCGCTGGGTGCTGCGGGAAGGCGCTGGTGCCTGCGGGGCAGCGACGGACGTTTGGACGGTTTGGGGTTCGCTCCCCGGCCCCCATAACACTCGGTTAAAGCAGCTCCCTCCTGGGCTGCCGGTGCCCCGGTTCCTGCTGCCCGCGGGGCCGCCCGCTCTCCTCCGCGCACCGCGGAAGGGTTAACGGGCCCATCTCCGCGTCCCGCTGGGTGTTGCAGCCCGCTTTACCCTTCGCGTAGGGGAGAGTTGTGTTAATTTCGAGCAGAAAGGCGGTATAGATCGTTGTAGTGTCTCCAGAACGCTGTATTCCGGCTGAAAAACGTTTGGTCGAAAATTACTTGCCTAATACCTGTTTCTCGCTGCCACCTCCCGCAGGAGGGGACCGCTCCAGAAAGCCCGGGGGAACGAGAACCCTCTGCCCTGAGAGACTGGGGACTTGGGCTCCTTCCATTGCAAAACTGTTCGCCGAATTACAGCACCCGTCATTTCCATTTTGCTTTCATTTGGCAAGCATTCTCCGGGCAAAAATATTTTGATCAAACGTCTAAAAAAATTGCTATAACTCCTTAAATTCCCTTCATTCCAAGAGACCATCATGATTAAAACTGCTGTGTTTACATCCTCTGAAACCTGCCTGTTCGTAGGCTGGCGTTTTAAAGACAACAGTGCACGATCTTTTACGATTTGTAATTATAATACTGTTCAAGTTAAATATTCAAATGTAAATGTTGCTTTTCTTTTTACGACTTCTTATTTTAGGACATGCATTTTTACCTTACCCTGGACCAGCAAGGCGTAGCCTTGCATAGTGGAGTGTAACGAATTCGAAGGAATTCTTGTAGCTGAACATGTTTTTTGAAAAATCTTAAATGGCAATTGACACGGTATTTTTTCATGGCCAGAGGAGCCAGGGTTTTCTTCTAGAAATAAGAAAAAAAAAAAAAAGTCTGATAAACGCATTTTGATGCAAAGACCGATTTCAGTGCAGCTTAAGTATCGGGAAAGTGAGCTGCAGGACAGTAACATGCATGCACAGGGTTTGCAATGGCATTAACCTTCCTCCCTCCATGTATTTCCTTGCTAAGAGGACCACTAAGGGTGACTTAATCTCTTTTCTGTACAAAATGTAGCCGTTTCTGTCTTGCTCAGAGTGGTGTTTCTTCCGGAGCTTCTCAAAGGTTTTCGGGTAAAAAATTATTTTAAACCAATGAGTGTGCAAATAGGTTTCTGCAGCAAAGGAGCTACTCGGGTCTATCGGGCAGACGATACCGCCTTCCCAGACCTAGCTGGAATCACTATTTACCTGCCTGTAAAGAGCCCTGTACCGCACTGCTCCTTCGGGAGGTACCGACGCCGGCTCCTCCAGCTCGGCTGCGGGCACCGGGCGGGCACCGGCACCGGGCGGCCGGAGACCTCGGGAGGCCGGGGGGTGAGCCCGGCTCGCCTCACTCGCTCGGGGACCCGCCAGCCCGGCTCTGCCTGACCCTGGGGCTGCCTCCGGTTCGTAATCGCCGAGAGGCTGCAGCCAGCCTTTGATATTTATTATTTTTATTATTTTTATTTTTAAAAAATTTTTATTTTAAAAAAATTTTTATTTTTCCCCGCTCCGGCCGCTGAGGGAGGCAGCAGAGCTGCTGCTGTGAAAGCAAACAAACTTTCCCCTCGCCGGCCGGCTCGGCGGAGAGGCGAGGGCTGCTCGGCGGGGGCACAGCCCCCCGGTCCCGGCCCCGGCGCCCCGCAGCCGCCCCCGCGGCGGCCCGGCCGTGCAGCCTGTCCTTAACTGCCCCCTTGCGCCTGCACCACGCAGGGACCCGGGGCTGCGACCGCGTCCGAAAGGTGTTGAAATTCCTTGGCACCGGCGGGGATGAAAGGCAAGCTGCTCTTTGATTGCGTGGATTTGAGGCAGAGCCTAATTACAATGTGGCGGCTGCGTGTGTGCTTCCTCCGCTTATTAATGGCAGATTAGAAAGGAAAAATCTCTAGGGAAGCGTGTGACATTCTTACCGCCTAATCTGTCCGGGGCTCGCTGACCCTAACGGCGAGCAGCCCCGTCGTATGCCACGGGGATCTTGCGTAGTTTAAAATATTAATTCTTGGTCTAATCTCTCCGCAACGTTGCGCAAAAACAATAAGGAATTTATGCGAAAATCCTTGCGAAGGGAAAGGGGTCACTCAGTATGTGCGGCAGCGCCCGGACAAGCCGGACTATCTCAACCATTTTAATCTTCTTTACTGCTTAAAAAACACTTGTGCATAACAACTCGCAAAACGCCTTTGCCCTCCGCCGACCCCAATTGCCGAACGGGTGCCCAGCCCCCGCTGCCAGCCCGGGACGGGCGGGAGGGGGGGGCCGCAGCGGCATCACTGCTGGTTCCCAACACGATCGATCAGGGCGGTTCGCACGCCAAGTTTCACCTGGAGCGTGTTTTCAAAGCTGGCTTCATAAAATAACTGGGAACACGGGGCTTTGCAGAGAAAATGCCAGGCACCCCCCCCCCCGTAAATGCCCGCCGCTCCAGCGCCCGCCCCCCATTAAAGAGCTGCCGCGGGTCCCCGTTGCAGTGCCTGTGGCACGCTGCGGGGTCCTGTGGTGAAATGCACGTTGGCTGGGCGAGGAAGCAGAGATGAAGGTGCAAACAGGAGCCAGGGCGGGTGGCAGAGACTCTGAACAGGCGCGTTTCGCTGCTGTCGGCTTGCCTGTACCCCAGACCTGGCCAGCCCCCCGCCTCCAGCCGGGCGGGTCCCCTGCCCTGGCACGCCTGGGGTGCGAAGCGGGCAGGCTGCGCCTTTCCCTGGGGGGGGACACAACTATTAGGGCTCGGCGGCCACCTCCGGGGGAGCCGTGTTCCCCTTCCCCCAGCTCCAGGGGTGCCCCAGGCTCGCCGTGGGCATTGCTACTCGCCAACTCGCGCGAAGTGGCGGAGCACTCCTGTCGCCGGGCCCGTGGCTTCCTGGCCCCTCTCCCTTTCGCCGCGGTAATTAATTTGCCATCCTCCGTGGAAGCGACACGCACTCAAACAGGTGCAAGCTGGCAAAGGCGGCGGCAGGATGCTCGCCCGGGCAGGCGGGCTGTGCCACCGGGGCGACTGCGGGACTCTCCCTGGCCCCCAGCTGCACACCTTGCTGCGGGGATTTGCTGCGCCTCAGCCCGCAGGAGCCCTGCTCCTTCCCCCTGGGGATTCACGGCTGGGAGGCAGCCAGGCACCCTTGGCAGCCATGAGTAAATCTGCAGGCGCAGGAGGGAAGAGCGGCGGGGCGGGCGGCCGCGCTCCGAGAGGGCACGTTGTCCCCCGGCTCCTGCCCTCGCCACCAACCCTGCCGCCTCCAGAGCCTTAAAGCCAGCCTGTGCAACTGGGCCCGATCCCGGGGGCGGGCGGCTGCTGAACGGCAACCGCCTGTCCGTGCCCGGGAAGGGACCCTGCTCGTGTCGGGGATGGCGGCGCGTCCTCCCCTGCACGCCTCTCAGTCCGCCGCTAGCACTCCCAAACACCTTCCGTTAAAAATTCGTTCCTTTTTTTTTTTTCTCTTTTATTTTTTTCCCCCCGCCCGTCCCGCTGCCCTGCCCGCACCGGCGGAGGCAGCTCCGCTCCGGCCCACCGAGCCTTCCCCGCTGGCCCGCCGGTAACGCGGCCAGAGCGAGGGAGAAATGCAGGGAAAGGAAAGGGATTGCCGAGGCAAACCGAGGGCAACCGCAGCCCTCGGCTTGGCCGCCTGCCGCCGGGTCGCACGACGACTTTTCGATCGCTTCTCGGTGCCTTCGTTTGCAGCAGCATCAGATAAAGCGTGGAGAAACCGCCCCGTACAGCCCCGAAAGTGTTTTGCGTCTCCCAAAATACTCGCGAGCGGGTCCGCTAGTGCGTGCTTATTTACCGCAGGAGCTGTTTCCTAGGGGGGCTCTGAGTGCTGGGGATGAAGGAGATTTTGGCAAGAAAACAGGAGCGGGGCTTGTGCCGGCGGCGGCTCCGGGCAGCCGTGCCCGCGGGCCCTCCGTGCCCTTTGTTTTCCCGGCTCGGGGAAGGGGACGCGGCCACCGGGGCACCCTCTCCTCGGCAGCCGCGGGTGTCACGGCTCTGCTCCGGCTCGGGCTGAGCGCGTCCCGTGAGCAGCCGGCGCCTTCTGCCAGAAGAACGCTGGAATAATCGGGAGAAATAACCCGGGACGACATTTTCCAACCGAAATCTGTCTGTCCCGTGAGCAGCTCAGTGGGGGGATGCGGGAGACAGCTAGCCTCCGAGATCGTTGGAAGGAATATTTCAATGAATTGGAAACATTGGAGCTCCTGTTTCACCGGTGAAGCTCAAGAGCTTGTTTTTCCAACCTCGGGGTGCCCGCCGTGCCGTGAAACGGCTACCTGTGCGCTACCGCGTCCTCGAGGAAGGAATTCACAGGCAGCGTTTCAACATTTTAGGCGACACGTGGCTACAAGTTCCCTTCAAACGTATTTATTTTATTTGGACTCCTGCTCCACCACCCTTCCCTTTAACGCTGGCTCCTAGGTAGCATCTGAAAGGGCCCTGCTCCCATTTGCAATTAAAGAGTTTATTGAGGAGGGGAAAACCGGTAATTAGCAAGAATATTCCCCCCTCCCCAGTTCCACCTGCAGGGCAAAAGTGCAGCTGGCAGAATGGCTTCCAGCAGAGACCTGACGCACCCACAGAAGTTTGGCTTTGTTTTTGCAATGCCCTTCAGCGAGAGGGCTCCTGCTTTTTCTGCTCGCTGAGCCCCGGTATGGGTTAGCACCTCCAGCGCAAAGCAGAGCGCTCTCCCTCACCCGATTATTTTATTGAATGTTTATGAAGGCGCGCGCTTTCTCTCTCTCTCTCCATATTAATCTCATTAAATCCTACCTTTCAACCTTCTTCCGTGACCATCTGACCTGGCCACTTGAATTAAAATAGTGCTTTCTCCGCAGTCAAAGACAGCACATCAATCATCGGGCTATTTACACTTCGCTCCTTTCTTCAAAGCGGCTCTGCCCGGGCTCTCTCTACCTTCGCTCCCGGGGCTGGCGGGCAGGTCCTGCGGGGCTCGCCGGCATCGCTCCGGGGGCTTTTTTTCCTTCCTCTCCCCCCCTTTTCTCGGGTGTCTGCGCGTCTCCCGGCCTCCCCCGTCCCTGGGGAGGGCTTCCCGAGCGCGCTGCCTTCCACCTGAAAGGCAGAAGAAAGCGGCACGGCTCCCGCGGCCGCCCGGCCCCGCTGCCCCGGGGGGAGCCGAGGGCCCGGGGCCCGCCGGGCAGCGGCAGCGGGGGCCGCTCGGGAAGCGCGGAGCGGCGCGGAGGTGCCCCGGGAGCGGCGGCGGCCGGTCCGCGCCCCGCGCAGGGAGCAGCGGTGGCCCCCCGGGAAGGGGAGGGAGAGCGGTGGGGTTCGCGTTCTGGGTCAAAACGTTCCCAAGCACGGACAGAATCGACCGGGGGAGAAACAGCAAAGGTTTTTGAGCGCCGGTGTGGAGCAGAAATATTCTGGTAGAAACGCGAGAAATGACGGCAGAACACAAAGCGCAAATTTATGTTATTTTAAAAGTGATGCAAACCCCTGAGCCGAAGAGGGCAAGCAAGGAAAAAGGGTAAAAAGGAAAAAAAAATAAAGACAGACACTGATTGAAAAGTTACTGTAAATAAATATTTTTCATATCAAAAATAAATCATGTCTAAAATAGGTACAGTTACGAGATGACATCCATTAACAAACTCTCTCTACAGCATTGCTATTTAGTACTAGTAATAATAAGAAGAATATAATGATAATCACCTCTTTAAAGGATGGCACCTTGATCCTTAAATATTGTCCAGTGTGTAAGGTCAGTGTGCGGAGGGTTAGGAGCGGAGAGGGCTGATTTTTCTTAAAGGGGCAGATCAGGGGAAGGCTGTGATGGTGCTGGGAGAGAGGAGGGGGGAGAGATAAGTGGTCTGAAGAAGAGGATAGGACAAGAAAAAAAAAAAACGCCAACAAAAAAAAAAAAACCCTGATGATGATGAATACATTGGAAAGTTTTTTTGGCCCTGGTGAGGGTGTCAGATTGAATGCTCTGTGCGCATGTGCGAAGGTGTCCAAACTGACAATGCTTGGGAGATGAAGATAGTGTGTAGCTGCTTCTGGGCTCAAGGAGGAGGAGAGGAATCCGCAAGCCGACACGATGAGATCCAAGGCGAGGGCGAGAAAACTGCCCAAAAGTAGGTCCTTTCTCTCCCTTCTTCCGCGTACCGCCTCCGCGGCGGCCGGGGCAGGAGGGCGCGGAGCCGGGCCGGGGGCTGCGCGGGGCTGCAGCCCCTCTCCCTCCCCGCGGCGGCGGCCAGCCGCGCCGCCCGCCCCGTGTGCGCGGAGACCGGCCGGCCCGCGCTACTCCGCGCCGCTCCGCGATGCTCCGCGCTGCGCCCGGGCGCGCTATAGCGGGGCGCGGCGGGCGGGCGGCGAGCGGCGCGGGGCCGGGGGAGAAAAGCGAAAGTTAGCTGGAAGTTGACGAAAGGGGATAGCAACTTTTTTTTTTTTTTTTTTTTTTTTTATTGAGTCGTTCCAAGTCTTGTGAAATAATATTCCTGGCTTTTGAAATAGTGGGCGCTAGAGGTCTGCGTTTGGCATCGCCTGCGACAGCCGGGGAGACCTAACGCTGGGGGGGGGGGCGGTGGGGGGAGAGACAGGCAGAGGCAGACGCAGGGGGGGAAAGAAACCCGTCTAGTCTCGGGAACAATTATCGAGGAGAGGGAAGGAAGAGAATTTGTAGCAAAAAATGGATCCGCTCTCAGTGAGGGGCTTTGGATTCGCAGGTCCAGAGGGAAGATCCCGGTGGCAGCTCGGGTGTCCCAGCTGGGGGTTAAGAAGGTCTGGGGGAGGGGAGTGTGGGGGAGTGTCTTTAATTTTTAATTTTTTAAAATTTACTTGGGGTGGAATTGCAGCTCGTAAGTCTCGCGCAGCTTTTTCCTCCGTCTTCCACCGGACCCTTTTCCTTTCTCTCTTTCGAATCGTTTTTAGACTGGATTTTCGGAGGAGGCGAGTGCGGCTTTTGTAGGGAAGAGCGGAGCTTTCTCGCCCCCGCTCCCGTAGAGTCCAGCTGTAAACGCTCGCTCTGTTTCCTCGCCGATTAGCTGTTAGGCTCGGTGCGGCGGCGGATCCCGGTGCCCGGGCAGCCCGTCTGTACTTCTCTACTATTTATTATTATTATTACTTAGTTTCTGTTTCGCTCTGTGCGAAATATCTGGAGGCTGTGCAGAAGTTCCCGCGTAGTCTGCGCCCTGCTAGAAACTCTGCTTGTAGTGCTCGGAGGAGGATTTGTGGAGCAGCGGCGCCGGGTTGGGTTCAGTCGCCTGCGTTCGCACAGGGGCTCTTTCGGGCGGACCCGGGGGCGGCAGGAGCGGGGCAGGAGGGTGCGGGGCTCCCCGGCAGCCCCCCTGCATGCAGATCGCCTCAGGCCGCGGCAGCCCGGGGGAGGAGAGCCGGGGAGAGCCCCCAGCCCCGGCCCTGCGGTGACAAACCCCGTTTTGGGTGAAATCCTGGGCGTAGTGTCAAAGCCTGGCCGGCGAAGGGTCACAGGCACCCGGAGCGTCCGCAGCGCTCTCACACGTGGGCTCAAAGGTTTATTTTGTAAGTCAAGTTCGTTATTCGGGAGCCTTTTCAACTCCTCAAGGTCAGCGGGCATTGCTTGCTGCAGGGCTGGCCCCGGCTCCCCGGGGTTCGCCGCCGATCCCCCCCCGCAGCCCCTGCCCAGCGCAGCGCGGCTCCTCGTCCAGCTCCCTTCCCAAAAACCGCTTTGTTACCGAGTTTGCTGGTGGCCCCGGCCAGCCCCGCGGTGGCCCAGCACCGGCCGCCGCTCCGCGATTTTCAAAACGGCACAACCCGCGGGCGACCCCGAGGCCCAACAATTTACCTTTGTGGGGCTACATTTTACAACGCGCTCCGTTAAGGTTCCCCAGCTCCCAAAGCAGCCCCGTGCCGGTGTCCGTGTGACCGCCGCGCACCTTCCGCGCCCCAACAGCCGCGGCCCTGCGGGCAGGAACGCTGCTCGGAGGCGGGGGGTTACAGTTAGCGGGATCAACGTTGTCAGCACATCGCTGCGATGCTAGTTGGGAAGTTGTCTTTCCATTAATCCTGCGATTTTTTTTTTCCAATAAACACACGCTTTAAACGCCCCCGTTCAAATAATAACTTTTAAAAAAAGTCATCACTTATTGTTTTAGGTTGGTAAGGAGAAAAGTAATTTTCAGAGCTCTCTTGGCTGCAAAAGCGAGGTAGAATAGAGTGGAATATTTATCTTTTATTTTCCTTATTTTTTCCCTCCTCTTTTTGCTTCTGCAAAAGGCACTGGGTTTTTGCAGCTGCGTGCCCGTGTGTGCGGTGGAGGGTGCGGGTTTTTGCAGCTGTATGTGCGGTGGAGGGTGCGGGTTTTTGCAGCTGTATGTGGGGTGCAGGGTGCGGGTTTTTGCAGCTGTATGTGGGGTGCAGGGTGCGGGTTTTTGCAGCTGTATGTGGGGTGCAGGGTGCGGGTTTTTGCAGCTGTATGTGGGGTGCAGGGTGCGGGTTTTTGCAGCTGTATGTGCAGCGCAGGGTCCGGCCGCGTCCCAGCGCGGTGCGATCCGCGCACGCTGCCCGGCCTCTCCCCGGGAGCTCTCCTAGCTTGGCAGCAGTAAGTAAGCTTCTGCAGCTGAAGGACTAAGAGGTTTTCAGTGCCTGGCTATCTTAAGTGCTAGAGAGATGAGCTGGGACTTCTGTGCCTGGAATCAACTCCTTCCCATGAGGAGAAGGAGCCGCAGCGCAGAAGGTCCGGGCTGTGAGGGAGCGCTGCTAATACAAACTGGAAGTGTCTATTTGGAAGGCTGAGCTCTGATTAAAATCAGGTGTTTAATACAATACAAGGCCCAACGGTTTATGGGGTTTCAGCTGAGGATTTTTTAGGGATCACAGTTCAAAACAGTAGTCCAAAGCTAAGGTTTCAATATCCCAGGAGTATTTATTTGCAAAACAGATTAAACACGGACGCGAGTGTATGGATCTTGCTGTATTTACACCGACAAGGTAGTGAGAACTTCGGTTACTGCCCGAAATCCCGCACGCCCCTCGCCAAGCACACCTCTGCGCCCGCACTTCTGGGGGCTCCGGCCTCCCTCGGCGTGTGCTTGTATTGATTTCTGCCGGCGACGATCCCGGGGTGAAGCGATACGCACCCGGCCGGCGAGGTATGCAAGGCAGCAGTACACAGTATATTAAAAACACAATATGTTGTAGAATTTCATTTCATTGGACAATATTTTAAGCAGATGTGAGGCTCCTCTGGGAATGCGACTCTATTACCTGACTCGAGAAGGGGATGAACGTGTGTGTGCGCGCTGGGGTGGGGGCTAGAGCGGAGTTCTCGGCAGTTTTAAGCCGACTCCCCCGGAGAGAGGCAGGTATCGGGGGCGGCGGAGCTGAACCAGGGCCGGGAACGGCTTCCGCGGGCTTCACCGTTCACCTCGGGGCGGGGGGGCTGCGGGCAGGGTTGTAAATCAAAAGGTGAGGCTTGGCCGGGGTGCGAGGAGGGGAGGAAGGGTCGCACCCGGGGAGCCGGCGCCCCAGGTGAGCGCTGCCGGCGGGCGGCCCCCCCTGCACCCCCCGCCCTCGGGCTTCTCATTTCATTGGGGGTCCCGAAGGACGAGGGCTGGTGCCCGGCGCTTCTGGGGAGCTCGGCGACCTGGTAGCCCCGAAAGGGTTTGTGCGGGAGCGGGCAGGTAGGAGAAGGCCATGCCGTGCCTCCCCCCCGGTCAGTGGGCCTCGTCCTTCAGCGAGAAAATGAAATATTGGTGACGAGGGAGCAGCTCCTACAATAGCTGACGGTCGCTTTTCTGCTAAGGAGAAGGTGGAGAGGCGACAAATAAATGAGTCGGGCGCTCCACGGTTAAAGGAAATTCGTTCCCTTTCGAAAGCCCTGAATTACGCTTGCAGAGTACAAAAAATAATTCCAAACCACACACGGATGGGCGTTTGTTGGATCGCAGGGTCTAAATAAATGTTCGTGCTGGAAAACGGTGGCCGGGATTGCTACGGTCCCGTTTGCTTTTCGTTATTAGGAACATGAGAAAGTTTCAAGCCTGAGTTTTCAGCCAGCGCTTTTGCATCCTCCCGGGCTTGGCAGGGAGATGGTGGCGAATCCAGCCCTGCCCGCCCCAACCGTCCGAGCGAGGTCCCCGGGACCTGCTCCTCGGTGTAACACTGCGCCTCCGAAGAGGACAAGGCTTCCCCCGTTTGCTGTTGTTTTTTTTATTAAGGCTGATGAGATTGCGGAGGGAGAAGGGAGCGCGGAGGATGGAGTCCGAGAACCTCTTCTCGGCGTGCGACTGTGTGTGTGCTCCATCAGCCGGTTCCAGTACCGGAACACGTCGGGCCGTTTCGGGCGTTGAGTTTTTTTTCCATCAAGTCCGCCGGATCCCCGGGACCCGGGCGGGAGAGGGGCTCCGGGCCCCGCGGGCTGACCGCAGCCCGCACACAGACACATCCCGGGGAGCCGCGGCCAGGCGGAGGGAGCTGCGCTGCTGCGGGCCGGGCCGCCAGCGCGGAGCCCCCGCACCCCCCAGGGCCCGTTCCTCGGTGGCCAGGCGCTCCCCGCGCTCGCCACGCCGGCTCCCTGGTGCCCAGCGCTGGGGCCGGTGTGCGCGCAGCGCTGCGCGGGGCTGGCGCAGGTGCGGTGCGGGGGCTGCGGGCGCTGGGTCCCGCCGCCGCGGCTGCTTCGCCCTCCCCCGCCCTGCCCCGGATCTGTTCAATTAGGCAATTAGGGATGCCGGGCAGGGAAGGGGGGGTTGATCCGCTAATTAAGGTGATGTGTAATTAGCGCTTCAACAAAAATTACCGAGGATTTAAGATCAGTTTAGTCTTAAAAAAAAAAAAATCCAAATTCTACGAATATAATTTCTCGATTCACTTGATTTGAGAAAGTGCAGAGGGAACAACTGCAAAGCGGTTCCTTTTCCCTTGTCCTGGGCAGAAACGTGGCCAACAGGAGGACCGAGAAGGTTATTTGTCGTGGGAGACGGTTTGAACTTGCCCTCAGACTTGCAGGTTTAGGGTGCTAAAGCTGGAGACGACACAGAAATTGGGGGCTGAATTTTGGCCTGCAAGAATGTCAATGCTTGTAGGTGTCTGTGCAGTGTGTGTGTGGTGTTTTATCCACGTGTGTTTACATCCCAGGCATCTGCGTGTGCATATATAAATGTAAGTTTATAAAGTGCATCAAAGAATGGTGCATTATTCCACTTTCACTAAATTCCTGTGTCCTAAAAAACCACCGTGCAGATGCAAAATGTGTCTGTGCAGATGCATTTGTCGAACTAATAATGCACATACAAACTTCAGAGTAAAAGCCCAGGTACTGCATGATCATGAACCAGAAATTGACTTGTATTTTAAAAACTTTGTTGAACAACAAATAAAGTTACCTTATTTTTAGACTTTGTATTGGAACTGCTGTGTAAGTTCAAACTCAGCAATAGCAAATTAGGTCTTTAATGAGCTAAGGGGAAAAAATAAAGCAAGCCTATTTCTAAAGGCTGCTGTTAAAAACACCTGATGAAGACACTGAGGTCAGAAAGCAAAGAACTGCTCTTCTGTTCCCCACACAGACACTGTCCAATGTTCAGTCGTACGTTACCAGTATAACAAGACTTTGAAATGGGCAGGATTCTGGAGTACCAAGCGGGAGAAAGCCAAGTGTACCTGAAACACACACAATCTCCACTCGCTTCTAGGCAAAAGGCAAGGCAGGAGCTAGGATTTCACAACACAGGAGCACTGTAATTCATCGCTGCTGCTCGCTGTAATAATACCCCAGCCCCTCAGTCGGATGTAACCGTTCCCTGCGCGGGGCTGAAGGGCTGCTCCTGCTGCACAGGGGTGGGGGACACCTGCCCGCACGGCTGCGCCGCTGCCCGCGCTGACAGCCTCCATTGTCACCTGCAATACCTGAGCTGAGTGACGAGGGGATCTTCTGTTTAAGGAGGAAATATCCTTCTGTGGCATGGCTGCGTTCATTAGTGTTTGTAAAGCACCCTGAGCTCCTCAGAAGGAAAGGCCCTATTGAGTGAGAAGTATTATTATTGTTATTATGGCTACGATTATTATGGCTTATATGTTTTATAAAAGCTCTGCGCCATTTAATACAGTGCTTCAAAGACAAAGGCCTAAAGAAGTTTGCAAACATGACGAGGTAAGGCTCGTAGCCACCTTGGTGGTGGGGGATGTGTTGTTAGTTCTCGGGTACAGCTGGGGAAGCGGAGGCAGCGTGTGCGATGGCGTGCGGAGGGTCCCTGTCTGCTCCTGGTGACAGGGTCAGGAAAAGAACCCACATTTTTCAGACTTGCTTTTGCCCTGCTAACGTACAACTCGCATTCTCTGCTTTTTATCTTTTTATTTCCCTGTTGCAGTAAACTTATCACGTGAGAAATTGTTTATTGTAACAAAAAAAATCTACATTTACAACCTGGGCATTTTCTGTAGTACAAGGCTGATGGCATAGGAGACTGTGTGCTCTCTGTGGGCCAGGGCAAGCTCAGGCTTTGTTTCCACAACTTGATGGCTCTCCCACTACTACTGGATGTGTTTATTTTTTTCCAGTTAGAGATTATTTAAATGCTAAACTCGTGCAATTCTGAACGCTAACTGGAGGGATCAAAATCTTAGCTGAATAATGATTTTCTCGTGCCTATTTCCCAAAAGATATTTTTAATCCTGTAGGGGGGAGTAACCAGCATATCAATAAACACATACACATGCAATGTCCATCTGCAGTTTAGAACAAAGGTGTCTGAGGGATATGTGCAAACACATTTGTTTCCACTCTCTGGACAACAGCCTGTTGATATGTCAGTACTCCACAGCATTCCACCCCAAAATTACTGCCGTGTTTTCTGATCTTAAATACACCTTTTTTCTTCTGGAGGAATTTCAGGTCAGGGATGTCTTAGTGGAAGATCCCTGACCTTCTTATTTCTTTTATTTTCTTAATGGATTTCCATGCATCACCGCTACCTACTCATGGGCTGTTTATTTTTATTTTTATTGCGGTAGGTTGTGCGTTATGTAGTGTCCAAATCTGTAACAGAGTATCCCTGTCCTGAAGAGTTTTTTTTTCCTTCTCTTCATTCAGTGAATGATGTGACCCTCTTTGCTAATAAAAATGAAATATGACTTTCATCCCTGGAATAAGTGTGCTGCTTCGTGCTTCTGAATGCTTACACACTGAGTAAGCAGCTTCCTTTTTTTTTTGTTTGTAATTGGGAAGAAATTTCCCTGTGGTAAGGGTCATGATGTGTGCTTAGCGTTGGTAGGTAGGGCCAGAATCTGGACTCCTTTCCCATGGAGTAAAGTACTTCTCTGTGCAAGGGTACAGAGCAGCGCTCGGCATGCAGGACGGTGGGAGAAAGGAAAGTTTCTACTCAGAGGGTGGACAGCTTTCATCACATCCCCCCAAAGATGTGCTTCGCCCAAATTCATGACAAAGTTAGTACAGCATTTTTTTTTTTTGTACCACTGAACCCACTTTTGTACTGCAAACAAGGCCACCGGTCCTCTTGGGGAGACATTTTCCAGCTGAAAATGGACTGAGACAGCCAAATTATTTCCAGTAGGCCACAGAATAATGCTCCTATCACGGTAAATCTGGCGCTCTGTTGAGCTGGTGTGGAGAGACTTCATCTTCTCTTACCCATTCGCTTTTTGTAATGCTATGGAGAAAATTGGGGGAGGCTGGACCACAGCTCTCCAGAAAGAAGGGACTGCACAAGCGTTCGGGGTGAAATGTCAGAGCAAAATAAACTGGGTGGTGATTTATTTTTGTCTTGATAGTTTTACATCTTTCAGGTGTTTTGCTTTAAGGTAATATTTTGATGTGGTAGGTTTTTGTGGGTCTGTTTTTTTTGGCTTACGATCTCTCTCAGTGGAGCTATGAGACACAATGCCCCGGCGTCGGTTATTGGGATCAATTTAGCCATCACTGCTAGATAACGCTGTCAGCCCGCTCGAGATACATATTTGTTTAATAGTTAATGTTCTGTACAAAAAGGAGAGGGTGGGGAGAAGTCAAACTGTAGTGAATGCTCTGCTTATTTTATATCCACTATAACTATTTTTGTCCATGAAAATTGGCTTAATTATATCAATGGAATGTTTCTTTTTCAATTCTGTATGCAATTAGTCCATCTTGCTGGCTGCAATTTATTTTAATAAAAAAATAAACCAGTGGCGTGTTCAGTTCCTCATCCCCTGGGGACAAATGCGATTGGTGTGTTTAATTTCATTAACTACAATGCGGCCTACTGGAAAAATGTATAAAATCAGCTTTATACAGCTTAAACACTGGCATTTGAAACAAATCATTACTGCATTAGCTGTCACACTGGTAATTCTAGAATCCAAGACAAAAATATTATAGCTGTTTTTATAACCCTCTGCAAATACACTGTTAAAATAATTTGTAATCATTTTTTAAACATGCCCTGATGTTTTTAGTTAAAATATCTTATCACCACCAAAGAAGGTTGGCTATTCATTATCGCATGTATGTTTTATTGAATGATTCATAGGTTGCTTCCCCTGCAGAAAATCCACGCCTGTCTGTCTGAAGCTCCCTGGTTGGAAGGGGGACTGTTAGCACGGGATGAAACTCACTTCCCTGGGTGGTTTTTTTCAACCGAATTTGCTGGTACCAGTGTTCAGGCTCAGCTTTGGGGAAGGCAAGTGCAAGGAGCAGGTTCTCCCAGCAGCGCAGGCTGAGAACACCATGAAATTCAGCATCACTTCAGCTACCACCTCCCCTCCCTACGAGCTTTTCTTCACGTGCTGCCTGGTGGGCAACACCTTCCTGAAGCAGTTCTGAGTATTTCTTTGGTCTTCTGAGGGTGGAAGGGAGAGAGGGGAGGGTGCGTGCATCCCTCTCCCCATGTGCTCCTGAAAACTTGGCACCTCGGCTGGTTCACAGCGCCATTCCCTGCGCTGCATTAGACAAGGTATTTTTCACATGCCACGATTTAGCCACAAAACTGTTCTTTACTGGTTTTGTTAATACGTACGTCTGTCGTGTGTAAGTGCACGCAGTGTTGGCTTAAGATGCGTGTATAATCAGTGAGCAGCGCCGAGCGGAACACATGTGCCTAATTCTCTTCTGTCAAAACTGAGGTTAAACTGACAAAATTCAGGATTTTTTAAAAATGAGAGGCCAGATCCTCAACTCATGTAAATCAGTATCAACATCAATGAAACTAATTTTCACCAGCTGAGGACATGACCCAAGAGATTTTGTGCGTATGTGCATAAAATATACAAATATTGGTGTATAGCTGGTTTAAGGGGATTCACTTTTAGCATCCGCAGATCGATATCTGATGCAGACATGTAGCTCAGGGGTTTTTTTCTTAACTTATGGAATGATCAATTATATTACCTCAGCGTATTTTAGACAGATTGCTATTTTCTGAAGTGGCACGGGCTTCCTTTCCAAAGAAATAATATATAGAAGATGGGCCAGGTTGGACATAAGCCATCTGTTCCCTTGCACGCATTGTGCTTTTTTTTTTCTTCTCCTTCCACTGCTGTCATAAACAGTAGTTAATTTTCTTTTCCATATCTTTAACTTTATAGCAGCGGTGTTTTGGTAGGAGTGATATTGAGTTATTGTTTTATTGGTATTACAGGGGGAAAAAAAATCAACTTTATTTCCTACTTGATATAAAATCACTTCGGGGGGACTAAAGCTAAATGCAGTTTCCCTCGTCAGGCTGAGGAAGCAACTGGCTCTGGGGGAAGGTAGAGACAGTGCCAGTGACCCCGCAGCGAGGGTGGGGATGGGACCACGACCGCTGCGGTCGGTGCCTCCCGTGCTCTGGAGAGCCCAGCCCTGCTCCTGGGCTCCGCGGGACGTCAGGGCAAGTTACAGGCTGGGGGAAGAGAGAGACCCGTCCCTCAAAGCCACGTAAACCTGCCTCCAGGGCGGCTTTACCCAAGTTTTAGGCACAGGACTAGGCTGGGACCAACTCCCCACCAAGAAGTGGCCTCCAGCATAAAGGCTATATATAGCACATGGATTTATTCTCTCAGCCCAGCATTATTGTGCTTTGAGTCTGCGATTCATTGGCTGTAGGGAAATATGGAAAGTTGGATGTGAAGCTTTGCACAGAACATGGAAAAGTTGTAGAAGTGTGCTGCGGTGGAGCTGGGGTGGGGTCCTGTGCTGCTGCTGCCATTAAAACAAAAACCCACCAAACTTTGAGTGTATTGAAACAACTGATCATTGATCAGGGACTGGTCTGGGATGCAGAAGCAGCATGGATTATGTTTTTTGCTGAGCTGATGAACTAACTTAAAGAGCTTAAGCAAATAATTTACCCTCAGCTACTTCATCTGTGAAGTGGGCGGGATACACATACCTGCCCCTGTGATTGCTGGATGAATGTTACTGAGCTTTGTGTTTGTTCCAGCTCCCACTGTGGTTGTTGGGACAGTTTTGCTGAATTTACTGGATCAGATTTTTTCTTTCTTTTTTTTTTTAATTTTCTTTTTTTTTTTTTAAGTTTCACTTTTGGCTAAAAATCTTTTATTCCATCTCAAATGCTTATAAAAAAAATGCTTTTGTTTACATGTAGTCTGGCATTTTCTTTCCTTTCAGGATAGTATTTAGTGTTTTTTATTTCACAGTGAATGGACCTTTTGGGCTCAATCATGTAAATTAATTTTTAAATGGCTGTGCTTGAAGTTCATGTAGTATAAAATTGCTTTACCATTTTCTTTCTGTTTATAGAAAAGGACTGGTTTCATTTTATATTTTATTACATAAATGTGAAATAAAGAACATGCATGACTTGCAAGTGATCATATATTTTATTTTAGAATTATCACATAGGAATAAAATAAATCTAAATCCCTACATGGCACAATAGTCATATTTAAAAAGCAGTTGATACCTCATGGAGAACTTTGAAAAGCCCTCTGCTCAGAAACAGTTCTGCTCATGTATCCCATATATAATGAATAAAAAACAGATCTTTGTTACTTTAGGAGCTCTTAAATTCTTCCTGGTAGAATACTCTTCAAGTATTTATCCAGATAAAGTTCAGAGCAGAATTAGGTTCTTCTGTTCGTGGTAGAGTCTGTTAAGGAGTGGTTTTAACAGCCGCTTGGTGCCAGCGCTGGAGGTGAGCCTGCGGGAAATCCGAGGGGATTTCATGGACGTGTCCTCAAGGAAATGCCTGAAGAGCTACTGGTGCCTCCTCGTGCCGCAGGAGATGTGTGCTTTTCCAGACACGTGGAAGAACTGTGCATTTAAGGCCCTTTAGGTAAATCCTAGTGCTTCCCCAAACTGTTTATTGGAGGGGGCTTATGATTATTTATTTATATAGAAAAAAGCACGCACCTGTGAAGCCAAATGGAATCAACCTGTTAAATACGTGTCGGAAAACTCACCTCTGGACTCTCCGTAGCTGTTCAGACAGGCAGAGAGGTGGATGATACAGGTGGTCAAGTCCTACGTGCTTCAAAGTACGTATTTAATTTTCTCTTTAAACTTACATATTGCTTTTTAACTCCCATTTCAGATAAAACAGCATTTTTGTGTAGCTCTTCAGTTCATATGTGGATCTCCGAGTCCTGAAAGAACCCAGGGGCTTGGTGCACAGTCACACGTGTAGCCTCTAGCCATAATCAGAAAGTTTCTTGTACGAGCCCGGAGTCAATACCCTGGCTGGATATTGATCTACATAATAGCGCTGTCTGTTCCAGTAGATCAGGAAAAGGAGCCCACATTTAACACCTATCTATAAATCTATTTTTTACCCAATGGACAGTGACTGTTGGTTTGTTTTTTTTTGAAGTATCGTTGTTTAGCACTTTGTGAAATAAATCTTGAGGCGTTAACCAGAGAAATGTCCTGGAACAGAACGTTTATTAAGTGCCTCTTCTGCACGTCTATGGCCGTGCTATCTGGGTGACCTGAGCTGTGTGGGTGAATTTTGCTGCTCAGCTCGACAGAGGTGGAAGGAAGCACCTGCCTGGCTTGCGTGGGGAAGCTGAGGGTCTCCTAGGTGAGTCGTTCAGCCCAAATCACACACCTGGAAAGCGAGCACAGAGCTCGGAGAGATGGTCCTCTCCACCCTCCATACCTAGAGATGTCCCCCGCCATTTGCTGAAGAAGCTGGTACTTTAATAAATGAGAAGGGAACAAGAACCTGTGGGAGCTCTCTGGAGCGCCGCTGTGGTTTGGAACCCTCCTTTCCTTTCACTGAGGGCATAACTCAGGGCAAGTTGAGGCTCCTGTCTAACTCAAGACTAGGAGATCGGAATTCCACGGTGGAGGTTTGCCTTTAACCTTGTGTAGCTGATCGCTGCCTTAAGGGAACCTTCCCCATAGCTGGACATTTACACACAAAAAGCAGCATTGCAGCCTCACTGCTCAGAGCCTGAAACCTGCTGAAGTTCATGGTAGTCCTTCCATTGACTTCGCTGGACTTTGGAGCAGGCCCTCAAGGCACTGAACTCTTTGGGACATCAATGCTATTTCCATATAAAGATTTTTTCCTTATATCTGAGTTTGTATGTAATGCTCGTTAATGATTAGCTACCAAGGGTCTGGTATAAGATACAGCTATTTCCATGGATGAAATCAGCGGTGCCTTTGTCTCTAATTCTAAAGTCCTTTTTCTGATGTGACCTGGCTTTTAAAATATTGATAAACGAGGTTGTTTTTACCTGTAATTTGAAGAGCTGTATGCCTGATTCTTCTCAAACAGCCTAGAGGAATGTGTATTTTCTGCCCCTTCAGAGTCCCAGCGTAAGTGGAATAATCCCCTTCCATAGTCACATTTCAGCAACTGAAGACTGAAGATACAGCTTTGAGGACTTCCCTGTCAATATAGATATATACACACCTAATTCACAGTCACAAGCTGTGACTATGTAAGGGGTGTTCTTCTTGTTGGTAATGACAGATTCTTAATCTTTCTTTTTAGTTCTTTCGGTAAAATTCCATCACACGTGTTTGAAATGAGAAGAATCCCTGAAAACAGACGAATATCTACCTGCTGCTCTATCTGTCTAGAGACTAAATATTGGAAGAGTGGTCATTTAGATCAATCTTGTGCCTCAGTGCTCACATTAGAACAAAAAAAAAAAAGCACTCTTGAAAAATTACTGAATTCTCCTTGCAGTGTCAGGTTCCAAGATAATGATGTGTCTGTGTGTGAAAATATTAAATTGCAATAACATGCAGAGTGAGTGGCTTTCTGAATGGGGTATTCAGTTCACAGCTTGGACTATCCATAAAGCTAGTGAGTGACAGAATACAAATGGTGTCATAAAACATCGGGGGAATTTACAGCCAGTCTCAATCTTTTTGATCTATATTCTATCCACGGAGCTCTCTCAATCTATCTATCTTTAGTTAATGAAACAGTTAAACATATTTAATTATTTATCACTGTTTAATGTCAAGAGTTATCAAAACAGATTACGTTTCCCCCACACACACTTAAAGGTATTAGAAGAACTCTAAATTGTATGTGCTCAGGTCTGGGATGTTTCCTCTCCAAAGATAATGCTTTAAAAGGCATCTCTGTGTAGATGTCTTTAAATTGCAATTGTTTGATGAAAGCAGACCCTTTCCTTTCTTTGCCTGAGAACATGCTTCATTTCTAAATCTTTGCTTGTTTCTTACGCAAACTGCTTTTATTCCTCACAGAAAACATTGGGAAATGAGAATTCAGTTTCACTTAAGATGAGAAATGAAATCAAACGGGGCAGTTCTTGGAGGGTACAAGTTGTCCCACCTCTCTGACAGGGCCCAACAATAAAGAGCCAAAGCAGAAAATCACAAAGTAAGGCCGCTCTGCCCACCCTCTCCATGATGTGCACAAAATATCTCATGGAAGGTCTCCAAGCAGAGCCGTGAGGCGGACGCCCCTTCTGAAATGCCCCGTGCAGACCTGAGCATCTCGTGTTTCATAGAAGGGGATTTCAGCATTGCAAACCTCCCAGGACGGTCGGTTCTTGCTTTCCTCCCCCTCCCCTCCGCCCCTGGCAGAGGTGTTAATCGTCACCCTCGAAGGTTGTGTTGAGCTGCTAAAAGCCACTGTTTGTTACTGAATCTCATCTGCTAATTCTGGGCTGGAGGTAGGTGTCTGGGATCCCCCTCTGCCATACCACCTGGGTCTTCTCCATTGGCAGCTTTGATAAGAAATCATCCTTTCTTCTCTACCCAAGCGCTCTCTTTACCAGCGGTTTTAAATTGCTTTCCACTCCTGACAGACTACCCTCGTTCAAAGAGAAATGTGGAGGAGGTTGATGGTTCTAGTAAGTATTAGGAGTCCATTACCAGAGGACTGAACCCTGGTGGGATCTCCTGGGAGACACCCCTCCTTGGCCCACCAAACAGAGCGCGGCATTGTG
This sequence comes from Nyctibius grandis, assembly GCF_013368605.1. NCBI lineage: Eukaryota > Metazoa > Chordata > Aves > Nyctibiiformes > Nyctibiidae > Nyctibius > Nyctibius grandis. The sequence goes on from NC_090674.1 coordinate 7,442,432, forward strand.
AGCGGAGAGGGCAGGGGGATAAAGGAATCCAGCCTCGCTTCGCTCTGACAAAGAAACCTCAATACTTTTATTCAGCGGAAAATGGAATAATACTTCTGGGTTTGCTTTGAAAGCCACAGCCACCAGTTACTTTACGCGCTGCGGATGGTTTCTGTAGGAGGAAGAGCCTATTTCAAGGGGAGAGGACTTTACACGTGAAATGAGATTAAAGGCATCTCCGTGCCAACATGTTAAATGTTTTGGGGTTTACAAGAAGTATCACTGTTTCATTGCAGTCATGTGCCAGTCAGGACTAAAACCCCCAGCACTGCTGTGGAGCACCACGCACCGCACAGATGGGTGGGAAGCAACCTCATCTGCTGGAAAGAAAAGTTTTATTTTATGCCATGTTCCCTTTAAAATGCACCATGTAGTAGTGTTCTGTTGGTAAAGATAGGTTAGGGACTGCTCCAGGTATTACAGCACTCTTAGAAAAGGGTCGCTTTTGTGTAGCTAAGTGGCGTCCCTGTATCTTTAAGGTAGCCTGCCATAAAACCCTGCCAGTTACAGAAAAACACTTGAGCAATGTTGTCCCTGTTGCTTTTGCATGTAAGAAAAGGCTTCATATTGTAGATACTAGTAAGAACACGTGAGCTAAATTTGAAAGCATTGGAGTTTTTCATGCCTCAGATGCCTTTAAGTCCATTTAAAATCATATTTAAGTGAGACAAAATAGACATTAGAAGTAGGAATATGCCATTACAGCAAGGTGCAAAACTCTCTATGAATAGGAGTATGATACGGGAGTGTTGTAAATATGGGGTGGTGTAGATAAGTGGACTTGAGTTTAAAATGAGGAATCCCCATTTTCCTATGGGATGGGAGTTGTGGGGACAGTGGCTGTAATGAAATAACCACATTGGATGAACTAGGAGGAATGTTTTGATAACTCCAGCCTTAATTCTGGTCCTGAACTCTTTAGCAAATGTGTATTTCAGAGCAAGTGGCATTATTTATAAGGGTGAAGTTGTGCTTGTAGTGAAACCTTTGTGTAATGGAGCCCAAGCTCGTAGGCCTGTGTTTTCCCACCTGCCTACTTCTCGTTCTCAAGAGAGTAGGTAGACGAAAGATAAGGGAGGGAACGGGGAAAAAGGCACCTCTCAGAACAGCTATTTTATGTACACATTTTCCTCTGCATTGCGTAGGCTCTTTTTTTGCAAAATCTTTCTCACCACCCTTTCTTATCTGACTTCCAAAATCTATTGCCCGTTTATGTTTTAAACGGTGTGAAGTTGTGCTGGGAAGCATTGGCCATTTTAAAATGCAACTGAAATTGTTGTGACCTTAGACCCTCCAAAACTGGGCCTGGGAGACTCAGGATTGTTTGTTCTCGCTGCGGTCTTAAAACCAAATCAATCGACATCTAAAAACCAAGCTTGATTTTTGAAATGAGTGAGCTAGGTCACTCAGATCAAAGTGAAACTATTTTTTCTGTCCTCTAGAATTGATATTTTCATTTCTAATCCCTTAAAAATGGCGATAATTTTGGTTGTCATACTCGAGTTTGCGCGTGGAAACACGTGGTAGAAGTAAGTGCTGATCTCATCGTTTGTGCTGCACCAAACCATAGGAGGAACTTCTCTGCTTGCACTCAGAAAAGGAAAAAATAAACAGGATGAAAAAATAAACAGTGGTGAAATAAACACTTGCATCCTTTGCTACAAACTTGTAGCACCTGAAATATTAAAAGACTGGAACAATTGCTGTTTGAGGCACCTGCGTGTTGAGAAATACAGCACATGCTGCAAGAAGTTCTGATTATCAAAGGAAGGTCAAAAATAGTCTTTTTTTTTTTCTGTGTTGTGTGATACCTGAAACTGTCCATGAGAAGGATCTTCCTCAATCCATCCTGTACCCTTGGTGTTTTCCTGGGAGCTGCAGCTTCCTGGAGCTGTGCGACAGACCTTTCTCCGGTGTCGTAGGGAGGTTATTTATAGTGCTACAGATGTCTCAATGGAAGAGAAATCAGAGTTCATAATGTCATATTAAAAATATTGATAAATTATTGATTATTATTTAGCCCAGGCTTCATGTGAGTAACTGGCTCCCATAAATCACGCGACTCCTCCAGGACTCCGGTGAAACGGCGTGTCCCGGCGCAGGCAGGTTTCATTTAGGAAGTAAAAGCCTGGCTGTGTGTCAGAAGGAGATGAGCGAGGCTGATGCTCGATGCCAACGGCCAAGGCTGACACAAACACACGACCCAGACGCTCGTGTTGTTCAGCTGCTGCTTCTCTGATAACTTCTAAACGGTTTTGATGTTTGAGTGGAAGGTTGCTCAAAATAGGGTCTTTCAGGGCCTTCAGAAAACAAAACCGAACTGAATCCAGAGCAGATTTCCTGGGGGATGTGTCAGGAGCTGCAGACATCTGCCCCATGAGGATGGCCTGATGTGCTGCTATGCCCTGAGGTGGAGGGACTGGTCCTGTACAGCTTCCTTCCCCGTTTACACGCCGGGTGTCACATCCAAACACCCCCTCCAATTTAGAGCAAACACACCGTTTCGCAGGGACCTGGTTCCCAGTTTTGTACGCTTTGGGGCTGGCTTTACTGTGAGAACGTTGTGTGAGTGATTCCCAGCGTGGTTTTTCTCCTAAGCTGAACGGGTTTGGGTAGTTTGGAGGAATCCCCCGTCCCCAGCAGTTACCGGAAGCAAATGCCAAAGCTTTCAAAGTTCCCCCATTTACATGCGGCGTGAGTTTCCCGTTTGATTAAACAAATGATGCTTTGCTTAATTTGTCTGTGTTGGCTATTTTTATGAAATATGCACTTAATTAAGTAAGAGAAATACAGAAACATGTTTATTCTCGAGATTTATGCGAAAAATGAGAACCCCACTGAAATTTCCAGTAGTGAAGCAATTAAGTAATGGAATTCCACAGTATAAACATAGTATAATTCAACTATAAAAACGATGTCTAAGTAATGTTAATGAGCTGACTTGAAGCTACCAAAGCTAGAAAAGTTCACAGTTACAGATGAAAATTGAATTTGTTCTGAATTATAAGTTACTCTGCATGAGGAATAGTCTGTGGTCCCAGTCCAAGCTCTGTCCATGTGTACAATACGTCAAGGTAAACACCAGCTAAATGTTGGGGTAGAGAAACTGCTCAGGACCGTCTCTGGGTTTTGTGTCTGTGGCTCTTATCCATAACAGCATTATTAGACAAATGATCATTTGCTCAACTGGTCACCAGTGTTTGCTGAGAGAGCGAAGGGAACAGCAGTGCTGTGAAGAAAGTGATTTTGCAGTTTTACAGGGCTTCCTATGAATGACCAGTTACAAGGAGCAAACAAGTCAGGGTCTTATTGATTTCGTGTTGAAAGATTGCATATGCAACCACCCACTGAAAAAAAAGGAAAAAAAAAAAGTGCCCTCCCCAGCCCTCCAGAAAACAGAAGAGCGAACCCCTGTTTCTCTGCACTCGCAGCCCCCAGATAACTGACCCGTGGGGCGGACTGACAGTTTGCAAAATTTGCAGTTCCTAGTTTAAATATTTTTCACAGTGACTGCTTAAATATTCTATAAGCTGAAATGTAACACAGAGCCTAAGAGCAATAAATCAGTAATCGCATGTATAGAAAGAAGCTCAAACCTGATGCTTCAGCAAGGTTCCAACTTGAAAATTGACAGCGGTTTTTTGGATTTAAACTTGAACTCTGAATTTATATTGAAATTTGGCAAATGTTGGAGTAAATCTCGTAGCTGGTGGTTTTAACCTCTGGGGTACAACCTGCCCCCTCCCAAGCACTGCTTTGCGCCGGCGGGCTGTGGTGGCACATTTTGAGAACCTGATTTTGTTTGTGATAGTCTTTTCCTTTGCCACTAATTCTGAACCTGACTATTTTCTCTCCTAAATTCTTATCTCTTCTAGTAAGTTTCTTTAAAATCTTTTCCCAGAGTACCAACCAGGTAGTTTACTGGGAAGGTGTGTGTTTGCAGCGTGGAGGTAAACTCTCCCAGCCGTGGCTGTGTGAAGCTCCGGGTAATGCTCCTTTCAAAGCGGGGTCCCGGGGGGTTTCCCTGCACTCCAGCCTCTGTGCTGCATTTTCTTTTCTCATTCCACTTCAGAATGTTGTTTCTATCACCTTCTCAGCCTAGTAAATAGCATGCTGATGATTTATGATGTTTAAACTTTTAATGCCATAACATATTTTATATATTTTTCACAGTATTATTCAGACGTGTTATGTTATGGTTAGTTCAAGTTCTAGTGCAACTGCTCCGAGGAACTCTTTCCTTGTGGGTAGTTCCTCTTTGCCAAGCAGCATTTGCACTTGCTGGAGGAGGAAAGGAATGTGCCATAAATGTTGCACAGGATTAGAGTTGTAGATGGCCAGACCAGCATGGATGGAGGCTAAAAGCCTGAACCTGCAGCCTGGAGGAACGATGAAGCAAAGTTTTCTTTTGTGGGGCGATCTGTGCTTGCTGCTTCTGGGCTTTCTAGTGGAAGGTGTCCCTGCCTGTGGCAGGGGGGTTGGAGGTAGATGATCTTTAAGGTCCCTTCCAACCCAAACCGTTCTATGATTCTATGACATTGGGGTTGTCTTCTCCTTACGTCAGGAAGGGGTTTCATCATGGAAATACATAAGAAAATACATTGGCAGAGTTGAATAAGCAACAGGTGGTGCTAAGAAGGGCTGTGTCCAGCTTTCATTTTGGGAAAAGTCTGTGTCTTTTCTCTTACATTGTCCCTATTGAATATATGACTATTGAAAAGAAAACAAAAAACCCACCTAGAATTAATTAATTGAGGCACATCTGCCTGCCCTGCGTTACTTTCACAGTGATAGTAGTTCTTCTGTGAAGTTTCACGAGTTTATAAAACATTAAGTGCTTCTGCAAGAACAACAAACATTGTTCTCTCCTCACACAGATCCCAAAACCCAGGTACCAGATGGACCAAGGCCTGCCCCCAGCAAGGGAATATTAATTTTGATGGGGAGAGACTTAGTGTTCTGGGTATTACATTATATGCCTTGGGAAATGCAGCACAGTAGATGTGTGTTTGTACTGAGTAGTGTCTTTGTCTTTCATATATAAAAACACTAATTAAAATATAATGTAAAAAACTGAAGTATGCTGGTTACATTTTAGTATGCTGCTAAGGTAAATAAAAATGAAACAAAAGATACATATACCTATATATAGGGTCATTAAAAGTGCATTGTTAAATCGCTTTATGCCACAAAATTTCCGAATTAAAAGCTAAACAGAAATACATCTGGAATTGGACACAAAAGCAGATTACTGTTACTTTATCCGGAGTTCTGCATTCGGTCTATGGTTCATTTGCGCTGCCGGTCACCACTGTGCAGAGAAACACAAGCGAGCCCAGCTCCGGGAGCCGTACCTTGCAAAATTTCCTTTTTACAACATCTCCAGTGGTCCAGCGCAACCCCTCGCAGTTCTGCCCTAAGGCTGGGAGCGCTGAGCTCCATATGCTGTCTGGTGCTTGGGATATAAGGGCCCTTTTAATGTGTTCAAAACAGAAACAGCTTGGAATATTAACTTAGCCGTACCTTACAGCGTGTAATGAGAAAAGTGGACAAGCGGTCAAAGTTAGCAATTAAAACCGATCCTTTACAATTTAAAATGTGGAATATCGCATATAAAACGGAACCATTTGATGTTGTTTAATCAAAGCACGTTACTGATGGCAAACCCAGCGTGGGTGTCACGGTTACGGGGACAGCCTGGGGCATGGGGGTACCGTCCGCTCCAGGAATCGGGCATCTTTCACTCGGAAACTAAAAGGAAAACTTCTCAGGGAACTGATGGAAACGGACTGGAGCAAAGCAAAGCTCCCTCCCTTGCAACCTACGATGTCTTAACATGACCACGGGGTTCGGAGTATTTCCCCTCATACGTCGAGGGTACCCCGGGGCAGCTGGCAGCACAGGGTGGTCACCTTGGCAGCGTTGGTGGCTTAATCCAAAGCCCACCATAAACTATAAAGATATTTCCATTGGAGTCACCCAGCTTCGGATTTGTTCTTCAGTGTGTGAATGTAGTAACTCATCCTCAGTACTTGCAGTACTGGCCTCCTTATTAATCAGTGTCTTTCTGGGCTGAAATCCAAGGTACAATAAAGGTTACAAAAGGTCACTTTATCGCCACTGCGTTGCTTTAATGGTATTTATTTAAGTCCCCTCCAGAATTGTCTCCTAGTCTGCCTGGCATAGAGTATGGCCACCTTGGTAAAGAGAGAGGAAAAAAAAAAATAAAATCTTTCTTTGTGCCACTATCCCCCTGAAGAAAAAGCTTAACATCTGATTTAAGTTTACTGAAATAACAACAGATGTTTATCTTGTATTGTATGGCACATGGCGCTACATCTCATAAACCCCCTCCTGGAGCTTAAAGCCGAGTTTCTGGTCCCTCATTTGGACACTTGCAGGCTTTGTGCTCTTTTTTAAATGTTTTCATTTCTCTGGAGCTTAATCTGCTACCAAAGTATTTATAAGTATCACGTTATAAACCGTGAAACGAGGAATAGCAAAGGAGATTTTCAACACTTCCTTCCGCTAAGCACAGGACTATGCAGCTACTTACCTGCAGACTCAAATAATGAAAAAATTGTGCAAACTTTCTACAGTTTTTCATTAAGAAGAATCCACTTGGAGTATGGGATTGGGGACAGATCAACAAGAAAAAAAAAAACATGCCTTGGGGAAGTGAAAACTGGGGAGGAAAAATGTAGAAAAATAATCTGGTTTTCTGGGACTGGTAAAAAGTGAAACGTTTTTTCTTCTAAAATCTAAGTATATTTTACTGTTAAAATAGTGAATGCCTATAGTTGGTGTATTTTTTTCATATTTATACACTCAGATACGTAATTCCGCTCATTGCAACTGCAGCCAAATGGGTAAGTTAGTTGTGGAAGGACAAGAGGAGGCGCATTGCTGCTGTGCACTTTGCTTTAGGTTTAATTGGTCTTTCCCAGGAAAACGAGGGGCTGGAAGGCAGAGCAGGCAAGATGACAACTCCTTGCTGGCCGTGCCCGGGCATCTTTCACAGCAGATCTAGACAGACAGTACGTCTGCAGCAGATTCCTTCCTCTCTGCAGAATATTCTAGAGATGCCACATCACTGTCTTCAATTGAGACGGATTTTCTTATTTTTTCTAGATATTTCTGAGCTCCACTGATCCATGGATGTTGTGGCTTCTTTTTTTAACATACTCTCCGCAGGCATGGTTTATTTTATGTTTGAATAAATGCAGTCCTCCTTTGCTTCCTCTACTGAATTCTTTATTTATTATTTCCTAAAATGATTTGATTTTCCCCTTCCTTCAAAACACATATGATTGCAATAAGCAGATACAAAATAGAACCAAGAAACAAAAGGCTGAACATGCTGATAATGTACATTTGGTTTGTATTTATCGTTTTAAGATGTGTTTTAATTGGTTCACTACCAACATCCTGTAACTTTCAGTCAGTCACAAGAGAAACCTGTTTCATTTTAAAGTCAGTTCATTTCTTCGCTCTTTCAGCTGAGAGTAGTGGGTAAGACCCTGCTGTAGTATCTTCAAATTTAATTTCATTAAAACATTTAAATAAAGAGGATTATAATACATCTTGTTTTGCTATTCTCCGTTGATGATTAGGGGCTGGATTTCATTGTGAAATGGGTTTCTAAAAGAACAACAACAAAACCCACGTTTTGTTGCTTTGTAACATAAACCTTCATGCATAATTTCTAATGAAAACGTGCAGCTATAAACCTAGAAATAAACAGTTTGCCTGTTACTCCAGAAGCTCAATCTGTTTAGTTTAATGACGAGAAAGTGAAAAGGTGACAGGAATGCCATCTTCAGGTACTTGCCTGACAACAAAATTTGATTCAATAGCCTAAAGGTGTGACAACACCCAATTTAACACAAGCATTTATGTAAAAAGAAAAAAAAAGTGGGAATCAAAGAAAATTAGGTTGAAGAGTGATCTGAAAGATCCCCTCGTACATCCTCCTGGACAACGGCAAGACAAACTTTACTGATCTGTTTCTGCCAGATGTTTGCTGAGTGTGTTCCTAAAAATTGCCCGGGACAGTGTTTCCACGCTCAGACAGTTTTCCAGTGACTTGAAGTTTATTGCTGACAATTTAAACACTGAGGTCTGATGCCTCCTAAAAGGTCTGTGTGTGCCAAACAGGAATTAATTTGAGGAAGTCTTGTTGTACAGGAGGTCAGCCTGGAAAACCACAACACAGTCCCTTCTGACCTTGCCTTTTATGAGGTTAGTGTCACTGTTATTTTGGACCATCCGCCTCTATCTTCAAGCTGTAATTATGGATTAGCAGTTTTCATAGTTATTTTATGTAAGACTAAAAGTGTCTAAAATCAGAGCTCAATTAGAAAAGCTAGACCTGAGAGAGGGCAGTTGCATGTATTTTTGTCTTCCACCTCATCACCACACACTTTACCAAAAGTCTCGACTTTGTTTCGTAAATGATTGTTCCATTGTGGATGCTGAAGGTCCTCCCTCTCCACCAGTTTTGTGCCCCCAGTGTCTTTCAGCTGATTTTGTAACCGTTGCTGTCTCCTTCGGGTAGCTCTAAACCAGAGATGACCAGAGTTTCATGCAGACAAACTCGCTGCTCCATGGGAAAAGGGTGTCCCTGAACAGCTCCTCTCCTGGGTGATAATGAATGTTTGTGCTGCTGCGGTAAAACTGCTTCGTGTGGTTAGTCCAAATCAAGAAGTTTATTAACAGAAGTGGTGAGGTGGTGGAATTACCTGGAAGTTCACCTTGGTTGGTGCCCCTGCTCTGCGCCTGGGCGGGCTGTGGGTGATGGAGGCGAGGGGAGATGGGGGTGAGCTGTGAAAGGTTTGTCCCTGAAAACCAGGCAACTCCGAAGGTTTCCAAACTAAGGTCTTGCAAAGGAGTTTTTGTGTCTTTAGGGAGGGTGAGTAGTTGGACACTACTCAGAGAACAGATGGAAACTTTTGTTTTAACAAACGTTACGGAGTTTCCCTTTTCCATTTGGTTACTGGAAATGTGGGGAGGGGGAAAGATGGAAAAAGAGTCAGTTTGTTTGCTGGCCAGTTTGTTCAAAAAGAGAAAAACTGGGAAGTGTCTTTTTCCATAAAAGCTCTTGCTGAAAGCCTCTGTCCAGCTCCGCTGTGTCTGAGCCCCCGCTCTGCAGGGAGCTGGGACCAGGAGAGTCCCGTCTCGCCCAGACGTTTCTGCAGCATTGGGGCAATTTTTGCAAAAGAGGTGTAAAAGCAGGGAGATGAGCGGGATCCAAGCCACAGTTTGGAAGGCCTGAGTTAAAAACAAAGGGCCAACATTGCACTACTGTGGTATGTAGAGCTACTCCAGGAAAGAGTTATCCCTCAGGCACTGTGATGACAATATAAATAGTTCTCTGCGCTATAAACCAAACACAGAATCATTTATTTAGTTCAGCATACTGGAAGTTTGCCAAGTCCATACTAATTATATTGTATCTTGGTTTTATCATATGTATTATAAATGATTTGTTATGCCAAAATGGCTGGACACTCTTTCCCCAGTATCCTATTGCTAGTTTAGGTTTCTGACCATCTTCTCATGTGTATTGATTTTTCCCGTAGTTTTCTGGAACGCAGTCTTGTTCGTTACCTGCTGCCATAGCAATGCTGCGGGTGCAAGTTCTCTAATAGTGTGTAAGAAAGTATTACAGTTCTCCTGTAATACTCAGTGAAGAGGCAGATAAATGTCTTTGAAAGTGGAAGGCAAAAAAGGGGGGTGGGGTGTGGGCCAGAGCATTGCAGAACTTGGAGAGAGAAGAGCTGAAGCGATGGAAGATAAGAATAAAGAGGATGCAGAATATGATCAGATGCAAAAGGAGAATAAGGGAAGGAAAGGTGGCTAGGGCAAACGAGGTCAAAAGGGCACAGAAAATAAGAAGTGGAGCGGAGGGGGAGCATTTCTATGCTACAGTTTTTCATGAGATTTTTAAAAATAGCCATCAGTTTAAAACATGAGGAGGGACAACCTCAAAAGCAATGAAATTTTATAATTTCAAGGTCTGTCAGATTTAGATTGGATTTTCTTTTTTTCTTAGTGAAACTTTTCACCTTGAAAGCTTTAATAGGAAAAGAGGTGACTCTCGTTGCAGAAGCAGACGATGCACGGTCACAAGAGCTTCCAGACTGTTCAAGTGCCTGGAGTGAGGGCGCAGAAAACAGCCAGAGATTTTTGCAAAGGATAGTGGCTCTTCAGCGTGGCTCAGGAAGGATAATTTTGCTGTAACTACCCATCAGATGCTCTGTGCATATCCAGTTCATGGGAGAAGTCAGTCACCCAGAGATGACAAAGGGGTCCTTACTCTTGAGGACTGAGATGCTGATGAAACGCCCTTTGAACTGTTTGAGGTTTCTTTGGTTTCTTTCTTTTTCTCCTTTTTTTTTTTCCTTGCGGGTTTTTGCTTTCTTCTGAAGAACAAAAAAGTAACTTCCCATGCAGATCTAGTCTGTACAGGACAAGGGCTCTTTTGAGCTATTTTACATACAGTCCCTATTCAAAAGAATCTTCTTGCAGCTTCCTAAGGAGCCCTGACAATATTGCATGCGGGTGAGGACAGAGCAAGCCTCTCTCTAGGAGGAGAGCGGGGATTACAGCTGGCCGAATAACACCGAAGGGCTTCCTGAATGCAAGGGGCAGGTTTGCTTTCTGTATGTCCTAGAGCCTCATTTGCTGTTGCCCAGTGGTGAGATAGGTCTGAATACTGAAATTCTCATGAATTTTAGTTTACTCATCTGAACATACGTAACAGAATTATTCTTCATTAGTATTAGTTATTGTTATGCTTTCTATTATAATAGTGTGTGCAACTTCCTGCTGAGTCTGAGGCCTCTGATGCCAAGAGTCATGTCCAGAGTGGAAGAGATTCCAAACTAAAGCTGGTCAAAAGCCTCTGGCACATTTTCCATGCAAACATCTCAAATTTATAGTTTCTTTAGCAAAGAGATTAAATCCACACCTATTTAAAAAAGACTATTATTTAATTCTGTAGATAAAAATAAATAAAAATAAAGTATACTGGTGTTTCCTTCCCAGAGGACCTGAACAATCAGGGTGGTTGTTCTTCACCAATTCTCCCCTGAAAAATTTTGTATGCAGAAGGAAATTATCTTTGTGCAAACTTATTTAGCTCAGATAACTTTGGGGGGTGAAGCTCTACTGAAAGCTAAGTAAAAGGTGGCAGAAAAGTGATCCTGAATATGGTGACAATAAAATGCAAGTGAAGCCAGAGATGAGTCTTACAAGTGAACATGCTGCTGTTCTGGTATTTTTTTTTAATGTGAGGAAGCAGTACCTATTGTGGAAAAAACTGCAGTACTTCTGCTTGGCAGGGTTACTGGAGAGTTACATTAATGGAGACAACACTAATTTACTGATGATTTTAGATTGTGAGATGGTTGCTGCCCGTTGACTTACAAATCGAGTGAGCGTGTTCGCTGACATGGCTCAGAAATCCAATCCCCGCAGCACGGCCGGTGCCGTGCCAGCGGGTCACCAGGGATGCGTGTCACCCTTTGCAGCGCTCCAGTCATGTTTAGCAGGTCAGTAGATGGTTAGCAAAAGCCTGGTTTGATAAGAAGTCGCCTAAATTAGGCTAATGATGGGTTCTCCTGGGTAATGCAGGGGAGAAAAAGTTCAAAGCCCGGTATTTATGTGCACAAAGTCCAAATACCTGCCAAGTCTCTTTGATGAAGTGTCTTTGTCAGAACGATTAAATGGAGGTTAAAAAGGCCAGACCTTTTCTCAACATATTTGACTTGCTCTTTCTTTCCTCTCTTCAAGGTGTCTTCATGTTACATTTATTTGCTTCATGAATTCTTTATTACACTAATCAGTCCTGATGTACAAACTCATTAGAAAATGAGCTGGAAATGTAAGATCTGTCAAATTTCAGAGACTTCTGACATTGTTAGACTCAAGGGCCTTTTTGCAAAGAAAAGAGAGAAAGGAAAGAAGCTAATGAGGAAATGTCAGATAATGTAGAAGTCAACCCATTTGGGGATGAAGTTTTACAAAGTTCAGAGGGAAAAGTTGTAGCATTGCCAGGGTAAACATTTTTTTTTAATGTAAATTTTGGCACAGAGGAACTTTTTTCTTAGTGGTGTTACTGAACACTTCTGGTTTGGTTTGGTAATCGATATCTCAAATCAGTTTACCATGTTACTTTTTAAACGATGACACAGAAATGAAGGGAAATAATTATTTGAATGGGATTTCCTAATTACATGAATTACCAATTTGCATTTTGGGTCCTGTGCCAGTCTCAGCTGAAATCACTGTCCCAACATGCAAGGTGCTGGCTAGATGCACAGTGAAATAAAGGCTGCTGTAGAGCAGGCTTTGGTCTGCTTTAAGAGGAGCTTAGATATGTAAGATCTGTCAAATCAGGCGGTCAAAGATCCCATCGTTATCGTAACTTGAGAAGAAAAAGGTGAAAAAAGAAACAGTGGTGAAGAGAGAAGTAACTTGGTTGTGGTCATACATTGGTCTGTGGCTCAGATGAGGCGAGAGTCTCAGCTAGTTCCACGTTCACTAAATCACCCCTTCTCCCTCTGCCCACTGTTAGGATCAGGGCAGTTGTTCTGAGCAGTACCAAGAGTGAGGGCAAGTGAATGATCAGCAACACGGAGAACAGTCTAACCCCAGCGAAGGTATCCCTGCCAGCCTTTCTTCAGCTGCGGTTGCATTTGCACTGGTAGATCAAACTGTAAGGGGTTTATTTAATTTTTTATCGAAAAGCTTGGGACGCCCTTGGAAGAATTATAATATCCACCCTGTGCTCTCCCAGGAGGAGTGGTTGTTACTCCGTCCTTACAGACAGCGCGGTGCAGCAAACTGGTTAGATGTAGCTGTCAAATCCTTTTTCCTTGCCAGTTGGAGCATGGAAAAGTCTTCTGCTTCCTTCATCGGCTTTCTGAATATCAGACTGTCAGCTGGCAAGGAGAGCATCCGTGTCGGTCAGTGACACTGTTACACACCTGTGAAACTTAATCGTATACAAGAGTTACCAAGGAAGAAGATGGAGACAATCAAGTCTGACAAGGCGGACTGGGATGCAGGACATCTGGGATCTGTTCTTGGTCTTGTTATGAACTCCCCGTGTGACCTTGGGCGAGTGTCTTCATCTTTCTCCCTTGACACAGGCTGTGTTATGTGGCACTTGCCACGTACGCACAGCACCGCCTCACAAACAGCGATTCTAACACAATGCATCACAAATACGTTGTTACATTGCCACGTAGATTTTAGAGCAGGCAACTCATCTGTTCATAGAAAGCAGGGTAGAGCTGTATGCCAAGAGAAACCTTCCTCCAAAGCTCGTTCTTTCTCTCTTTCATTGGTAAAGAGCCAGGTGGCAACTCAAATGTGCAGGTCCAGAAGACTACCTACCTCCCAGGCTGTGTGAAGCTGAGGGTCCCAGCTACAGGTGCCCAGGTCCTCAGCCAGTCTGTGTATTCCTTAAGGACACGCACAGTGTCCTTCCTCGGGGTCTGCTTCTCGAGGTGCTGAGCTGAGCACCCCTGCCCTCCCGCCTCCAACCGCAGCGTAAGCGAACAGGAGCTGCGGTTGCTCAGCACCTCATAAAAATCAAACCCCTGTGGGTTTTGGGGGGATAAATGAGAGAGAAACTGGGCTCAACGAATAAGATAAGTTTGCTGGTGAATTGTTAGTAGCAGTGAAAGCAAAACCTGAGGCATTTACGTACCCATTAGAGGGGGATTTCAGACCTGGACTCTGGCCTGCTTTGAAATCATTGCTCTCCAGGGGACAGCCCACCATACCCCACAAACGCCGCACTGAAGGGCAGCTGCCATTTGCGTCCATCCTTTTGATGGCACTTTAAGCACCTCCATCCCAGGCTCGGCGGGGGTTTATGGCCCCAGCTGCTCCTGCTGAACCCCGTGCAGTGCTGCGGAGGTGTATCTGGAGTGCAGGGCCAAGGTGAACGTGCAGAACCTCTCAAAGGCAAAGCTCTTGCGGCACATGTGGCAGAGGGTGATGATTCATTTCAAGGGGTTCTTTTAAAATCAGATTAGACAGGGTAGGCTAGTGAAAGGGAAGGGGGCATGTTCTGCTTTGCAAATCTAACTCCATCAAAAAGGTGTCAAAGAACTGGTACTTCCTTCTTAGTTCTTCCCCCTCTTTCCTTCCTCTTTACATCTCTGGCTGTTGTCTTGCCTTTTCTGCAGACAAAACCCACATCTCAAATTCCTTCTCTTTGAAGCCTGTGGCTGGTCAGGTAAAATAATTTCATTAGTCCCTTAGGAAAGAGTCTTGGGTATTTTCTTTACCCAAGGGATGTGGATCTGACTTCTGAGGAGCAGTCTAGGTTTCTCTACTGCATCAGACCCATGCATACAAGATTTCCAGGGCAGTAAAACGTGAAGAGCACTGGATCAGACTGGCTGCTAGCAGAATTCTGGTATGTGTTTCTATTTGCTTTATTGATGACTTTGTTTTAAAAGTCCCTTTATTCAGAAAAAAAAACTTACTTCCACAGTATAATGTACCTGGGTTCCCTTTCTTATTCAGAATCTGAGGCTGAAAGGCCCAGGGAGTTTTCACTCCTTGAGACGTCTTTAGCTGCTTTTCCATTAAGTTCAAACAAATTTATGAAGCCATATATGGGGAAGTTTACATTTCTGCCAAGTGTGTGTTGATAAAGGGGAGACTTTGATCCCTTGGCCTGTCAGTTGTACCTCATATGTGCTGGGTCAGGACAAAAGTCTAAGTATATTTCCCTTAACAAATGGATTATGCTGCCTCTAAAGTATTGCATCTGTGTAACAATCAGTAGTGAGCTGGCACGATTGTGTTTTGAGAGATTTATCTGGGGAAAATCCTCTGTGTAAGAACTGATTCGCAACACCTAACGTTAACCAGGTTAATACGAATTGTCAAACAGCTGACGGTGGGAAACAATCTCTCTATTTGTAGAGACTCTGTAGATATTTAGAGGCAAATGCACACACCTGCATGTTGAACTGAAAGGCCCTATAAATAGAGCACCTGACACCATCTCCATTATGAGTTGTGCTGTTGCAGTGACTGCAGCTTATAGAGACAAGATTTTTCTATATATATTTAAGTGAATTATTTGAGGAAAAGGAGTAATTTAATGAAGAGCTAGTGCTGCTGCCAAAATGCAGCAATTTTAAAGCAACGAAGCTTCCTGAATACTTGTGCTTTTATGTGAGCCTGACCCGGGGCTTGGGAAGTTAAGGATGCCTGAAACAAAAACCTATTAGAAAAACAAGGTGAGCTTCTATGTATAATAGCTATCGTGTCGCTTAGTGGCTTTGGGCAAAGACTGGTGAAGGGCAAAGGGGTTTATACTTCTTGTTGAAGTGCTTTCTGCTGCTAAACTCCAAGGCAGCAAACTAACTGCTAAACCAGTTTGATATTAAATGTAATCTATAATGCAAACAGTGGATGCTGAGGTTTTATTTAATTTTATTTAACACCTTTTTGTTTGCACTCGGGGCAGATGTGTGTGGTTTGGACTGATCTGTCCTTAGCTAGGCTAGCTTTGCAGGTACAGGACTCGCATTCAGGATGGCAAGAGTTCTGTCTCTGCCACTACCCCGCAGGATAATCTTTGCATGGTCAGTTCTTCTCTCTGCTCCGCGCCCTTAACGCACTGTAAGGATTTGTTAGTTCTTTGGGGAAAGGACTCGCTCTTGCTAACAAGTGGTACCATGTCCAGTGTGTCAGTCCGAGGCCTCTGGGGATTACTGTGGCAGAAATAACAACCTTAGATGAGTAAAGGCGACGTCAGCTTGGTCGAGCAGTATGTGTTAATTTGCTTGTGGGCAGCAATAGGTGTTTTCCCTTCAGGTCGTGTGTCCCACCTGGGTCACCTGGATCGCTCGCTTGCTTTTGACTTTGTAGCTCTGGAACCGCTCCGTGTAAGCGTGCTAATAATAACCTGGAGACCAAACAGAAATGTGGTGTCACACGGTGTTGAGTGAGTCCCACAGATTCACCTCGGGAGCTGCAGAGGGTGTGCAGAGCCTGGGGAGAGGAGACCTCGGTGAAGTGCGAGCAATTGCTGGAAAAGTGGGTCTGATGTGTTCCTGATCTCCTCTCTCAGCAGCTTCTCACGACGCAGGCAGCCTGTGTGAGCTGAAAGCAGCCGTTAGAAATACTTTTTTTAAAGTCAAGAGGGTGCAGGGACACTGGTTATTGCAGATGAGTGTTGCTTTCCTCCTTGGAGGAGCCCCTTTGCTCCAGTGGCCTCCCTGAAGGAGGGGTGAGCTGGTACTTCCATGTACCATTATCACAGGATATTTTGGCACAGACAAGTGGAAAACCTTCCGAGTTGCCCAGTTCGGGGGCAGTAACCAGAAACACGTGCCCTGCCAGGCTGGGCCCCATGACCAGCATGGCTCAGTACTTGTATGATGCCTCCAAGAGAGGAGGGAAAGCGTAGTTTCACGTAAGGGATGCTAAAGCCCTTGCTTTTGATTCCAGGACCTAATGCAAAGATCTCTCTGAAACAAAACGGGGCTCTCTGCAGGGTGAGGGAGCTCCTGTGACCTTTGTTAACCACCGACACATCCATTCCCTGCAGTGAGAGAACAGCGATGGGTACGGCTGGTGCTGGCCAGGGTGTGGGGACCAGAGTGGGCAGGGGGGGTTGCAAAATGAATTTGATTTTTATGGCGTATTTCTTCTAAATGCAGATCTGTTTTACCCTACTGCTGCTACCACAAAAGTCCCTCAGAGTTTTCAGGAAGCCTGTACAGAATAATTTTCCTTCTACTTTCCCCACTTCCTCTAAATGCTGGGCCAGACAAAGGTGCTGTAAAAATTATAAGCCGCAGTTTGATCTCTCTAAGTTAAATGGAGTGACTCTGGGTTCGCAGTGGTTGAGACGACATGGGAATCGGGCCTCGACATTTGTTTTTCTGTGGGCTCCCTATATGGTCTTTTATTTTAATCTTATTTTTGTTCCTCTCGCGTTCTTTCCTCCCTCCCCTCCCTGCATTCACCATTTAAAATAGAACAGAAAAACACTGTTTGAAGTAGCTTGGAAGGCAAGATAGAGAAAAGTATTCCAGGATGCCCATGTAGCCCCAATTACCAGTTTGCAGCGAGCCCAGAGTTGCTGGTGGGCCCTGATGCTTGGTGGGGGAAGAGAAAGGGTGGTGGGCTGCCTGGCTGTGGGCAGCGTTCGTCGCTTGCTGGAAGACACTGGTCTCATACATGCCTCATTTACACGGTCATGTGGAAGACAGGGCCTTTATCTTTTAGTACAGAGGTGCAGCAAAAGCAAACCAAAGCCCTTCTGCGTTTAGGGCGTGCTGGGGGATGTATAGACGTGCTCCTCAGCTCAGCATGTTAAAGGCCATTTCAGCTCAGTATAAAGGTGTTGAAAAGGTTCCCAGGAACTACAGCAAGCCCTCAAAGGAGACTTAAATGAGTTCACAAGAGTCAAAGACAAAAGGAAGAGGGCAAAGAGTGCAGACAGGGAGTCCCTGGTACGAGACAGTGCGCTAGATTAGCTGTTCAAACACCTCTTGATGGCATTTGCTTTATAGACTTTTTATTCCACAAACTTGTGATTCCTGTCCTGAAGGTTCCCAGAAGTGTGTCCACAGAGCAGCAGTGGGCTGGTGCTGCCCAGCGTGTCCCACAATGCAGTTTGATTGTGGTCGAATTAAAAACCAAAACAACACAAACCCCCCAAAAAACCCCCAACAAACCAAAACTAAAACCAAAACCTTAAAATATTCCATAAAACCTTTTCTTTGCAACCCATTTACATTTAAAGGCCACTCAAAAAACCCCCCATTCACTCAGCTGATCTCATTAAAGAGGCTGAAGAACTTAAGTGACTCCTCAGGGACTTGAACTTGTGGTTGAAGGAACTGAGAAGTCCCAAATATGATGTTAAGGAAATCTTAAACTATCCCCCCCAATGGCCCCATATTAATGTGTGTCGAGGCTTAAAGGCTCTGATCATTTTCCATGTTAATTTTCTTAGCGCAGAAATAAAAACAAAGTAGCAAGGAAAAAATCTACCATGAAGGTACATTTAATAGCAATGAAAGGTGTCATCATGTGTAATTAACGTGCAAGCTTCAGTCATTTGTATTGCTCTCAGACCTCGCAGACTGTACAGCTGCTGCCTGAACAATCTTGCAGACTTCTTTGGGTTTTTTGTTGATAACTGAAACCTGGAAATTCAGAAATTTGGAGATTCAAAAGACAGAGAAAAGGAGGCAGATTATTTGTGACAGTTGAGGCAGTGTAAGGTAGTAGTTTATATGAGACTCCGCAGACAAGGCTGAGCATCTCCACTTCCTTGGGCTGCCTGGCAGAGCCTCCAGGCTCGCCCCTCCGGGAACAGCCAGGCACGCCTGCCCTCCCGTCAGTGGCAGCCCACGCGTGGTGTTTGGGTTCCACGGGTCTGTGCCAAAAATTATTCCAGCTGGAGAGAATATGGTACAAAACATTTCTCCTTGCTGTTTGCAACAGCCCCCAAAAGCGACCACCGTGGGCAAACCCAGTGATGGGAAGAGGAGCGCTTGCGTGAAACGGCAGCATCCAGCGAGTTCCCCCATGCTCAGCCCTTCTCTTCTCCTCTTTGTAAAGCAATAAACACCGGGTCACTTGTTAGTTCCAGGTTAAATTCTCTAATTGAAATAGCAGCCACCTTTCTCTTAGCGGACTGAGAGAGTACTCTCTCAGGGGAGGAATTTGTGCCATCCTCTGGGCACCCCGCGCTGGACGTGGGCACGTCGGTCTGTTGGTGGCCGTGACTCAGCTGTGTCTATTGGATTACACACTCCAGCCTCGGCGCAGGGAGGAACATATGCTTTTGCTTCTTGGCTCAGCTGCTCTCAAACATTCACATCAACAAAAGAGAACACTGCAACATTTTTTTTTTTTTCAGCTGACTGAGTCATCCAACTATGCAGTTGTAGGATCAGAGAATGAAAGATGTGTGATAGCTAAAACAAAGCATCTTTGAGCCAGGCCACTGGCCGTAGGAAAGAAGCTCCGTGTTGACGCGTCTGGCAGGAGCGATCGACGCCAGCTGAGGCTTTAGAGCTCGGGCGTTTTGGCTGTGTAAGTGCAGCACCTGATGCTGTTGTGCTGTGGCCACAGCTGGTGCCTGCAGGTACCAAAGTGTGAGTGATGGGATCTGATGAGGCTGTGCCCCTTCGCCTGTTGGGAGCAGGAAACCTAGAGAAGAGCCCTTTATCCTTATATAACTTATTTTCCTCGATTGTTGCAAGATATCCACAGTGGGCAGGTCTCAAGAGTGAAGAAAATGATTCCTATTTCAAAAGTAAACTTTTTTTTGTGGTTTTTTTTTGTGTGTTTTTTTTTTTTTTTTTAATTTTACAGCCATTTGTGCGCGGTGGTTCTGTTCTACTGGCTGCTTTGTTTAGTGGTTCGGGCAGCAGACACCAAATTAGGATTGCTGAATGAAATGAAAAATTACATGAGTTTGGCAGGAACTTCTTCCATGTAAAAAGATCTGGACACTGCAATGCCTTAATAGAGCCCACTACGACTGAATTGGCATAGAGTTACTGTAATAAACATCCACTCAGAATACTGTGATATCATTTTGAGGCTAAATCTGTATTTCTGCTCATTACTAAAATTGAAGCATTACAGTCCACAATGTTTTCTTTCAATAAGAAGGATGTAAAACATTTTTTTTGCCACAAAGACTAATTTAGAAATTAGAGTAACAGTAATGGTTGCCCCTCACTAGGGATGTGAAGACTTAGTGGTGCTGCTTTTTCTACTAATGATGAAACAGTTTTCATCAATAAAGTGAAATAACCCATAACACTTTGTGCAATGCAGGCGATAGATGCCTCTATTGCAAGGTGTCGAGAGTACCTGCTGTATTTTGCAGGTGTTTGTGATGCACCAGCTCTCTGTGGTTATCCTTTGCTATGGTATCAGAATATCTTTGCTAGGGAAGTGCAGAACTTCAGCTTCTTGCTCTAACCTGTGAGCACAGTGGCTGATTTCAGAGCATACGTCGATTCCTTTCTTTATAGAAAATCACTTATGCTTAAATTTAGGCAGCACGTATCTAAGGACCGGTGTGTTTCAGTCTGTGACAAGTGCTTTTCGAAGTAAAGACCATAATGAAATAAATGAGGAGCTTCTGCTTGTTGAAATCAATGCCCAGGGCCCTGCCCAGCGCTCTCCCAGAGGTGACAATGCCAGTGTCCATCTGCTGTGTCAGCCAGCCCTGCCCGCTGCAGATAGCGCTGGCATCTCCCTGCGCCCAGCCTGCAGCCTTCCAGCATTTCTCCTGGATGAGTTAAACTTTCCCCCCCTCCCCTTCCTTTCTCTTCTTCCCACCTCCCTCCCTCCCTCCCTGGTCCTTGACAGAGGCGCAAACACTCTTAAATGAGAGATAGTGGCTTCCATCCAATGGAGCCCCGGTTAATCACCGAACATCGTGGGAAAAGCACAAGATGAGGGCCGAGAAACAGCCCATTGTCTGGGCAAGATTAAAGCCCCAAAAGCCGTATTGTCTACTGAGGGGATAAATCTTCCTGCTGTCACTCAAGCACTGAATTAAATTCCCCTTCATTTCTAAAGGGGCTTATCTGTCCTGAATAGGCTGTTGCGCCACAAGCGTAAGGGAACGTATTAAGTGAGCTCCTGTCTTGGGCACCTTCACAAATAGACGAAAACCAGGAGCAAATCTGGAAGGGGCGGGCGGGAGGGGGACGAGCAGAAGTGCTTTGGGCTGGGGAAGAGAGGAGGGATGTTAATTGTTGTTGCAGGTTGTTATTAGTGAAGGAGGTGAATGAAATGGCCATTTTGCTTGAGTCTCCAGCTTCGCCACCGAAATAACTGTGAGGTGGAGCGTTAGGAACAAGCATTCCTCAGTGCGAGGGTGGTTTGGACAGAGGGATGTCTTGTGTAGCCCAGCAAGTACCTGAATGACAGCGTGATCCTCTTGCGGGGTCCCTAAGGGAGGAACCAGCCTTTCGGTGACACCGAGGCGCAGGCTGGAGGTGCCCTGCCAGAGACCCCCTGCCACCCAGGTGGTCTTGGGAGGGATGGCTGCAGAGGACTTGAGGCAAACATTTTTGCAGGGGTTTTGTAACACATTTGCTCAGCTGCTTGAGCTGGCCTTCCCTTAGCAGCCGAGGGGCTGGGCTCTGCTGGGAGCTGGAGGAAGGAGGAATATTTTGAGCAGATGTAATGTCTCAAGGAGCCCACAGGCACCACCACTGCTTCTTCTCTAAATGCTTCCTCTGGCCTTTGGCAAGGGCCCAGCACCGTGAGGACACAGGACACAGTCACTGCTTGTATCACTGATCCTCTCCTCTTCCTCCTCCCCTTGCGCTCACCCTTACAGCGTTCCTCACGAACCACCGGCGTGCTCTGGCATCCCACCTGTAGATCCCTCCATGGCAATGAATGTTCTCCTGTTATTTTTGGTGGTTCAAAGTACTTTTGAAATGCAGCAGAGTTGGTGGACCAAGTGTTAGATAATGAGCTCGATGTGCTCGAAAATAAGGCTTTGCTTGGGGGTCTCATTTGTGGGATCCTAAAGGGAGAAGGTTCAGGACAGCTTCCTCTGCGCTCTGTGTGGTGGCTGTCATTCCTCTCCAGTACACTTATAACCCAGAGAAAGGGCAAACAAACAGAAATCGAGCATTTTTCATATTAGCTGCTGTTCCTTAGTGGCAAATTATAATAATCACACCAAACCAATTTTTGATATTTGCACATTGAGGGTGATCGATTATAACTCTGTGTAGGAGAGACTGAATTGTGGCTCGTTGTTGATATGCTTTTTTTTTTTTAATCTGTTTGGAATTTATTTGTTTTTATGAAATACTACTTTGCCTTTGGTGATGACTAGAGTGCCTGATGTTGTGCTTGTCCACAATCTTTATTGGTAGCCTGGTCAGTTTATATTTGTGCAAAATAAAGCGCATATGGAAACAGTTCTGCGTTGCAATTAAAGGCTGGATAGTAACTGTTCCTGAGTCAAGGAGCATATCACTGGTGACATATACAATGCAAATGTCAAAGGACAGCAACAGTTGTATGTTTCTATTTACCTTGTAAAATATCAACTCTGCAAAACATACTCCACACAGCGATCAGACTTTGCAGTGTAAGAAAACAGATGATTATCCTTCACCTTCGTGTCAGTGTATGGGATTAGAAGCAGACTGCGTGTCGCATTGGGTACGATTTGGTAAGTGCTAAACAGGATTTTCTGCATCCTGAGTGGAGTTTCCCCTTGTTGATAGGGTTTAATGCTCCCTTGTACAAATCTCTTACTGTGCAAATACCTCCAATCTCTCCTTTTAGCAACCCAAACCATTGCTTGAACAAGTGGGTTTACACCTGCTTACCAGATTAATTTAATTAGCCAAAAATAGAGTGAAAGAACTGGCTTGAGAACAATAGTTTGCAAAGAACACTTTTTTTTCCTATTTCTTGTTGAATCTGGTAATCTAGGGGAAGCTGGATTGAAATATTATTCCTCTTAGTTTCCTGGCTTCTTGTTTTTATACTCTAACTCGAGAAAATAAACGATCAAAAGAGTTTTGGGGTTTTTTTGTATTTGAGCTAATACAAAGAAAACTCCTTTTTCCAACCATCATATGGAAGAGCTGATCTAGTCCTTTGCTGTTTCAGGAAATCCCATTTATTTGCTGTCTCCAATGGTCTCAGGTCTAAAGTTTTGCTCAAGGAAAACCTAGAGCTGATCTCTCCCAAAACTTATGTTATTTCCTGCATTAACGCTAAAGGGTTTGTAATTAAATCGCTAGAGCCGTGATCCGTATTGCGGCGTCCCTTGGTCCCCACCAGCCTGCTCCAAGCAGCCTGAATTGGGCTCGAGCGTTTTTTGTTAAAACCTCACATTGTTAATTATTTGAAAAAATGGATTTTATCAATAGAAACATTTTATTTCAGCAACCTCAAACGTTTATTTCAATTTCACCCTTACCTTTAAGACTCTCTTCGTTACAAATCAGACCTCTCATTTTAAGTGACAGCTGCAGCAAAGAAGGAGCTGTGCAGTAAATGTCAAATTGTCTTTTCACACTGATCCTCCTTTATCTTTTTAAACTTTCTTTAAAAGACACCAGACAAATCCCTGTCTTAATAAATCCACATTTTCTAATAAATACAGTTATTTAGAGGTACACTGGATTGGACAATTGTAAAACCACTGAATTATATACATTAATTTGGTTAGAAAGCAGCTGGTATTTTCCTGTTGAATTGGGATCACGGACTGTTCCATGCATTTTTCTTCATATTCTACAATCTTTTGGAAGAGGCACAAGATTTAAGTAAAGCACCTTCAGAGTCCCACATAATGCTACTTTCAAAGTAATTTGTATTTAAAAAATAACAAGCAAACCAACTTGTTAGCCCATAGGATGCTTCTGCCCTGTGGCTTAATGGCACAGGTCTTTATACATCCAAATCCAGCAGCTTTCAATAACAAAGGATGAAATTCATGAAACAAATTGCTCCTCTCTTCATAAGTCACACGCTCGTATGCCAGGGTAAAGATGTGTTGATAACATTAAAATAGTTCGGTCGCCGATGAATTGTAAATTCCCACCGAGACTTGGGCCTCGCAAAGGAGCTGCGAACAGCGTGATGCTGGACACAGAATGCGCTCAGATTGGGGTATTCACTGCCGCATTTTTAATAATATTTTTAGGATAAGAGCTAAGGAACACCACTGGGAGGTTTTGGTAGGCAGCCTTGAGGGGAAAAAAAGAGCAAAATATGCAGAGGCGATTTAATGAGCATCGTTCATACAGAACCGAACGCGGTTCTTCAAAGCCGTGCTGGTGTAAATGGGATCTCTGCTGCCAGACTTTGGGCAGGGGAGCAAAGGACAAATTTATGTGACTTTCTGTTCTGACAAAAGGTGGTAGCACGTTGGCACCCTTCAAACAGAGAGCGGCTCTTACCCGAGCAGGTACTGCCCATGGGTGCTTCCCTCCCCAAGGCTCCCCCGAAGCACCTGCTTGGGGAGGAGCTCTTCTGAAGGGGAGAGAGGAGTTTGGGTTTGGGGCATCTTGGGACTCTTGTGCTGATGTGATTAAAGGAACACGGAGGTGCCTGAGAGCTGGGCTGCAGAGCTCCCAGCTCCTAACCCCTAGGCACCAGGGAGCTATCAAATGAGAGTGTCCTCTGGTGGCATTTGTACCTGTACTGGCTTGCTGGAGGACAGTGTCCCTGTCCTCCCTGTGGTGTGGTACACGAGCCCTGTGCTTTCCACAGTGATGTAATGAAGGTCGGTGGTTAGCTTCTCACTTGAAGAGCAAACCCACCTTCTGTGTAAGTGCTATAGGGTGGAGCTGTCATAACGGTAGCATGCACTTGTGCCCAAGATGTTTGTTTGCAGGATTCCACACTGAATGCTTGAGGAACCATGTATTTTAAATAAATGAAAGACTAACGCTGTGGTTCTGCTCTTTAGTTTTTCCTGGTTACTGTTCTAATCAGATCTTTGAATTATCCAGCACAATTTGAACCCGACCGATCTACAGTGAAAAAAGCAGTAATAGATGGCTTGCCATGCCAGTTTTGGTGAATACCTCCCTAATTTCAGCACGTCTGGAGGACAGCATTCAGCCTGCCCTCGGCAATTAGAGCCCCGAGCTCTGCAGCAGGATGCTGTGACTTCAAACCCAGGGCAGGGGAGGGGGACCCAACAGCGCGCGGTTCTTCGCGCAGGTCAGGACACTTTGGCAGGCCCCAAAAGGGTTAACAAACAAACTGCCTGAATCGCTTTGTTCACTGGAAATCTAATCAGATGTTAACCTACAGTCTATATCCAAGCAATCCTTTCCTTATGATAGTGATTAGTATTACACTCAGAATGAATAGACCGAGGAAAGATTCCTATGGTAACCTTCAAAATGCATTCCAGCGGCAGGCTCTGCGTACTCACAATAATTACATTCTTAACTCGGCTAACAAACGGCATGCTAATTAGCTGCTTAACCAGCCTCAGCTCATTATTACCAAGGTTGGGCAGGCTTGAGCAAAGTGACCCAGAGAGAACAAGCCCACTTAAAAAAAAAATAATAGTAATAATAAGACGTTTGTCAGGTTTGCCATGAAGATGGACCTCCTCCGCAATGACTGCGCTCTCTTTGCGTGTGGATTGGCCTTTTGGCCAACCAGCTCACCCTCAGCAGCCTGGTCCGGCTTCCCCCGGGCTGCACGTGCTTTAGGTTGGCATCTGTGGGTGTTAATAGTGAGCTACAAGAGTGTTACCAAGGGTTGTCCTAGGTTTGCTAGACACGTTTGTGGGTGAGCGATTATCTTGCTCCAGAACAGGCTCGATGCTTGCACCCCAATGTGGTGGGCCCTGGCTGTCTTTGCTAAGCTCCTTACATCCTTCCTCCCTTTCTCTGAGGCTTGAACCCAGCACCCTGCATGGTGCAACAAAGCAAAGACATCTCAAACAGGACCGAGGCAAACTCCATGCAGATCCGTGGTGTGGACCAAGGCTGCACTTGCTGGACCGTAGCAGCAGTGGTGGGAAGGGCTCTCTGGAGGTCATCCTGCTGCCTGAAAGATGTTATTGTCTGAGCGCATTTCTAATATTAACAGGTAGAGAAACCGCTTTCTCAGGGTTTGTTCCCAGTAGCTAATGCGGTTAAGAAAAGATCACAAAAGTGAGGGGTTTTAAAACTCTTTTTACAGTTCTTCAGTGTCAATCCACAAAGTTAATCCTAATGCAAACACAGAATAACACGGTTTATATGCCACTAAACGCAAAGCTTGTGATATTGCAGAACACTGCAATGGTAAGGTCTGCTCCAAATACAATCTGTTCAGTTTTTATGTCCTTACACCAGCTGGAAATGCCAGCTCTCTTACCGTGATTTCAAATATTGATCTGGTTAGCATACATCAAAACATTACCTTAATATAGTAAGCAGAATGTTTATTTTTGGGTTTCACACTTCCAACCCTTTTAACACCTTAATGTGCTCTTGCATTTTGTTGCACTCCTAATTATTTTTTCCCCTCTTCACCTCTGCAGTTTATTCTTACATTGTTGAAATCTAACCATACGAATAATGAAACAAAGCCAAGCACGCCGTCTCCAACAGAATACAGTTTCCTTCTTATATGTGCTTACAGAGAACCACAGGCCACTGAGGACAAAATTCCAGTAACAAAAAGTAGCTGTGTTTACAGTTTGTGTCACAAGGTGGTCTTAAGTTGAACGAGAGGCAATTTTATACTCGAGCATAAGTACATACAGTTCTAAGTTTTTAAAATACGTATGTCTTATTAACAACAGCGACTTTCTTCATCTTTATCTAATCATGTTTATCTGTAGGATAGAAATGCACATGTCTTAGAGCAAAATATGTTGCTGTTTCTCTTCCTCTTCATAAAACGTTGGTGAACTTTGTCAGTAAAACCTGGAAATGGTTTTTGTCCCCAGCTGTGTGTTGATTTTTTCAATTGCTAATTCATGCCCTTCTTTGTAATGATGCAGTTGGAAAAGAGGTGTGTACAACTCTGTAGGCAGATGTGAAAAGGACTAGGGTTAGCAAAGTTTTGAGAAGTCAGGCATCTTTTAATAACCTTGTAGGAGCTCAGTGTTTTTGCTGTTCCCACAAGCAATGGCTATTCACGAATCAGAAAATACCAGTACCAGGATGGTGCCAGACAGTTCCACAAAGAATGATTAAGGGATGAATACCTGTTTTCGTTATCTACTTATTTTTCTCTGGTGTAATACTTCATTATATGTATCAGGCTACATATATCTTTATCTTGGCTAGATGAGAAATATATGCTAGTGATAATTTTCACAAATACCTCCTTGGATTCTGACTGTGTTGAGCCCTTTGGTTTTCATTGTTAATGACTCTCCCACTAGCTGGTCTTCCCTGCAGGTGGAGCAGTGTTTGGGAATAGCATCTGTCTGTGGTAACAGAACCGAAATTTCTAGTTGAACATTAAAAAAAATCCCCAAGAATTTGTGTCTGAGTTCCTGTATATTCACCAATTGCAGAACAGAAACGATACCATGTGAAAGATGCATCCAACCAAAAGAGAATAACGGAGCTCATATTTCAGCTCTTGTTTGGAAGCTGCTTGTTGTTGCAAGTTGAGAGCCAGGCTAGTAAAATGATTCAAGAAAATTATACATTGCGCTCAGGCCAATTCACATGTAGAATTATTATTGCATGTGCCTCTGCTCTGAGCGAGTGGGTCAGCTTTAACAGCTGCAGCTACGCACCCTGGTACAAAGGGGAGAAAAGGCTGCTGTTTTGTGGTGGTGTGTTTGGGTTTTTTTTTGTATAGCACAATATTTTTCCCCACGTTCTGTGTTGAATGGCGGCTATGATTTTAACCACTGCAAATGGAACGAGAAATAACCAAAGGTTTCCACTTTGTAAGGAATCCCTGTCGGTCAGTCACAAGTTTGACAGTTGTGGCTTGTCAGAGGAATGTGGCTTGCTGAATTCCCTGCTTTCCACTGGAACGGAACAAAAGCTCAAGTAACGTGGTCAGTGGAGAAAAGTATTTTAAAAATCCTGCAGGGAAATACAAGCTTGCTTAAATGTTTGGGAGGGGGCTGCTTGTATTGTGCATTGGTAACACACAGGGCCGATGACAGTGCTTGCTTTTTGGAAGGCTGAGCAGGTTTGTACAGCAGCAATGCTGAGCATTGCGTTCATGTGAGATTTGCAATGGACCTTCCAAAACGTCATCGGTCTCCTCAAAGCAGCATCACCCTCCCCACAACCCAAAAAACCTAACTAAAAGCAATGTGCATCTCTCCATAGAGCCACGAAAGCAGGAACAGGTAGCACATATTGAGAAAACAAATTCTAGCTGGTTAAAAGAGAGGAGCAAAGTGCCTGGTTTGACCAGATAATCAGGACGCCCTTTGATCAGAGGAAGGTTACATCTGTTCTCATCTTAGCGTTGTGTGGTACAGTGATACGGGGTGAAAGTCTCCTCTGAGAAAGGATCCACGTTCCAGTAGTGACCAGAAACATAATTATTCCTCAGCTTCCCACCCCCTGGAGGCACGTAGTTTGAGGCTAAGGACTGTTCCCTTAGCTGACGAGTGGCTTTCTTGTGGCCACAGTTGCTCCTCCGTCCCTTAGACCTGACACTGGTGTTCATACACATCGCACGCAGGCCGGGCAGGACTGTGCTAACAGAACCCCTGGCACCCCGAGCCGGCGGTCCCCAGCGCGGGCAGGTCTGGCATGGGCTGTCCTTCACCCTGCACGCCCGCTTGTGAAGGGAGGGGTGGGGTGGCTGTGCCGACTGGAACACGAAGGGCTTTTATTTCTTCCAAGTCGATGCGAGGTGTTAGAATTGCGTAGCGGACCATCTAGAATAACTCGGTGAGCAGGAAAATAAACAGCTAAGGGGATGCAGAAGACTTCAAGCCATCTGGCCCCAGGCTTTTCAACGGTGTCAAGTGATTTTTGTATCTAAGAAATTTCCTTTCACCGGGGACTTGAGCAGTGATATGTGTTAAGAACCAGCTGAAACTTCTGCACTAAACCCTGCAGAATCTCCTGTTATGTTGGAGAAATCCTCTCCCTCAAACTGTAACTTCTGAATTTCCCAACTCAGTTAGTAGGGACAGGGGAATTACTAGCAAGGAGATAGCTAGTTTTCTAGAAGTAAACCAGAAAGTGCTGGAAATCTTCCTTGCTGCTTGAAAATTGGTGGGGTTTCAGGTTGTTTAGCTGTCGGTAGCCAGGACCCTGCAGATTTGGGGTGCTTGTTTGAATGGCACCTCCAAAGCCACCGGAGCGATCACCTCCTAATACAGTTGGAGCTTGGTGGTTCTGAACTGGAGCATATTCATAAACCACCCGCATTTGTACAACGCAATGAAGGAACAAGGAATATGAAAACACAGCTTCTGAGATCTCTGTGAAAGATCCTCATTATCCCGCCCCAGATGGCACCAGCTGTACTCCTGCACCAATACTAAATGACTGTGGCTTGTGCCAAATATGTACTTGAGTGGGTTGTACATGCCCTTTACAAATAGAAGTTGAATGTTAATAGATACTGAATGAAACCCATTGCCAAACCAAACAGAGCCCCTGGATATACACAGGGCATGCAGGGAAATTATACATTTCAGCAGCGCTTGCTGCAGAATGCGTGCAAAGGATTTCAAAGTGTTGGTGGATTTAATGTGGTCGTTGCTAATTCTCTGTGTGCTAATAGCTGTGCGAAGATGCGGGAAGAAGAATGAGGGAAGGTTAAAAGACCACTGCACTGATATCATGTAAATTCAGGACAGGGTCAGCGTATGGTGTTGTAAACAACATCACATCTCGGAGTACATGGAGTTCTGATCCTTTCAGGTATTCGAGCCTTTGTCTGCTGATATAACGCTTGCCTGTCAGCCCCACGGTCAGAGGCCCAATCTTTTTTTCTTCAGTGGCTGAAAAGGTCCCAGCGCCACATCGGGGCAACACACTGGCTGCCTATTCTCCTTCCCCGTGGAACGCAATCACTGGACAACTCTGCTATAATTCACTCCCTGGCCAGCCCTTTGAAAAGGTGGGCTGCCTCAGTGCTGTTAGCCCAGCAAGATAAATCATGTACTCGAAATTAACTTCCATTGAAAGGAAGGGGTGGAAGAAAAGCCGACTGGTCAGGTGGAGCATGCTAAAGAAAAGATGACTAGAGTTGATAAATGTCATTGCGGATAATTTGGGGGCTGTGATTAAGATCTTATCTAGGTAGGAAGTAAATAGAAAAGACTTAATAAAAGTCCTACCCAGGGATCCGTCCTTATGAACTTGTGAAGTTTTAATTTTTTTTTAAGTGAATATTGAAGGAGAGCACCAGAAAGGTCTTCATTAAAGGGAAAGTTGTTTTCAGGGTGCTGCCTAGAGAGACTGAAAAAGTGCCTGGGTGAAACTGTGCGTCTTCCCCCGCTCCTTTTTCTTTTCCAGAGGAGAAAGAAAGCATCTTTGTCTAAAAATTCCTCTAAAAAGTTAAAGGATAAACAACTGGGGGAGAACTGATGAGGATTTCTGGGTAACAATCATCTGTTTTTTCTCTTCTCTTTTTCTTTCTTTAATGAATGGGCTTTACTGCCATAAAATTCCCTACAAATAAAATGTAACCTTATCCCCAATATGTGTAAGGGAGAGAACGCAGAGGCCTGTTTGTCCATAAATTCACATACTGTTCGCTTAGAAACATAAACTGCCTCCTATTTTTATTGCACTGGCTAGAATTTGCTTTTATTATATTATTAGCAGTAGTTTGCTTTTTTTTTTTTTGGTTCAACCAATTACTTCAGCAACCTGCAAGCAATGAGCAGAAAGCGGTAGTAAACTGGGTTAACATCTGTGTGAGTGAGTGACAGGGAGCCGGGGCGCAGTGTGAATTCCCTGGCAGTGGAGGGGCGGGGAGCCCTCCCCTCCTGGTGCTGAGCTGGTAGTAGCGCCTGCACCGCCTTTACACCGCGGAGTGAGCACAGACAATCCGTAACAGCTGTACAGCTGTTTTCTGTGTACAGACTTCTGTTAGCTAATGAGAATGTTTAAAGTTTTATTGAAGAGTGTATCCTGTGATCTACAACCTACCTAATCCAAATCTCTAAGGGATATTGAACTGCTAGAGGTTTCCAGAACCCTTGAAATGCCACCTCCTAAATTACTCAGGCTTCTTATTTACTACTTCTGTATCTTTTTACTGCTTTCCCCAACATACAGAACAGATTTCAATATGAAAACTGGGTAATGTACTTAAAAAAAAAAAAAAGTGAAACCCAACAGATAAGGGCACACAGAAAGGAGATGTGAAGAGCCAGGGGCACTGTGTTATGACCTAGACTTGAGCAAATCAAGTTTGGAGAGTTTGGGAGATAGAAAAATATATTGGTGTGTTTCTGATGCCTTTGTATCTCAAAGTACTCGTCCTGCTGTTCCAAAAACAAATGGGAAAAGGCAAGAGCAGCGAGTAGTTACAAGCAGTTTGTCTTTCAGAAGGACTCTGATATTAAGTTATTACACAGTAGTGAAGGACAAAAGCAGAACCTGCAGTGGCAAAGTGCTGTTATTGTGCGCTTGGACCAGCAGCTGCATAGTGAGGGCAGCTTTGGTGTGATGGGGACGCTCCCACGGCAAATAAGGCATTTCCAGAGCTCCGTTGAAGCTGGTCTTCAATGCAGATAAATTTTTCTGTGTGTGCAGAGGTCAGGGCGATACCCACCGTGCTTCATCTGGTGAGATATAATGGTAAACTTCCCCTCCCAACTGCAGGTGTGGGACGGGGAGAGCCCGATCCCGTTCCGTGGAAGGCAGTGGGAATCCCTCTGCTGAACCTTGGGAAAGGGAAGGGATCAGCGATATTGTCAGGCTTTTACAAGAGCTGGACCAGCTTTACTAGGTATGCTGGCTAGCAGGCGCGTTAACTGCAGTTTCAGCTCCTAGACGCCTGCAGCTTGCTTTGTAATTAAACACTTACTTAAGTGTGTGACTGCCTTGTTGCTTTCTTAGCCTGGGGAGAGTTGTCTTGCTTGTATTTATTTTAAGATCCTGCAATAACAAAACTTGTGGAGTTCCAATGGAAACTGCAAATTTAAAAAGTGCATATTCCACTCAACAAAAACATTGAATTATTTCATAGGAGCAAGAGCTGAAACATTAAGTCTTTTCTTTCCGTTTGTAAACTCCCTGATGCAGATTTCCATACGTGTAGTCACTATTTACAAGTATGAGCCAAAGTTTAGAGTTTAGAGCTTTATTAAAAGAAACGTCTGCCTCAGGGAATTGGTTAGGCACTACTTGCCATCGGTGTGGTGTTGGTTACTTGAGCCACAAGAGACTCTGCTGCTCCAATATGGGTTATCTGTATCAAAAAAAAAAAAAAATCCTAAAATAGCTATAAATGTCAGCTATGAGAGGATAAACAGATGCTGTCCTTGTGGTGCTTTTCATGCCCGTAAGTGTAGAAATACCAATGGTTATGGTAACAAAAATTTCTGTGCAAGCTAACTACCCTTTACACAGCTAGTAGTGAATGATAAGGTAGATGAAAATGATTAAATGGAACTGTCATCAGATTTTGGAGAGATGTTTGCGAACTGTGTTATGAGATGCAAACATCTCTTAAATGTGAAATGTAATAAAAAAGCTGCAAGTTCATAATACAACAAGCACGCAACGTGCTTCTGTGTTTCATATACCTAAACATTTTCTGCAAGCTGTCTGCTCCGCTTTTCATAACTGATGATAGTTCCTTTAAAGAAATTTTGAAGGTAGTTACTGAGCTGACTGTTTTTTTCAAGTATTCTTATTGAATCAAATCATCTGCCAGTCTTCTGCTGGCCTTTTTCATATGTTTGCAGTAGAAAATTAAATGTTCTTTAGCAATTTCTCCACTTAAATGTAGTTTCAAATACAAACCCCATGTTCATTCAAAACGTATTTTGAGTTTAATTCATGACTGCTTTCAAGCTATGGACATAATCATTTTCCAGTGCTCTCATCAGCATGTCAAAATCTCCCTTGTTAATGACTCTGAGAAAACTGTGGACCCAATAAACTGCGTGTCAGGTAAAGAATACAGTGAGGATTGGAAAGTGACAGATAAAGCAAATATCCTGCTCCTAAACAAACACAGCAGGACAGGAGAAGATGACAAATGATGGGATTGTGTCAGCTTGAAAACAGATTGGACTAATGGCATGCTGGACTTTGCACTCCGGGGGATCGATACTCTATCAGGCAGGAGAGCTCGAGACCTTGTGAATAGCGTGTGCACGGGCAGAAGAAAGATCTCCGCTGATAGTGCGCGTTTGCTCGCACAGCACCATCTCCAGTGCGCAGTAAAACCGAGTGTGAGCCTGAAAGGGGAATTCTGTGCAGATGAGCTCTGCAGGCTGAGGGAACCTTTTCTTCTGGGAGCCCTCCATTCGGTGCTGGAAACAGAGATGTGGCAAAGCCTTCGTGGAGGTCTGGCACAGCGCTGGGCGCTGCCAGGCTTGGGGCTCCCTTAGCTGCTTTCCTTCAAACCTTCTCTTTGGGTTTTTGTTTTTTTTGGGGTTTTTTTTTGTGGTTTTTTTTTGGGGGGGGCAGGGATATAGAACTGAGTGCTTATGAAGAGAAAAAAAAGGTTTATTTCTTGGACTTTAAGGGAGGCTGCGCACATAAAAAGAATACATTTTTTTTCCTGTCTCTGTTCCCAAAACCTCCAGTTGGTGTATACTGGGTTCACTCTACGTGGAACTCAGAAAAACTGATGGGATGTGTTTTTTCTATGCTATTTAGCTGCGTGATGCAGAAGTATGTCCCTTCTTCTATACAAATATGCATTTACATAGGTATGGGGAAAAAATGAGCTGTCAGTCCTTTGGGATAGGCAGATCTTGTCTGTATGTTTGATCCCCAGCCAGCGGGCACAGTGCCGAGCCGCAGGCCAGTGGGCTATCCCAGTGCTGGTGGTCAGGAGCCCTCTGCTCTGCCCCGAGCAGGCAGGAAAGCCCAGGCTCCCTCCCCGAGGAGCAGCCTGCACCTGGATACATCAGTTGCCGGTGCTGAAAAGCCTTTGGCATAACTCTGTCAAGCTTTTAAGTTTTCTGCCCGCCGCCACCCCCAGCTGACACAGGGATTTTTAGGGGCCAGTTTGGTTTATTTCTGTTTTGTCCTTAAGGCAGGCTCGGGAGACTCCTCCCTGCCCGTTAGCGAGTCCAGAGTCCCGCGGCGTTGCCACCCCAGGCTGCACCCTTCCCTTCCTTCCTTTTCCAGGGACTGTGAGACAGCCCCTTCCCCTGCACCCGATAAGAGCCAGACCCGGGGTGCGGGGGAGCCTTTTGGGGTTCAGCCACGAGCCGGAGTGGAGGCGGCCGCCCCACGCCAGCGAGACGCTGACACCTTGTTGGGGCAATTCCATATATCCCGCGGGCTCTGGGCTGGAAGGGGCACCCCAGGCTGGGGTGGGCAGCCCTGGAAGTCACCCCTGTCTGGGGGGTGAGCACCGACCCCAGCTACAGCCTGAACGAGCCCCCAGGCATCCTCTAAAACACACCTAATTTGCCATGCCCGAGTCTGATTTATTAAAAATACACATATTCCTGTCGTTTTGAGAGTTGTCCCCTTTCGTCTGGCGTGCTCGAAAGGGTTAACTATTTTCTGATAAATTGCACTCTTTTTAATAGCTATTAGTTGTTTACCTGAGCTAATAAGATTAATGTTGTATTGAATATGGGGGAAAAAAAAATCCCTTGGACAGACGAACACATGTGTTTAGATTTATATGCTAATTATCCTGAGCATGAAATTAATGCTAAGGAGACATTGCAGGAATGCTTTTGCTTGATCAAGAAAACAGAAAGAATTAACAAACTTCAGCATGACCTTACGTGTCCCATCCCACAGATCGCATTGAAGGGCTCACAGGAGTGAAATCAGTAGAGCTGTGGCTGTGAGCGAGGGTTTGTAGGATCAGCCTTGAAAATGTGTATTTTTAACTTTGAAAGGTCAGGTTCAGAACCCAGGAGATCCGTATATTGCTTGTGCTTTTCCAAGGTGTTTATTCAGCTTTAAAGTCTCTTCAGAAAGAGAAGGAAAGAAAGCCTCCTGTGTGCCTATCAGTTTCGCTGTTGATATTTCTCTCTACCCATTTGATATTTTAGATAAATAGGCATTATCTCCTCTGAAGGAACTCTTTGGAAGGCAGCAAGTATTTTTTATTAGCATCTAACAAGCTGCTATTTTAGAAATTATATATATAACTGTGCTATGGAAAGGTGGGGTTTATATGAAGGCCATTTAATAAAAAAAGCAAATTAAATTCCAAGCAAAATATATAGAAATAAATCATGGGGAAATTTAGCCGTGAACAACGTAAACATTTTTAATGGTGTAGTATTAAAATCAAGTATTCTCAGTTTGTGTAGAGGTACTAGGAATGCACATGGGTTGCAATAACCTATATGGTCACTTTGTAAAATAAAACTATTTAAAAATAAATGCATTTCGGCCTCTGAAAGGCTGTGTGTACTCCCCCTCCTTTCCTTGTTTTATAAACACTGATGCAATGCAAATTGAGAGTTGATGAAATTGATGAAGCTTAAATGGAAACGTGGTAGTAGCAGACTTGTGCAGAAAAAAAAGCTCTGCAGGTATGTGCCATGCACACGCATCCTTCATAAATGTGAAAGGTTTGAATAAACTCTTCAGGATGGGCTAAATGAAAGGGAATTGCTAAGGCAGAAGAGCCATTATGAAGCAGCAGTTTGCTTCTTAAACACTTTTTTTGACTGACATGCTCTCCCCTCTTTCCAAGACTACTGGAGAAGAGGGAATGCTCATATGCCTTGCTTTTATTGCTGGAGGCAAGGAGGTTGGAGAAGAGAGAGTTCCCAGTTAAGGATCTCAGCTCCGTGGGAGCTTAAAATCAGATTTGGGGTGTGTATTGGGGGAGAGGGGACAGGCAGAGAGAAGGTCAGTCTCAGTATTGTCTGGCTGGCTTGGTTACTGACATGATCTCACTGCTTCTGGTTGTCAGGCAGTACTAAAATAATAGAAGTGATATGCTGAGAATGAGAAAGTGAAGCCATTTTACATATATTTCAAATGTTGCCTCTGTTTTTCCTGAATTTTCTTGAACATCAGCAATTTAAACCAACTCACAAGCAGAAAACCCCTCTCTTACTATCTTTTCTCTTTTTTTTCCCTGTAATTTATGCATAACGTGTGCTCAGAGAAGCTAGAGGAAAAAGGAATGTTTTGCATTTATTTTGGCTTGTCTTCCCTTGTAACACGGTTGCTTGGGCCAGAGAAATTGCACATCGTATGGGCGGTGGGCTGGGGGCAAGCTTTGAGAATCCCAAGGAATGCTTACACCTCTTTTCTGCTTAGCTTTAATAATAAATGCATTGCTTCACTGAGGCATTAATTGGACTCAGTTGATGTATATAATAAATTAAAGCTAATTCCCCACTCAAGTATCTCAAAGGAACCCACTAATTTTGTTTTCTTTAAGAAATGAGAAAGCTTGGATGTGTCTGTGAGCAAAGCTAGTGGCCAAAGGATTTCTCACCTGTGCAGCACAAGGGATTTGTATGCCCGTATGTGTATTGCATGAAATAAGGACACTTTTCAGAAGCATTTTGTCTAAAATAGGAACTCTGAAAAGAGCCTAGAAGCACGTTATGAGTTATCTGTGGTGTATCAGGCTACTGCAGCCAGTTACCTTAACAGCCAGCTGCCCATGAAGGAAAGTATGTGCGTTGTATTTGACAAGTAAGAATGCATTGAATCTGCCACAGTCATTTGTCTTTATTGTGGCCCTAATTTGAATGAAAGCAAGTGCTAATAGAGGACACGGTTTAAGAAAACTCTGCACATTGGCATGAATATCTTGCAGAGGGAGAAACTTGTCGTATGATTTAATAGCCTGGTTTATCTTTGCTCCCGGCAAAGTTTGCTAGCGTGCTGGTGCTGGGTCCTGCTGCAGTTTTTATCAATGCATAATGCTTCCTATTCCCCCACCCCCCTCCAAACTTCCCCGGTGAATTCATCGATTCCGTGCTGCGACGGAGCGGGACAGTGCCCTGCTCTGCAGAGAGCTCTCGCTGTTTCCCTTTTATGAACAGTCACAGACTGTGTCTGTCAGCGTCCCTTCTCCTGTAGTACATCTTCCTTGTGACTCACAATACGAGCTGCTCATCAAGGCAAGACAGACGTGCTAAATAAAGTGCCATCAGGCCTGCTCGCTTGCACAGTGGTAGCCCATTGTGCTGCCATACGGGTGAGCTGGGGATGGGGTTGTCCCTTTGGAATCCTTTTTAATTATCTTTAACATGATTCCAGCTTGAAATGATATTTCAATTGAAAAGAACTTGGGGAGCAATTACCTTCTTCTGTGTCTTTGTAAATATTCATGTGCTGATTTGTTTAGATGGGGAGTGGGGGTAGGAAGCAGGGACAGGAAGAAATGGGAAGATTCTGACAATTTTAAGTGTAAATATTAAGACCTTGGATGGAGTAGAACTAGAACTGAAAGCCACCTACTTTCAAAGATGTGTCTTAGGGTTGTTTTTATTTCTTCCTTTTAACTATTTTTAATGCAACATAAAGTGCAGTGCAACTATTCTTTGACCTAATTCAACAAGTGCAAGGGCTGTAAAGATCTGTTGTGCTGTTGGGGAAGGCAGCCAAATGATAAAAACTTTATTGTGAACAAAAATTAGCTGCTCCATTTCCCCCCTTTTTTTTTCTCTCTCCTCCTGCCCCTTTCTTCCTATCTTCCAGTATCAATCCTAATATTTTACACTGTATTGAAGAACCTGAGACATGTCCCCCTAAGGTCTTTGACCCAAACACTGGTTTGGAAACTCTAGTTTTGGTGGCCAAATGGAGATACCTGAACAAGGCTGCAGGCTTTGCCTCTCAAATTCTGCTTAACTCTTTTTCTTTTCTCTCCCAGTTTACCCATCTCCTGCATGAAACCGGGTGGTCCTTTTCAAGTGCAGACCTATGGTAGCCCTGTGGGCACTCTGAGCTGTGGGCTTCCTTCCAACAGATGCTGCTGACTAGATGCTAAACTCCCTCGTGACAGTAACTTGGCAAGTGTGTGCTAGGTAGTATCTGCAGACCAAGGCATTAATTTGAATTTGGGTCTCTGGAGAAAGATGCTTTGTGCAATCAAACCCCTCCCAAGCCTGTAAGAGCAATGTTAAGGCTTTTAATATCATGCTTTCTGAGTCCCATAGGAGGCTGGGGAAAATAGAAATACTTTTAACAGTCAGGTTCTGGTTTAAAAAAACCAAACCACCAAACCCTAAATAATTAAAAAGATGGATACAGACTGGTTTAGACCTCTTGTTTATTCAGTATTATTTGATTTGACAAATATTAAGTTTCCCTTTTCCATCATCAACACCCCTCCCGTGGGATGCAAGTTACCACCAATTTCATTCTTCTGAAGCCTCATTAATGTCACCAGTTGTTCTCTTTGACTTATGGGCTTAAATTACCAGAGACTGGAACAAGTGTAAATATAGTTGAGCTGCCCTTGAAAAGCCCATCCACACTTAAAAATTCTGCAGTAAACAAGAGCTGAGAAAGTCCGGAGGCTACAGATGTGGTTGGGGTATTGAGATAAATGCCTCAAAAACTCCTTCACAGTAGACAGGACCTAAACCAAACAGTGTAACGATACCAGTTGCGACAACATAGTAGGACCAGAAGGTGCATGGGTACTGGACGCAGAAGAAATACAATGCTAAATACCTAAGCAAAAGCAAGGTAGATGGGTAATTGCTGACTGTTCGTTCCTCACTTGTGTTTGCAGCACAAGGACTGTTGCTGCTGACAAGGAACGCAGGTGCCTGCTCTCAATTACACAAAGCATTCCTGGCAAGTTAGCGGGGTAGCTAGGAGGTAAGGTTCGTATTAATGACAGAAAACATCATGGATTAAATGGGAATGGTGAGGGATGCAAGACACCCCTCGCCCCGTGTTTCTGAAGTTGTTTCTCCTAGCAGGGAAAGCACAGTTCGAGCCCACCCACGGGTGAGGGTGTAGCACCGCTGGTTTCTCACAGGGTTTTTTCTATTGGCCCAAAGAATATTTATTTAAATGCTGAGGAGATGCACTAAACTAACAAGCACGTAAAACTTGCGGTCGTTCTTTACTTTCTTCTTAGATGTAGTAGTTATAAAAGTACATGTGTTGTTGACTTTTATGTTCTACGCCTTTTAAAGCTCCACAGAGTGTAATTACTAATGAAACACATGCAAATAGCAGGGGTATTCCAGACTGTAGCATCAGATGAGCTTCAAATAGGAGGAGGCTGAGTGCTTTACAGCAACAGGAAAAAATGGGTTGCACATAGAGCCAGTCAATAATCTTTAGGCTGAGCAACACACACTTGGAAATATTCCCTGAACCTCACAGTTTTCCAAGAGGGTTTATAATACAGGCACCATAGTGGGATGATGATTTAGTAAGAGAAAAACTGGTTTTGACTCACGTGCTTGTGGCATAATGAACATAGCCACAAGAGTTAAATAATTTCACATGCAGACGTTGAGCTGTTAGTATAATAGTTAAGCGTTAGAAGTTTCATCCTTACTATTTCTTCTCCGAAGAGCTCTTTGGTATTTAGGTTATCAACAGGATATAATAAATTCGTTAACATGTCAAAAATATTGTGTTGGGAAAACCTACGTGGCTGGTCTCTTCGGTTTTGTTGTGCAGTAAAACGCAGCAATTAGTGCCGTGACTGGAGGACAGGCTGGAGGGAACAACCCAGACGTAGCCAGGGATGGCTTGGCAAGGCACTACCAGGAAGCCCTGCCTGGTTTCCCATATAACGTGTATTTAGCCAGCAAGACATGAAAATGTATGTTAACAGAGTGCTCACACCAGTGTAGGCATGCAAAGAAACCAGGATCTCAGAAGCACACATGCACTGTGTTCACGATACAGCCAAGGATTGCAGACGTAAAAAGATGAAGAACAAGTGGGATTTTCTAGTACAAAGTTTTTCTGGTAACAGATAATACAGATTTTTGTTACATCCATTTTTTTATTTGTTTTAAAGGTTTGAAATTTCAAGCTGTTTGGGCAATTACAAACTACAAATGTTAATTAAAAACAAAACAAACCAACAACAAGCAATAGGAAAAAGTTCCTTGATAGGGAACAAAAACATTTTTGTTGAGGCCTAATAGAAGTTTGAGCTTTGTCCTAAAGCTCTCTAGTCTGCAGTGCCTCTCGCTTATTGAATAAGTGAAATGAAGCCCTTGGCGAGAGCTAGTAAGTGTGGGACAAAGGGCAGCAGTGAAAAATGAACACAGTTTCAAAATGCAGAGAAACAGATGTGAATCTGCAACAGAGAAAAGGAGGAAGGGAAGCCCATTACAGAGACCATACCAAGGGCAGAATTTAAAGCTGCAAAACATTTTGCTTACTGTGTTGCTGCACCACACGGTATTTTACAGACTCGTCCTCTTCATTATCTCTGATCGTGGGGTACAGAGAGGCCACTTTTCAAACAGTGTCAAACATCTGAAGATTCTTGAGGAATATGCATCAAAAGACCTCAGGCAGGGCTGGGGGAAGGAGAAGGTGGGCGCTTATTAAGTCCTGCTAATGTTAGTGATGTATTGAGTGAAACATCATGAAAAATGAAAGCAAATCCTACTATAATCTTGACAGAACAAAAGGCTTTCAGTTAAAATAGAAAAATGCTAAGGCGGTATATATCAAACATAACTTTTATATTAAATGTGCATGTGGTAGAATATGGATCACATTATAAGAAACGTTGATTGGCTTTTTTCGTCAACAAGCACCTAAAGCTCTTGCTTGGGAAACATTTGGACAGTGCTCTGCTTTCTGTTGGTAAAACTAGATTTTCTTGTGTTTTGTAATTATGAAGGATTTGCCCATCTGCACTTGGAAGAGAAAAAATTTTGCTCATCAGTCATTAAGTACAAGTTTATATGTCTAGCCTGAGTGAAAGTAGCTGTACTTCTCATTCATCTTTTCTTGACAGGATAAAACTAAGATATTGAAGCGGTTATTCCTCTTTTTAAAAATCCCACATTTTATAACCACTTAATGGCATCAAATTTATCTGATGACTCTGTTTCTTTGAGCACAACTTCCCCGATTCTAATTACTGCAACCTTTTGTTCTAAGAATAATAAAATATAAGCCAGAGCTGGCACAGGAGCAAAGTGCCCCCTAGCAAAAGTCAAGTGCTTGCAAAGAAAATAAAACTCTCCCAGTTCCTCCTTGAAGTCCAGTAGCTCTCGCGACAGCAGTTGTTTCCTTTTATGCATTTCATTTGTCACAACTGGAAAAAAGTCTTTTAAAATACCTCTGTCCTTAAAAGTGAATGTAGTCCTCTTTGGCTCATCCAGCCTGGTGCCGAAGTCGTCCTCTTGGCAGTGAAGAGAATTCATGTATTAGTTTAGGGCTCAAGCAACATAAACAAAACTCAAGTGGCTGGAGGGAAAAAAGGATCATTATGTGAGTGAAAAAAATTAAACATCTCGACTCAACAAATGGTACAGTCCTGCCTTATACCAGACTGTCTGTATGCCAAGTTACAAAAAAGTCATCTGACTTCGGGGGGGGAGAAAGGGAAACAGGGTATATGTTTCAATGTGCAGAAATGTAATACAGTAAAAAAGTGGAAAGGATTTTTCTAAATATAATTTTTTCAGCTCTTTTTTTTTTCCTTTTATGTCTTTAGAACTGTTTCACTTTAAATATAGTTGTGCCAAATGCAAATAAGGGTTGAAAATGAAGTTTATATTCCTTACGATAGTGGGGAAAAACAAAAGAAAACTCAAGCCCATTTTTTTATGACTGTCCAAGGAGGGCATCGTCACATGTTGGGCTGTCTTCTAGAAAGAAACCATGACAGATTGGAGGGAAAAGATTTCTCTATCCATCTTGTTATGTCACCTCTTATAAATCAACATATCTTAATTAATTACATTCTTTTCATACCAAGACTTTAAAATTGATGAGGGTGTGCCAGTGTGTATTTATTGCTCATTAGCTGCATGACTCTACAGAGTTTCTGTACTCTATTCCCACATGTTTAAAAACTCCGCAGCATATTGCAGACATCTCATTTTACTTACGGTACGGATAACTGTCTCAGTCACGGTGACTTAATTGTGTTGCTATCCTGCAGCAGACATAGGAGATGCATAAAATTATTCTCTCTCCGTGTATGCATTTTTACCTGTCACATGCATGCATGTAAATATCTGTACCTAAATGGGCATACATAGGGACCTCAGGTTAATTCCAGTTAAGAACAACAGCATATTTGGGAGATCACAGATGCATGTATTTTGATTGTTTTTCTCATTTATAAATTAAATATGAAGTCAGCAGCCAAAGGGTTAATTCTGTATGATATCAGCAATAGCAGTTCCTTAGACAACCCCACAGTGCAGAAGGTCACATGCTAAATATTTCTGTCTCTCATTTTGACGTGCCAAAATTTACTTGAAAAAGAAATCGAAGTGATGCTGAAATGGGTCTTTTAACTTAGCTAATAACTAGGCACATTTGCCACGAGCTGCAGTCTGAACTGCAGAGATTGAATCGAGCAAATAAAACAAGGCGAAGTTTAAAGGGAAGCAGTCTAAAATGAGTTCTGCTGGTGACACTGGAACAGAAATATTTAAGGCGCGGGTACAGATCAGTGCAGATATCTGGGCAGACCGTGCTCGTCCTGTCTCGTTATTTTGCCGGTTGTTTGAAGAGCACGAGCCATTCCTGCCAGAGCCGCAAAGGAAATGGTGAGGGGCAGAGGACAACGTGGAGAGTTTCCCAGACTAGAGCTAGCATGGGGAGATAGCAACCAGATGGAAACTGTCAGTAATAGTGAGGATACTGCTACTGCTGTTTGAAAATGGACAGAGTAAGGAATGACGGAAAAGAGAGGGGGAAGAGGCTGAGTGAAAGATGGATTATACCGAAGAGCAGAAGAGGAGGTAATGAAAAGGAAGTGAGGAAAGGGTGCGTGAGTAGATCTGGGTTAGAGAAGCCTGGCTCCACAATGTGCTAACAAACCAGAACTTTGTTACTGAAAAATAACCGAGTTTATAGAATTTGTTTTAAATTTACCCAGGGGCAAAATGGAGATCTTTCAGCATTTGCATTAAAATCCAGACGGATTTGGTCTCCAAAATACTTGGTAAATAGGGCAATTGCTTGGGATGAAGGTGCAGGTTCAGATTTCTGTCTGCTTAATCTGGAGCTGGAATTTAAACCTGAGTCTCCCTCAGCCTGTCACCTGCCTGAAAACAACCCCACGTAGGCAGATGTCATGCCTCTGGTGCAACAAACACCAGTTCCATGGTGGAAAGAGGCCACTGGGGAGAACGACTTATTTCCCAGCCTGGCAGTAGAGCCTTTACCTGCAATGAGAGGGGCGTACGTTCAAATTCCCATTTGCTACCAGGCAAGGCTCCGTGACCATCACATTTTTAGCTATTTTGAGGTAGAGCTGTGGTTTGGATAAGAAACTGAGAAAACTTAAACAACAGTTCCTGCCAAATGTACCCAAGACTTCATCTTTATTCTTGGAGCTCAGAAATGAAGAGTGGCCCCAAGCAGGCACCTACTAAGTC
The DNA here is from genome assembly GCF_013368605.1 of Nyctibius grandis. Taxonomy (NCBI): domain Eukaryota; kingdom Metazoa; phylum Chordata; class Aves; order Nyctibiiformes; family Nyctibiidae; genus Nyctibius; species Nyctibius grandis. Next base: position 7,485,615 of record NC_090674.1, read on the forward strand.
AAGTCAGTTTGTCAAAACCAGCAATGCTTCCTCTGTTAAGTGATCCTCACTTAGGGAGGAGGGGGACAGCAACCGCGGGGAGCCAGGTCACTTCCTAGTCAATACTGAATTCAGATCTCAAAGCCCGATTCGCTTGCTCACTCATTACCTGCGAGAGCTCCCCATGTGCTGTTTTTTTTGTGCTGAAAGATGGTGTCTGTCACTCTGCTCGCATCTCTTGGATGCCATCAAGCATTATTTAAGATACAAGAGAGCTTGGGGGACCAATTGTTTTAAAATGCAACTCATGAGTGTGAATCAGTGCTAAAAGCACTAAGGCAGAAGAAGGGCTGCTGAGGCTTTTTGATGGGAACTGAAGCACTGGGACTGTTATCAGCCCAGACCTAGAATTCGTTTTGTCCAAACACCAAATTTCTGCACCAAGAGCCAGCAAACAGCCTAATAGCGGAAAACAAACATCCAGTCCTTAAGAGAAAAGAGGAGTCATCCCTAATTTAGCTTTTAATAATTGCTTCTTGTTCTGTTGATGCTCAGCATTTTGTAAAATCTGCAACCTATTCCAGCTTGTGATTTAGGATGCCTGACAAATATTCTGCAAACTGCTAAAGCACCTTGGCATTTTTTATTTCTGCAGCAAAATACAAAAATATGCTTCAGTAATTTCTTTAAAAGACCTTTTATTTCTTACACTGTATTCTTTAATCTTTACACTTTAAGAATGAGTTGCTGTACCTGTGGCTAAGAATGTGCTTAGCTTTGTCCGTATGAGGAGTTCTCCTTAGTCATATCTATGGGGCTACAAACTGGTGAAAAACTAGGAATGCGCATAAGTATTTTCAAGACTGGGACCTCAGTTTTCTGAAGAAACAAATGCTGGTAAGGGATGGTTTGTATTTAGACCCATTCTTTTTAGGATATAAGTTATTTTTATTGTGCTGCTGGATTTTTTGGTACATCTTTGTATGCAGAATTCTTCACTCAAGTTACTGGCCATTTCTTTAAATTATGTCAAAATAAAGATTAAAATAAGAACGGTTTAGTTGGGCATATCCAGTAGAACTCACACTTTGGTTTAATTAGTTTGTTTTGACTCTGCTTCAGTGGAGATCTCGGTCTGGTGTTGCAAGTTGTTCATGGTGGTTTTTTTACTTTATCCAAACTTGTCCTGTCCAACAACATAATACAATTTATGTATTCTTAGTATAGCTGAAAATATATTTTTGATGAGTTACAACAGTGACTCTTCAACTACAGTATAGGTCATTCAGTTACTAACATGTTACGGGTGCCAAGACCTCTGTGCTGTCTGTAAACATTATTCCTGAGAGGCTAAGAAATCAAGGCTATTTTCTAGCTTTGCTTCCTTTCTTGTTTGTTGACATGAATGATGGCTGTTTGGTAACAGGGAAGATCAGTGCATTTTTAAGTGATCTCACATGAAGAGTGAGATTCCTAACTGTAGTTCTCAGGGTCTGGAAGTTCTTGTAAAGCAGAGTTTTAACTTGACCTCTCGTAACTAATGATCATGCTTCTCTCTCAGGGCTAAATAGAGCAGCTGCTTTGCAGAGTGATGCCCCTAGCTGGTACCCACGCTTAGAGATGCGCAGCTCTGTCCTTTCGTTGCAAAGATAGGGTGGTAACAAGAAGGGATGCGTTCAGTTGGAGTAGTCCGTTTACTTTGAAAATAACTACGAAAGCAGCTCATGAGAAGATGTGAGCTGAGGTGGAGGTGCATAGCTGAAGTTCCCCGTGGTCAGGGATTGCAGCGCCTGCTGGCTGAGGCTGGGAGCAAGATAACGCTTCAGGGTTTTTGCGGCGGTGTCCCTCGGTGGTGTAAAGCTCAGCACGCCTCAGAGCTCTTGTGTGTGCTACACACAGGGCGCTGGAAACGGGTGCTGGATCCACCGCCATGAACGCTCCTGTGCCGAGGGCCAGGCCTCCCTCTGCCCCCTGCCCTTCGCACGAGTGGGCAGCGGCCGCCCACCGCGGCGTGCCTGGCGCCTGAGCCAGCCAGCAGCATGTCCTGGGGTCCCCTGGGACCCCTCGGCGGGGGGGTGGGTGGCCACCCGTGGCACCCCAGGAACAATTCCCTGCACCCTGTTTCCTCCCCCAGCCTCTGCTAGGAAGAGGCCCTGTGCGTTTCATGCTGCTAGATGCAGCTTTTCCTCCCTGGGAGCCTTGAAAAATCATGCGGCTTCGTATCTTTGCGTGCATGCATGCCTGTTGAAATAAAAGTCATGGTTAAACCCCTCTGGGGTGCAAGCAGCACTCGCTCCCTGCCACTGCCCTCCTGGAGACTAATCTGTGACAGGCAGGCCAGGCCCCTCACTCAGCGGTTCACCGGTGGAATTTCTCCCGGACTAATGGAGTGCGGAAACTGGAGTCCCTCAGCTGGAGCCACATGTTCTGCTTAGCCCCCGGCCGGGGGATGGGGCCCTGCCCACCGCCGCAGCCCAGCCCGGGCTGCCCCCCGTCCCCCCCCCGTGGGTCGGCCCTGCTGACCCCGCGCTCCGGGCCCGGAGGGCCGCCTCGCCACGCGGCAGCGGGGGAGCGGAGCGGGCCGGGGCCGTCCCGGGCAGGCCGGGGCCATCTCACGAGGACCGAGGCCGTCCCGGGCAGGCCGGGGCCATCTCACGAGGGCCGGAGCTGTCCCGGGCGGGCCGGTGCCATTTCATGGGGACCGGGGCCATCCCAGGCGGGCCGTGCAGGTGAGCAGGCGATGGGGTGAGGCTGCAGGCAGGCAGCGCGGGCGGGTGAGCGGTGGGGCCCGGGAGTGCTGCGCGCCTCTCTCCTCAGGTTCAGCACTTTTTGCTGCCCGCTCTGGTAAGTGTTGAACATTTGTAACTTGCTTTTTTTTTTTTTTTTTTTTGCCGTGAGGGATGATGAAATGATAATGAAATGCCGCCCGCTGGAGGCGACGTGCCAGTGCCCGGCTCCAGTGCCGGCATTAGCCTAATTCAGTAAGTGCTAGATGCCCGCTTTGTTTGTGTGGAGCTTGCAGCCCTATTGATGTCAAGCAGGCTGTTAAAAAGCATAATGACATGGCATTAGAGACCCCGAGAGCAATTAACAGGCTGCTTAATTAGCAAAAGGAATTAGAATTTGAGTGGCTGATCTTTGCTTAAAGACTTGTAAAAAAAAAAAAAGCTGGAGCAGTTATCTGATTATGCATTGATCACACAGGCTAAACCCCCTGTCCTTAGGTAATTCTCTTCCTTCCATTGTGGTCTTTCAATATACAACTGTTTAAATATTCTGACCTGCCCTAAGAAACCAGAGGGGAGCTGAGCCCACGGGGCCGGGCAGCAGCCTCAGCTGCGGGCCTGGTGCCGAGGGCCACGGCCCAGCCCGGGGACAAGGCCTACCTTGGGGTGCGGTACTGCCTGGGCACATGGCCCAAGGTAGGCCTAGTCCCCAGGCTGGGCTTGTAGCCCTCAGGTGTGTGGTGCCTGCTGGGCGCTCATGGTGACCCTGGGCTCCAGGGCTTACCTTCACCCAGGCACCTGGCTGCCAGCGGCCAGGCTGGCAGCCCCCCAGGGACGTGCATGGCCCCTTCGGGGGGCTGTCACAGGGCCAGGGTGAGAGGGGAAGCTGTGCCCAATCTCTGTCCTCACAGGGAACTGGTTGGTGAAAGTGAGTTTTCTTTGTAGCAGTGTGTGCAAGGGTGAGCTCAGAGAAGGCACCGGTGGGGATGGCAGGCCCGAACGGTGCTGGCCGGACCCCCTGTGCAGACGTACGCACGCTCTCAGCTTGTCCACTCAGCTGTTGACAGCCAGAGAAACCCAGAGTGATTGATTTTTACACAAACGTGCACACACACACTCTGTATTGTTTTGTGCTGCCTGCCTTTGGGTTTGATTCACTCCGAGTGTGTTATGACACTCTCCCTCATCAAATAATTGTGGAATCGCAGTTGGGGCGGGAGCAAAGAGGTCTGGTGGGGAAGGGGCGAAGTGTGGCCATCATAAAATGCTTGTGTTTATTTTAGGTGATGTTTGCAACAAAATAAACATGTTGAAGTAAAGAAAAACAAAACAGACCAGACAAAAAAGCGGGCTAGAAACCTACCATGCTTCTATATGAGACTATTTCAGTGGTGGTTGCTGTGGAAGGTCAGAGTAGATGATCACAGAATTTCTTTGGCTGTAACATGTGCGTGACACTTGCTTGACCTTGCTGTGCTTTTGGCAGGTGGTTCCCTATTACTGTGTGGCACAGAGTTATTAAAAAATCCATTAACGGTTGTGTTTGTACTCGCCAGAAGCCCACCTTCCCCAAATTTTTTTTACACAGTTTTTCTTGAATATTGTTCTCTTCGCTACACATAATTTCGGCTTATTGGGAAGATATTATTTAACACTTCTTGGTGCAGCGAATACATTTTTTTCTGGATTTGTGAGAGTGAGGAAAGAGAATTAACCTTTACAAGGCAGGGGAATTCTGCTGTACCCAGTATAGTTTTCATTGTTTTACTTGCAAAAGTTTTGTTTGACCTAAGCTTGATTGTGTTTAGTTCCTGACAATTTTATTTTGGAAATCTTAGTTCTAAACATAACCACCCAGTCTCTAAAAGGCCACCATTGTTTATTGTTTTCCTTTTAATAATCTTATGTTTTTCCTGTCTTCTAGATGGCTAGAAAGGGAACAAAAATTACCCCCCCCCCCCAACTTAGTGAATGAAAAACATCTATAACATTTTTCTTACCGTGCATACTGTTTGGGAGTGTAATTGTACTGTGGAACCCTCTTCCAGTGATCTAAGTTCTAGTGAGAGTCTGATTAGTGTTTAATGCTCTGAAATTAGTAAATTGCAATTTGGGTTACAGTTAATCTCTGCTTACAGGAAAATTATTCTGTAGGGAAATAATATTTATTATCTCACTATGAGTTCATGTGAGAGAGATCAAATATGTATTATATTTCATGCCACAGAATTCACTGAAATGTTATAGAATATTATCAGGCTGAACTTAATCAGCTAACCTTTAGCTCATTGACACTACAACTCAAGTTCACTCCTTTCACACTTTCCTATCCTGAATGCAGCATTTAAGGTTTTTTAAAATTGTTTTTTTTTTGTTTTGGTTTGTGTTTTTTTTCCCCTTAGAGGTGCAAGTCACTAAAATAGAAGGAGGAGGGAGGTGCCTGCCTGTACTATAGCTTTTTCATATCAGTAGGCTGTGTGATGCAATCGCCAGGGAAATTTTGAAGCTGACATTCCAAGGTCTTGATCTAAACATCAGCTCTATGTAGGCAGAGCTCTGTGTGTGTGATTTAATTGGGATTGCTTGTGTCTTCAGGGATCTGTCCAGACGGGCACCAGTCTGCTATCATAGAAAAGCCTATGTTGTGTACAAGCATTTCCCTCATCTTTCTACTTTAATGACATATTTCTTGAAGAAAAATGCTGAACCTTTTCCAATAGCTGCGAAAGCGTATTTGAAATAAAAATCTCATTCCTCTGGAGACTTTCCTCACTGATAAATGGACTGTTATGCTGTTCAGCCAAAGAAGATATTGGTATCTTCCAAAAATTGTAAGAACATATTAATAACTGATCCTGTGTCTTAAATAAATTCCATATTAAGTTGGATAAAACATATTTTTAAGAAAAGGAAATGACAACAAACCCACATTTGATACGCATCACTGGGTAAATGTGTAAAGTTATGCTTGTGTTTAAATGTTTGTGGGATGAAAAATAAATTGCTTTAGGCCTATGCTGCTAAAATTCTGTGGAACTTTTGACTTTCTTAAAGCCTTTACTCTGAAGCTAACAAAAAATTTTGATAAAGCCTTTCCTAAAGGATGTTTCTAGTCATCAGGATCGAATTGATTGAGAGAGGCAGAAGCAAACACCCAGCCCATGATATGTGACTCAAACCAGAGACTTGCACCTTTTTCTTCCGTGGCTGTTTATCATGGAGTTATTCTGGGTTGTCTCAGCCATTTTAATAGAATGTAAAAAGGTTAAAAATATTAAAATTTGTATCTGGAGAAAAGAGAACTTGACAATATCAGCAGGATGGGTAAATTACCTTCGTGCTGATTCTACTTCATTTTGCACTGCTTATTGAGTGAGCAGATGCTTTTGACCTTAGTATAAGCTTCAGCACACGTAATTTAATTGGTGTTGCATTGCCTCTCTGAGGTAGCACTGTGCTACCGTCCCCCTTTTGCAGAGGGGAAACAGAATCTGATCGGAAACTTTTCAAGTAAGCCATTGCAGCTCCTAATTTTCTTTAAAACCTTATGCTGTGAACTGCAGTGGTTCAGGAGCTGGTGCACAACATCTTGGACATCTGTGCTGCAGGGGCAGGGCTGATGGTTGTGGGGCAGTAACCTTGTCAGCCCTCTGTGCTCATCGGGCAAGACTGCAAGGGCAGGCGGTCAGCAGAACTGAGCCGGCTGCTGCTGGTCCGGCTCCAGCGCCCAGCCTGTCCTCACCCGCTGTCCTTGCTCCCTGTGAATCTGACAGTTTCACTGTTCATCTTACCTCTGCAATCAGAGTCTGTAACGTTACAAGAAAGTGAGTCCTTTTAACTTAATCGGTTATTTTTATGCAGATAATTTGATAGAACCAGTAAAAGCAACAGCTAACGGGGCAGTACGCGAGATGGAGAGGTAATGGAGAGCAGTCGGTGTTAACACTTGGTCAGGTTCAGCGGCACTTGGGTCAGTTGATCTTACTGATGAATTAACAAAGGTCACAAGAGAAGTCTGTGGCACAGCTGGGAACTTGTGTGCTAAGGTGGTATCTTAACTGTTTCATGGTCTGTCACTATGTCCCTGTTCTTACAGGTCTGAACTATTCCTTCCTCGTACTTTAACATCTGTTTAAAATTGATCTGTATTATAGTACATTTAAAAAAACGAAGCAAACCTCAAACCAGCAGTTTGAAAATGGGACAGTTTTTAAACTATCTGAACCCTGAATCAGTATTCATGTAACTTTTAGGAAAGATGTAAGTTTTAGGAAAATCAAATGTAGATTAAACTGTTAGCATGAAAAATGGGTAAAATAAATACTTTAAAAAATACAGCTAAGCTTCTTCAGAGGTGGAAACAAAAACATGATAGCACTGAATTTATAGGAAAACAGAAAGTCTGCTGACCATAAACTATGTAGGAAGCTCACCAGATTTGTTCTTTGTCCAAGCCAGGCAAAATGCAAGTGGACAAAACTAACCAAATAATAAAAATAAGAATCATTGTGAAAACCTCAAAAACTGAGAAAAGAAATAAAAATACCATCTGTCTTTTTTTCATTAACAGGAAACTGTTGGGTAATAAAAGTGCTAAGTTGGATCCATGTTGTAAACGAAGCAAAATATAAGAATATAAGCAGTCTTTTTTTTACCAGTGCCCTTGAGCACGGTCATCCTGAAGTCAGGAAATATTAGGAAAGTTGTGTCCGGCTTGGATTGATGCTGAAGACCAAGAGAAGAACCCCTTAAATTTCACTGCAGTATTCATTCAGGTTTTGTTTTGGTTTGGTTGTTTGTTGTTTTTCAATAATAGTTGCCCACACACTTTGTGCTCTCTGGGGGAGTAGAGAGAAAAAGGGAATAAAATTCCAAACAGTGCAACTGTAGGGACAGGAGGGAGGGAATTTAAATTGAGTTGGTGGAGTCATACCGTTTTGGGTAATCTTGACCTAATTAGTCTAATGGAACATAGTCCAGCACTAAGCATCTGTGCTCAGATTTTTCAAAAAGTAAAGATTAAATTTAAAGAGATTAGACAACTTTTTTTTTCCCCTCTGCAAGATATTAGCTGTTCAAAAATGACAAAAATGTTCTTAAGCCTCTCTGAAGGAAAGGTGACCAAACAGGCTGCCTTTTGTTTAGTGATGGAGCTTGCTTGCAAGCCACTGAGGGGTGGTGTCCGGTCACCGTGTGCGGGACCCAGAAACATGACTTATCTCTCGCCAGTAAAGCGAATCAGGCTGGGGTATTAGCAGGGGGATTAAAAGTCGAAGTTGCTAGTGCAGCAGTGAAAACACTGGCCACCCACAAGGTCTGTTGGAGAGACAAGTTTGTAAAAGCTTTCTCTAAATGAGAGGAAAAACTGGGGCAATGATCTTCCCGGTGCTAATGTAAATGAGCCTTGGATTCATTATATTAAGACTGACCTGGTGTTAAGGTATGGATAACAGATGCCACTGACTTTAACTAGCACTTAGGCTTCTGCATGTTCATGTGACCTCTGCAAATGAGCACAGGTTCCTCAATCTTACCCTTAGGTAGTTTTGAGACCTTCATGATGCGCACATGCAGATGGCAAATGTTTTAAGCAGCTATATCAGGAAGGAAGTTAAGGCACTGATTTTGCATGAGACACTGGCTGTCTGCTGCCTAATATGTAATCAGGTCTTCTTCAGATGGTCAGTTATTAATTTTTTAGTGTTTCATTTAAGGGGGATAAAACCTGCTCATGAATATGCAGTACTGTGGGGATTTCAAATGGTGGTCGTGGTTCTTTAGTCCATGTAGGTCATATACAGGGCATTGTCCAAAAACTTTTCCTCCTGTCCTTGGCTGGTGGTCTATGTGAAGGGAGTTTGTGACTTTGAACTAGTTCTTGATAAACATAACTGTACATTACAGACCCATCAACTTGATGTGCAGTAATCGGCTTCCATATTTTAGTGACTGCACTGGCCATGAAGGATAAATTGTATTGTCATTTTATCTTCCCTTTCATTTTCTGCCTTTCTTTTGGTAGGGATATTGCAGGACCTTATGTTCGTAGTCTAATGGACTTTCAGATAAGTGCAGTACTTAATCAGGGTCAGTCTAGCCTGGTGTATATATGCACATGTACATCATGTGTCTAGTGGTAAACTCCCGATTTCTGAGAAACTACAAGTGCCTACAGTTAAAAAGGACTTCTTCAAAATTCTGATGTAAGATTGAGCATAGAGGTGCGTTGGTTGTAAATTGACCAAGGGCAAGCTGAGTGCTGTGGACCAAGAATGAAGCAGGATGTAGTCAAACCTGATTTAAAGCGTCTGGATGGATTTTGCCATTTAAACTGGTAGCAACCATCAGATTTTCTATTACTGTTCCTGAACAAATTCTTATATTGCGTGCTTGTGTTGAAACATGAGCGCCTCAAATCAAAATCAAATCTCCATCAAGGTTATGACACGGTGAGAGCAATCTGGTTAACAAAACTGGGATCAGTGTTGGCCCCATTCACTTCCACTGGTTTCCAGTAGCTCGTTATTGAGACATGATCTGTGAGGCTTTGGGATATGGTTTTGAACTTGTTTAATGTCCCCGTTTTGTAGGTTTTGGAGAGGTTTGAATAGCTTTTCTGCACAGCTTTGCACTTCCAGGTTCTGATGGGCCAGAAGCAAAATGTCCAATTAGTTCCAAAAGTATTGTTATTTGTTAAAAATCTGGTGAGAAACCCTCTTCTCTTGACTCAGCAAATTTTGTTGGACTTGGAAGGATTTTAGTTATCCCAGATCGTTTTAAGGCTCAGTCATCTAAGGTGGAAAGGTTGCGAGACCCTGAACATTGCACCCATACTCCCACAAATAAAGCCTCACCCTTGCACCTGTGCCTCTTGTGGTCCTTAAATATGTCTATACAAAAGAACAAGGAATGTTTGCAGTATCTTTATGAAGTCCTGATTCTATCAGTAGGATTTTTTTTTACTAACAAACCCTTTGACTTTGAAGCCTCAGCTGAAATACTTCTTGACCTTTACAAGTGAATCGGCGAGACACTAACCATGTGAGGTGGGTCATATGGAACAGATTTAGATACAAACTCATATCATCCTACCAGAGGAATGCAAAGTCTCTCCCGATCCCTTCCACAAAGCTGCATCATGTGTGTGAGATAAATCCAAGGGACATAAGGGGTTGCCAGACAGCACAAAGGACAGTAACTTTGCTATCTCAAACAAAACAGACAGCGCTGCTTTGAGATTTCACTCTTAAAGGTGTAGTAACCTTCTCCCTTGACCACTGTGAGGGGTCAGAGAGTGGAATGAAGAGGGGTTTATAGCTGTTTCAAATCTGTGGTGGTCTGGGAAAATGTATCAGGGACCGCATGAGCATGAAGGTGCCTTTGCAAAGCTGCATAAGATTTTAAGAAGTCAGAAGCAATAAAGAGTTCAACTTTTTTTCTGAACCCCAGGGCATCGTGAGAGAGGGTTCCATGAGTTCTTCTTTTACACACACCAAATAATTTCTTCCTGCAACAAATCTACAAGGGTAACAAGGGCTGTCCTGAGAGCTTGGAGGTGAATTTTGTCCCTCCCCATGCCATCACTTGTCAAAATGCTGAAATGCCTGCTGTTTGAATACTCATATAGGAGAGGTTACATGAAGCGTGTACTGTGCTGAGAAATACAGCTTCCAAGCCTAAGCGAAGTATAAAACAAAGAAAACTGCTCGGGTGTGAAGTATGTGGAGCAGAGGAAACAAGCAACAGTGGGAGCTATGGAGGTTAAGTATCACCAGCTCAGTGTTCCAGGTGTGCAGCTAGTGATGTGGATCCTCAGAACGTCCCATAAACGTTACTTTATTTTGAGATGTGCTGCTTGTGTAACTCTTCTGTACAATAACCCTATTAGATATTCACCTGAGACTTGGGGCATCTCACTCTCCTTGTTAGTTTTGGTGATATTGAATAAAGGTTCTTTGGATTTCAGACAATTTTTTTGAGAAGGTGCAGTTATTATTTTACTGGCACAAAGTCTGTTAATGGGAAGAGCATCTTTAAACCCTTAGGCAACAGTTTAGCTGATTGAGACGTTTTCTTTTTGTCTTGCTTTCTGCAGGAACTGCTTCAGCAGGAAAGGTTGACAGCATGCAGGCCCTAGTGATTAAGACGTTTTTCCCCAGTGAAAAAAGGAAATGACGTCTTCCCTTGGGAATGGGAGGAGGAGTTACACAACAGAAGACCATTATGGTCATCTTCTGCCACTCATTTTGATGGAACCCACAAATCCAGCTGACAGAGATCATGCTTAAGCTTTTGACAGAGACAAGGCTTAAGGCAAACCCATTCTTTAGCATTTTATTGTGACAAACTGTAAGTGACTAATTACACAAGCGCTTCCCTGCTCTGCATCATGGTTCTTTACAAATGCTTGTCTAGCTTTCCCATCGATTTCTAAAGGGAGAGTAGATGCCTAATACCAGTAGCGTGTCTGAAAGCTGGGCATTGTGGTGTGTTGTGGTGCCCAAATTCCATTTAGGCACTGAGTTAATAGCTTAAGTTTTCTGAAGGTTTGGGTTTGCAGCGGGTGTTGAGTTGGGTTGGAAAGCTTGCCATCGGTGTGTTACAGTGGGAACCACCGAGGCACAGCGCTTTAGCGGTTGGGCTGCTGTTGGGACTTCTGAACCCTGGGTGACCTGCTTTTTTGCTGGTGAAAGGTAGGAGAATGTGAGCATCAGGCCTGCTGAGACAAACCTTTGCAATTCTAGTTAGAGAGGTGTCAGACTCTTGACCAACGTCATTCTTCATTCCCTTATTTCAGAGCTTTTTCTTTCAAAGTGCTTTTGCCTTAGGACTCTACAACTCTGACCTCTAGCACCAATATTATACCTTTAATTATGTCTGCTAGACAAATATGTCACCTTCAACTTACTTTAGTCATGGCATGCTATGAATCTCCCTTGGCCACTGTACTGTAAGGTTCTGGGTTTTGACAATGCTATTAGCAGGGAAGTGTTTTAAGCTGTTCGTTGTATAATCATCCCTGTAAGGTGGTGTTTTTCTCTAAGTTAATCAGCAGGGCTTGTATTTAATCAGCAATGATACATGTATATTTTTTCCGAAGATTACAGATGTCTGTCTCTGTGTCATGGTAAGCTGGATTCTGCAGTTTATCTGATTTGTGGGATTTTAATAAGTTTGGCCTGCACATAAGTAAGCGTATGCTTGACCTTGAACGTAATAGTAGAAGAGGAGCTATAGCCCCGGTTGGTGTTGCTGACAAAGCAAACAGTTTAAACATGCAAATTAAAATTTTATTTTCTTTCAGTGTTTATCCTTTTTTAGTTAACCTATGGCAGAAGAAAAATACAGCTTGGGCTACATCTGCACCAATCCTCGGATTATTAATATTCCTATTAAAGAGCAATGAGGATAAAGAGCAAATGGGAAAGAATAGGGATTTCGTTTGCTTGCTGGCACTACAGCGTAAAACATTATTAAGATGATTTGTTAAATAATAGAAAGGGTTTTTCATTTCCTAATTTTCCAGCTGCAGCTAAAGCTATCTCCCGGCAACCTGCTTCTCATTCCTTAATATTTAGACTTATGGACCAATTTGAGAGTATTTTCTTTCCCGCTATGATTAATGCTTCTATGAAACAATGTCATCGCAAGCCATCTACCTACCTTGTCAGCTTGGCATCAGTCTGGCTGTGCTGTGCTGTAATTTATGGCTTCAGCCAGTAATTTGCAAATCTAATGCTGGGGAGGCTATGAGGATCTGAAATTTGAATGCTTTTTCCTGATTTGGTAAATATCTCCCCCATTAGTAAAACAAATGGCGCAGGGATCAGACATCATCTCCAAGGCTCAATAAATATTTTATCAGCCATAATGGAAATTGTCAAATTGATCTAATTGTACAATACGTTATCAACAAGATATCAAAGTTGGACATGGCCTCTGCCCTTGTCTATCATTTCCAGGCTTTTGTCTTCGATTGTGACTTCCTGGGAGAAAAGTGGGAAAGTGCAGAGTTCATTGCAAAGTAGTGTGAATTACATACTGAGTGAATATCCATTCAGAAGATAAATTCTGGAGAAATAATTAACTCTCCCCTGCTTGACTATAAAGCAGGACTGCAGAAGGTTCATGTAAATCTCCCAAATGGTAACTGATATTTTTATGTTGAACCTATACAGATTGGCTTAATACATAAAGGCAAATTATCCATCACTGATGCTGCTTCTGAGGTAACAGTCATGGCTTTGCTCCTTTCAGAAGGGGCTGAGTGAATTCAAAAGCAAATTTTAGTTCTCTGGCAGCATCTGTGGGAACTGTTTAATTTATTTAAAAAGTTTAGCAGAAAAATGACCCAATTTTAGCTAAAATTGAATGTAATTATTACTCGGCTTGAATTCAGTGCAAATGGTCAGTCACAGGAAATCCGAATTTGTGAATAATTAAAGATGTATTTAGATGCCTGATTCTAACAAGATAAAATTAGAAGACTTTGTTGTGCTAAAACTCATGCTTATAGAGTTGCCTTGTTAAACTTCATCCTATAGAGATATTTAATTTATTATAGCTCTTTTCTGATCTTTTTTTTTTTTTGTACATGTGTGTAGGAGGGAATCCCATCCACCGATAAAGAAAAATGCATTCACAAAAACAACATGAGAACAATTTCTCATTTAAGAATTTCCCAAAAATTAAAAAGCAGGGGGGTTACTCTGCCTGTGGGAGTGAGAGAAACAGTATGGGGGTGTTCTCCAGTTGCCTGTTCATTGCAGCAGGTCTAATTAGGCAGCCAATGTCTTGAGGAAACTTGGATCTGATGGAGTAAATTTCTGGTATTTCTCAAGGTGGAAAGTCTTGCCATCTTTTCTGAAAGCATTCAGTTTTCAGCCAGCCTGTTCATATTTAATGGGCAGGGACACAGGAAGATACCGGGGTGCGCACAGAACTGCTCACAAAAAGGCATGCGACTGCCTTAAACTGGTCAATCAATGTACAACTTTTTTTGTTTGTGTTCATTTTTTCCCCAAGTACCCATTGTCCAGGAGCGATGGGATGCTATCTTGGATCTGTTTTTCCTGTGCCTCAGGTTGCTTATAGCTAAAAATGTTGGTACTTCACTGCTTCAGTGGACATGGCCTGAGTGCTTGAGATCTTTGAACAAAATGTGCAGAAGAAATGGAAGAGTCTGCCTTTCTTTTTCTTGAAATTCTTGTTTGGGTCTCAAAATACCCAAACTTGCCAGGGTCTTATGCTGGGTAACTAGCTGAAGAATGTCAGTAGCCTTTTCATAGTTAGGGAGCCTTAAACATGTTCTTGGATGCAGCCCCTAGTTATGTGTTTCATGAGATCTCTTGGAGGCTTAAATAGGTCTACACTTGATGTTTTTGGTTTCCTGTCATTTTGAATAAAAATAAGGATAGAGAAAGTGGTATCTTAATAGGAACCTTGAGTAAAAGTAGCTTTAGGTAGCACTGTCTTTGAAGAGGTGCTTAAAACTTAAGCTAACAAGCTGCAAACATCCTATAATGCATTTTTACTGTTAATTTCTCGGGTACAGCTACTTTCTGCATTGTAAATAGGAAACAGAAGTAACTGGAAGTGTGTGTGGAATTAGAACCAATTCCAGGATGTTGATAACTGAGCACAAGTAAGATCATAATATTCATTAACTCAACGAAGGGTAGAGGGGCTATTTTAACAAAATACAGCAGAGACACAACTAAGACCAAGTTAAGCTTGGGCTTCAATGCAGCCCGTAGCCTCGGGGTTGTTGAGTCAAGAGAGGTTTCTAAACATAAGCCATATGCTTGTTCTTTCTGTCAAATGTTCTTTTAAAGTGTATGTTCAGTTTTCCACCCTGCACTTGGTCGTTCTGTTATGCACAGTAAGCATGGGAGCTGTTTAGTGTGGTTTTCTCCAAACGAGTTCTGGATGTGATTTTTTTTTTTTTTTTTTAACAGCATCTGAGCGTGGTGGACTGATAGCTCAATAGATAATATCAGGATCTTGACATTGTTAAAAAATGTTTTAAAATACTGAATTCAGATAGCTTTAGATTCTGTTCTGTTCACTTTTTGGTTAAGAGGTGTTATATCTAAATATTTGGTTGTCTCTGTTGCAACATACGCTCATTGTTAGAGTGATGTTTTCCTAGGTCTGTTTTCAGACCAGCACTGTGGAAGAAAAATAAGTGGTCGCCTTGCCTGGCAATGCAGGCAAATGTGAAATGGTTTTTGTTAGTAATTCTTTCCTGTTAAAATTCAGTAGTTGGTGAAAGTAAAGAGCCTTTGTGTTATTGGGGAGCCAGGGAGATACTGGGGGATTGCAGTGCAGACCATGCATACCTGTCCTGGAGAAGAGGGAAATATTCTTCCCAGTCCCTGGTCAGCCACAGACGGTGAGACAGGCAAGCAGCAGAGCTCCTCACTGTGCAGGGTGTCTGAGAGAGGTCCATCGGTGATCTGAAATGTTAATTCTTCTGGGCCTCGGTGCGTGCCTGTGTTAGATGACTGCCCGTGGACCTGAGACCACGCGGTTTAGGAATCCTTAAACTGCACAGCGCTTACGCTTAGTGATGCCAATCTGAACAAGAAATAGTTACTGAGTACCAAGCCAGTGTGGTGCGTGGTCCTATAAGGAAGGAGCAGAAGAGCTTTTATTTGGCGTTATGGCTTTTGATAGTCTTTTAGCAGTGCAGCTCAACCAGGAACCAGGTTGTTCTGCACACTTAAGGGCAAATAGTGAGTGGGAAGGGCTAGGGCAAGCGTATTAAACTGTCTGACACTGGCCATACGTCAGGAGCCTTTAGACATCCTTCATGTCAGAATATACTGGTCTCCTAGCAGGAGAGACGTGAGCCGCGCTCAGCACAGATCGTCCTAGATCTCGTGGTCTTGAATCTGTTCATTTCTTTCATATCTGCCACTCTTGGTAGAGGGGTACAGATGTGTTACAGATTGGGGAGTGAAGAATTTTTCCTCCTCTCTCTCCTGTCCTCCCCTCTCCTAGTGCCGACTTCCATGAAGATGCACACTTTGTAGAGCAGTGAAGATTTGAGCTGTAAAATCCCAGTTATGGTTTTTTTTTTGGTCTGACTGGGGGGTAACTAATTCCCAGTCTCTTGCCTTCTGACCATTGTGTTCTCTGTAGCATCTTAGAAGCACTGCAGTATTTTATTTCTCTCTAGCACACACGCACAGAGCACACAACCATTTTGTTTGAATGATACAAGTGATGGCAAACTTGTGGGTGTGAGCAAGCCCAGACTTCAGCACCAGTGATCTGCTGCGCATCAGTTAACCTTGAGAGTGCTATTCATTTTTAATGCAAGGTTTGTGCAGTCCTTCTTTGCATCCCATGCACACTCCCACCTCCAAATCAGCAGACCTAGATTTTTATCTGTAATGGCTTCTGATGAGAGAGAAAAAAAGCAAGCTGTTCTTAAGCATTCATTTTCTAGGCCAACAATAACCCTAGCCTAGACGAATAACTCCCTCCCAGTTCCTACAGAGAGAAGTGTTAGACTACACAGACAGTGAGGTCATTCATAGTCACTATTGTTTCTTGATAACCCAATTAAGAAAGTGCAATTTATCTAGCCTGTTTCCATTTAATTATCTAATTTGTCTGACCGAGTCGCACTAGCTATCTCCTCTGCACTCCAGGGTTGCTGTCATACTGAGGACTTGTTCCTGCAGCGTGCTCCCCAGGTGCTTTTCATTCATTTGACCTATAGTCATAGACAGTTATAAATCAGGAAGGTAGAAGGAGCCATCACATCGCTTTCTGTTACTTTATCGTTAGGGGGGAAATGTGTGCACTAGATGGAGAGCCACAGTGCTATTGCCCTCTTGCTAATCTAAGACCAAACTTTAATAAAGATATTTTATAGTCTTCCATTTAGAACTAAACATGGCTTGAAAAAAAAGGTTTGTGTGTGGGGAGAAAGATTTGTCAGTGTGGATGTTCCGCAGCAAAGGGTCACACCCACAACATTAATATCCAGCGGAGAAATTATTAATACCTGTATATCACAGTTATTAACATGCTCTGGTGAATGTTGTATTTGTAAATACTGTGTTCACTGTGATTATCACTGCTGCCAAATGCACTTCTGGAGATACCTGTCTGAAGCAGAGGAATAATTTCAAATGAACAGCCCAGACCTTCAGTCTTCTGAAGCTGTACAAATTAGTAGCTAAGCTGCCAGAAGACTCTTTCTTGAAGGTTTGTTCTTCTGGATTTCTTACTGCTCTATCGTTTTATCCAGAGCTTTCTCATTTGCAATGTTCAATTCACAGAGTCAGGGATCTTGTTCCTAGAAATGTGTTTAATAAACGTAATGTGGTTGGTGCAAGACACTGAGGTCTGGACTCGTGGGCTGTGTTTTATTTTTTTGTTTTTCCTGAGTTGTGATTGTTTGTCTGGCTTTGGACACTGGGCTCCACGTTTAGGCTCTTATTAAAATGATATAATGTTTTAGAGGTGCTGTGTTCTGACTCCCGGTAGGAGTGGTAATGATGTCGTGGGTTTATCCAGCTGGCAAAGTGGTGTTGATGCTTGGGAATTGATGTTACAGCTCGGACCCGTGGTTCAGCTAATCTGTATGCTGTGTCTAATGGTAGTAGGGGTATTAGAGCTAGAGAAGAGGGTAAAAGCCTGTGAGGGAAAGTTGCCTTTCGAAATGGGGGTTTCATCTTAAATCAGACAGCATTTTCATGACTTAATTCACATTTCAAGCGCGAAAGACATCACAACAGTAGGAGTAACAACACCGTGCCTTCTCTGATACAGCGCAGTTGCTGTTGTGCTGGCTGTTGTTTGTGGTTCAGTCCTCTTTGAAAGGCTCACCCATCAATGTTGTGCTAGCCACGCTGCGAACGCTTATCAGAGATAATAACCG
Source organism: Nyctibius grandis (assembly GCF_013368605.1). NCBI lineage: Eukaryota > Metazoa > Chordata > Aves > Nyctibiiformes > Nyctibiidae > Nyctibius > Nyctibius grandis. Next base: position 7,503,219 of record NC_090674.1, read on the forward strand.
CCTCAGAGATCTGTAGTCTGGTTGGAGTGCAGATCTGCAGGCCAGAAAGACATCTTTGGAGGCTTCTGGGCTTAACCTAGTGAAAGTGAGCCACCTGAAAAGTTCTGCTTTGGGGGGATTGGAGAATATTTCAGGTTCTCCCTGTTGTCATGTTGACATGTATGTATAGCAGCAATGATCTCGTTTACATTGTCTCCTGATTTTTGGAAGCCAAGGACATCCACCCTTCCAAAGGTTGTGGGTGTGTGGGTTTTGTTTTTTTCTGGAGTTGTTAGAGCTGCTGCTGTTTCTGAAGAGGTGTGTTCTGTGCTACTTGAAGTTAACCATGAACTGTGCTATCTGCTGATAGCACGGAGATTTTGTTTGCTTTGCTACAGTCCTGTGCAGTGCAAGCAGGTGGACAAATACCTAAGAAGGGTTTGGCTTTGTTTGTGTTGTGTTGTGTGTGGGTTTCTTCCTCTCGCCTCTCCACCCCTGTAACCCTGTAGCAGAAGCACTCTTGCACTTCCAGGTGTGCATGTTTTGTCTTGCTGGATCGTGTTTAGAGGAGAGTTTAACAGTGCAATCAGAAACTTGGCACTCTGTATGTGTTTCCAGCAAATCACTGAACGCTGCGGCTAACAAGTTAGCCGAAGGATCGAGGAGGAGCTATTTGAATTTATCTGCTATATCGACAAATGAGTATCTCATGCCATGTTTGTAGCGTGTTACAGTTCAACATAATTGTATGGTATGATTTCATGTCATCTGCTCTCTCTGTTTATCAGATCACATGGCTTATACAACGTGCTGGGAAATAGCTTTTGAAAAGTTTCTGAATCAGTTATCAGTTAGTTTACTGTAATATGCAGAGAATTAAAAGCAAGCCAAAGCACTGCAGTGGAAATCACTCCAGTAATATTGACTGAGAGATTTTTATTCACATATGAAGAATGGGGTTAGGTGATTTGATCCTGATGCACATTTTGTCCAGCAGGATAAAACCTTCTTGTTGGGTTCATAATCCCTTGCAGTTGGTGCCAGAAATCATGAATTTGCCTGGGTTGTGTTAGAGTAGAAGCAGGCTTACTAGTCACAGGTAGTCATACATCTTCTGCTCCTTGGTATTTGCTTCATCCTTTCATCCCTTCAGTGTGATATTTCTTGGAACTTTTCATCTGGCTAAATAGGAGGATGGCTGGTTGTCTTCTGTGACTTCGAAGAAGTCCAAGGCTCTTCTCAAAGGCAGGAGAACATTTGCCACCTCAGTCAGGTGCCCTACTGTCTAACATACCATTTCACACAGATTTGTGACCTCCATCCGTCCTGGAAGCTGTGCTGTCTGAAAAATTGTTGGGAGTGTTAGTACTGGAGTGTACCTGAAACAACAGAACGAAATGCTTGGCTTTTTTGCACCTGTGGTTTGATTTGTACTTTGTAGCATAATATTCTGTTAAGTGCTTGGCTGAGCGCCAGGAACTTGGAAAAATGTTTGTAAATCCTGAAAGCTTCGCATATTTCTCCTGAATGATTATTAGTTCAAATATTTATTCTGTGAAAAGACAACAGTCATTATTTGTTATTCTCTCGTTTAAAAAGGCTGGCTGTCCAGCTGGGGCACTGTTTTGCACTGCAGTGTCTGCAGTGACCAGCCCCCGGTTCGTGCAGGTAATTTCTGAAGGTCCGCTCTGCACCGCGTTGTGGTTGGGAGCACTTTTGCCATTGACTTGTGGGAGAAACCTGAACAGCAAAAAGCAGAAGTGAATTATTTGAGAAACCAATGAAGTGAGTGTGATGACTCCAACCATTTAGCAGATGCTGAAAAAATCAAACACATTCAGGGAAAACACAATCTGTTAGCGTAGTTAGGGGCGAAGTTTATAATGAATATACTCTCTATCCATTTGAATCTGCAGTGGATTTCAGATCCAAAAGCAGAGAACCTACTCGTCGGGTCACTCACTGGCATGCTTGTCTCCATGAGATGTAGCAAGGGCTCTTTTAGTTTATTGGGGGAAGACACCTAGCAGATTGTGCGTAATACTTAGGCAAATATTAAATCATAGAGTCCCAGAGTAGATTTTTGGGTCTTGCTAGCTGTGCAGAAGTTGCTTTATTACCCTCAGTTAGCATTTTATTTAATCCTTCTCCCCCTGCTCTCCCTCCCCCGTCATTCTGAGGAACCACAAGAGTAAAGTCTGCATCCTTTTATATGGCAAAAAGCCTGAGACGGATCCTGTGCTCGTTTCCATTATGATAAAAGACAAAACAACTAAATTAAATTGGAAGCAATCTCTGCATTACACAAGTCTGCGTACTCCAAAATTCTCAAAACAAAAGAGGTGCAGGGGAAGCCAGTCACCATTGGAAAGGAGGAAAAAAGTGTCTCTGGACTAGAGCTTTTACTGTTCCTTAACTCAGAACTGAAATATTTTAACTCCTCTGCAACCAGAGCCATTTAAGTTGCAGAATGCAAACAGCAAAGCCAAGGAAGTTGCACTGAAGCTGGATGTTACCTGAATTTTGTGCTGTTAAGAAATGACACAATTTCAGAGCAAATATACCTGTAGTTAGTGACTTTGCTGCGATGGGATTGTCTGAAGCTGCAGCTTGCACGTGTTCACCAGGGAGATGTGTTAGCCAGCTAGAGGGAAAATCTGCTAGTGACTTGGCAGTGTAAAAATGCAGAGGAAATCCAAACTGTCTTCTAGCACTCAGATTCTTTTTTTTCCCTTAAAAAAAAATAGTTGAAACTTTGAAAGACTAGACTATTATTTGTTATGGTTAAATTGGCCACTGACCCACTGGCGCAAGACACAATCTTTTGCAAAAAGTTGTTGCTAGATTTTATTTCATTGGAAATGGAGGAATGGAAAAGTTAACTGATCAGGTATCTTGCCTTATCCAATTTAATTATTTTAAGGGGAAAAAAAAAAGGTGGTTGCAGAGGGGGGAATTCCTTGGAGCTCAAGTCACAATGTTATTATCAATTCAAATTCAGCGAGCTTTTCTGTCCTTTGAGTCTGAATGGAACCTGATCTTACAAAACAGAGATGCTTTACCTGATTGTGTGTGTGTGCGCACATACGTGCACTGAAAATTGTTGCTAATAATTTTAGCTGCCTTTAATCTTTGTTAGACATAAAAAGAATAATCTGCATTTTTTTATTATTATTTACATTAAAATAAAAATTAATTGTATGTATATGTTTGGAATGAACTTTCAGCCTTGTCAAAGATCAGAGATGTTCTTTGTTGTCTACTTGTGAATTAAATTTTCGAAAGGAACCCGGGAATATCAGGTCACACTATGCCACATACTTAAACACATTGTTAGTGAAAACCTTTGCCAAGATGATACCCATAATCTTCAGGGAACTTTAAAGCTCAGTGCTTAGAGAAGGGCAACTTTTGTTGAACTCACTGACTGGATGGGATGCTTCCAGGAAGCGTGCTCAGCACTGTGCAGGATTGTTCCTCTCGCAGAGCACTGCATGGATCAGGACAAGGACTGGCTCCTGCCCGTGTTAACGATGCCCCAGTGCCTACCACAGGGATCCCTGGCAGGAGCGTTCAGCTATTGCTGTAGCCCAGCGTGAGCCCCAGCAAGGAAAAGGAAAGACGATTTCGTGGCAAAGGCTTTAAAACAGGGTTTAGTAAAAGCAATGATAATTTCCTAGCCCTCGCTCTGTCACCTTGGCCAAATCACTTCATATCTCTAGGGATTAGTTTCTTGTCTGTACCACTGGGATAAAATTCTGTGTTTTTCTCTTTGTTCAGATCTAAAGTTTTTTGGGCACAGATCTTGTGTAGTTTTTGTCTCTGTGGCGTCTAGCACAAGATAGTCTTAATCTTAGTTGTAGCCTCTATAAATGACATTACTTCACATACAAAGTGTAATTTGAATTGGGGCTAGGTGCAGGCGTTCGAGGACAAAGCTTGGCCCCTAAAGTGTATATGCAAATACGTGCAGGATACCTGGAAAATCTCATGAGCCTGCAGTTCATGGTTCTGAATTTTCCTTCCTGGCTACAGCTGACAATGACACCAAGAACTAGCACAGTGCGAGGAACACGGCTTCCTCCTCTGTTTTAGCTGAGAGTGGTGTCAGTAACTGTTTGTGGAACAATACGGAATTTAGAATTTGAGGGTTGGCAGGTAATAATTCACCTTTGTAGGTTTCTCAAGAAGCATTTTTTGCAGTGGATCATTCAGCACTGAGAGCAGCATGGCATTGTCTTTAACAGATCTTGAATTGTCCAGGATGGGATCAGAGGTAAATGGTGGAGGGATTACAAACCCAACTGAGCACAAACTTTGTTATTTCGGCAGACTTTCCCATTTGAGATGACTGTGATAAAAAAATGTTTCTGCAGAAGTGATGTAATCCCATAATAAGTTTGTGATGAAAGTGCAATTTGCCTTTTCAAAAAAGAAGGGGGAAAGTATTTGCATTGGGAAAAATAAGTCTTATTTTTTTAAAAGTATTTCAAACAAACTGTGAGAATTCCACGTTCTGTTGCTAGACACTGTAGTTACCTGGCTGGCTCTCCCTCGTGACTGATAAGTTACAGCTCTGTTTTGATAATGTACCGGTGGTGAGATAACTGGGACAAAGGAGGGGCTTTCTCATCTTACACAAGTGGCTACCCTCAGGTAAAGCAGCTCGGTTGTTCCTAAGTTGACCCATTGACCTTCTAATCACTGACAAATTATCCACTGCTTTATTCTACAGTCTTCATTATGCACTGTTATTAAACAGACTAATTTCTTTTTTATTAGGACAGGATCACTGAGGTGCAATAATGACTCTTTTCATCAGCTTCAGTGAGGGGTTATGGAAGTATTTCTGTGATTTTTACATAAATTTTAGTATATTGCGATAGTTCCCGTGGCAGTTCTTCAGACATTCCTGATGCGGAGAGTGACGCTGTGGGCTTTCAGGCGTTGTATGTTATAAAATGTTAACTTTTTAAACGTTAAAGTCCCTATAAAGGAAAAGTCTTCGTACAAGGTATGCCCTGTCCCAGAAATAAGAAAATCACACAAGTTGTTTCCGCGGCCCTTCCTCCTCCTGTACACGCTGGAGCCGCAGACCTGGCCAGCCCCTCTGTGCAGGGCTGTGGCCTTGTCAGCAGCGGTGAATCTGCGGCTGGTTTGGTGTGTGTTGCTGCACCGGGCGAAACCTTCCCACGTGGACCTGCTGCGCCAGCGTGAGCTACGGCTTGCGCCGGAGCCGCTTGCTGCGGTTACTGTGCCGACACCAGGGCTTTGTACAGGTGAAGGTGCTTCTACAGAGGGAGGTTTGTACCCTGGAAAACCCCAACGTGAGTGACCTCTCTAACTGCTGATTGACAGAATAGTCTGAAGCCTGAGCTCTACAGCAGACTTTAAGTAAGTCTGAAGGGAAAAAAGCAGGAAATATGTTTTGCCTAAAATAACAGAGATAACTTGATGTTGCTTGCATGATATTTTTTAACGTTTCCCATCAGTCTTTTCACTAAAGCATTTCCAGTTTTTCAAAGGATTTATTGTGAAGGTATAGGGAGCATGGGGGAGGGCAAACAAATTAGGGGTTTAAAATTACTATTAAGTATCTTATTTTCAACCCCCTTGACTACCGAGATCCTCAGTTCAGAAAGAAATCAATGAACCATAGTCTACATTTTGAAAGAGAACTAGTGAGCTTAAGTTTCCAATATTAAACATCCTAAAGAAACCCAATTTTTCAGAAGGCTGTAAGTACCTGCCTTCTACACAGGCATTTCCTTTTTGATGTTTCTAACGGGGTAGCAAACACTGGGACATCTAAAATCAGTCTTGAAAGCTTAAAACAGCATGTTTGATAAGCGTTTGTTTCCCAATGTCCTTTCAGCTACGAAAGGATGGAATTTTTTGTACTTCATAATGTATGAGCTAAAAAATCCAAGTCTATTTCCCCCAAATTTATTTTAAAAGTTGAAGACTGGGAGAAGTTACCAACACTGCTGAGTGAACAAGTAGATCGAGTCAGAATTTAGCTTTTGAGAAGCTTAGTATTTGATCTTTTCCCTCCTCCCTTTTGTTTATTTGGATTCTTTTGTCTCTGAGCTGTGTCATCAAGAGCAGAAGCAGAACTATTGTGTACTCAGATGGGGTACATTCAGTGTGTTCAGTCCATACAATCAAAGAATTTCACAAATTACCATGCAAACCCTATCTGACCTTTCAGAACAAAATTTCCACTGTTCTAGGGTCTGCTTTTCACCAACTGTGTTGGTCCTTCTTTAGTCCCTTTTATTATTGGCAATAGAAGGCCTGAATTTATGATGTAGAATCTTGGCAGAACACCCTGGCATGTTGTAAGAAACACCAGGTAGAGAAATCGAAAGGGGGCTCAGGTGACAACATGTGGTACAAATACCGTGATGAAGTGTTGCTCTTTTGAAGGACAAAGGCCTGAAGTGCGAGAACTTTTCGGTTTGGGAGTTTGTTGCTAATCCCTTTAAAACTGGGAGATTAACTTTTTTGTCAATGGGAGCAGGAGTAGGTGCTTAATCTACATCGTTGTAATGCTTAAATGGCTGTATGTTTAAACCCTCCATTTTCAAACACATGATCTCGAGTGCCTAAATCCATAGTGGTGCAGAAAATAGAAGAGAAAGCTCTCATTTTTAGACATTCCAGTTGTGTGCTTCTTCCAGTACAGCTCATCCTTAGTATCTGCCGAGGGGCTCATGCTTTCCTTTAAGCACATGGAGAGACAATCCCAGTGAAATGGTGAGGCCGCATCTGGAATATTGTGTCCAGTTCTGGGCCCCTCAGTTCAAGGACAGGGAACTGCTAGAGAGAGTCCAGCGCAGAGCCACGAAGATGATGAAGGGGGTGGAACATCTCCCTTATGAGGAGAGGCTGAGGGAGCTGGGTCTCTTTAGCTTAGAGAAGAGGAGACTGAGGGGTGACCTCATTGATGTTTATAAATATGTAAAGGGCAAGTGTCATGAGGATGGAGCCAGGCTCTTCTCAGTGACATCCCTTGACAGGACAAGGGGCAATGGGTGCAAGCTGGAACACAGGAGGTTCCACATAAATATGAGGAAAAACTTCTTTACAGTGAGGGTGACTGAACACTGGCACAGGCTGCCCAGAGAAGTTGTGGAGTCTCCTTCTCTGGAGACATTCAAAACCTGCCTGGACGCGTTCCTGTGTGACATGATTTTGGTAATCCTGCTCCGGCAGGGGGTTGGACTGGATGATCTTTCAAGGTCCCTTGCAATCCCCAAGGTTCTGTGATTCTGTGAGATCTCAACGATCCTGTGTTTCATCAGTGTTTGTAGAATTGAGCTTAACCAGAGCAACCAATAATCTCTTAGAAGACTGTCAGTGGAAAAGCACAAAGCAAGACTAGATCGGTTGAGTAGATGAACTGCAAATAATTCAGGCAATTGCAGCATAAGAAACGAACTGGTGGTAAATTCTTGCAAATGGGTGGGTATTTTTCAAGCCACTGGTAGGTATAAGCTATGGGTATTTTAGTCCTAAGTCTTTTGTTGCAAGATTTAAAAAAAAAATAAATCAAGTGAAATCAAAGGCTTGGGTTTGCATGATGGGAGCTATATGGAGATTGTGTCTGGTGATTAGCGTCTCTCACAAAAAGTACTCTCCGTTCAGGTTCACAGAATTATTTCCCTGTTATCTTTGTTGTCGATGGCATGATTGTATATAGATTTCCACAGAAGTGTTCTGTTATTTTGGAGTAAAAGGGACCTGTTGTATTGTTTAAAGCGCACTTGTTCCAATTCTGAGTCCTTTCCATCTGTTTTCCTATTTCCTTCCTCTTGATAGGAGCAGCATTTCCTCCCCTTCTTACTCTGCTGGAGGGGTGGAGAGGGAGATTCTGTGCAAAACCTTGCTTAGCTGTGTGTTATAGGATATTGCCCAAGATTTAAGCCCTGTCTTTAGGAAAAGAAAAAGGGAAAGAGGGGAGAAGGACTAATTTTTGTTCGTTTGTTTCAAAGGCGTTTGGAGAAAGCATATGTGGAAGGCTTCACACAAAGGGCGCCTAGATAAAGTAGGATCACCATTTTTGGTACCTCATGGCTTGTGGGTGGCCCATGTGGTACAACTTCGGGCCCTAGTCCAGGTCACGGTGAGTTAGGGGCCCACAACAGAAGAACCCTTCTTCAGCAAGTGCCAATTTCTCCCTCTTTCCTCTCCCATCACTGCACACACTTCTCTTTGCAACCGAGTTGGCAAAGGGGGAGCGTTTATTCCTCTCTCACCCTTGATACGTGGTTCCTTCCCTGCCCCTCTGTGGGGCTTGGAGAATAATCCATGTTCGAGGCACGCTGGTCATCTTTCTGCCCATGCTGTGTCCAGTCTGAGATAGGCAGAACTCCTCCAGGCTGTCAGCCACCTCTTGCCTGTGGTAAATAAAAGCAAAAAAAGAAATTAAGAGTATGAAAGAAATGCAGATTTCCCAGCGAGGCGCCTGGGAGCCTGAGCAGCGCAGGGTGGTGGCGGCGGGGCTCTGTCTTCGGCTGACCCCCAGCTGCCTATAACAGTTCTGATGTAACCTTGTCTTCCCCTCAGAGCTGTATGGTGTAATGGATTTCTTTAAATTAATAATGCGTAAAAGGAGATTTACACCACAGTGCTAAAATATTGTCTTTGCCTTTTATTCATGCATTTGTCACTGTAATCTCTAATAGAGGTGTTCAGTGGGGGGATAAATAATGAAGGGTAAAAAACTCTGTCATAATCCAGAACCATTTGCAAATTCATCACCAATATTCTTTTGGAAGCAGAGACAGAGGGAAATGAAAAATATGTACTGGTGCTAATATATCTCACTGATTTCCATCTCCCATTTATTCAGAGAACCTACTTTGAGCTATGATAGAATGTGAATCCTAGAAATTGCCGTTCCTTTTTAAAGACGAGTCTAAGGCTGCTGCTGAGCCTCTCAAGCAGCAGATTAAATATAGTCAATGAATACTAAGTTAGTGTGCTTTATAGTCAGACATAATACACTTACCTTACGTTTTTTGATTAATTAGGGTTTAAGTTATTGTGTACAAAACAGGAAGGAAGTGGTAGCAATTCTTTAGCATTTAAGCTGTTGTGAAAGCTTTGTAAGACATGTTTAAAAAGGCAAGAAAATAAAGCAAATATTTTTAAGTAGAAATCCTGTAAAGATTTTTTTATTCATTATTAAGAGTAAGAATGACTGAAATAAATTAGAAGAGCCATCCTGAGACAGATGCAGTTTCTCATAAAGTTCAGATTTCCTTTAACCTTCATAAAAAGTGTTGCAACTCCTGACTTTTGAAATTGTGGTCTTGGGACAAAAGAAAATGTGTTATTGCAAAAGAGCTTCCCTTGTCATATTCCCTGACCATCTAAGCCTATGAATTATTATAAAATTTAGAGGGTAAAGACTTTTTTTTTTCCACAGATGATGTGTGGCATTATTCGGGGGTTATTTGGGTAAGGTCAGGGTATAGCATAGTGTGCTTATACATTAAGTTAGAATTAAACACATTTTATACCTTTTCCTGGAGCATTTATGATTGCCCTCGTACCAAACTGGGTAGTTTGATCGGACCCCAATCGCTCTGCGGTGTTCCTGGCATCCCGACTCGTGAGCTGCAGAGGAAGCGGCTGAAAGCGAAGGAACTGAGGGAACAGGCTCAGTTTGTGGGAGGGGGTTTCCTTGTTGGCAGATAGCGAGGAGTGTTGTTGCCACCCTGATCTGTATCCTAAGGTAGTGACATGGTGCTTTGGAGCCTGGGAGCTTAAAAGTGCCTGGGCTGAGCGGGATCTGCAGCTCTCCGTGCGATTGCTCCCTGCTGCCAAGCCAGGCTCGGTTAGAACCAGCAAGCAGAGTGAAAACAGAATGTAGTAGCACTCTGAAAAGGGGGAGAAGATGAAATATATCACAAGATAATAAGAAAATAAACCATTAAAAGGCTCTGTTTCCTATTATCATGTGGTTTTATGTTAATGAAGTTGTTCCAGGCCTGTTTGAGTTTAACTCAAGCAGGGGAATATGAGTAATATGAAAAATATGTGGGGATGAAGACCCTAAGTTAAAAAGTCTGTGAAACATTTAATGTTTTCATTCACCATGCATTGCAGAAGAAGATAGAAAGCAGCCAGAAAGTGGTACGGAAAAAAACATTAAGCACCAGCTTTTCCTTTTTGTGATCTCTGGATCTGTGTTTACAACAGCAGGGCAAACTTGACACGGATGCTGGTGTGGTCAACAGTGGAGATGATCAAGTTCAGATTCATTTATTCAGTTTACCCATATTTATGTAAATGCCTTAGAATTCCAGCAAAGATGACCTGAGTGATAAATTGCCATCCCTGCCTAGGGTATCTGTCCAGATTTAAACAGTGTGGGGTTTTTTTAAACAGCTAATTGATTTATAAAAGAAGAAAAAAGGACTGGAGATAGAATTTGGAGAGCAGCTTTGATCAGAAAAATGGAAAATCGTGAAAAGGTCCAAACAGAGACTTGAATATTATTTTATAGTGTGTTATTTCAGAAAAGCTAAAAAATTTAGCTCTGACCTGAAATGACCTAAATTTAAAAAAGGAAAAGAGAAAGCATGAAAGGACTGAGATGTCCCAGATTTAGAAAAACAGATTCCATTGTGAATTGAGTTGATCTATTTTTTTTTTCCAGTCAATTGAAAACCTTTAAAATAATCTGCTGCCATTTAATATGCATTGAGCTCTTTAAATAAATTTTTACTATTCTTCACAGGGTGTAGCACCTTCTTGAGCATCTGCGAAGAGGGATTTTTGTTCTTGTCGTTTGGGGTGGATTATGTTATTAATAGGCAATATTAGAAGACAGTGGCTGGATTTAGTTCTAAATAAAAATAAAATGCTAGTTTTGATTGGTGTATTTTCAGTGCATCTGCATTTTTTCCTGAAAAATAAACAGTGAAAAATAACAGTCATTTAGACAACTGGTTGAGAGCATAAGAATTTTTCCTCTTAAAGAGAAAGCTTTAAGTTCCCTGTGGTAACAGTTAATATTTCAAACAATGTGGGATTATTGCGGGCCAGTCAGAAGCAAAATGTGAAAATATTTTTATCTTAAATATTTTTCTTAATAATAGCTTCAAAGGCAGAAAAATTGCCTGTTCAACTGCAGTTGACTGTTGTATGCTGCGGCCTGGCAAAGTCCAAGCTGTGGGGAGAGAAGACCTTGGATTTTGGTGGTGTTATTGGGCAGCCTGGAATGTGAATCATGTTGCCGTGGTACATGGCCCAACAAAAGCATTTCCAGCAGGAATAATACGTGAGGAAGAAATGTTGTGTTGTGTAGATCTACGCGTAGAGACCTCTCCAGGACTGAAAGAGTTGTGTCAAGTTTTATAGTAAATCCTTCTGGATTTAGCTGTCAAGTCTCAATGCAAATCTTCATAATCAATGGTGGAGAGTGTGCCTAGCCTGGGTGCCAGCAGGCTGCAAAGGTGGTGGAACAGAGAGGCAACCGCCAGTCGTTAAATGGGACAGTTAACTTTATTTCATTACTCAGACCGGTAGTCTCCTGCCTGTGAGTGAGGAGGTAGGGATGCTGAATGTGATATTACAGAGGAAGCTGGAGAGACTCATGGGTAGATCTGTAGGAGAGGGTGTGGTAAGGCTGAGTGTGTCTTTCCCCATCTCTTTCCTTCATGTCCTCTGGCAGTTGTGCTCTCTTTGCCAGTCAAGGAATCAGACAGGGAGGGAGGAAGGGCTCCTGCCCGAGTGAGATGGCTGCTGGAGGCTGCCCTAGAGAGCCCTGATTCTGCAATCATCTCTAAAACCTGGCTGGATTGGATGACCCTGCTGAGCTCGTCCTGAAACAGGTGACTCCAGGCAGGTGTTCTGTGCAGCACCCATTTTAAGTAGAATGCCACTTGTTAGCGTTGATGCTATTCTTGCATCAAAACAGAGTTCTTAAAAACTGACACACAGTTGACTGTATCGTGCATAAGGCTGTAGGAACCTTTGCTAATCCCAATGGGTGAACAGTCTGCTGCCGAACCAGGGTTAGTGGTTTGCATCTAGACTGGTTCTTGTTCCTGCTTTGATGTTTAAATTCGTAGAAGTTGTAAATGGGACAAAATGGCTTGGGGGTGGAAGGGTATAAATTGGCACAAGGTGGGTACTTGGTGCTGTCAGTAGTGCAGAGAAAATGGCAGCAGATGGAATCCCTTATAGCCCCTGGTTATTACTGTATCTGAGTTGCAACATTAAACAGGAATATCACCTTGCCTTCTCTTTTGCTGAAATGAATTAACTGACAGGAAATCATGGATTTCCGAACCCAGCTTTCCTTACGACATTCCTCGCTGCAAAGGGAGAATTAAACCGGCGAAAGTGAGTAACAAGAAACAGGTTCTAAGATTATTCTATATGGTAAGAGGGAAACAACATCAACCTGTTTAATAGCAGTTCTACTGCTTTTAAAAAAGAGTTTTAGAGAAAGATAAACTATGACTGAGAGAACTGAGAGTGCAGAGAATTGATTAGTAGATGGTGGGTTGCAATGGAGGCATAATGTCTGTTAGAGGTGGTAATACCCTGTGAACACCCCAACTGCTTTGCAGCACTGGTCCTCGCAGCCTGCACTACAGCAGTCCTAGTTACGGTATTTTGCTGCATATGCTTTCATAACTGGGGGGAAGAATCCACTAAGCACTTCTGAAAATTCTCTGTTAAATCCCTTATTAGGTCATGAATGGAAAAAAAGCACTAAAAACTTTCGTAAGAGATTTTTGAAATTCTCACCATGGTTTTATTATCTTCATAACTTTCAATGGTCTCACTGTTGAAACTGCTTTAGTGGGAGTTACGAACTGATGGTACAGGGCAAGACTGAAAGAATGCAGTTTCTTTGCCACTGCTTGTACAATACAGCAGGAACATTCAAAACTATTGCAAAGATTCATTCTTTTCTCTGTTCTTCCATTACCGCAGAGCATGTGTAAGTCTCCTTCCTCATGCGTTTGTACGGGAACTGCGTTTCTTCAGATTTCCCTTTTTGGCTGGTTCTGCTGACACTGGTTTTCAGTTTAAAAATTGCAGTCAAATACATGTATTGTTTTTGATTACCGCAGCACCGTCATAAAGAGCACAAAGACTGTGCCATGTAAAAAAATTACGTTTTCAAAGAATTGTAGTGGTTGGGTTTGGTGTGTCTCTTCTGAATATTTTGCATAGTGTTCAGAAACTTGAAAATAGGAGCCATGTTAAAGCAAAAAAATTGGGGCTCTGTGCCAGAAAGAGCCGTGTGTTCCACTGACAGTTTCTTTCAAAGTATTTCCAGGCACAAGTGGGTACTGCTCTGTGCTCTGGAAGCCAACAGTTTTCAGAGACCGTTATTTTGGAAGTAGGATAGGAGGATTCATTCAATTCCCTATGAAATGTGGTTACTTGAAATCTTCAGGGGCAGAGAGGAGAGGCTTTTGGGAATAAGCTTTGATCAAACCAACTGTGTTTCCAAGGATTTCCAAAACTGGCCCCTGAAAAGTGCTGCTGATTTAAGAGGTTACCAGTCCTGCCTTCTCTCTCTCTCAGAATTCACAGGAGGGCTGGCAGTCGGTGACAGGTATTCTTCCCATCCAAAGCATTACCTTATAGACCACCACTGCTTTTAGCTTCTGTTGATGCACAAAGCTGCAGACTGCGTGAGGAGCAGGAGCTGGTGTGGAAGGTGAGGAGGGGAAGGCAGCTTGAGATGGAAACTTGACACTGAGCTGCTGCAAGTCACCACAGCTCCTTTGGAGGCTTTCTATACCCTAGTGCAAGTCAGTGGAATAGGCTCCCTGAGCCACCTAGACAATTAAAAAGAAACTAACGCATGGGGCTTAATGGAAGTACTTTTGAGTTACAGTAGGAGACTCGACGTTTCTCCTTTCCTCCTTCTCTTAGCACCTTTGTGCCTTCCTCAGTTTTCACGTGTAGCTTGCTTCTGCTCCACTGTTACTATCTAATTTCTCTTTCTCTATCCCTTTTTTCCCTGCCTCAGCAGCTTAAAAGAAAAAAAATCCTTTCTTTCCTAGCCCTGTGGCTGTGCTCTCCTTTCCTCTGCTCGTGTCCCAGAGCCGTGCTCGGGTCAGCAGCAAGCTAACGCTTTTGTCAGCGTGATTAATAGCGCTGTGGATTGTCGTTAATTCACTGGCTAATGACTGCAACTCTGGCCGCTCCTGGAGTAATCGGGTGATGTATGTGGGGAGCGCGCACCTCATGGCAGAGGTGAAAATCATTTCGACAAGTCAAATATTGTCACAGGGAACAAATGGCTCTCCCTGTTAATAAAAATTAATGAATTTTTTTTACCACTGGCCTGCTAAATGAAGCTGTGGAGTGACTGAGTGGAGGGGACAAGCTCAGTGGAATTAAGCACTTTATTTGATGGTTAAAACTATAAACATCTTTATTACAGTTGTGATAGGATGTGGCAAGTGTTGTTGGGGATTTTGTTTGTGTTCCAAAGAGGTTTGTTCAGATGCACAGAGGCTTTTTGAAAGTTTGTGTCTGTGTTTGCGTTGGGAAGGAGGAGAGAAAACTAAAGAGGTTTGATCTGGTATAGTGAGGACGGGTGTTAGTAAGTAGTGGATCCCTCCCTCCCTTTGTTCTTTCAAGGCTGTATCCAGAGTGCCCTGGCCCATCCTCGGTGCAGAAATTTGGCCAAGCCACCTCTCCGTGCTTGCCGAGCGCTGGCGGCTTGGCTAGCTTCTTCCTGTCTGTCGCTTCCTTACCCACTCAACCCTCCAGTTACACTGGTATTCGAACGACTGTTGGAGCTTGCTACCAAGCCCAGGCGTGGAGCGGTCCTCTGGGAGAGCTTGGTCGTGGCCCCGGTGGCTTTTGAGACTAGGCTGGAGAATGGGGCGAGGGAGGAAGAAATGACATGGCAGAGGCAGCATCCTTGAAGGAGTCAGCAGGATTTTTTGACACTGCAGCAGAAACTGGTCCTTGATTCCCTGTTAACTAGTGAGTTACCTCTCATAGGTAATTACAAAGGAGTTTGGCTTGGTTTCATGAGGACTTTTGGTTGTCTGTGCTGGTGAGAAATGTTGGGTGCGATTAGTGAGGTAATGGCCTTACAGATGCCATCTATAGAGCATATGACTGTCAGTATGCAAGGGGCAGCTCACCAGTGCCTCCCATTCCAGAGAGACCCGTGGGGACACTGCCTGAGTCCTTGGGGTGGTGGTGGTTTTCGGAACCAATCTGGATAGATGCGCTCTTACAGAAATGATCAACTCCTTTTTGCTTGCATTAGCCGCAATTTTTATGCTCTTGCCAAGCTGTACCAATGAAAGGCCCGTTTGAAAATCCTGGTATTCAGTGGAAAACAAATGTGAAATAGCCCTGCTCTACGGCCTGATTTGTTTCATCAAATACTTATGGGAGATCTTCAAGCAATTTCACTATTCTAAAGTCATGTATATGAAGAAAAAAAAAAAACTTGACCTGTCAGAGATCTTTAACGTTTTCCAAGTTATCACGTATTTGGCTATTTAGGGAGCAGAAAAACTGAGGGATTAGAGAAGGAAAACATGGGGAAGCTTTAAAATAAACAAACAAATGAAAGACCTCAATGTTATGCTGGAATGAATGTTAAGTGACCGGGTTCACTTTGCAGACCAGGGCACAGGAGCACTCCTTCAGCTTTTTATTTTGTGTGTGTGTGTGCTGTAGGAAAAGCAGTCTTGCATGCTGTGCTGCTGGTTTTCTGCAGAGATGCTCTGACAGAGGCTATCTTGGTGAGCACAAGGAGAAATAGTACTTAAAACTGCACTGCTTTTCACAACAAGGTGTAGATACTATCTGGGGAGAAGTTAAAGGCTTTGTATCCTTGTGGGTTGTGTTTCCCCTAATGAACTCTCTTTCCTGTCTGAATTTAATTTTAACGTAAACACGTTTGCTGCATCTAGGAGAATGATCTCAAAAGAAGAACCACAAGAAAGCGGAATGCCATTTTTGTGATTTTAATCTGCTTTCTGTGGATACAGTTTTATGGGTAGCAAAGTTTAGAAATGCGTTTAAAATCGCTGAACAGTAGCGAA
Source organism: Nyctibius grandis (assembly GCF_013368605.1). NCBI lineage: Eukaryota > Metazoa > Chordata > Aves > Nyctibiiformes > Nyctibiidae > Nyctibius > Nyctibius grandis. The sequence continues at coordinate 7,519,259 of NC_090674.1, forward strand.
AACTTCCTGCATCAGGGTTCATTAATTGTCATGTAATTCAGGATGGAGATGCTCTCTTTCAGACTAAACACGAAGCAAAATCTCGATTGTTTTTGACTGTTAAAGATGCCATTAGGATCTTAGCTCCTGTTTTCTATGTGAAAATGCAGTAGTGTATTGGATAATGGTGTATTGTTCAGGTTTAATGTTTTTCTTCGAGGTGAAGTGTTCTTCCCTTATGCTCTCAACTGTGTGCGGTGCTGCCGAGTGCTGGTAAAGGAGGAACTTGATTCCAAACGTGACCAGCTGAGAGATGTCTAAAAAACACCTAGTTTACAATTTATACATTGTATTAGAGACCGTGGGGGTTGTATAAATGGGGGAGAACGGCAAAAAACATCTTGCTGCAGCTTCTGCTTTCAAAGTATATTTTATTGGTGTGCTTGAACCCTGGGTTTGGCATACATTTCGTAGGAGAATCTACCCTATTTGTCAGTGAGAGAGACAGGATAAATTAAAACTTGATTAAGCAATCCCAAATCTGGGTTAAGCGTTACTGTGTTTAAAAACAAATTCTTTGTGGTATGTAAGAAACAAAGAGCCTGTCTTTTGAAAAGACTTTGAAAAGTATAGATTTAAACTTAATAACTTAGGTAAAAGTCCACTGGTACTTCCATAAAACAATACTGTATTAAGTAAACTACATGTTGTTTTGGCCTTGTCTAGGACACTGTAGATCCATTAATATTTTTAATAACAGATCTGTGAGCTTATACACAGATATCTGGTGCTAGGAAATTAAGCCAAGAACCATGTGTGTTCAGTTGTGAAAAGTTTTCTGATGGGGCTGGACAATATTTGTCGAATAAATCTTAATTGCTGTGTGGGAGTTTATCAGTATTACTTAACTTGCATCAAGAAAGGGAATTTTTTTAACAAGGCTAAAATGTTGGTTGTTCCGTGAAGTTAGGCTGAAATATCTTGAAGTGATTTGGCAATGTTGGAGCATGTTATGAAAAAAAAAAACCCTGAACTTGTACCCTGCTTCCAATGAAATAAAATTTCAAAGTTGTATCATTTTTTATGGGATTGCCGTGAGGAGTTTTGAAAGAATAATATTTCTCCAAGCACGTCTGTATTGGTTCCTTGTTCTGTAGATACTGATGCAGAGGGGAGAAGCCCTGCTGCACAGCAAAGTGTCACTGGTTCATCTGCGTATGAACGTTTCAGTCATACAAGGGAAGCTTTGGGTCCCATCTCCAAACTCTCTTTCAGAGGTTGGCTGCCTCGCCTGGTGTGAAGGCTCGTTGCTTTAGTTACCTTGTACCTCTGTAACTCAGTATTCCCTGGTGCTGCAGTTTGTTGCTTCTGTTGGACTCCTCAGAGGTCCAGGCAGGTCCCTGATCAGGGCTGGGGCAGGATTTGGTTTGCGACTTACTTCCAGAAGAGGCGTCTGGAAGTGTGATGTCACTTGGGAAACGGTTTAAGCTTTCCTAAAGCACATGCCGTTATGGTGGATCTCCTTAAAAGAACCAGTCTAGCAAAAGAATGGTGAAGCTGTCAAGACTCAGGTTTCTTTTCTCTGTTGTCTTGTGGTTTTTTGTTTTAATTGTAATTTTAATCATGCCTTTTACTTGAGGGAGCCCTGTTCTCTTTACTTAGGATCATGGGCCTCTGGCAGCCAAAGTCTGCTTATACAGAGCATTTGAGCCCAGTAGCTGTATGTACTGCTCTTTTTTTTTTTCTTTTTTTCTTTTTTTTTTAATTTTGTATATTTAGGCTAGCCTGGACTTTTTATTTGAAGAGAATAATGATAATTTTTTTTTAAAAGCATCCATACTTTTTTAAACTTACATCAAGCCGTTGCCATACATATCTCTGGATTATTTTCAGTGTGGAACTGGAGCTTCCACAATGCCACATCTAAATTCTTGTATGCTTCACTATGCGTTTTTTCCATTTATAGCATATTCTAATATATTCTTCTGCAATTATCCTTGAAAAGTGTTTTTTAAACTCAATGAATGAGATTGAAATTTGTCAGCTGGGCAGAAGATATTTATTTTCAAATTTGTAGTAAATGAATACATGGCTGAATGACCTCTTTCAGAGATGGCTGAATTTCCCTCCAATGGTAAATAACATTAGCCAGGGCTGCTCCTTCCTGTCTTGCTCTTAATCGCTGCCGTCTCCTTTGCCATAGCAGATTGACCAGCCCTGACATGCATCTCTTTAACGTGGCCATGTGACTGTTAAAATCCAGGAGCTGAAGAGTTAAGGCACAAATAAAATCTCAAGTTCAGACTGTCAGCTTAGATAGTGCTTAGCAAGGGTCGAGGAAAAAAAGCCAGTTGTGATTTAGAAGAAAAACAGTGAGATTTGACCAATTCCATGGAATACCTTTCGTAGCCCCAGGGCAAGTGGAAGTGGTATATTAACCAAGGAATAGAGCAGAGGAGGAAAAAGGCCAAATCACATTTCTTTGAAACAAAGAGGCTTTTTACCAGGAACAAGCCTTGATAAAAATTACAGTGGCATCGCAAGTCATTTCACCCGCTCTGCCTCAGGCTATATTAAAGCAGTGAGGAAATAGGGGATGCAGCAGCCCTGAAATACAAATACAGTAGTCCCGGGAGTGTTTTTAGTATAAATAATCCTTTTTAGAATAATGTAGTGGCTTTAAATAGGGCCAGGTGGTGGGTGCAGCACCCAGGATTGCTTTGGAAAAGAGCAGAGCGTGCCGCTGTCTGGAGGTGGGTATGTGCCCTGCAAACGCCCCCTCTTCCTCGTGCTTCCCCATCTTCCCAGATTCTGACTTAAAACAGAATCTAATGAAATCAGCTTAAAAATAATGTTGATGGATCTGTCAGGCTAAGCTGTAAGAATACTGTGGTGTGATTGCGAATTGAATGGGTCTGAAACTACCGCAGAGTTCCCTGGCATCGGGCAGGTTTCACTGCAGATCATGAGGTTCCTACGAATGTATCTGCTGTTGCTTGACATTTATTCACAGCTCCTTGGACGAGTCCTGTAACATCTCTGCAAAATCTTCAGGAAACCTACCTGTTTAACAGCATTTGTTCACAAAACGTTAGGAAAGGATTATATGTAGTGTTACATCCCACCGTCATTTGTTGAACTTTGCAGAAAAAGTCTAGGAGCACTTTCTCAGTCAGAAGTGACTTGTAAATAGACTGCAGTGGAAAAAAGCTCCAGGATTAAACATGTGCTTAGTTGTTTCTCAGGTACTTTTGTTTTTCTTATAGAGAAGAAAGCCTGTCTTTAAAGAGCACTTGAGTGATCAGGAAAAAAATCCCCCAAACAGTAGTCTCTGTGGAGGTGCTCACAATGCAAACATTTATTGAAACTAGGATATGAAACGTTTTGAGGAGAACTGGAGAGAGATCTCTGCAGAGAACAGGATTTAAAAAACCACTTGTGTTTCTTACTGTCATTGCTTGCCCCATTAAAATTCCATTTTTTCATAGTAGCTAAATGTTTCTGTAATCCATCAGAACACTGGTAGCCAGAGGAACGGTGCTTGGCCCAGGAAAGGAGTTCGATTTTGTTCCCGTAATACCAGTAACTTGACTCCTCAGCCTATTGGTGGGAAATATTTGGTAGGTCTCTAAGTCAGTCTTTGCTGAATTTTCCTTATTTGCACGTTCGAAGTCTGACAGGTTGAACGTGAGTTGGAAGTTGACTGGTTGGATTTAGTTAGAGGTGCGTCTCAGCCACAAAAGTCTGATGCAAATTTGAGGTTCATTTGCTGTCGTAGTGCTTGATTGTTGCAATGTTTTTCCCTCCATAAAGCTGCATCATCCATTTATGGGCAATTAATGTTAAGAAAAATCAGGTGGTAATTCCTGCTTTTAATGGTTGTGAAAAAAGGACTGACCATATGATCACAAGGTATCACACAGCTCTCTAGATGTCCAGGACACAGAGAAACCACAATTACTTGTGACTCTTATTGCAGTTTCAAGGCTTGGTGGGCTCTGGAGGCAAGTTAAGGATGTGTGGGAGCGCTGAAATAAAACTCAAAGCAGTCAGGGGCTGGCTGTAAAACCCCACCGCATTCCGTGTGCCTTGGAAGCAAATCCATGAAAGTGGGAAAGCCATTTCTACTTGATTTTTGAACACAATCCTCTCCTCGCAGCCCCCGTCTAACTGGAGAAGCTCCTCTCTGTGGTTAACGCCTCTCCAGGAGGGAACTCTTCAGTCTAACCAGAGATCCCTCTCTGCAGAGCCCTGTCTATTCTTCATCATAGGCTTGGGACAGTGACGGGGTAGTGGCCAAACCACTCTTTCTAATGAAGAAAAGTTCAGGGTTGTGAGTAGGAACTGAGGAGCAGCAGCCAAAGCCAGGGTACTTTCCAGTAACAGGTAAAGCAAGCCTGTGCCCCCCAAACCCGGGAATGAGCTGGTGGGAAAGTGTGTGTCTGGAGTGAGAAGCACTCGGATCTGCTGCTCACCCCAGGCACGCAGGCAGCACGTCAGGGACCGGGTGGGATTTATGTTCTGCTGAGAGGTCTTGAGCTGGGATGGTTTGATTTGGTTTAACCAACACAGGCGACGTGGGGTGGATAATCTGGGAACCTCTTTAGCAATAGGACTGTGCATTCTACTTCTGCTGCTCATAATTAAAGAGTATGTGGGATAACGATAAAGGCTTTCAGAGGCTGAATTTTAAAGCTTTACTGGGCTAATGCATTAGAAAAAGTGCAACAAGTTTTACAGATTTTTTTGGCTTTAAGATAGAAGTGGTAGGTGGTAGATAATAGCCTGAGTATGAGGCAGGCTTGAAATACCAATCTAGAAATTTGGTAAATTTGTGCATATCTGAATTTAAAAAATATCTATAGTGTTATACACGTTGAGGAAAATACGGTTTGCGGCGTACAGCGTTACTCAGGATGGTAAAAATAGTATGGAGCAATTTTTCAGTGTTTTTGCAGAGCTCTGCTGTTTATTATGCGATATAAGATTGGTGAGCTTCGCCGGAATTGTTTTGGCCAGGGATGGAAAATCCAACTTATATTGTGGCGTTGAAATGTGTGCCTCTGTGCCTCTGAAAATAGAGCTCTGCTTTTGACACCCACCTCACGGCTCAGTCCTCTGTCCTGCATTGATTCACTGATTCCCTTTCATTCTGTGTAGTCTGTTGACACTGTCCCTTTCCTTGCTCTGCCCTCCCTCCTCTCCTCCATGCCTGGGGTATGTTTGTCTGGCTCACGTTAGGAAATATAAATTGTTATCGATTAATATTAATATTTAGCATGTTTGTGAAAATGTCTTTTCCCACTGCTATTAATCTGCTATGTTAATAATGGCAGGACTCCTGTTCTGGACCCTGGGGAACCCACAGTGAGTTGAATGACAATGAGACGGTGACAACAGCCGAAAAGCTTTCACTTGGCAAAGATGTGAATTCCAATTGCAAGGTCTCCTTTTGGAGACTTGCAAATGCTTTATTCTTGTTCTATGGTTTGACATCCAGGACTGAGAGAAATATCCAGCATCATTTGTTAGTTTTTGGAGAGCCAGTCTCCCTGCATTTAGTTATTTATTCTAAATAGGTAACAGTTCTCTTAGCAGAGAATTTATCTTGCAGTCATTTTTAAAGTTCCACTTTAGTGCGTTTCCAGCAAAGAAATTTCTGTAGAATTGGAGCATTTCTGTAGTTTTATAGATTTTTTTTAAAGGGGAGGTATTTTGTAGCAAAAATAAGCAAACCACTGAAAAGCAATTATGATTTTTCTTCACAAAGTGGAGCATTTTCTTTAGGCTTTCATCTCTTCCTTTGCAGATTTTCTTTCTGTTGTATTATTTCTATAGATCCTTCACAAATGTTTGTTACCACTCCATGTGTAATACACTGTACATTTCTTGTGACGCTTCATTGGAGCTATTATGTTGTAAATAGTTTAGAGGCAGAAATCCCAAGGGCTAATATTTTTTCCAGTGGCTGTAATAATAAGATAGTAGAGCTTTTTTTCCTTAAAAGAACCTACTTTATGTATTGCATCCAAATATGCATTGAATTAATTTTTTAACAGAGCACAATTTGTAGAAATGTCGTCTTGTATTCAAATATAAAACAAAATACTGAACACAGAGAGATCAGGTGAAGTGTAGTTATGGACAACAACATTCTCTGAAGAGTTTGATTCTAAAAGGATCTTATGTGGAAATATTTTTGATGCCTGGTTGACCTAGAGTTTTACTGGAAATATAATACTGGCATTGAGGGGAGAGTAATTTGGACACTTTCCCTGCTGGTTTTACTAGAGGAAAATGCGTATTAAGGAACCCATTGAAATACTGTTTCAAGCTTTATTCTTCATTTCTACCAGCAGAAATCCCTTAATAAAAGAAAACACTTAATTTTTTACTTAAAACCAAAGGCACTTTAAATCCTTAATACCTGTCTTCTTACAGCCAAGTTCTGAAGCAACTACTTTTTTAGAATATTTATCGAAAAATACGTCTGATTAACTCTTCTGCTCTGTGCTCACACTCTGTCCTCACGGCTCACTTCTGATGTGAGGTGTTTGCTGTTTCTTTTTAATAAAAGGACTTGAATCTGCTTTGAGAGGTATAATTACAATCAAGACAAAACAAACCATAAATTTGACACCTGAAAAATGAATATACAAATTAAACATGGAAAAGGTGTTATGTTTGCAACTGTTTAGTTTTTATCATGGTCCTTTTCCTTTTCGTTCTCCTTCTCCCGCCTCATCCCTCACTGTCTCCGTCTCTGAATAACTCTGCAGTTCTTAGTATTCTCCAGGACTAAATTGTTTTTTAATGTATTCTACAGCAGTTCTACATTAGTCAGAGGTTCAGGGAAGTTTCAAGTATTATGTTCGTAAACACCAATTGCAATGACGGAGTGGCTGGAATGACAGACCAGGACACTCAAATACAGCAGCGACTGCAGAAGTTCCCCCGTGTGAGAAGCGCACATGGCTTGCTCTTTTCTGAAATTTTACACAGCAGATGTGTTAAAACGTGCGTCTCTTTGGACTTCATTTCAATGACGTGTATAAATAAAAATTTCCATGAGTAGCCCCGCAAATGCGAGTGTTTTGGGTCAGTCAGAACACAGGGGTCAGTTGACACCAAGCGATGGTACAGAGTTACAGCGAGCTTGGCAAGCAGATTGTGGAGCTGCTGGGTCAGTCAGGATGGTGTTACCTGACCACTGCCTTCCAGGAGCCCTCCTACAAAATCAGCATCTTCCTGCTCCGTAGTGCATAAGTAAAATATAATTACAGTGTTTTAAGGGAAAAAACAGACCAACAAGCTGGGTGAGCTGGAGTTTGGATGTCTGCTGGAGACGGGTAGGAAGGGTTGGTACCGGCTCAGATCTGACTGTGTACTCACGTGATTTGAGGTTAGCAGAGTCTGAATCAGAATTTTATCTGCACACCTCTTCAGTGGGATTTAGCTGGTTGGTTTGTCAGCTGGAACAAAGCCAGTAACTTGTGACTTAGCCTATGGCAACTGTGCGACCGTTCTGTCTTGAGCAGGGAGTACGAAATACCAGCTCTTCACCTAGAACCATTTTGATTGTCCCGAGTTCCTTTTAATTGTAGCATTTTGGGTGCTTTCAGATAATAAAGACAGGGAGCCTGTGAAAACTATGGATATGTTCTAAAGAAGAAAAAACAGGCTTCATTCACAGAGAAATGTATCTAATGTGCTTTATGTATTAGTGTCATCTGTTATTCAAGGCCCAGGATTGAGGGACGGGAAAAAAATCAGAGATAACCAAAGGGAAGAAAAATACTATTTCAAGCTGGATATTTCTAGATATGTTGAGCATGTATGGAGGAAAAAAATAGGTGAAGTCACAGCAAGTTATAGTAAAAGTGCCCATTAAACTAACAAATTAACTAGGGGATTGCATTAGCAGTTTAATTTCTCAAAGGTCAGATGGATCGTGTGGCACTCCTTTGGCATGCTGGCGTGTTGGCAAAACCACTTCCCATTTGTGGCCACTTCCCTCCCTGCACATTTATTGCCCAAGTCTTTTTTCAACTGTAAAACCTGTGAAGATGAAGGGGTTTTCATGAATGAATGAAAGAGAAAAAAGACATTTCTAAATGTTAACTTAAAGCAGAATTTACTTTTCTGCCTGCAGCAGGTAGAGTTGGGTGGAGAACCTTTCAGAGCATCGCTCCATCATCTGAGAACCGTGCAGACCACCAGCCCCATGTGTGAGCCGGAGGTTGTTGCTCTTTGGCAGTTTCTGGTTTGGTTGCTGAATGTGTTGTTTTCTGACCAGCATCCACCAGCAAATGCTGTAGCTACTTACCAGTACCGCTTAGATGGAGGAGAAAGGTTCTTGCAACAAATGGAAGGAAGAAATTGTGTGACAGGCTCAAGAATTTTAAGTAACTTATTCTTTTTTGTCCTTTCTTTACAGCCATTAAAATTAAATGAATATTGTCTGTGGATGGAGGGAGAGCCATTTTTGTACAGCCGTAAAACATCTAATGCTTCAGTCCCATCCTTAATGAAAAAGGAATAATTCTTGTCACCACAGTTCTGGCACTAATTTGCATCCTTTCTGGCAGAAGGAAACCCAAATATTTCAGACTAGCTTCCAGAGATGGTCTTGCACTGAATTTTAGGTCTTTGGCTTACGTACGCAAACTCTTTGAAGTGTTACTAGTACCAGCCGTTCTTCTCTTTAGTCTGCAGGCTCCCTGTGTGTTGAGGGTGACGTGCCTTTGCAACTGAACTGTCTTGCCAGCAACTGGGAGTTGGTGACCTTCACCAGCGGGGAGACTGGGAGACCATTCCTAGATGAACTGAATGAGGATTGTGTGGGACACCTTGACTTTTTTATTTTGATGCTGCTGTTTGCCAAGTGTGCTGGAGAAGACCCGTATCCTAAAGAACATGTGAGATGGGATGCCAGTTCCTGGTGCTGCAAAGTGCTTGAAATTTGTGGAAATCAGGCTTTGTAACCAAGGCCAGACAGATTCAGTCCAAGTAGGGACTGGGTTTCTGATTTTTTTATTGTATTTCAGCTGTGGCCATCAGGTGGCAATCTGATCACTAAGATCATTCACTGTTCTGAAGTCACTGTTGGGGTGGGTGCTTTTGGTGCTTTCGAGTGTCCTTTGTGATTTCTAGGTGTGGCTTCGAAGTTTTGGCCTGCGCCTGGCTGTCAGCTCTCTGCCCTGGTCAGGACACAGTGAGAGCGGGGAGCGAGGTTCGTGCAGAATGCCGAATGGAGTAAGGCCGGGTAGAGGACAGGGACTTGTTACAATTCACCTGAAGGAAATTGTAGATGGGCAGCACAATATTCAGAGGTAACGAACCCTGTCAGTTGTTGGCAGTAGTTAAGCACATACTTGCTTAATGTAAGTATTTGCACTCTTGGCTGAATTAGGCTGTAGTGCTGATGGTTCGTTCCAGCTCTGCTGGTCTACAAATTGGTCACAAAAATGACTTTATTTTTGCTGATGAAACATACTGACTGTACAGCAAATAGAGTCAGAATCCTGTCACGAGTTAGAAATGTAGGCAGTCTTGTTTTCTGGAGGTGTGAAATATTCCATGCCTTCTTTCTAATGTAGCACTATATCTGGAATTTTTTTGTTTGATTGTTTTGTTTTCTTCCCTGGGGAATGTTTCTAAAGGAAAATCCATACCTGGTTTTTACACGTATGTTGTAGTAATACAGACCAGTTCGACAAGAGCATCTTCTGACCTGGCAGCATCGGGGACTTCAGCCTGTTGTTGGTTTATGCGCAAGTAAAAACGAGCTGTTTTCTGTGAACATCCCGTTCTGGAGCTGTCTGCCAAGTGTGAGCTTGGAAAGTCACCCTGTGTCAGCCAGCAGCACAACGCCATGGAGGGTGACAAAAGGGTTGTGGGCTCAGTCCTGTGTTCTCTTTGCTCTGAATATTCCCATTGCTCTCAACAGGAGTTCTGAGTACAGAAGGAATGTAGATGGGGCCTGGTTTTATATTTATTTCAAGGTCAGTGAAATTCAAGGCAGATCATGCTTACTGATCAGACATTAATTCATTCCTGGTGTGTTCTGTAAATGTTCCGAGCGAAGGAGTTGGAGATGTTCTTTACAATGTCTGTGAATGTAGAAGATGCTTAGTCGTTTCAGATAAGTAGATGTTTCCTTAGCAGAATTTTATATAATAGTATTCATAAAGGTATTAAAAAAAAAAGACAAAACCTACAAAAAACCCCACCTGGAATCTAACACATTGTTTCTTTTACCACCATTTCCTTTAACATCAGACTTTCTTTTTCTTTCATTACAGCTGCTCAATAGATTATTCATGAGGTCTCTCACCAATACTAAAGCATCACTCTCATTGTTGCAAGAACCTCATTGGTGTCACACAGATTTTAAGCCTATGTCCATATCTGATTATCTGTGGAAACAACCTTTCAATGGGTCTTTTTATTGAGTAATTTTGCTAGTGAGCTTTGAAGGACTAATTTTAGTTTCACGACAATAACAATAAGGTCAAGTTGTATTTCTGTACTGCTTTTCACATAACCAGACATTCCAGAGCATTGAAATACTTGCTGTTAGAAGCGGGGCAGATGTAGGACAGCATGGTTGTCATCAGTGAATGGCCACATCCCACATACAGCTCTCAAGTAGCAGCCAGCTCATTTGTGATGAAACTCAGCAGAACTGGAGATTGTTCCTAAACAACAAGGAGTTCTGGACAAGGCAGGTACAGCTGGTGGGACGGGTAGACCTGATAACTGATTTTAGCAACTGAAAAGGCAGAAGGAAAAAACTGCCTTGTTTTGTGATTTCTCTTGAAATGTGAGGTCAGTCAAGTGTGGGTTCAACTTTCAGAGTAAATTAAAATTTAATCAGAACTGGCCTTGATTTTTCCCATAGAAGAAATTAAATTAACAGTGTTCAGTAGCGAGGTGTCTTTATACTTGTATCACTTGAAAATTTTTGCAGGTCATGCTCCAATAAACCTAGTTTTGCTTTTCAACTCAGTTGGAATTCCTGTTTCTTAAGTGCAGAAGAGGCTAATCATAGAGTAGAAAATAATTTGACTTGCTAATACTAGGAGAGAAAACATTTACAGCAACCACAAGTATTTTCAGGATTATGAAGTATATCATACTTATGAAAGCTTGTTTCTGGCGACATGTTTGAGTAGGGAGGGTTGCACTTTTCAGCAGAGGAAACATTCCTAAGCTGTAGCAGGCAGTTCTCTGTATTTCTCAAAAGCTGGAGCAAAAAAATGTTGGCAAAGGAATCAAAATCCTCTTTACTAAAAAGTCTGCTACCAGGTTTCTTAGGCGTGAACTCAGGAAAATCTTTATTAGGCATAAAAAAAAATAGAGGAGGAGATGTGTCTTCACACAGAAGGTGTATTCTGAGGCTATAGAGGAGATGCAGTATGGATACCTTAAGCCGAGCCTTGCTTTTTCAGCTATTCTTCCCTGATGGTTTCTGTTTGGCAGCGAGAACTGTCTTCCATGCTGCAGTGAAAACTGTAATTTTTGTTGGGTGCTGTTTCCCCCCCGATTACATCAGAGGTCAGTCATTAATATGCACTGTGGGAGTCCCTCTCATTTCTGCATGGTCCACAATGAGGCGGTTGTTGGACTTGTTATCATAGTGGAAACTACTGTGCAATGAAAGCACAGTCATGCTGCCTCATGTTTAATTGAGAGATGGCAAATCTGTTCCCAAAATACTTCAACTACTTGTATTGTATGACAAATGTGTTTTTCTTTTCCCCTTCATCTGTTTCCCTCCCCTCCTTTTTTCCTTTTTGGATGAAAAAAAGCTCCATTTTCATTACATATGAACGTTGTAGCTCAGCAATTGACTCCTCTTGGAAAAATCCCCAAACAGTGTTACCCTCTGTCCTGGTTTCATGGGATAAAATTTATAGAATCAAGTTTCTGTTAGATTTTTTTGTTTCAGCTTGTGGCCAGCCATGGTGATGAGGCCATCAGCAGTGAAAGCCAGGGCAGCTGCCCCAGGCTGGCCCACAGGTGTGTGCCATAGCATTAACATCAAGCTCACTATAAAAGGGAAAGCTGGTGGGGAGGGGGGGCTCTTTTTCCTCTCATCCCTTCCAGCTGCCCTCTTCCTTACTCCCAAAGATTGGTGTTCCTGGAACAACCTGCTGCAACCCTGTAGCTAAGTATGATTTTGTGTGTTTTGTGTTATCGTTGATATTGGTTTCTTTATTTTATTAAATCTGCCAGGGAGAGAGGAGACAAAGGGGCTTATGACTCCCCCCTTTGCACTTGCTGTGGAGCTGTGTGCTTTGTGTGTGTTTGGGGGGGACCAGCCCTTTTCCCATCCCACTAACCACTGCTGGGTCAAAGCGTAGTGGTGCAGTGTGACAGCAGAGCAGTGGACCCAGGCTTGTTGGCCATTGCTGGAAAATCTTAAAATAGTTTTTTTTCAGCCTAAAAGATAAGCTACGTCCCACCTTTTGATCTTGAAGATGGAAATAATTCAGAGGAGTCTTCTGGTCTAAGTAGTGTGGGAAGTCATATGGAATTAGCACAAATCCTTTTTCCTGTCCTTAGAATCTATCAATGACATATCTACTTGTGAGTCTGTTGGTTTGTGTACGATACATCTCTGCATCACTGTGGAGGAGCTCGCTAGTGCAGCGGAGCAGCTTGGCTCAGGAAATCAGTCGTCGAGGTTGGATAGTGAGAATGCAGATGCTGCAGTGGGTAAGAGAAACTAGTGACGTGGGGCTTGGGTTTGTTTAAGGCAGCAGCTTGCATAATTTCTTTCTCTTCACCCCTGAATTGCTTCTTTTGGCTGCCCAAAGAATGTTTCACAATGATCGCTACAATTATAAACCTATAACATCAAACCTTAAAAAACCCCAAAGAATTTCAAGATTTCCTAAATGGAAATAATGTGCTATTGTCCAGCATATTTTTGGAGTCTTAAAAAGAGCTCAAGCTCTTGGCCTTCCAGCTAGGAGAGACTGATTGGAAACACTCTGTTGTAACTGCAGCGTGGTTAGCAGTGACCAGAGGCTTGCGTTTGGGTTGCAAACCGTGGCGATGCTTCTACAAATTGCGCTGCTCTGGGATTGTCCACTTGAAAAAAAAAATTGCCTCCATTCATGGTCAGTACAGGTGTATTCTGAACACGAGTACGTCAGAATGTGGTTTGACTGTGGGAATTTCACTGTATACAAGTCCAAAGGAAAGCTGGTCGAAACACAGCGTTTTCTGGCTTTGGGGAACTTTGTAAAAAAAAAAAAAAATTGTTTAAAAATGTATATTAATTTTATAGTCAAAAGACTTAAATTTCAAAATGTTGTATGGTTAGGAAAGCAAAGGAGGAAAGAGGACAGTTGATTTTGAAATGACTGGAGTGTTTGGTTCTGAAAAGAGAAAAATGAGATGTATTCTTGGGTTCTGAGATCTGGCATCTGCTCGGCTACGATGGCCCACGTTTACTGGCCCTGTGACAGAGAGGGAAGAGTCGCAGTGGAGCTCCAGCTGTGTTGTCCAGGCTCCTGATGTGGACTTGTGGCCGAGTCTCTGTTAGAACTACAGGTCCAGGGACTTGTAGAATCCCATCTGTGCAGCAGGGAATAGGTGGAGGAAGCCCTGGGAGTCCTGACGGCGAGGCTGCCTCGGGACATCGGCCTCTTTGGTTGAGCCATAAATGAATTTGGAGGAAACGTGGTGGTTTCTTAGCAGAACTGCACCCAGCAAGCAGAATTCTGCCGTGAAATCGCTGAAATGCGTGTCCGAATGAAGCATTTTGGATTCAGCAGACTATCATTTTCTGGTTAAAAGTATTTTTCTGAAAACTTCTTAGTCAACTCCTATGCTCACAGACTTTTTTCTGATTTAGTTTTCTTTCAGTGCATTCTGGTAAACAAGTCTCAGATTATTTGTTTTTGGCAAGTGATGGAAGAGGAAGGGGTGTTTGAAGAATATTTTTAGCTTGTACAAGCCAATATCAAACCAGAAAATGGATGCGTGTTGTTACAGGTTTAGTAATGGAAGTGACTTGTAATTCTCTGAAGTGTAATAATTTGTTGCTGGAAAATGAAGCTTAAAAATCCCTGCAGGATTAAGGGTATTTACGTTGGGGGGGGTGTTTGTTTTCCCCAGACACACACATGCACATGCTCCCTTCCTATCCTCCGGACTGGTTTGATTCCCAGCCTTTTGTGGGCACTGAGCTGAGCAGTGCTGGAATTACACCGAAGATGCTAAGCAGGAAAGATTTGACGTGGTATTTCAGTTATCAGTTCGGGCTAGTAATGTTAACTGCCTCTATTCTATATACATCCCATTCAAATCTTCTTATGGCTTTTTTTTTTTTCCTACTGCCTTATACAACTGAAGATGAGGCATAGGAAAAACAGCTGCAGTTCTGCTGATGCTTTTGTGGAAAGCTCACACAAATAATTATTTTAAAAAAAGGAGAAAAGAAATAGTGACTTGCGTCCAAAATTCTTACATCCTGAATAGTATGAAATTAAATAAGCACTTTAGGCCTGCGTTTTTAAGTGCTTGGGTTTCTTTTTAAAGAATAATGTTATAAAACTGCTTGGGTTAATCTGTTTCTATCTAGTTTGTGAGATGTTGGGTGGAACAGAAGAAAGTGTACAGCTTTTCCCTAGCGTTCTCTTTGACCATTGTAACACTCTTGCAAAGCAGATCCTCGTCCTGTGGAGTTCAGTGAAACAATATCTGTACTGTGGTTGAGAGTGTACCTTAAAATGCTCACTGGTTTAATCCTGTAGGACACATTAGTCTCAAAGTAGTATTACAAGTTAGTGATGCTTTTGTTATACCTGAAAAGGTCCATTGCAGAGGTGCAGCTGGAAGGACACATCAGCCACAGCTTCTGTTGCGTCACACTGAACCCAAGAAACCCAAATACTGGGCAAACAGTTCTTGCCAAACTTAAGTCAGATTTTACCTTAATTTCTCTTTTATTTCCTCTACAAAATATACTGAGCCAGTTAAAACAATAAATGGTTACAGGGAACCTCGAACACCTCTTCTGTGTTTTCTTCCCTCTTTCCACTATTGAAAGACAACCGCTGCAGTAGCCCTGATCCAGCATAACATGGCAGCCTGCAGTTAGCTTCCATCTCATCCTTCCGTAGCGCTGAATATTGTCCAACCAGTGTGAATATTCTTACCTCAGGTCTGCCTGAGTTCTGTAGGTGAGGATTACCTTTTTTCTGCCACTACGTCTATCCTTAAAGCATGTCAACTAGGCTTTATGAAACTTTGTCCCAAGAAGAGATTAATTAATGTTCACGTGAGTATTTCAGTGTGTTTTGTTCTGCTGTTTCCCCTTTTAGGTGACAGCGAGATTGTAAATAATATGTACGAGACCGACCCTGATCTCCTTGCTGGCGAAAGTGCAGAGGAGGAAACAGAGGACAGTATTATGTCCCCCATTCCTGTCGGACCTCCATCACCCTTTCCCACCAGTGAGGACTTCACTCCCAAGGAGGGCTCACCTTATGAAGCTCCCGTCTACATTCCTGATGACATTCCAATCCCACCAGATTTTGAACTCAGAGAATCTTCGATTCCAGGGGCAGGGCTAGGGATTTGGGCCAAAAAGAAGATTGAAGTTGGGGAAAGATTTGGACCCTATATGACAGGACAGAGGAGCACATTAAAGGAAACAAACTTTGGATGGGAGGTAAGCGTGTTGGATGTGATAATCACATTCGTTTGTCTTCTATGCAAACTGTTCGTAAAGAGGGAGACCTGACTGTCCTGGGACAGAAGTAGTGACTTTGCTAATGCCATATTTCCCTGTGTTATTTTGCATCCGTGATTACACGCAGTATTTAAAAAGCAGCAGAAATCCTTTTTAAGAGAGCTTCTTGGGCTACAAATACCACTCTAGCACCGTTTTAGAAGGTTGATTTTAAATGATGTTGGGTCACTTCTTAAAGTGCTTGTCATTTTCAAATTGTGTTCAGAACTTGTCACAATGGAAGAAATATGATTAGTCGCATCATGTTTTGTAGTTGGGTGTGTTACCTTTGACTTCCAGTCCATGTTAGCTGTGCAGACATTATTAACTGGTCATAGAAAATAGCATGTACCCATTAACACCCTAGATGTTCTTGAGTTCTTGTTCTGCAGCAAAGATAAAGAAATGTGAAAGTCATTTTCCCCTAAGAGCTAAACAAAACCCAATCTTCAATAGGAAAAACACCACTATCCCAGAATTCATAGGCAGGACAACCTGCTTTTCTAGGGTTGTCCCAGAAATCATCTTAGTTTCTTCTGCTCCTATTTTCTTCATTGAAAAATATCCATACCCCTAAGAATTATCATAAATTATACTAGATTCTGTGAACAGTGAAACGTATCCTAGGATTTATGCTCTGTGTCCACAGTCCCATCCCAGTGCATCCAGTGTCCATTATATAATATAAATTGCTTCTCTGTTGTAGCCCTACTGCCCACCCCAACACTACAATAGCCCTGCTCCACAGTGGATCTGCTGTGTTTTGTCTTGAGGAAGAGGCTGCACCTGGAGCAGCTGGTTCAGAGAGGGTTGGCTGCTAGGGCTCACGTGCTGTTTGACAGGCTAGCCCTGTCCCTCAAAATATGTGGAAGCTGAATTTTACCTCCATTTTCCTCTGGATGAAGCAGTAACTTGGCCTGTTTTCTCCATCGGCCGCTAACTGACATGAAGCTGTGGTTTAAAAACTGTTGGAGTACAGAGGTGGGATGCAAATAAGGGATAAGATGGTGAGGCTTACCAAGTGGGCAAGCAAACAGTGCAATCGCAGAAGCCCTGTTTTCTTAGAAAATGAGGTCAAAAAGGCCAAACTTAAGCATTAACATTTCAAATATTCTGATTATATTTACACTCTTGATTGTGAAGTCTGAAAAATCAGTGAACAGTTAGATTCTGTACATCCAGATTTTTGTTTACTTTTTTAATGTGTCGAAAGCAAAAAACACTTGCTGTAAAAACACACCTCAGTCACGTTTTGTCATTCTGCAGCATGTCTAACACGCTAAAATCAGTTTGGTTTAATGAGTCGAGAGTTTCCTTTTCTCTCTCTCCTAATGCAGGGAAAGGAGGGAAATTCAGCTGAGAGTTTTGATTCTCCTCCCTCCGCCCCCGCTGATGTAATTCCTGAGAAGTTCATCTTTGTGTTAGCTGCTTTTCTTGTGAATATCATGACAGAATATTTGATTAGTTATTACCGTATTAGCTTAAAAACATGGGATTTTTTGAAGAAAAAAAAAAATCCCTGTTAATACACTGGAAATAACTGCCTGTTTCGGGGAGGCTATAGTTGTGAGGCAGCTTGAGATTACCTAATGTACTGGTCATGGTAAGGTCTCTGGGAAATAAAGCACAATTTTCCTCTAGGAATATGCAACATTGATTTTTTGTAGGCTTCAGTGTGGAAGTGGCTCCTACAGAAAGGTGAATTCTCTTTTTCTGAACCTAGTATTTATAGGTGGCATTTGTTTTGGGCTTTTTTTTCTTTAAAGACAATGATTTTTTTGGAACGAAGTGCTATCCTCCTTGGCTGCTAGAAGTCAGACCAAATTTGAGTAAAGCAAATCTTTTTTTCTATGACCTTGGCAAAACTTTGTCCTTGTGTTTTATATTTCTGATAAAAGTGTGTGTTTACATTCATGTTTTTAAGAAATGTTCCCCATATCCATTCTGCACTGAATGCCAGGCCTGATATAAGCCGTATCTATTAACTTCAGTGTACGTTGACTTTGCGATACTATTTATTTTTGTGGTGTAATTGAACAAACTTTCTTTCTCTGTGGTACTTCTCCCATTTCAGCGGCGTTCTTTTGTTCTCTGGTGTGGCAGGTAAGTTTCACACCTGAAAGGAAGGGCTATTTGTCCTCCATCAGATGTCCTCAAACACTGTCTTAGACCCACCCTGACGCTATCTCCTTTAACCTTGCGTGTACTTGCAGATACCTCTTGAAGTTTTCCACTTCCCAGTATGTTTAAAGAAAGTTCAAAGTCTGGATTTAGTCGCTCAGTACCTTCATCATTTCACAAATACCTTCATGTGCTAAACAGGAATTAATGTAATAAATACTGTCTCTGCCTGTGTGTTGGTTTCTGAGCTGTTTCCTTTCAGTGCAAGGTCGGAAGAGCCTTAAGGAGATGTTCGAGGCGGCTTTACACGATGTCACTTGTGCTAGAAAATTGTAACTTGGGATGTTTCCACCCTCTGTTAATAAAATCGAGTAGGCAGACAATTGTCAGCAAGAGGAAAAAATAAAAGGGGAGGAGTTTTTTGTCACCCTATAACTTGTTGACTACACTTTTCCCTCTGTATGTTGTTTCTTACGATAGTGATGAATCTAACAAAGCTGGTTTTGGTGTGTACCCTGAGCAGTGTTCCTTATCCAGTTTGACATTACTTTTTGACAATTCTTCTCTGTAACTTGTAGTTTTGACTTGCAGTGACTTGAAGGTCGAATGCTGTTGTAAGACTCATTGCACATAACTCCTTGTTGCTGGCTAATTGAGGTATTACTGTTACATTTGAATTGTTTATTCTATTAGTTTATATTAGCATTTTTGCTTCAGGAAAGATACCTGTTCTTCACACCCAGCCTTCTTCTCTACTCCTATTTCTCAGTTCATTTCCTATAGTTTATACTCTTGATAATGCCACTTCTGTGGACACCCCGCCCAAACCTGGCCCTTTCTTCTTTGGTTTTAGTAGTCATCAGTTCCTTAATTTTAATAGTTTCTGCCTGTTGCACAAAAAGTTCTTGCCCTTCATGACAGGAAATTTGTTGTCAGACTTTGGCTAAGCTGAGTGCCATCTCAGTTTTGCTAGAAGCTGTTTATGTTGTTGTGTAGGACACATCTTTGTGCTTAACAACGTGTTATCTGGCTTCTGAGCAGGGTCAGTGTGCGAGTTTCTTAGTGTCTTTGGGCTTGTGCCCATCTGTAATGGGCCCCAGTCGCTGCAGATGGCATAAAGGGTGAAACAGCACTGGGGGATGCTGAAGCAGACTCTATGTGTAGGAGTGTAGGAAGGCGTGTTTTTATTGCTCTTCTGTGGTTATTTTTAGTTAAAGCTTAAGCATGCTAATTCAGCATATTAAAGTACAATACAAATTTAAAAATGCTTCAGTTTGTACTTCACAATTAAGATCTGTTTCTTCTGATTTCTGTAATTAAAAAAATCCATTTTGGGGGGCTGGAAAATGTGCTGTTAAGGGCTTTGATTTGAAAATGGATCTCTCCTATCCAGGGCATTAACACTGCAGAAATAGCTTTCTCTTTTCAAGCTTCAATAAGACCAGATTTATGAAAATTAAAATGAAACAAAACAGTTAACTGTATTTCTTCGAGGTCCTAAAGAAATGTGGACTCCTGTTTGGAGGTAGGGGCCAGCTCTTTTTTCATCTAAACTGTTTGATCCAGGCCTGGCTCGGATGTAAAACATGTAGCTCCAGGAGGTGAGAGAAGAATGCTGCTTGCTGAAACTTTCAGCTTTACTCATTATTTCCCCTAACAGCCTAAACCATCACAGGTTATGCAGAATGCTGTGTCTTACGTGCCATATCTTGAAAAACAGATATGTAATTTTTATTATAGATGCTTTTCCTTTTAGCCAGACAGGAGGGCCTGGGTTAAAACTGGGTGAATGCACGTACTACTTTGTCTGCAGCAACTCTTCACTATCTTCTTTATGTTTTTCCTCAAACATTTGCTTTGTGGAGTATGTTTTTAGAAATATTCTTTAAATTAAGTCACACCTATTATTCAAGGGCTTTTTTACCACGGGATGGCAGTGAGTGATTCATGCTCATTTCAGAAAAACAAATGAGATGTGTTGGTCTTCCGGCCCCCACCCCCTCATGGAGATGATTCAGTCAGTGCTTGTATAGGACGGTGTGCCCTGGGTTTTCCCTCTGTGCCTCATTCCCTGACACTACTGTGCTGATCATGTTTATCTACTTTTTTTTTTTCCGTAAAAGACACCACCCAAACTAAAAGCCTGGTGATTATTTAGTGTGACGTGATTGCATTTCTGCTCTGCTCTCCTGATCCTATTACTTCCTTGCCTGCTGACACAGAACATACCATTCAGAGTACCCCAAATAAATCACAGCGTGTTTTCACTTTATTGCCTCTGGGACCTACAAAAAAAAAAAATTGCATAATGATTTTGATCACTTTGTTGAGTAAATGATGATATTTATCATAGCGCTGTTTATTTTGCTAATTGAGAGAAGAATGGGAATCACATCCTGGAGGGAAACTTAGCAACTGAATTCTAGGGAATTTGGAAGCAATCAGATATGCTTTTGGCTCAGTTTGCCTCACAGTGTAAATACCGTTAATAAAATATAGTTATTAGTTCCTTTGTTTTAATTATATTTTAAGAGAGATTATTTGCTGAAACACAAGAGACTTCTCTTACACTAAAGCGTAAGAGGCAAGCTGCTGCTTTGCATAGGAAAAATCAGTGCTTTCCTTTAATACTTTAGGGTGAAGATAGAAGCTGTCCCATGAAAGACAAATAACTGTGGAAAAAATAAGAGCCGGCAGCGAAGGATGCAGCAGGCATTCTTGGCTTCACATCTGTGCCAGTGGAAAACTCTGCTGTTTTTTGAACGTGCTTTATAGTGTCAGTGATTCATAGCAGTTCAGCCTCCCTGTTCCCACAAAATAGAATATTTAAATTTTGGTGTGGGGGCCTTTTTTGTTTATTTTGTTTGTTTGTTCTTAAGAAATACTCATAAGTGCCAAGGAAAATTTACTTCACATGACTGGCCTTGATTGCTGAGAGAAGAATTATATTGTATTTCCTTGAGTCTTAAAAATATTAAAATAGGAAGGAGACTCTAAGCATTCTTGTAACTGTGATGGTTTTGTCATGCTTCCCAGTTAAAAGAACATGCAGCCCAAATTCCCTGATTTCACTTTAAAAGTTGATACAGTTTGTTAAAGAAGCATATTCTTGTCTGTCCGGTTTCTTAACAAAAGATGCTAAAAGAAGTACGAGTCCTTTAAATGAGCAAAGAAATCCCAGAACCTGTTTGCACTCATCTCTTGCTAACGTTCTTTCAACTTCTAGACTGAAAGGATGTGATGACATTTCCTTGTAGTTTTTCTTCGTGTGTCTTCTGATTCATTCATTTTCTCTGGCCTCTGCCTTTCCCTTTGGCTTAAGAATGCTGTTACTGTAACTGCTTCTATCGCTCAGGGGAAAAAAAAGCTTAGGGGTTGCTGTTTTCAAAGCCACACCTAATGCCCTTGCAGGGAATGAGCAGTCTTGGGAATCGCTGAACAACGGCGTGCGAGGCCATTCCCTGGATGGAGCGTGTCACCTGCGCAGAAAACACTTCCCGTGCAAGGTTACTTCACGCCTTCTCAAAGTTTTGTTTGGCTAGAATAATTCTAAAGAAGAAAGAATCTGTGGGTTCATAAGGCGAACAGAACGTAAGAGCGCTCTGGGACTTCCCAGATGTGCCCTTAGCTGCTGCTAACGGGCATCCGTAGTTAGAAGGCATATATACGTGCATTATAGAACTGCAGATAATCTTTAGACTGAAACCTGGCACTTAAGTGGAGAAAAAATTAATCTCAAGGAGGAAACAGAACTTACTGAACTCTAAATGTTCTAAATACTGTGTGATTTTGGGCCAGTAAAGTCACTCAACTTTGTACGTGCTCCATACTGTCCCCTTTCCAGAGAACAACTGTGGCGAGAACATCAACACTTGAATTTTCTCCACAGTAGATGGCCTTTGTTCTGGTGTTAGGAGACCCTCGTGAGGAAGGGGAAGAATCGGCTTCCAGGTCCTGTCAATTGTTAGGCTGTTTCCTATGCCAGGTATTAAAAACATGCCAGTAGGCACAAACTGCTGGCTTTTGATGCAGAAAAAGCAGCAACAAAGAAAAAGTGGGGAGAGGTGGGGGGGAACTGCTTGTTGTATCAAAGGCAAAATCCCATCCTCTACAACTAAATCTACTGGGGGGGGTTAATTTATTAATTTCAACCCTGGATAAAAATGAAAAACGCACCTTATGACATCCAAGTGAAATGACTGAAATTCGTACCATTTCTTGATGTTTCACCAAATGCTTCAGTGTCAGGGTTAAAAGAGTAAGTCTTTTTTAGGCCCAAGAACACCAAGATATCTTGCTCTATCTTAGGCACTTCTCTAAAACATGGGTATATAAGGAATTAAGAAAAAAAAGAAGAGACAGGGGAAGGGAATGACTAAGAATACCTCCTGATATTTCTCCTTTATTTCCATAAGGGGTAATAACTCATGAGCGATCCGGCAGAGGGCACTTTCTTTAAATAGAACATTCTGATTCACAAGCAGAAAAAGGAAATAAATATTTTCTTTTCGTCTTCGAGAGACATCCATGAATACCAGCTTCTGAAACAGTATTTTATCATCCACACTTAAAAAAAAAAAAGGAAAAAGAAAAAAAGGAGGAAAAGAAAATCCCATGAATAGCTCAGTGGTGACCACAGGGTTTGAAAAATAGCTCTTTTCGTTGTCAAAAGCCTCGCAGAATACAGGGCACTGCTTCTTCCTCTGGAATGTTAACCTTCATAGAAGTCCAACCTTTATTTTGCCCGTTCCCAGAAAAGCCTGGCTGATGGAGCACTGGAACACAGTAGGCTTTTGTAAAGGAAATGATCAATAAGTTAGAGTTAAACATAAATATACACGGGACTTTAAAGGAGGCATCACTGTGGACTCTTTCAGTTGCAATTTCAGAAGGTGGAAGCAATGCAAAGTAACTTGCTTTGTGATCCGTAGGCTACTCCCGCATGGTAATGGGGGATGTGTTTGCTGTTAGAGAAGACAGTCCTTGTGCTACTCACTAGCAGGTAAGGGACGTGTGCTAGTATGGTGTGGAGGGCTCCAGCGTGAGCCAGTCGTACAGGAACGTACCCGAGTTCTCTAGTGAACGTGGGAACCGTCTGCGGAGCCGGAGCTGCTGCGCCTTTCCTGCTTTACAGACAGGCTGCCCGCACCTCACTTGTGCTGTCCCTTGCTGTGTGAGGGACCCTGACCAGTTGAAGGTTTTAGGGATTCACCCAGTTATTTCCCAGGGGTCCCTTTTCTGTACAGCTTATCCCTAGGCCCTGAGTTCCGGTAACCTTGTGCTAAGACATTAGAGAAAGTCATTACTCAACTTTGAGTCAAGGCTTAAATATTTAGAGCTGTGTTTAGACTCCAAAGGTTTGTGACGTTAGAAAACCTTTCAGTGAACCTCATTTGAGTTCCTGGTTAATCATGGAGTCTGAAAGTTTTAAATTAATTTTTTTTACCTCAATCTGTACAATAGAAGTAGTAACGGTCAATTTTCCAGAGTGAAATGTTACGTTAATTACTTTTAGAGAAAGGGGAAATCACATTCTCTGCATAATTTGGCACCGTCCTCCTCTTCCCGTAGCAAATATGGAGCAGCACCACAGATCTGGAGAACTGCTAAATGTAGCAACTCTTACTTTGTGGGATTTAGCACTTCACATGTTTTGGCACTTTGATTGCTTCTTACTTGGCTCTGGAAGTGCAAGGGAGTTACTTTGTTGTGTCTAGAGGTGAAAATGAAACGTTGGGTCTATCACTCTTTCTGAAGTAGTGGGACATAGGTGGGTCTTCATTCTTCACTTGTTAACATATCATTTAATTATTCATCCTTTCCTCTTTTTGTGTGTTTCATCATGGCAAAGTACCGGGACCTGTACAGGAAGAGCCAGTCCTTGTACTGAAAGTTTACAACTTTGAAAAACACGGGCTGTTTGTCCAGGGAAGGTGTGAAGCGAAGTGTGAGTCACATTTAGAAACATTAATGGAAGAAGCAGCGTCTGCAGGAGGAGGCCTGGTGGTCAGACAAGGTGGCGATCTGGTCAGTCGGAGTGGAAGGAGCATTTCCGTGCATAGGGCTGTCTTTGGAAATTTTATTACTAACCATGTGCTTTGTCTCTCAAGTTGTGACTAAGGCCAGCTGCTTTGCAAAGTGTCCGTGTAAAGCACCCACCTTGACTCATTTGTGCATCTCTCTTCATTTCCTGGTTCCCTCTGTCCTCTCTGAAAGCAGATAACGAGATATCCGAGGCACGGGACGGAGTGGGAGCTGGTTAGCGTGATCGGGTCCCAGGCTGGTAACAGTGTGCTGTGACCATTTAATGTGTTTGCATCGATCAGAGACGTGCACATTCAAGTGGGGTGTGTAAATAAAGGAGAGGCATCTCTCTCACACGGAAAGTCAATCTGTGTACACAGGAGGAGGCACAGACTGGAGAGCGGTTCGTCAGAACTTGCCATCACTTACTCTCTGTGCCCCAGAAATGCACAAAATGTGCTTGAAAAAATTAAAGTGCTTTTCACTGAAAAGTATTCTCATCCAGATGTCCTGCTCGTGCGTGCTCTTTAGTGGGCTTATTTAGGCTGCTCTTGGCAACACGTTGCTCGTGAAGTGAATCTCCAGTTGTCCTGGAAGCCGTGTAACGCGTGGTAAATGATGCAGTAGGTCAGGAGCGCCGATCTTTAGGAATCACCTTTGTGTTCGATGTGTTTCATAACCTTCCTGGTATAGAAACCGCAGCACTCGGCCCACTCGTGCCTGTGTTTGTACCGAGGCCGTTTGTTCAGCGTACAGAAGTGGGTATTTTCTTCCTTTGGATCTGATTAGCCAGCAGTATGTTTCTTCACTTTCAGATAATGCCTGGGCAAGTCACTGCTTTAATTGTACATCTTATTGTGTCATCCCTGTTCAATCATGTTCAAAAATACCTACATTTCACCCTTGTCCCCCACCTCCCTTTTCCCATTTAGATCTCACTGAAGTCCATTCTACCTTATCAGCACAGTAATTTCATGAGCAGAGCTAGGATTTCTGCCGTTTAGGCCTCGGCCATTGTCTGTCGCAGCTGCAGTCAAGATAAACCCTCACCCAGAACAAAGTTGGAATGACCTCTTACAAGCAGAATCTGCCTTGTTTCCCTCCAGACTAATTTATCAGCCTTCATTTCAGCCTAGTCTCTCAGCAGAGGCCTGAAAGAACATTACAGAGAGCATGAATGAACAGGGGGATTAAGTTGCTTGGCTAGTCCCTCTTTTTCATCAGACACCTTCTGGATTTACTGAGCTGTAAGCTGTAAATGACCGTAAGTGGTGAACTGCCTTAAACTTGGAGCAAGGGAAAGGGAAGGGGCGGGGGGGAAATCACCAAAGCCAAATGTTTGGGAAAGAAGAGTGATGTGGGGAACTGGGTAAACCTCCTGTCTTGAAGTCAGAGAGTGGTAGGTGTGAGCAGTAACCGAGTTCCCCCGGCTCTGCTGGCCGTGGCACGGAGGGCTCCGTGCTGGTGGGCCAGTCTGTCCCCGGGAGGTACAGGGAGGGGGCACAGGCTGTGCAGAAAACTGCCTCACAGCGAGACCGGCTCCAGCTTTTTCAGAACTGTTAATGAGGTGTTCTTGCAAATTTAAATCCAATTTATTGATTTAAAGCAGATTTTAAAAACTGGGTTACATGTGTATGTACTACAAGTATTTTTGTGCAGCAGACCAGCCAAAATTGTATGGGGAGCGTGATTTTAATGCTGCAAGAGCTGAATTTTTTTTAATGTGAACTTGACAGGTGTCAAAGAGCCCGATATGAAATAAAAGATCCACTTCTAGCTGACAACAGCCATAGTCCAAAGGACTTGCTGTGAGGAGGGAAAGAAATATTTGTCTCTTGAAGGAGGGGAGAGTTGTCAACTGTAGTTTGGGTGAATATCCAACAACATAGGCTGCTGTTGTTAGCTGTAGTGGAATTGGGTAATTCCACCCCTAATACCGTAAGACATCAGATATCTTTTTAGTGCTTATACCTTTTAGCTTTCTTCATCTTTTATGTAATGAAAGAAAGGGTTGTTTAACAACTTTGAAACATTACTGTTAAATCACAAGCTGCTCAGTTGAGGCGGGGGAAATCCTTGTCTGTAAAACTTGAATCATTGTGGTGGATTACTTTAATTGAGTTGACTTGAAAGCTTTTGCAAGGGAAGAATTAAATACAGCTCCAGTGACTTAGCCTTTGATATGGGTAGTGTTGGTTATTACCAGTGCTGTGTTATTGCATCTGTATCTTCTGCCATCGGTCGAGGAACACGGCCGAAGCACAAGGGCCGGCTGGGAACCTGCCTGATGGCGCTCGCTCCTGACCCAGTAGCTTTGACGTGCCCGGGGAATGGGGCTGCTGGCTCCAGCCAAGCAGCAGGAATGTCTGCCTGTAAAAACTCAATGCAAACAGATTTTACACCTTTGGGAGATTATTTGAGCTTTTGGTATATTTGAACGTTTTGGAATATTTCAGCTTTTGGTGAAAAGGAAGGAAGAGGCAAAGGATGGAATTGCAGGTGTGGGGGGAGCGTGGAAGCAGCTGAGTGAGCAGCGGGACGAAAACATACTGAAGAGCCAGCCTGTGCAATTCATCTTGCTGTGTCAAGCGATGGTGAACATCAGCCACAAGATGGTTAGAAACTGAATGTAGATAGAAGACCAATGTTATGAAATTATTTTAAGATTATGAGGAGTTTAGCCTGTTCACTGGACAAGCCTGGCATTTTGGCTGTGAGACTTTCCTATCTTCCCGTGACTGTACATACCAATAAACCTACGGCGATAATTGCTATTTTCCTTTCTGAGTAATAAAGCCCTTGAAATGCAGTGGCTTGTGATTATGACAAACATTGAGACTTTTCTAAACCTTTGGAAGACTTCTGATTTAATTTAGATATTTGGGTGAACGTTCAGGCTGGGATTTCTTTATATCTTCTGTATTGCTGACCCATATTTGTGCCTTTGAACTCTTTTAGCTAGTAATATGGATGTCATAGGATAGAGATGCAATCTTTTTTGTGCTCAGCAGTGGTTGTGTTTAATCTCTTCTTTAGAGAGCTTAATAATGCAAAAGTACTGCACTGTTACAGAGCTTGCACCTTGTTGTATATTTACTTGTGCATCTCATCTCTTAAATACTGACTGAACTATTGTTCTAAGTACTGATTTACAGACGCTTCCACTCTCAGAAGTTAAGTGTCTTTTGCTGTTCATAAGTGCTTATATCATCTCCAAAATGAATTTCAGCAGTGGGGAAGGGAGATAAAAAGGCTGCCTTTCTGGAGAGTTGTTGAGGCAAAATGCAGATACTCACTTTAAACAGGAGAGATTATTTTTGGCTCTTGTCCAGTTTCCTAGGAAATGGACAGAAAGAAGCTTAATTTCTTATAGTCCACTGCAGCTGTGCTTAGGTTTTAATCAGCATACAAGCTTGATTAAAAAAAAAAAGCCAGGAAGTTCAGATTCTTGCCGAGTTGTCTGTGTTCTTTGGAGCAGAAATTGGGTTTTACTGCTAAGTGGGCTAGCAGAAGTTTACAGACATAAGTTAAGTATCAAGAATGGTGCTGACCGAAGTGTCAATAACCCTGCAAAACTTAGTGAGTGGGCAAAAACGGTTGCAGGTTACCTTCCTTTCAGATGAACACAAGGTCGTGTAATTTAGTGTATACAGGGAAGAGTAGTCTAAGCTGTGTCTGTGCAATGCTGAGCTTCAATCTGGCAGGTGGAACACAGGGAAGAGAGCTTGCAGTCTCTGCTGACAGATCTCTGAAATCATTGGCTCAGCGTGCAGTGGCAGCCAAAAAAAGTCAACAGTACGCTGGGCTTCCCTGGAAGGATGCTGAGAAGAAGACAGAGGACATCATTATCCTGCGGTATAGACCTTGGTGTGCCTCTACCTCACAGCTCTGGTGTGAGAAGAGGTAGAGCAGAGCTGGAGAAAGAATAGGGGAGGGCAAGTAAAATGTCCAAGAGGATTGAGCAACTGTTCTAGGAGGAAGAACTATGAAATCTGGACTTCCTCACTTTGGAGAGGAGAAGGTGTAGAGTAGAACAGATACTGTTGAAGTTTATAAAAACCTGAAAGCAGTGGATAAAGGGAATTTGGAATTGGTATCTAAGAAATAATGTAATACTTGTGGTAGAAGCATTTGATGAAACTAGTAGAAAAAGTGTTTAACTTAAATACAAGCAGTTACTACTTGATGTAGTGAAAAGTGAATTCCCGAACATGCTACCTGTGGAGACAGGTCAAGGGACTAAACCAGGGAACACACCAAAGAGCGCCCCAGATAAGAGGGGGACGCGCAGCCCCGCTGAGGCTTCTGGGCTGGGCAGACCGTTGGGCTGCTCGGGGCATCTCACAACCTTTCAAAGACGTGAGTCTTCCACTCCATTCTCCGCTCTCTGGCAGCGCGGCACTTCTGTTAGTGGGGCAGCAGTATTCCCATGACAAATCTCGTTTTCAAGTCTTTATTATTTTTGTGGATTTTAGATCCAAGCCAACATTTGCAGTGTAAATTCTCGTCTTGCCTGTAGTTTATTACAAGATTTTGTAGTAATCTGCTGGAAATTTCAGATTTAGAAGTTTGAGCCAAAGTGACTTCTTTTCCTGTCTCTTCCTGTTTTTCAAAGTTGCTTCATTTTGTAAAGGACTTGTGTGTGTGATATAGATCAGTAAATGCATGTGTAAATTTACTGCTTACTATGAACTGTAATTGGCAAGGGTAGGAATATAGCAAATTGAGAATGTGAATGATAAAATACTGATACTGTATCCTTTAATTTATTACCTGTATTACCCACACTCTACGTTTTCCACTCTGTTCTCTCTCCTTCATGAGTTGTGTTTTCACTAGACTGGCATTTTCCTACTCTGATGAATTAACTGTCAATTGAAGTTAGTGAGATAAATCAAAACAAATGGACACACTGCTCCATATTGACTTTCTCACTGCCTGATTCTGAAAACCACTTTTGGAGCCCTGTGCTGCTATTATGCTCACTTGGTTCTAAGCAAATGTACAAGAAAGAAGGAATTGGGGGAGGTAGGTGCTTAATAGCCATCAATTACATTTTCACTAGCTTTGTTCTATCTAGGATCTTGTCAGCAATGAGATCTGTGCCATTTACCTGGAAAGAAGGCACTTGGCATGGTGTCAGAAAATGGTTTCTTTTATTTGTGCAAGTAGATGAGTGATGATCAGGCACCCAATAACGAGGATCATCTATGTCCCTGATTAGACAAACCAGTATACTGAAGTGATTGGTAAACCAGATCTGAAGTACGGACGTGTTTAAGGCTGTTATATCTTGCAGACACAGTAAAACTCTCACAGTAAAGAACACGTGGTTGCATGGGTACAGGCATTCATTTTATTGTCCTCAGAGTTAGAACTGTGTGATAGAAAAGTGATTATTTTTAAATAATGAGAATAGAAAATCCATCTACATGTTGTAAGCAGTGCTACTGCAGGGCTGTGTGGATCAAATACCAGCCATACCTCTGGCTGACCTTAGTTACTCTGCATGGTTTTCGGGAAGAAGAACAAGCAGATGCCTGTCATACAGCAAGTGCTGAAATGCTTCTGTTATTTGTTTACTTGTATCTTAAACATCTGCACCTTAATACTTGGCTTTGAAATGCATTCTGTATCAACCAGATTATTTTTTCATAGCTATCTCCTGATCGTGTGTTATGTCTTCCTGTGTAACCAGCACCACGTTTAGCAAATAAATTTAACGCCTTCTCACCTGGAAGAGATCTTACAAACTTTAATTCAAGAAGTAAAAGGTTAAAAAAATGTAGGTGCAGAGGAATGGATGGTGGAAAGGGGTAAAGCCTCTCAGCAGTAGGTTAATTGGAGAGTGGAATACCAGTGTAGATGGGAGCACATAGTTTCCTTGGACAATGTGCTAAAGAACTGGGAGCTGGGAAGGACCAGCTGGGATTGTTAGTGAATTAGCTGAAGTCAGAAACTGCTGAATGGAGCAAAGAAGTAAAGGGGAAATGAAGGTTAGGGTATAATTCAGTCTAAATTAGGTGGGCCATTCACAAAGCATAAAAGGGCTCTGAGCTTCCTTTCTTGGGGAAAATGGGTAGGAAAGCTCACTTTTATTTGGATGCGTGTTGAGTGGTTGATTTTAAGAATGTGCATACCTAGAGCCTACTTTTTGGAAGTGCATTATCCCACATGAGTTTGGAGGAAGCATTGAAAATGCCATGAGCCTGAAAGACAACAGATTTAGGGAGAAAGACTCACAACCGTTATGCTACAAAAGCCTGTAATTTTAATCTCCTATGAACTGAAACAAATTATCTTCATTTATACTGTCTTTGCTTGCTTATTATTAGTGATGAAAACCTGTATCTGATCACCTCGGAATTCTGGGTGCTTGAAATCCACTTGGGCTTTGGCCCATCTCTACTTGTTATTTTTGAAGAGATTTATTATAGCATTTGTGTACTTTTATTAATTTCTGAGTTTTGTTTCTAAATGGTTATACCATTGAAAGTGATGTGGCAGACAGCAAATGTTCTTGGAGACTGTATTTGTTCTACCTTAAATTATGAAACAATAGGGAAGCCCCTCTCTTGCATGAATTTAATATACTAACAGTTAATTTCAAATGATACCTCAGTCAAGCATAAGGCATTGAACATGCAAGGGGAACTGTTAGGTGGTTTGGTGAAGCTCTGTAAAATCTCATGAACTTAAGCAAAATTAGGAACAAAGGCAAAAAACATTTATTTATTTGTTGTTAGGAAATGCCAAGTCTAAAAGCCTCCATGACATTCAGTGATATAAATCTGTAGTGGTTAACTTGTGGCCTTACCGCAACCAGAAGAGTCTGGGATGAATGGGAGCAGCTCAAGCCATTGGCTGACAGTGCCGTTGCTACGTTCACAGTCAATGTACCCATTTCAGCATCCATTTTCTTCACCGAAATCCTGAAGGAAGGAATGGATTTGCAGCATCCTTTGGAGATCAACATATGTTGATCGACAAATGTTGACCATTCCATATGAAGTGGATAAAAACATTTCAAAGCTGAGGGCTTCTCAGAGCAGCCTGCTAGAAGAATCTTCTCCTTGTCAGAGCTGACCCGTGCCTCTGTGCACCAGAAGTGTGTAATGATCAGGTACACAATCACCTGAGTCACCTCTGGTGGCTTCAGTTAATTCATCTATTGAACAGTATCTTTGGACCGGGGTAAATACAAACAAGATGCTAAGAAGTTTATGCGGGGTGCACACTTAGTACAGGATCAGAGAGGTAAATGCAAAGGAAGTTTGTGGTTACAGATGTTTTTTCTTTATCAGGTTAAAAAAGATACCTTCCAGAGACACTGGTCTGTGGTGCATTGCTCTCTAATTGAGTGGGAAGGGTTTTGCTGCATCGCTTCTGGTATTGTGGCATTAGGTTTCTATGGAGACCTTCCAACTCGTTTGCCCTCAATTTCCTTAGTATCCCCCAGAAGTGCATCATCCATCTGATGACAAAAACTCATCATTTTTCAACTTTGCGGATATTGCAAAGCTCCTTAGAGATCAGCGTTACTCTGATCTGCGTGTTGCCTGTGAGTGCAAAGTGATGGTAACTTCTATGTAAGTGATGTGGTCTTTGTAGCTCCCCAGACAGATAATACCAAGAGTCTGTTTTACAAACCTGGGTGATGCTGGATGCTCTGTGTATTATGAACCTACCTGCAGAGACATTGTGCTGGATCACTAATAAGATAAAGCCTGTCTGGCTGTTGGTATTCTGGTTTTATCACACCTAAAATGCTTGATAAGGAATGTATTACGTGGCTGATTTTATCAGTGGCCATTACAGAAGTGCTGTGGCTGGAGGTGGAACTTCTTTCCCCTCCCGCCGTACCTGACACAGCCCGGGCTCATTTCTGTGTTCCCTCTAAAGGCTCATGTCAAGCCCAGTCAATTCAAATGAGATTCAGAACTGGAGCAGCGATAAGTGTTCAATCAAAGTATTTGATAAATCACTTAAACAATCTTGCAGATTGCAAATTCTGTAAATGCAAGTTCTGCACTTATTCAAAACTAGTGAATGTGACAAGACCAAGAGACAGCAAAGTCAAAACAGCAGGAAGAAAAACTCAGATTCTTTGAGATTAAAATACCAGCAATTTAAGTGGCAAGCAGGTAGGACTGTGCTGCTCGTGTAGGTTTCTAGCCAACACTTGAGCATTTACGACGAGAATATACAGATGGGATAAAGAAGAGAAGGCTGATTTGATGATTGCAGCATAATTTTGCCTTTACTTTGGGGTATGTGTGTTTCCCTTAATATCTTGAATGGCATAATTTAGATGGTCAGGAAAGTTTGCTCTCTTATTAAACAGAATGACAAGTGACTGTAAAAGTAGGAGAAGGGAAATCTCAACAAACCCCAGATTGCTTTGAACACTAAACAATTTTTCTTTGGTTAGTCAGATTGCAGCGTGAGCTTCCTCAGGGGGAATTTATTCTGGTAAGTGTCTCCACATAAAAGGTGAAAATAAAGTGTTGAAACAAACTCTTTGACTTGACTTTAAACTGGTTTGTTACCTGCTGCAGCCATGAACCTTTCCAACTATGTATTTAATGATATTTTTTGGCTACAATTTTGATTATCTCAAAGAAATATGGACGAAATTAAAGCAATTTTTTTTAGTAGCTTCCAGAATGAAACCTTGTGTTCTCTCCTTTCTGCTAAACCCTTAGTAGTGAAAGAAGTTCAGGAGATTATGATGGGAGGGGAATGCAGTTATTGTCAGTACCGACACAAAGGCAACAAGCAAGATTTGAAAGTTTTCATGGTTACCAGAAAGAAGATGAAAAATTGCATTATTTTAGACCGCAGCTAGTGTTGATGTTCAGCATTTTGGTCTAAAAACAGTTTGTTGTTTTTGTGACTAATTCAATGTTCTCTCACCATCTTTGTCCTTATTTGTAATACTAGGGGTGTCTGGTTTTATTAGGATCCTGGTGTCAAACTTCTGTTTACGGTGTATTTTGCTTGCTTCCACCACGGATGTACTTCTGATCCTCAGAAATCAGGAGTTTGATCGCTCTCTGTTAAGGTTACAGTAGGAGCCAGTTGACCTGATATTTGTGCTGGTCTCCTCCCAGGCGTTTCTTTCCAAGGCCGTTAGCAAGTGGCCGATCTCTTTGTCTCCTTTTCCCCACCTCTTTTACTGCAGATGTGAAATGGCTTAATTGGTGCTTAAAACACGCCTTCTGAAAACATACACATCTATTTTCAGACAGCACGAGGCCTGCTGCATGGAAGTTTTTAAGGACTTTTGAGGTTCTTGAATGAAAACTACTGCACGAATCGCAATGTATTACAAATTATGTGGGACAACATTTTGTCCATGATGTTGGACAGATTTGCATTGTGCTGGACTTAAATACATACATACTTATATATGGGTGTATATACATACACACATACTTAAACCTCCCAAACACAAATGCTAAAAGGTTCCTAGAGCATCACTTCTGTGATAGACTTGGCGTGACCTCCTGGTCTCTGAGAATGTTTCAGGCAATTCTCTCTTAGTTAAGCTAGTGCTCCAAAAGCTACCAAAATACGAATGGTTTTAGTAAATTAATAAAGATTTGCATTCCAGACCAGTAGCTACTGAAATACCTTATTCTATGAGGAAAAAAAAAAATTGAAACTACACTAAAATCTACTTCACTCATGTGGATATAATCGTTAAAAAAAATTCCCCCTTAACTTGAAACTGATTTTTGCTCTTATAAAAAAGGTAATTTTTAAGACTTGCTAGCAGTCATTATTCTTTCTCCTGTAAAATATGTATGTTTAGCACATTGAACACATATTAGTTAATGGAAATCAGCAGCTGTAAGGATTCATATAAAACTATCCAGTATGCACAAGGCAGAATTATTTTTAAACCTCGGTTTTCTTGCATGATGCCAGTGCCTTTACTTTCTGGTATGCTCTGTCGAGCAGATTTGGAGAGGTTAAGCTCTGTGTGTGCGTGCGAGCGTGTGTGTGCATGCGTCTGTTGTTTCTTTCTTCTTGAAATGCTTCACCACAGTAGGCAAAATGGATGAAACATAGAAAAAGAGAGACAATAAATAGTTTCCTAACCTGGCTTGGATAATAGAGAAAGTTCGTTAGATTTATTAATCCTCATTTTCCTTTGGACTGTCAGGCTTAGAGTGACAGTAAAAAAGCTTGTGACGACTTTGGCTAATTTGCACTCCATTCACTTTCTCATGAAAACCCATCAGGATGACTGAAGAACTGCTCTGCAATTGACCTTATTCAATGGCAGAGTGATATACTGGGAAACAGGCCAGTTTTTACAATGCCGAAAAGAGCAAATTGGACGGAATCTTTGTTCCTCTCTTTTTTTCCCTTTCCTTTTTATGCCAGTCTTGCTCTAGTTAAGCTCTCTCATTTGTTCCAGCAGTAGCTCTAGGGCTCAGGTCACCCTCTGTGGCTGCCGGTGCAGGTGATCGCTGGCCTGCCTGTCGTGGAGGCAGGGAGAGGGAGAAAGGGGAGCGCTGGAAGGCTGCCGCAGCGAGAGGGTCTGACCCTGCGCCCAGCCAGATGTGGAGGGGCAGGAGCCTGGCTGTGTCTCTGCACGCAGAGATCACCGGTGCTCGAGCAGGCTGCGTGCATCGAACAGCCGGGAGGGGAGCGGGACCCACGCGTGGGATTTCCGTGAGGCGTTAAAGCCGGTGGCTGGCTGGTGGTGGTCACGGCAGATGAGACATGGGCGAGATTCTGTACTCGTCTGTGACACTTCTGCGTTCCTTTTACACGCACGCCAGTAAAACCAGGACCGTTCGCGAAGGGAAAATGAGACGTCCTTGGCGTGGCCAGCAGGCTGGTAGCGAGAGCTCTGGCGTAGGGTGTAGGGACAACTGTCCCCTTAAAGGAACATTTAATGTTTTATGCAAAAGAGAACAGCCGTGAATGAGGGTCTGAGTCAGATTAGCACATGAACAGTCACTAGTCTGGCAGATACCGAATTTATCTGGAGCGGTGGAGAAAGGCAAAACAATTTGAATTTGAGTCTGAGAACTGGGCTGTAGCTGTTTTGGGGTGGATTCTCTCTCTGACTGAAATTACTGAAACTGCAGCTTTGTTTCCAGGTTTCACCAAGTGAGGTTTCTGTAAAGATTTCTGACTAGCGCGATATTGCTATTGATGTTTTCAGCAGTAATAATTCCAAGGTGTGCTGCAGGTCCTGTCTTTGCTGTACAAAACATGCTGTATTTCACTCCTCAGCAGCAGGTTTTCACTTGGTGGCTACCGTGTTCTTGATGCGTCACCGTGTTCGATGAAGCCCTTTCGAGGACGCTCACTGAACAGCACACAGAGCAGCTTTCAGGTGCCTTTTGAGCCCTTGGGTGACCGTTCTGTTCTGTCTGAGCCAGCAGCCTTGATCTTCCTTTGCAGAGGGCAGGATCCAACAAGACAGGCAGAGGAGTTGCTAGCTCAAACGAATGCTCTTCAATTGCACCTTGAAACAGCAGAATAAGCAAACAATCTATCTTCCACGTACTAGAAAGAGACGTGTGACAGCTGCCTGCTTTATCTTACGCTGTGTTGATGCGCCCATCTTGTTTATCCTCATCATCCACGGTCTCGCCGTGGGCAGTTCCCAGATCACTGGTGCACAGCTCAGCACGCTGGGAACAGGAAAGACCCCCAGTCAGCCCTGGAGCGGGGTGGGGAAGAGTCGTGTCTGTCGACCCTTCTGCCTCAGGCTCCTTGGCCGGCCTCCTGCTGCTACTCAGAATCTCTGTCCCCAAAAAGGACTGTGGGCCAACTGGAATGGCACCTTGGGGCTTTATCTGTAATCCTAGGCCAGATGGCATGCCCGGCTTTTATTGTTGGCCTCCTTGTAATTTGTATCGGGTTATTTAACACTGTAAGGAATTCCTTGATTTTACTTCACCAACGGATTAAGCGCATTGTAGGCCCAGAGTTCTGAAGGGGAAGGTGGGTTTCCTAAAAAAAAAAAAAATAATTTAAAAAGCCACACCACATCTCCCAAACTTTCATCTGACCAAAAACATCTCTGGCTTTTCAGTGCATGAACGTTACTCTTTTCTGGCCAGCATCAGTACTTCTGATTTATTCGCATGAGAAAATAAAAGACATCCTACTGAAATAACAGGATTTGGAAAACTCTCTTCTCTCTCCAAAGAGGTACCAACCTAGCCCTCCCCGGACACCAGAAAACCTTGGTCTGAAGGTGCTTTTTAAGCACAGTCGTACGTGTTTTGGACTCCTGCAGAAAAGGCTGCGAACCGCGGGGTATTTAGGGTTTGAAAGCAAACCAACAGGGTGGAGACTGAGGTATGTGTGAAAGAATAGAGGAAGCAGCAAAGCTTTTTCTGCCGATGCTTTTGGGGGCAAACGTTCACACGAAGGAAAGGGTTATATTGACACAACGGGTCTTGACGTGCAGGATAAACCCGGCGAGAGGTGTGATGCTCTCTGGAATGCCCCGCTGTCACTGTTAGGGCTTTCTCGTGATACAAGAAGTCTCTCCAGCTCTTTCGGATCTGTCACGGTCCATGGCCCCGAGTGGTGTGACTTCCGCCGCTCGCTGTTTCCACATACTGCGCGGAGTCGCTGGCATCGCTCGAGTCTTCTCTCTGTCATCTCCTTGCCCTCCTCCTTCTGGTGCCCTCAGGTCCTCCAATTTCCCCTTCTCTCTCTATCAAATTCTGCCCATGTCCGCACCCTCATTAATCAATGTCAAGTCACAGAGTGTACAACAAGGGCTGTATTCTTCAACTGCCCCCTCAGCCCTCATACATCCCATTGTTCCAAAAAACTGATTCAGATGGCAAGAAAACAGCCGATGCAGCACATAAAAGAGATGAGACAGAAATGAAAAGAATCAAGGAGGGGGAAAAAAAAAAAAAAAAGAGGAGGCATTTTTTTGCCCTGAAACACTCGAATAAATACTCGGCAATGATAATTTAAATTATTCATACATTTATGAAAACATCCATTGAAAAGTGAAGTGTATGATGCTCTTTGTCTACTTTACTTGTCTCTTGTTTGTGATTAACCTTTACTGTAACTTGGGCTGGCAGTGCCACGATCACAAAGACCAGACTTTTCCTTCCATGGGAAAAAATGTTTCATCGTATCCAAATGAAAAATTAAGTGGAGGTATTTAGTGCTGATGTGGCAATTTGTTGCAAAGCATTAAAGATGCAGTATTATCCATGTCTGTAGTCCAAACACTGCCTATTAAAAAAAAATAAAAAAATAGACAAAGCCAGCTTTTAGCAGCGCGTTCCCTTACAGCGTAGTTTGACATATATTCTACTTCCAGTACCATGACGTCCTTCAGGAGCCAGAGAGCTTGACACCACGCAGTGTGCGGGATGTGCTGCCCTCAAATGAAGAGAATCTGTATATATATGAACGCATACAAAGAGAGTCTCAAATAAAGGAATTTCAAAATCAACTCAATTATTTTAATTACAGCTCCTAAGATGTGCAAACTGTGTAAGACTTACTCATAGAGTAGCATTAATAATTTAATCAGAAAATGTGGGACATTTGAGACCTGACAGTCTGTGACAGTCCAGGCAACCTTTCTTTTGCCTTTTAGATAGACTTTTTTGCTCAGACTTTGTGGTCACTGCCTTACCTCAGTTTGTGGCAAGATGAGTAGTAGAATATTAAATGCCAATAGTGATAAACAATCCAATATCAGGAATTACAATAATAATTGGAGAGGTTTTAGAAAACCCAGATCTGTGGGGATTGTGTTCTCTTGGTGTATCTCTGCAGTTCTTACTTTTCTGCAGAGACCAAGAGGAACAGTCAAAGCAAAGCTTCTCTTGTAACATTTGCGTCTTGCTTGTAATTCATCAAATTTCTATCCAGCTTCCAAACCAGAGAGGTCTGGATAATGTCATATAATTTATAGATAATCATCCAAACATTTTTATTCTCAAGCGAACATATAAAGGCATTTATGCCTTTCCATAACTGGTTGATTACGTGGGAGGGGGAGCCATTGTCTAGCAGTCAAAGCCAAGGGATTTTAAGCAAAGATCTAGTTACTCTTCTGTTGACTCTGCAGTTGACTCTGTGTGTGACCTTGGACATGTCACTTATACTCTGAATGCTTCACTTCCTTCTGCAAATGGGTAGGACAGTTTTGAGTACACGCAGAAAAGTGTGTCTGGAACTTCGTAAAGCATTTTGAGATTTCCCTCCTAATAGGTGCTGTTGGGTCTTGGCAATTGAAACTAACAGTGCTCTGCAGTAGTGGGCTTTTGTTAAGCATTATTATTGTGGCACTCGGGAATTTTGTAGGTTTTCTTTCATGCCTTTTTCAGTCACTTTCCACTTTTGCATTTTGTCTTCCAGTTCTTAGTTTTTCTACCTAGCAATTTCTGTACAAAATGACTCTAAAATTTTTTTTTTTTTGCATCTATCTTGTCTAGGATTTACCGGTTTTGTATTTTAATACTGTCTCTGGATTTGTCTTTTGCTGAGGTGAAGCATGTGCCCTTGTTTCAACAGAAAACATTTTTAGTAAATCCACTAACGGATAAATCTACTAAGAGGGGCTGTCAGCCATAGGATACAGTATTTATATAGAAAGTGTGGTGGAAAACTGTATATTAAAAGAGGAAAGGAGCTGGAGCAAGGGTCCTAAATCAAACTCCTGGCAATGTACTGTCTTGGTGTGTATTTCTTGCTAGGCTGTGATTCCTTTTTCTTGGAAATTCTCCAGAACTTCCTGGCTCAGTGAGCTGGGATACTTTTCAATGTACTGGATATATGGAGCAGTGGGCAGACTTCAAACGGGTCTGAGATTTTTTCGGGGTATGGAGAGCCATCCAAAATACTGGTTCCTTTTCTCAGCTGATTTGCATAAATCCTCCTTCACTGCTTCCAAGCCTTTCTGTAGTTTCTGAGCAAGAAACGGGCATCAGATCCCTCCCTCCCGTTCACACGTTGTCTTTGGGATCAGCCGGCCAGATGCAGAGCCCGGTTGTCCTGTGGCAGGACACTTTGCGCCTCGGCTCTGCTCACTCCTTCGTTAATGAGTGGGCAAAGATCTGGCCGTGCCCAAGGAGCCCGGGTTGTGCTAGTTGGCAGGAGGAGCTGTGGGGAGGATCATCTCCTGTGCGTGCACACCCGCAAAAACACCCCCAAGCTTCGCAGTTTTAAGTCTGGATGAAGATGGCTCAGTTGGGTCTCATTCTTCCAAGCACAAAGTCATCCTGTTACTTGATTGTCGGTGCCCACGGTTTATAGGTAACCGTTACAACTCCTTTTTCTGCTCGGCCTTTCGAGGCTGAGGAATTAAAAGTACTTTTTTCAATTCCTCGCCTGAGCGCGGTTTAGAACTGATGACTGCATAATCCGCTCCCTCCGTGGCTGTTGGAGGGCACGGCTGGGTCCCGCGGGCGCGGGTCTGTCCCGGCCCCGCTCCGCGGCGGGCGCGGGCGGCTGTCCCCCCCGGCAGCCCCCAGCACGCTTTGCCCATAGAAGGGATGGAGATGCCGTGGTGTGCAGTGCTCCCTCCTCCCGCCCAGCCACCAATGCGGGCTCTGGGAAGGTAGCCAAATGCCACTGAGGACACTGGAGCAATAAATCATCCTCCTTCCAACATCTGCAGGCCCCAAAGGCTAGCCCCTTGCCGATGATGATCTTGCCTCCCACCCCCTGCTTTTTATCCTGTCCCTCTCTGACAAAACACCTATTGTCACAGCCTGAGTGAAGAAGAGTCCTTTTTCCTTTACAAAGGCCCTCTGAAGCCAAGTTGTGAGCTGCCAGAGAAGATGCCTATGTCTCAGCGGGGAGTCTATATCTCACTCTTTTTCTCTGTAGTTCATACTTTTTCTCTCTCACGGGGGTCACCCAAAGCCTTTCACTCTGGCTTCATATTCACATAAAGACATCAAGAAAAAGAAAAACCACACCAGAAAGAATTATTAGGCATGGCTGTCAAATGCTTTATGGGGGGGTGCAGGGGGAAAGAACAGTAACTCTTTATGTGCTGGCATTGTTGTACGAGCTAATGTACTACTGCTGAGTGCAGTTTGCAGGAAGACATTACGTGCCGTAGGGATTACAGAGACGTGTTAAACTAAAATGTTGTATTTCAGCAAAAGGGCATTTTGTTTTCATTTCTAGTCCCTTAGCAGGTTATTCTAGATAAGAGGAGGCTCTTTCCTGATCCTGCTTTCTCGAAGAACTTTTTTTTTATTTGGAGAAGCCTTTACTGACTGCCGTTTGCATGCCATTTCTTAACTGCAGTGATTTTTAGGATCAGGTAGATCGAACTGTCCCCAGTCCACTGTTACACGTGAAAGGAGTTTAAAAATCCAGACACCGTCACCACCAAGCCCTGCCTGAAGTATTAATATTTCCTCATTGAACGGGCAAAGGTGCATCAGTGCAAAAGAAGCTGGAAAATGGCAGAGCAGAGCCTCCTTGCCCCTCGTCCTTGGCAGCAGAGGGACACTGAGGCGGTGGCTGCGCTTTGTGTGTGTTCAGAGCACAGCCGCCGTGCTGGTACGCGGATTTGGAATTACGGAATTGCCCATTTGTGGCAGGTTAACGCTGGAAAGCATTCCTGAATCTGGTACCCATCGCTCTCCACCGTGCTCGTAGGGAGCTTTGGAGAGCTGTGAGCTGAAGGCTTCGCAAACAAATCGCCTGCCCAAGGTTCATCCAGATGCCACGTAGCCGTGTATGTTTTTAACCCTTTGAAGCTGTGTTCCTCTTCTTTGCTTACTGGGAAGTGGGCAAGCTGTGCTAGGCACTGCTTTAAGAAGACCCTGCTGCCTTGGAGAGGAAGATAAATTAAAAACTTCATTTAATCCTTTGGAAGGCTGAGACTGTAAAGTTAACAGTCGAGTAACCTATTAAAATTTACAGTGCAAGGCATCAAAACAGAAGAAAAGTGCACATGTATAAAGTTTAAAGCATCCTTATAAAAAGCCGGAAACCTAACACTGCATTCCTACAAATTATTCCCTTAGCAAACATTTTTATTTCCAATTAGTAAAAGAAAAATTGCTAATTTGCTGCAGTTGGACAGGCCTGACGTCTCAATCTGCAAAGTGTCAGTGCTGTGAAAGGAAATGTTTCACACTGTGCTGGAGAGAGAGAGCAGCTCTAAAGAGGGTCAGGGCATTGGGCCCAGAAACCAGATTGACTGGCCATAGTGCTAAATTACTCACACAAGACATACATTGTCTGCGGTGCCAGCTACAGAGTACTCACTTTCTCATTCTTTCCCTTTTTTAGTTGGTGCTTGTGGGGGAGGTGAGGGGATGGCAGGGTACAGCGGGAGGGGGGCACGGGAGAGAAGAGGAGGAGGGCTGTCTTCGGCAGCAGCCCAGTGTATGGTCTCATCCTCTGCTCCTGGCTGAAGGCAGAGGCCCCCGGCAGTGGCAGCTATTCCATGGACTAAGGTTACTGTTGTGCTGGAGATAAAGGCTCAGGTTGTTGGTGAACAGCCCCTCCACATCCCTAACAAAACAAAGTCACCCAGCAGCAGCAGTTGTTTTCTAATGATAGCAGTAGTATTCCTGGGTATTGCTTGTGTAAGGAGGAGGTTTGTATGATATGTCTTACCCACGTGAGGAGCGTCATCCTTGAGAGCTGCTGGAGGATGCCACCGCTGTGATGAAGGGGCAAGGAAGGAGCAGGGAGAGAGCAGAGCAGGTCTGCAGGGGCAGGGAAGGCAACTAAAATGTGTGTGTTTTCCAGCACTGTTGTGGTTCTCTGATTAAAATACCCATGTTGTATTTACTTCATGGTCTCATTGAGAGTCCTTGAATGCAGACACTCTTTTGAGTGTATTGTAATACCTTGCCCAGGATGTAAATCTGGATTTTATGAAACTCTTTAGTGATCTATATCATCCACACTGACTAAAGAGTGGTCACTGAATCTTTTCTGAGAAATTCAGAAGGCACCAGCTTTGATTTTTATGGCTTCACCATGGTATTTTCCTGTTAATACAGCTGCATTGAGCAGAGCTGAGACTAACAGATTGATGTGGCTCATTTTTATGTTATGCAGGCTGGTATCTGAATTTAAATAATTATTATAATTGTTTTATTAATCATGTGTTGGGAAAAAACCGAGACAAGGATCAAGTTCACAAATAATTGCTACTTTCTAATGGCAATCTTATTATCTGCCTGTGAAAAAGTTTTGGTTCCTATTTGCCCCTTCCTTTTCCTGTTCCTATTTCCCCCTTGCTGCTCCCACCCCACCTTTTGCTCTAATTCTGTGTATGGTGAGGACTAATTAGCTGAAGATGGAGCAGGGATATTGAAGGTGTGAAGAGCTTGTAAGCTTTAGACACATATTTGATTCACCATGATGGGCACCGTGCTGCAGCACTTGGATAGATAACCGGGACAAACTTTGTACGCTTCTTAATAAGCAGCTTGAAAGTAACATTTTATTTTGCTAAGATACTGGTACTTCTTGTAGACCAACTTCTGCGTGCTAGACAGACATCTTAATTTCTCTTTCCTTTCTGCAAGGAATCAGCATGAGGCAAACACTGATTTATTTGTGCTAAAAATCTTGCATGTGGACACAGAATGCCAGTTAATCTGGCGGAGGAGACTAATTTACAGAAGTAGCTTTTAGTTTTGCCTGGAAAGAAGCTATTGCACCTTGACATAACAGTCTCCACAGCCCCTTTCCCAACTAGACAGGTCCTGCGTTTCTTTCTGCTGATAATCCCATCAGGACCTTTGTTTTCTGATAAAACTAGATTCCACTGGAGAAACCTAAACACATTAGAGGCTCCATTCCACCCTCTGCATACTTCTTGAAACCTGCCCTGCGCTTCCTGTGCGTTAAACAGAGCAGATGCCTGCCCAGCTCCTCTGTGGCATGGCCCAGGCCAGCCATCACGGTTATTGCTGATAGCTGTGTCCAGCTGCCGTGATAACACAGTAACATTTTCAATGTGTCCCTATTGAAAAAAAAAAGGACCTTGCCTTTAATCAGAGAAGTCTGAAGTACAAATGTGACCGTTTCTTTTTGTCAGGAATGAAGATGCTGTTCTTTAGAGTCCAGGTTGCAGCTTCTTCATTCATGGGAATCTCAGCAGGCAGTTATTTATGATCTGATACGAAAACAGTACCACTCAGTCGAGATGAAGAAAGGGAGAGAGAAAAAGCCATTTATTTTGGGTTCCAGGTCTGAATGTTACAGGATGGAAGGCCAAATGTGTGATTCCTTTTTGAGCCAGGCCCTTCGCAACGCTGACTGCCAGAACAGGCAGCTCCAGCGCTTCTTGCATGAAACCAAGCCCATCGGTGAATCCAAGAGTTAGTTTCCTTTGAAGAGGCACATTCTAGGATCTCGTACAGGGAGGAAAGGAAAGGAAAGAGTGATTCAAACTTCTGGGAGGATTTAGGAAGTTGTTGTTGGGGCTGGGTGGAAAGATGTGTGAGCCACAGTCTGTGCTTGAGTGAGTAAGTGACCGCAGTTGCCTCTATTTCAGTTTTCATTTGCTTTGCCTTTTCTGGGCAGAACTTTGCCCCATACAATTGGAAGAATAATTTTAAGAAGAAACTTGTATGGGAAGCAGCAATAAATGCTCAGAAAGTTCTTCCTAGGTTTTTTATCATTATCCTGCTATCCAAAGAATGCAGTGAGTGAATAGTGGTGGCCTGAGCTCCTCGGGCTGCTCGGCTGGCTCGCTGCGACCTCGTGTGTGCGTCGCTTCAGGGAGGAAAGCGTTTGTGGACAGTCAGTGCCGAAGGGAGTGGTATCACGGTTCACAAAATTTTCAGGGTGTAGGAATTTGGTTATTTTTCAAGTCGAATGAAATAAAAAACACCAAGTGCCCTCAAGTCACTTGGTCATTTCTTGTTTCTTTGTGAACCGGGGAAAAGAGAGTGCTCAGAGCACGAGCCAAGCGTGATCCGGGGTGTGCTCTCTCA
The DNA here is from genome assembly GCF_013368605.1 of Nyctibius grandis. NCBI lineage: Eukaryota > Metazoa > Chordata > Aves > Nyctibiiformes > Nyctibiidae > Nyctibius > Nyctibius grandis. The sequence goes on from NC_090674.1 coordinate 7,563,077, forward strand.
GCGTGTGCGCAGACATGGACATACACCCCCGCCAGGAGCCAGACACGGCGGCAGCGTTAGCCTGAACACGGTGTTCCTCCTGCGTCCCAGTGCACACGCTTTTTTCTCAGTTCTGTGGGCCTGGAAGCAGTCCAGGGACTTTACATATGCAAACACCTTCACCTCGAGCTGCTGCTCCCATCAGCACGGGAGCACTGTCAATCAGTCCGCGCACGTGGAGCAAGGCGGTAACCCCGCCGCAGAGGGTTACTTTGAACTTGTTCCCGTGCATCTGAGAGCTTGTGATGTGTGCTGAGGAGGGAGGTCAGTGCCTGCCGTCATATGGGGCTTCCTGCTTTTTTTTGTCTTCCTTTTTATTTCCCCCTAGACCTTCAGTGTCATCCTTCAAGTCAAAAAAACACATTCATGTTCTCTACAAATTGTTGCTATAATTACAACTGTGCGTGGCCACACAGAGATCCTTTGGAAACCAGATTGTCACATTTTCTAACCTCTGCTGCAGGGGTAGTGGCTGGCCACATAAACTTCACAGTGCATGTATTTATCTTTTTGTGGAAATAGCCTGGATGTTCAGAAACAGCCAAGCAAATTGGCCTTGATCTGTAGTTTTAAGAAGAATTTGTCCTGATTCCCTGTTGCTTGTGGTCTTTCTCATATTCTTTTTTCTCAGTGAGCTTCACAGTTCAATAAACCAGCACTGGCTGCCCTGACGCGTGGCTGGTGGTTGTGGGGGCCCACACGTCCAGTGCTGGGAAACACGTTCCAGCAGCAGGAATCTCCAGGGGACTTTTCTGAAGCCTCCACTTTGGCAGCCAAGTGGAGGTGCCGCTGCCATACCGGTGTGGAGTACTTTTCTTACCTGCTCTTACAGGTCAACCAAGGGTGGGTCTAATAGTCTGAAGGGGACCTTTAATAAAAACCCAAGGGGTTGCAGGAATCGTGTCACTTGTTCTTCCGAGTCCTTGTCCCAGAATGATGTTCTGGTGAACCTGAGCTATTAGAGTTGACTTTTCAAATAGGGGTATGTCAGAGACTCGTAACTGGTATTCACCCTGGTTTGATGACCGGATTTAAGCCTGGATTATTACATTCTGCATTCTCAAGTGCAGCCAACGCTATCAAATGGAAATGCTACTTTAATATTTGCCCTTACGTCTTCTGCAGGTTTGCTTTGGGTTGTTAGATTCTTCCTGTGGTTCCTCTCTGAAGCTGGGCACATTTCAATTAGTGTTTAATAGATCCTAATACATGCAGAAGCTATGAAGCACTTTGGGCTTTGCCAGGATGGAGGTAGAACATAGCAAATGTAAAATAGTTAATTCGGACCTGAGCTGTAGGGATTTTGTTTTTCTTTTTCCTTCGTTGATTGTTGTTTTTCACTCAGATAGCTCTGTTAGTTACAGTGGAGGGGACAGTTACACTACTGAGAGATAAGCCAGGCTTCAAAGTCTGAATTGATGTGTGTATAATTCTGAGCTTACTGGGGTCAAAGGTGTTTGCATCTGAGAAGCTATGACAGCCTTATTGTTAAGATTAGGTTTAAGGAGCTTGAAACTCAATTTCTAAATGCCGAAGACTGTGTGATTTGGGCACATCACCTAATTTCTTGTCTCAGTCTTGTCTGTAAAATTGGGACAGTAATCCTTCTCTTTTTCTGTCCTTGCTGTTTATCTATTGCATTTACTTATTTCGCAAGGTCTTTTAGGCAGACTCATCTCTGTATTTTATGTGTCAGCACAGCTGGGCTGCAGCCTTTTTTCCTGGGTGCTCCTGATAATAAATGGTGGGAAACGTGGTCAGGCAGTGTCACCCCAGGAAGTTCAGTCCCCAGGTTATCTGACAGGGTGCTTCCCCGTTACTTGGAGATATCAGGTGTGGCAAAAAAGGGAGAAAAATGTGTCCCTGTCTCAAACTTACAGTCAATGGCTTATCAGCACTGAATTTTTTCCTCAGGAAAATGGTGGGGTTTGTTACCGAGATGCTCTTAAGTCCACCTGCTTGAAGAGAAGTTCTACATGTTTTTCTTCATAGCTGGCAAGAACCGCCTGTTAAGAGAATTAGGATTTTCCTCTGCTAATTTTCGGCGTTTCACAAAACATGCATAGCTGGCTGAGTAGGCTGTACGTGGGTTTTAAGCCAAATTTGCTTTTTGATACAGACTGAAACAAACTGTACTGTGCTTTGGAGAAACAGCAGCAGTGGAAGCTGGTACTAGGTTGTCCAGCCACATAAGGCATTTCTTCAAGTAAATTATCAGATAAAGGTCAACCTGTGTCACCTTAACCACGACGCAGCTAACAGAAGCGTTGTTTGTGAAGCAGCTGCTGATTATCATTGGTGAGCAAATGTCTTTGAATTTTATAGCTCCTGTTATCTGAAACTAATAAAAACACAATGCCAGTGACAAGTCGAAGGTCATCTCGTCTCTCTTCTGAGGTGGGTAGTACTCAACAAAGCTCAAGACTACACACACTTTTTGTCTAATATAGTCTGTAAATAAAAGTTTTTGAATGAGGGATGTAAGTCAAAGATGTCTATTGTCCTTCCGTTGACACTTAAACAAAAGTTTTCATTTTCTATATTCACATATTGCTTCCTAACCCCTGTGCTCCAGGAGATAACAGAAAACAGGTCGTGTATTTCAGACTTGGTCAGGTGCCATTTCAGTTAACCAAGCACTGGGATGGTCGTGAGCCACTTTGGAAAAATCAGCTTTAATAGAAAATCTATTGAAACAGTCAAAATGCTCACCTTCCAGGGAGGCCGTTGTGCCAAGTGCAACGTAAAGAGACAGCAATAAATCACCATGCTGTGCACCTCAAATAGATAATCAATTTAATTGAAAGCATCAATAATCATAGTTTGACATTTATTACCCTGTGGATGTTTTATCTTTTAGGCTAGGGGACAGCAGGGCAATGATGAATACCAGTTCTGCCATGGAACACAATTATATGGTGCGAGGAAAAGGATTTTAAATTCTGCAAAACAGTCAAATTCATAATTGAACCAGATTGCACGAAATCTGTGATAAATAAATGCATATAACTCAAATGCATACAACGTGAATTCTAGTGTCATGGCTCATGAGATAATGTTGCTTCTCTGCTTCATTCCATTGCTTATCCTAACACCAGAAATCATTATTTTATTGTTTTAACAACAACAACAAAATAAATGCAAATTACTACTGCATTATAAAAAAGCACATCTTAAATACAGTGGTGGTATTTAGGAAGGCTGGAATGGAAGGATGGGATGAGAAGGTGTCTCTTGAGAAATGGAAGACACCACGAACTCATCCCAAGCCTGGAAGCCCCATATGGCACTGTCTAAATGTTAGCACAGTCTATGGGGTGAAGCCAAGTATTCAAAGCAGTAAAACAGCCTTCAGCAAGAAACATCTGAACGTTCAGTTGAGGATGATCATGTTTTTCTGTGTAAAAGCCGCAATATTAGTTTTACAGCTGTTTGTCTGTGTGTGCTGGGAGGAAGGGCAGGTGGGACCGTCCCACTTGCCGGGTTTTGGTCCGTTGCCAGCTTGGTCCGAGCAGGTGCCGTGGGCACATGGGGGGAAATCACGGCAGCCTGCTGCTAATGAGTTCATCCTTCCCTTCCTGAAGCCAAACAGGACCAGCTGACCCTGGCGGCCCAGCAGTGCGGAGTGACAGGCACGAGGGCGTCCTGCTGCTTTTGCAGGGCTGGCTTTACACTTTCTCATTCCCCAGAGGTTTGGGGTGTTGAGGAAGACAAGAACCAAGTTTATGAGAATGTTAAGCTGCTGTTATGTTATTCCCACAAAGCAGCAGTTTCCTCGATGGCACAGATTATTTGGTGGGTGAGATAGGATCTCTTAACTATACTCAAATCAGTGATTATTTACTTTGGGCTGGCAGTTAAAAAAATGCTTTACTTCATTAAACGCTCTTCAATGGTTCAACTACATGTCGTTTCCAGCATCTGGATACATTATGGACATTTCGTTGTCTGTGATCTATTGATGGTAGTTTTTAAGACATAAACAGAAATGCTATTTGGCAAGATCATGTATGGAGCCATCTTTTAACCTCAATGTTCCTTTTGGCACAAGATTAAAAAACTCCTTGTAATCAATACTCAGAGCTGGATCTCCCAAGATTTTCTTCAGAACTGTACTTGAGTGTTTAATAACAATGAAGGCTGTGTGTGCTTTTCAAAACTTCTAATGAAAAAAAAGTCCCTTTTTTTTTTTTTTCCTGGTACTGTTCTGACAGAAGCTCCAAATGTAGAATCCACTTTAATTCTGATAGCAAACAACTGGAGTTACTAAGGATAACATACGGAATTTTAAAAAAATCTCCTAGCCGTTTTGGCTTACTTCAGGAAAGTCTTCTGCAGAGATTTCAGAATTTTCTGAGCAGACACTCTCACAGCTAGGACATCGCTTGAAGCTTGCGGTCGAAGCCAGGGGAAGCGTGTTGTCAGGTGTCTTTTTGAAGTGGCTGGCTGTGAGATGTTTTTACTGAGAAGACGTCTAATCAAGAAAACACGAGCAGACAGATAATGGTCAAGTTCTCCGACCTCAAGAAATGAAGTGCTCATTGTATTTATAAGCTCATTTCTGTCGTTATTCATTGGCTCTTTTAATCAGTGGTCTGTCTAGATCAGTGCTTGCCTCTCTCTTGGGGAATAAAAGCCCATCTGTGTCTTGGAGGCCAGAAGTGGTCCTGGTGGAAAGGGTAGGTGCTTCTGGTGTTTGTAAAGAAGGAGCAGACCTCGTTTGCTCCAGTACACGTAGGGCTGTACCGGACGGATGGATCCCGGTTGCGTGCCAGGTGACCTGTACACCCTACAGCAGTGCAGCAGGATCTCCTGGTACAGCTGCAGAGACAGATCTTAACTCTCTGGATCCTATCACTTGCAGTTGCCCCAAATCCAGAATTCACACAAGGAGTTACAGCAGGGTGCTTAAAGGAGAGGTCACATTTTAAAACCCTGTAGGTTTTCTGGACACTCGGTGTATAATAGGCTTTCTCTTGCAATGCAGCCTGTTGTAGCTGGTGGTGTTACCAGTAATCAGTCGTCACTCTTGATTCTCTGTCGCATTGGCACTGGGATCTTGCTCTTCAGGGTATGTTGCCCTCACACATCCAGCAGCTCATCTGGAAAAGCTGGTAAAAAGAGTACAGCAAAGAAAATTAAAGAATTGTAGCCTCACATTCAGAAGGAGCTTTTTGATAACCAGAGGTGCGTCAAAGCACTGTAGAAAACAGAACGTACAGTGGGGTTTGTGGGTTTTGAGACTTTGAAGCTGTGTTGTGGTGTGTTACTGCCCACCTCAGTTTTCACATATCGCTTTATTATTGTGTATGTACTTTTAAAGCAACACAACCCGCCCCCCCCTGCCCCGATGCCCGAGAGAGTTCAACAGCTGTCTGGAAAAGCAGATATAATGTGAGAATGTGTAAAGAACACATTCTTTCAAGTCACATTGAAAAGAGAATTGTTATATAAACAGATGGGAGGATGCCATTGCCCTGGAAAACTGTCTGAGTGGTGCCCCAAATTACACTTTGGCAGGAGGCGGTTCAAGGGCAGAGCAGAGGAATGAATTATGCTGTGGAAAGACCCTCTGGAGAAAAGAAAAATATATGTTGGGGAACATAGACAATAAAGATACCTGATTGCCATTTGCTGTGAGACTAGAGCACAAAGCATTCGGCACAGTTTGGTGCTGAATCTCTTCTCGTTCGCTGTGGCACGTGGGCTGACAGCCAGTTGCTGGTTCTAGTCTTCAGGCTGCCTTTCTTCACTGTGGGTCACTGGAGAAGGCAAAGGTAGGTGCCAAGCCAGAGCTGGTACTGTGTCTGAAATGAAGGGAAAGAAAAAGATCCTCAGTGCTTTTCCTATGGGATTCAGTGTGGGGACAGAAGCTTAAGCAAAAGCTTCTACATCTTACTCATACTCCACATCTCAAGACGGCTCGTCCAGGGCCAGAATTTATCTCCAATGCACTGTGTGGTACAGAGGGGTATTGAGCTATGTCTGGCAACAGTTGAGGGAGATTTTCAGCTGTGGTTAGTCTTGCTCTGATGCTGTATTGGAAGAAGAAAACAGTAGCTTTGAGCTTCTGAGATGGACCTGTCCCACCTTGGGTAGAGAGTGCAGAAGCTTGTCTGACCAGAATACGCTGCGTGGAAGGAGGTGCTTGTGGCATCCGCAGTGTACGGGATCATAATGAGCCAAAATCTTCACATTCCTCTTCTTTGAAGTTCTTGAGAGGCTCTGTGCATCCTTCCACTTCTAACCAGGAGGTTTTAGTCTTCTCTCCCAGGAAGTGCTTAAAAAGCCTTTGAGAAGCTTTTGAGGGATTTACTCTTAAGGTTCATCCTTTCTAGAAGCTTACTTGGGACAAATGCCAAATATCTACATAGATAAAAGTTCTCTCTCTCACTCTTGAATTCTTTTTACTACATTTTTAGGAAGTTTTGGAACTGGGACCAAACCAACAGTCTTGTAACCATGAAGTGTTATGTCTCAGTAGCTGTTTTGTGTACTTGAGAAAGTGAAAACTGCGTGCTTCCTTCTGAGCTCGTGGTACACAGCATAGCATATGATGCGCTGCCATAGATTTATTTTGAGAAGTGATTCATATTTGTTGTTTATACAGATGCTCTGAAGATTAAAAATTACCTTAGGTTTAATTTTTTTTAGCTTGCAGTTGTAATTCTCTGATTTGTCCATTCCTGAAACGTAGCTGGTTTACACACCAGATGCAAAGTGAAGCTAAAGACAAGATGGCATTCCCTCCAGAGAAGCACTGGAGCTGTACCCAGCCCTGTTACATCATGCCCTTGAACACTCTAAACACAAATTCCTACCTGTGGAAGACATCAGCAGCCCAAGAAAAGAACAGAAACCTATTTCCCTTTGGACTCCCTGAATTCCTGTCTCAAGAAAATGCATTAAAATTGCCACCCACTCTCTGTCTGGCTGATTAAATAAAATATTGACCTTTTCCAAACACAATATTATCATTCCAAGCATAATATTATCCAGTTCTGTCTGAGATTGTTTCTACAGCTCTTAAAAGGGAACTCACCTGGCACCCCTATCAGTTCAGATAAAACAACACTGTGTGCTTTTTAAATAAGAAACTGATTGTGCCGATGTCTGAAGTTAGTCCACAGAATAATTCCGTATTAACTTTTCTTTATAGAGAGTATCATTTGCTTAATATTACTTCCGAAGAAAGGAAGACAAAGTGCCCTTTTCTGTCCCTCTATTGTTCTCTTTCCTTGCACAGAACATTACTGCAGGGAATTCCTCTCCGAGTTAACTTACCAACTCAGAGTAAGTACTTATTCCCTATTTGAGGGGCAGTGCGTCCTGAGGACAAGGGGCAGAAGAGTGGCGTGTGTAAGAGCAGAAACTGTTCCTTGTGGTTAACACAGATCATACCACGAAAGAAACAGACTAGCACAGAAAATCCCCCATGCAAGGCTCTTCATATCTCCGGTTCATCAAAGGCTTATTTTGCTAAATTAAACGAGAAGGAAGTAAACTTCCTTCAGGCTCCCTACGGCAGGCACCCATGGTGGCTACGCTGGTCACCATCTTCTTATTTTTCTTTCAGATAAGATGGTCCCTGCAAAGGAGCACCGAGTCTCTGCATCTTCCACTAAAACAAATAGGACTTGAACATCTCATTGTCAGCCTTATGTTTCTCTTCCAGTTCTTCTCAGACTTTAATGGGCCATTTTTCATACTGCATCACACTGACTGTGACCTTGTCATGTTAAAGTGACGGTTAGGTTATCCTGCTGATGGGTAGCAGATTGACATATCCCATCCTTTCTGTCTGCGTGCCAGGCAGGGATGCATTCCCAGACAGCCTGCGCTCCCCTGGACGGTACCAGCTATTAGGAAGGCTGCTGTTTCCATTCGCCCCTTTCACAGGGTGAGCAGCAAAGCTAAGCTGCCAAACGAGACAGCGCGTTTCCCACTTCAGACTTTTGAAATTGGTGGGAACATTTGTGTACTGGCTTTATTTTCCTTCAAGTGTGATTAATGATCAAAAATCTACATGTCACAGCTTAGCTATTTAGCTTTGGTGCACGACTGTGGTTACACTGAAGGCCATTACTTTGATGGAACTGAGGACAAGCTCTAGATATAGCTGCAGTTATTGAGCTGGATTTTTGGCAAATTCTGTATGCGGTGAATTGCAAGTTGGCTTTTCTTTTGTGCTCGTGATTTGACATGCTTGCGCGTGGGGAACTAGAACACTTTCAGTGAGCTCAGCAAAATCATGTGCTATTTGGGCAGAGAAAAGACTTGGCTTTTGAACCACAACAGACAAGCGTGCCTATGAAAAGATTTATTCGTTATATACTCTTTAAATGTGGTGAAACAATTCATAATTCTTATCAGTGTCTTTTTAGGCTGTGAGGAAGAGAATGAAATGAGGTAATTTTTCTGTGTTCTTTCTCAAATTCTTAACTGTATCATTATTACATTTAAATGAGGATGGAGGCTGTATCATTCAGCATGGGTGATGGGAGAAACCACAGCCAGCTGGCCCTGCTCTGTGTCTTGAGACCTGAAGAAGAAAATCTTTTACCTTGGTACATCTAATCCTAGTCCTTCTCTTTGACAACTGTACGCATGGAGAGACTGAAGTGCTGAGACTTCCCTACTGTATTGGTGCCAGTCAGTTTCAGCATCAATGGCAAGACTTTGTCTGTGATGAAGGGGATTTTGTAAGAAAAAAGAAATAGGGTTGATATTGCCATATAGGTTTGAAGGTACTTAACCTCCGCAGCTGAAGGGAGAAGGGCAGGGAGCTTCTGAAAGTTGTCAGCACAATTGGAAATGAATGTGACCCCAGTGAGACCAAGAATGAGGCAAATCAGCCGATTAGCTGTGTATGAACCTCACCCGAAGGGAGGCATCAATGACTGGTGTTTGAATAATGAATTATTTTAGGGACTAGATGGTGTATTTGCTGAATCCATTTCAATACACTTCTTCCTTTTGAGGGTATTTTCTAAGATGTCCTGGTTGTTACAGGTATGATTAGATACTAAGATCTGAGTGCATTGCCTTGTATAGATTTACCTGTCAGTGTGTGTCCTGGATAGAAAGGCTGCAATTTAATATGAAGTATGAGCTCTTCAGGCGAAGCCCAGAGGTCCCCATACGTCATATCAAGTGCACGTCAGCATTGCCGTTACGAGAAGATGTATGGTCTCTCTTTATTTACTTATGATTATTACTGATCATCTTAACAAACAGGTTATCAATATATGAAGTACAGAGGAAGTTCATTTATATTATTCTGTCAATATCAAGGTCATTTTTATAACTAAAAAGGGTTGAGAACATAAGATAGATGGATCATATATGACTAAAGCTAACCATCCAATCCACTGACACTGCTGCCAACAGCAGAGCCTTATCTGTTAACCAAAACATTACACTTCACTCTTCAAGATGATTTTTTGCTCAGATAATAAATAGCTCTAGATACATTAAGTGATTGTGTTAGGTAGTTCTGCGGCAGGCAGAATTTAGAGCTGATGACCCCGAGCTTCCATTCTACTACTGTTGTCTCTATGCTTAGAGTGAAGATGTAACTGCTTTGTAGTTCAGAAGCGCATGGCATCAGAGGATCTCATATTTTATTTAGCATAGAAGTCTGCTAGGCGTGTTCCCAGGTTTGAAGATGAACAAACTGAGTGAATGTAGATACAGTTCAATAGTTACAACGTCTGTTTTAGTCCTTAGACTGTACACACTGCTCAGTACTAGACATAGAGAGAAGCGTCCCTTTCAGCTTTTCAGAATTTGGTTTTATAATGGAGTTTCCCTTCAGGAAAAAAGGGAGTTCAAGATAATATTTGTAAAGGATTATATCTGTAAAAATAAGAAACATCTGTAAAAAGAAAATAATAATTAATTTAAGCTTTTTTTTCTCATGTTTACTGTTACATATTTCTTTTCTGTGAAGTGTTTCAAGAAGTGAGCAAAATACTAGACAGAAGACTTACAGGCTGACGTTATTAATGGGGACTCACTCAAGAATCACTGTATGTTGCAAAAGGGGGATGCAGTGCGTGTGCATTTACTACGTAAATGTTTCGTCTCCGCGCCAAGGTCCTTAAAGATCTCATTCTCTGTGGTTGGTAAAACCTATTTTCTTTGAATAATAAGAGTAAAGTAGATGGTTGGTAAAGGTGGTGTTGGACTTTTGAAATGGAGAAATAGAGGGAGGTTAGATGTGGCACCATGTGAAAGGGAAATGCATCTCTGACGTGGATCCAAGGAGCACGTGTGATGAATGAAATCCGTTCTCTTTTTGCAAAACTGCCAAACTATCAAGTGCGTTTCTCCTGCTCATTAACGCTGGACTTTAAGAACCCGATAAGAATGCAATATAAAATCAAAGAGCCCCTAAAGACTGTGAGATTATGTTTAATACTCTCCTATCACCAGTCCCTGAGTGCTTGGCAAGAGAAACGGTGACATTTACTAATCAGTGCCCTCTCTTATTTGGCTTGGCTGAAAGTCTCAAGTCCTCAGCTTATTGAAGTTATTACAAATGCTCTCCATTAGATTCTGTTTAACTTCCTGGTATTTGCCGTTGAACTTGATCACAATGTCATGGAGAAGTTATGTCTTTAAAAAGTGATACAGAACTTGCGATACCATGTATGTAAATTGCATGTTTATCTTCTTTCTTGCAGTCTTTCTTCTTAAACATATTCCTAATGTTTGACATTCATTCTTCTTAACATTAACTACCCCTGGCATTTTCCTGCACCTTTCTGGATGCAGAGATGTTTGTTCCTGTGATAAGAAGGTGCTGTTTCTTACTAAAAGATGGCTTGGGATGTGCCTTTCTTTTGAACAGCCTTTGGGATAACCTGTAGTGATTCGCCTCCGTAAACTGCATTTTGTTCTCCTAAAAGTTGGCAAACAGGAAAAAATCCTCTATAAAGCCATACAGGACACAAGGCACGAGCAAGTGTAGAGGTGTTCCCTGCGGCCGATCACCAGAAACTTTGAGCCACGGATCCCTCCTGATTTTGAACATTTTTCATGCAGCACTGTACCACCTTTTTGTTCAGACTTTCAACTGAAAAATAAATGGTTATAGTGGTCTGTGGAGCACATACCACGGCTTTGCAGACTGTTAGTGGTCCACAAACCACAGTTTGGCTGCTCTACAGTGTTCCCAATTGTGCTGGGGTTGCCCTTAGCACTGAATGGTTGGTTTATTCTTTATACTCTTTTCAGCCCTTGCCTTGTTTCTTGCCAGTCAGAGTAGTGCTCTTCATCCTCCTTCACTCACCAGCCAGGAAAGGAAATTCTTCCTCTCAGACAAGAGCTTCCCTCCCTTTCCTCTTAATTCCAGGCACATTCGTTTCAAATTCCCAAGGCAGGATATTGAAAATTTCCTCAAGCTAATAGGGCTTCACAAATTTACTTACTATAGAAAATGTAAAATTTTGGTAAATTGTTGGCCAACAAGTGCTATAAAATCCCTGTATTTTAAAAATGCGGCTAATAGAAAAAAATCCTTAAGTGCTGAAATGGTTTTCTGTGGGTTCCTTCTCCCTCTGGTTTTACGATGAGAGAATGTCATCTCTGACTTGGCCATTGTGGGGTTGTTAGCTGATGTGTTCTGAAGGGTGTTCCAGCTCCTGAATGCAAAGTTTAACACCACGCTTCCAGCCCTCACCAGGCTGAGCCCACGCCGTGCTGTTTGCGGTTTTCAGAAGCTTCAAGGGCGGATACCTGGGCACCGACGTAAACACTGAAGTGCTTGCTTAGCTGTAAGTCTGACTGACTTCGGTGGTGATGTGTTGAGGTCTTACTAAAGAATCAGATGATAATGAAGAACAGATTATTGAAAAAAGTGCTATTATCTGCATACCGACCTCTGTGGAGTTATTGGGCGTTCTCTTCTGTTTCCAACTCGGAGCAGACATGGAAATACTTCTTAAAAATCAAGATCTACAGTGATACAGCAGGGGCAGGTTCTAGTCTGTCATCTTCTTCGCCGTTAGAGTTCCGTGAATGCATCAAGCCGTGCCTATTTAACTTTTGTGGGTTTTTTTTTTTAAATGACAGTTTATCTGAGCTTACGGAATGAATGGATAACGTTACTATTTACATAAGCTCATTGTGATCTGTCTCGGTAATGTAATCAAATTAGGGTTAACTGCAGCTGGAGAATGCCAGCTTGTAAACTGTTTTTCAAAAAGAATCACATGGTGTTACTTGACATGTTTAGTATACATTCAGGAGGCTTTGCAAAAATTATAGCACATCCCTAACTAATGTAACGAAGTCGGGATTCTGTTGCCACCAGTTCGCCGAATCCAGGAAATGAAACGCAGCAAAATTCATCAACAGTCAGGAGACACACCTCCGAGGAGAGCCCCCAAACACCAGGTCCTCTGACGAGGCTGCTGCTGACATGTTGTCTTTCTTTTGGCTAAAGTCAACATATCAGTTGATAGAAAAAGCATATGGTGTAAATTTTGAGTACATTTAAGAACATCTGTGTCAACTGCAAAAGCGCGGCCCACTGTACACGTCAAGCACTATATTTAGTCTTATGGCATTCGCATAAGATGAAGTCCAGCCTGCGCTAAAATTACCCAATGAGTAGATTTTCAAAGTATCTTTTGTTATTCTTATTAATAAACATCGCATCTGGTACTCACTTTCCCTCTTTCTCCCTTTCTCATTTAATTAGGAGGTACTATTGACATCGCAGTGCTGCAGCCATCACGTTCTCCTTTGGCTGCAGAGCACGATCTCACGGGACGGTCTTTGCCCCTCAGAGCTTACGGGATGCAAACGTACCTGATCCGAGTGTTGGGTTTCCATCCCTCTAGAAAGGTGTTGTCTGGCTGTTTTCATTCCAGGCTGGGAACGCAGAAGAAGAATTGTGAATTTCCTCCACAGCCCGGGAAGGTTTCCGCAGGCTCTGTCAGAGCCCTGGCACTGCTTTGGCAGCAGGAGGTTTTGGGTCCTGTCCTCTGCCCCTCCACGCACACACCACACCCCACCACACGCCAAACCGACTTCAGCGTCAAACTGTCAGCGTCTTCTGCTGGCATGGGCAAATGGGAAATTTGGGACAGTCAGGTCATGGGCCATGTCCAAGCTCTCGCAGAAGGTCTGTGGCAGAACTTAGTCCCATACTGTTGCATTTTGGACATAGTCATCTTTCTTTTTTAAAGTCTGGTGTAAAGGAAGGATGGAAAATATAATCTAAAAAGAGTTCCTAATCTCCCACTACTGCTACAATACCTTTTCTGATAGTTTGAGTGTGGAGATGATTCCATCAAAATTAAAATTCTTCATGAAATCAGGGTTTGTTTCCCCAGAAGTTCTGTAATAGAAGGAAAATGAAAAAATATTTCACCTTGTCAAAAATCAGCCATTGTGAAATATTCTGAGCAGTTTAGGTAAACAGCCACTGATGCTTTTCTGTAGACGTACAATTTTTGAATATGTATGAAATACTTTTTACAGAAATTCTGTTCTCTAAGAATTTTGAAATTTGGGATCTTCTGTGAATTGAAGGGGAAAAAAAAATACAGTTTAAGAAGCAGAACCTGCCCCTTGAGCGCAGATCTGTCCAAACCAACAAAAGGAAGCTTGTGTTGGCATTTAGATTCAGACTCAGGAATTCCTGACTCTTAAGCCTGTTTATACAGGACTATACCACAGCCCAATTTGCACTTCATTTTGATTTTTTTTTTTCCCCCTCTACGTTTATGGTCATGTTGAACGGGTGGATTATGCACTCTGAATGCACATACTTAACCAATTGTATTTAAAGATTTTTTGCATATATTAATTATAGTTAAGTGTCTTCATTTGGAAGCAGCAGTGTTCCATGAAGGCTTTTAAGTCATTTAGCGTGGGCATATTTATATTACAGCTCTGAAGGTTTCATGGCCTAATTCTCAAATGGCTTTTGAGGGTCGCTGGTTCCTGGAGAAAGTAACGGGAGCTGAGAGTGCTCTGCACCGGCGAGCAGTCGGCAGTTCCCCAGCAGCGTGGTGACACGCACAGGGTGGATATTTAACTTGCAGTAATTTGGGGTGAGATTTCAGCGTGTGTGTGCACACACAAGTGCAGGAACACACAGATTTTTATTGCTCTGGTATTCACCTCTTGGTCCTGTTTGCTTTCAGCTACTTTCTAAACCGCAGTTTCAGTATCTATTAGAGCTGTTGTAAAATACAGAATGGTTTAAGATTCTTACTATTTACAACGTGACACGTTGTTATTACAGCTGAGCTTGGAGATATTTGCCAGCATTTTTGAAATTTGTCAACTGGTTGATCTCACCTGGGCATGGTCAAAGGGGTCCAAGAGCTTCATGCCAAATCCTCAGCTGCTGAAACACAGCAGAGCCTCCTTGGCCTTTGCTCTTTTTTTAATTTTTTTTTTTTTAGTAAAGTTCCTTTGCAACGTGCAACCATTCTCATTTTATCTTGGGTTTCCTTGCGTTTTGCTCTGTGTTCTTTGGAGCTTTTTTCCACACTTCTTTGGTAGCCAAAATACGTTGCCCAGGCCTGGAAGTCCCGAGTACCTTGACCCCAGCCTGGCACTTGAGCATATGTTTAACCTTAGACTTGGAGATGCCCACTGAGGTCAGTGAAACTAGTTAAATACTTGGAGTCCGGCTGCTCGATCGTGTCCTTGTAGAGCGTGTTTGTGCTGATGGGGCTATCCAGTGTGATACAAAGTTTGGGTACTTGACCTCCCTGAATGCCTGCTGACCTGGGTCTGATCTGAGGGAGAACACATCAGCGTTTTAATGACTGGTGTCACCACACCTCTGTTGGAGGAGGAACTAGCGAGCTTCCTGCGCAGCTGAGGTCCCAAAGCACCCCACGCCCCGACCCCGTGGTCGGATACAGCTGCTGGAGCGTGGTGACGTTCTTGGCTGAGCACCTGGCGCAGGAGGGGAGAGCGTTCAGTTTGTGAGGTTGATGCTGGGATGCTCGAGTGTGGCTGGCACCAGGCCTGCCCCTGGCTTGGCCCACCGGCGGGGCGAGCTGGCTTTGGCCACCTGCTCCGGAGGGACTCGCTTTTGTAGAGCCCACGGGTCTTCATCCTCTTGGTGCCCACGCTCCACGTCACCTGCCAGCTGGGAAAGACACACGTGCTCTCGTCAGCCAAATCTAAAGAAATCATTCGTGGAATCTACAGAAAACCTTAAAATGTGTGGGAGAACATAATGGTAGTTCTGGTATAAGCCTTCCATCTGACTTCCAAAACGTCTGCATTGCTCTGTTGCAGTTGAGAATTGTGGCCTTTCAATATAATAATAATAATAATGATAATGATAATAATAATATTTATTATTTTGTAACCTTCTTAGTTGCAATTCAACTTATTTTTTTTTCTATTCTGTTTTTTCATAGCAAATGCTGACTGATCCCGAGGTGACCTCCCAAGAGAGCAGTATAAAAAAGGTAGGACTTGGATCAATCTTGTGCACGCTGTTTTACTGTCTGCCTTTGAAATACACCTAGACACTTTTTTTTTTTCTTCTTACTTTTGAACAAAGGTGTGTATTGCAATAGCATTGTAAAAGTTTTCCAATATTTGTTGTTGCTTTTTTGGATTAAGTATTGTGGCTCTATTGGCATACTTCTCTGTCTTCTTGTGATTCCAGTTTTTATGAAAAAGAAAGTAATGGTTTGAAATGTTCCTTGATTCAGCTACAATATAAACAGCTACCAGTCCAAACTGAAAAACCTCATTTACCTCTTTTCCAGTAAAAGAAAATGTTGGTCCTTTGTTAAAAGTGCTAAATTTTTAGAGGTCACTTCACCATGTAAATGTGGCTTATGTGAAGTCCAAGGGAAAAGGAATAGATACACAAAAGGATAAAATTTAACTCGTATGATGTATTACTGGTGCTTTTCATCACATTGTGGTGCTTAAACTGTAATACTGACCAGAGAAAAATGTGTTCCAAATACAGCCCAGCTGTATAAATTTCTTCATAGTAGCTGTGAGGCAGCCTCAACACGACGTATTTCAGTAGCCAGCCTACTATTTTGGTTGGGGTTATTCTCAGGAAGGCTAAAATGACATTCTTTCCGTGGCTATCTTCTGGCTAACAGCTTAGCTAAAGTAAAGTGTTACAAGTCATATTTGATTATAGCCTCTCTTGATGTCTAGAGGTAGTGCGTCCTTGTTGAAATAATGAGTTAGCTGTAATTCTTTTCAGATGTAATTGTCTTACAATGGGTATTCACAGTCCTGTTCATAAAATAGGAGGTTTTGAAAGTGGAAAATATTTTAAATTGGAACTTGCAACAACTGCCATTTTTATTCATCCATTTAGGCGAGCTTCAATACTGTTTCTTAACTGTGAAAGCTAAAAGGAAACACTTGTTTCACTCTGCCAAACAAAGTGAAATATAATACTTGTCAGGCTCCAAAGTTAGTTTGGGAAAAGGTATTTAGACACATGGCTGGTATGGACCGTTCTATTCTTACCGTGTCGAGAAAAATAAGCTTTATTTTAGAAAGCCAGGCTACCAATATGAAACGTCCTTTGACCATCCGATGACCTTGCGAAGGACCTGTCGCAATACTGCTGAACTTTTTACCTTGTTCATCTCCATAACTCATTTGGTGTTTGCCTCTGCCTCTGTGGGATCCTTTTGTCTGAACAGACATGGTGACAAGGTGGCAGGTTCTTATTATCACAACGCACTTATCACAAGGATGGAGTAAATGCTCCATGGCTCGGGACTGCTCTGCTATTTCTTTCTCAGTCTTTAATTACAATATCACAACTAAATTGCACATCCCTACCTCACAGAATCTACATTACCCTAAAGAGAGCAGGCTTTGTGTGAAACCAGGGTAGAAGGAAACGTTAAACTTATTCTAACGTTAAGAAAACGTTAGAATATATAGACGTTTATATATTCAGTATATGGTTTTGTATTTAAATGTCATTATTTATATTTCAAAGGAGAATGTTGCAAAAACAACAGGTCTTTGAAAAATACTGCGTCCTTAAATATTTTCCTGTACAGCAGTTATAAAACTGGACAATTATGATATTTGACAAGGGGGGAAGGACTGGCCTTCCACTTCTGTCTTTTAAATGCATTGTAGAGAAGCACTAGTGGGAGTTTATGAGGTGATAAATTTATTGAAAGATGGGCAGTAGGGTTTTACAGCTGGGGTAAAAAAGGTCAAAGCAGTAAGGTAAAGAGTTCAAGTCTAAACTTTATGGCTTGTGAAAAGACTACTGCTAGACAGCCTTTCAGTCAGAAGAAAATGAAAAATAAAGAATGGAAAATCATTCTGTACAATTTTTGTAGTATCTTAAAATTGTTTGTAAGTAGGACTCTAGAATTCTGCTGCAGTGGTACAAAACCCTCTTGGGAGAAGATTTCCTTTTCCAGCCTCTCTAAATCATTCAGTTGTCATATCCCTGAAGACACAATAGTTGAGGTTTGACTTCAATTTATTCTTGTTCCTTCAGAGATAAGTTGGTGGTGAGAAGGTGACTGAAGACAAATGTAACTGTAGTGGGTGGGCTGATTTAACCTGGGAGAAAAGGAAGTCAGAGCCAAACAGCAGGACCACGATTTTCAGTGGTTCATTGAACTGTCTGCTGTGTCACAGGTTCAGAGTTGGGTAGTAGCAAGAACTAGAAAGAGAAAAAGATGTCTAGAATGCAGAGAAAATCTGAAAAAAACAGTAAAAAAAAAAAAAAAAAAATAGCAGGGAAGGGAAGCGTGATGGCAGTGGGAGGTGTAGGGAGATGCACAGGAAGCAATCTCTGCTTAAAAATTGACCCCAGTATTATTTCTGCTGTTAAGCTGCCAGGAAAAAAAAAAATGTGCTCTTAGGTAACTTCATAAAGTGAAAGGCAGTGAAAAGTCTGAAGGTGTAGCATAGGAGACACTATTATACTGTATATTAAAGCAGGCGCTTTTTTTGGCTCGGAGCAAAATACAAAGTATTTTCCCACTATGTCCAGTATTTTACAGTTTGTATTACTGTTATTTCTGCGGGGACCACTAACACCAGAAAGCTGCTTTGTTTGTTAGGGGTTGTCTCACAAGAAGTAGGATTTCTAGCAATATTATTAAAGGACCTGTATCCAGGATCATTTTTCCATGCTGCGCCGTAGACTAAAACGTAGCGTACTCCGACCAAGTTTTCCTTTTATCTGCTTTGCTTGCTGATATTTAGTTTAACTTGCACAAATATACATCAGTTCCTCATCCTGATTGTTTAATTCTATGTAATTGATTGTGAAAATAATGCTAAGTAGATGATTAACTTTTTTTAGTGAAGTGAATGCATACATTGAGACGTGCACAAATACGTAAGTTATTCCTGCGGGTATATTGTCCCGTATCCCCAAACGTCTTTTTTTCCAAGCCACGTCCTGCAGTCTGTTTATTTTGCTTAGAGAGCAGCTCACACCTTCTCTTGCTCTGAATTTACTAAGCTGCTTCAGTGCATCTAATACGTTGAAAATATGGCTCGTTATCGTTATCTTCATTGTCATTTTGATTTAACTTTGAGAGGGGGATGAAAGATTTAGACTTCCTCCGGCAGGAAGCAAGGCCAGTGTCCATTACAAGACACCTTTCTTCCCAAGGAGCAGTGCTAGGTGCATTTCTCTCTCCTCTAAAAGTCACTTTGGGTGATGGTTTGAGAATCACACTGAAGGAGGCTCTGTGTGCAGAGCTCCTGGCCAGCCTCCTCCGGAGGGGCTGTTTTTCTGGCTGTGGTGACAAGAGACCTCAGGGACTTCTCTCTTCAGTAGACTCTCTATTTAGTTTCTGTTTACTTAGAGGGAATAGCCTGAGGGGCTACTGGAGAGAAAACATCTGTGGGAGATAATCTATAGAGTTATCTATCTATCACTCTTGTCGACCCTGTCTCCCTTGAGAGCAAGCTGAGAGACTTGTAATAAAAAGGCATCGCTGAAGAGGCTTTAGGGACAAATAAAGAGACATGTTAAGGGCCAGCTGAAAAAGGATAGAAGACATTATTAAAGCTCAATAGCCGTCTTATCAAAATCCAGTAGGATAGGCGTTTGGCAAAAGGCTTTAAATTTATTCTTTGACTTTCTCGAGAGCTTGAATTTATCCATTAACAAGAATGTACTACACAGGGAGCGGGAGATGCTATCAGCTTCAAAAGAGAGGGGTTCAATCTGGTATTGTACAAAACACAACAAAAACTGAAGACAAAACCAATTTTTTCCTCTGCTTTGGCTGACTTCATACCTACATTGCAAAATATTAGAAGCTGGTAATATAATGCTGATGAAGCTATAAACTAAAAAGTCATTTATGCAGCACCATAATTTATTCTCTGCTCCCAAATCACACAGACTTTTTTAAAAATAAAGTTACTGTCAGAAAACTGGGCGAGATTAGAGATCTTGACCTCTTAGAAAGCACCAAGTAGTAAACAAGAAACCTGGGTAGATGGAAAGCTTTTATTCCTAAAACAAAAGTAAAAACCAACTGATGTTTTGTTACTGCAGATGCGAAGCGGGATAGGGCCATAAATCTCTCTGGGTTTATTATTATATACAAAATGCTACAGGTCACAGGAACCATCTGATACTTCAGAAACACATTGTTCACACAAGATGATTGATTGATAATTATGATAATTTGCAAAATGATTATTTGGGTATTATAACCATAGTTTGTCCCACTGGATTGCTGTGAAGACATTTTCTATATCATGGGCCGTCAGAAATGGCCTCTGGCAACAAGGGATAGGGAAAGGTCTGGTCGGTCTCTCCCGGTGGGATCTGTAGGACTGATGAATGATGACCCAGAGGAGTAAGAAATCAGACTTCAATAAGCAGTCAGGAAGGTAGTTAGAGAAGAGCGAGGGAACTGTTAACTGTCTTTTGTGGAGCAATTACTAGCTGGGCCATACACCCTCAGGCCTGCGCACGGTCTGTCGTAATATTATACATGCAGAGAGAGTGACTTAGAGATTTTAACTTGAGCTGCTTAAAGTTCCTCCTGGATTTGCAGCACTTACTGCATTTCTGCATTTAATATATGTTAGGAATATATTTATCATCTATATCTAATAAAAGATGTTCTAAAATTGTCAGTAAAGATGGAAAAATCCAAATTTCAGTGATATTTCTTCATCTTTCAGTTCTGTACGTTGAAGAATCAAACCCCCAGGTTTAGTAGTTTTAAAACACTCTTCATACTTACTGAGAATTTGCACTATTAACCAGACTGAATTATTTTTAAAATACCACCTGCTTTTGTGTGCTTAAATTTAGCTTAAAAAAGGAGAGCATGTTCTTATAAAATGTACCAGACTATCGGGAGCTCGAGGACAGCGCTGCACAGTGACCAAGCCTGGAGGTTAATGGTGCTTCACAAAACCCTGTGAGATTGTGTGACAGTACCCAGTTATCACCGTTAAAGTCCAGTTTCAGCATGATCACTGCCTTACAGTTACTATTTCAGAAGGAGCTTTGATTTGCTTGTTTTATAGGTTGTATCTTTATGAAATAAAGGTATGTTTAGCTGCCACAAACAGAGGCAGCTTTGAGTTGATTTTTATAATCTTTTCTTGAATAGGCTTGCGTCATTCCAATAAGCCCTGGACAAAAGAGTGGACAGTTGTCTGAGAGTCTTTTTTATAACATTTCTCTCTTTCCATTGTTAGAGAGCTGCTAATAAAAGAACCAGGAGTCCATTAATTCAGTGAATGAACATATAGTAAAGTCAGTTCCCTCTCGAGAACAATAATGTTGCAGTCAGCTTAGGTTTCCATGGAAACTAAGTACTTCTAAGAAGTTTGCATCCTTGATTTTGCTGAAATGAAGCATGTAAAGTAACAAAAAAAAGGTGTAAGGCTGGCACAGAAAAGTCGGCCAAGAAAGTGCTGGTTAAATTATTTTGCAGGAATAACATTGTACGTTTAATTTCTGTGATACAGATGTTTGGGCTTGATGGTGTAGTGTGTGTGTATGAGAAATGATTCCATGCAGAGGTCTCTGGGGGTTTTGAACCCGTAGATCAGGCCAAGGTAAGAGGAGTAGCAGTGGTTGAGTTTGCCCTCTCCAGATCTCCAGTACATTCGAGTCAACAGTAGCCACAAGCATCCCAAGAAGATGCAAACAGCGGGGCCTCAGCGCAGGTCTCTGTTTCCAGTGGTTCCGGTGGTACAGATGATTAGGGTGGTTAATGGCAATTTACCATGTTCTCTGTTGGCCAGTTAATGCGAAGTATGGGTACGGGGTGAGCGCCTCATGCAACTTTAAATAACACCTTTCTGTAAATTAAGTTGGTTCCTTTCCTCCCTTCCACTCCAGGCGAGTTCATACTCAAGTCATTACAGCCACCAGCATAAACCAAAGAGCAATGACGCTGATTTGTTCTTTTAGTGCTAATTTATAACCTGCTGTCTTATTTTCTTGAAGAAGTGAATGGCTGTAGCGGAGAGGGAAGTGTCCGAAATGTGTTGCTGAGCTATTTATACACGTTGTTCCAAATGACATGCACCTCTGTTGGACAGTATCTCTGAAGATAAAAGTGTCCGTTTAACTTCAGGCGCAGACAGTTACGAGAGGTCACCTTGTCTTCGTATAGTGAATCTCAAACATAAGCACACGGACTTTATGGTTATTAACAAAACCAGCTACACTTTTTCGAAAGCAAGAAGGCAGGAGGCTGTTCCCTTGACAAAACAAACCAACCCACTCAGTCGGTTCGAGTCGGTGATCTGCTGCGTCTCTGAGCAGGACGTGTGAGTAGTAAAGGCCAAATTGCTGTCCTGTTTAACCCCTGTGCCCGACTGGCGGTCTGCTTGAGGGGGAGAGAAGCCAAAACCACTCCACTAGTGATTTATAATAAGTGTCAGAGTCATATTTCATCATCAGTGCAACCTCATCTCATTAGGGCAGAG
Organism: Nyctibius grandis; assembly: GCF_013368605.1. NCBI lineage: Eukaryota > Metazoa > Chordata > Aves > Nyctibiiformes > Nyctibiidae > Nyctibius > Nyctibius grandis. The sequence goes on from NC_090674.1 coordinate 7,585,040, forward strand.
ATGGTAATTCATTAGCTCACTGGTCGAGTAATTCATTCTATTCCTCTTTTTCTAAGTGGTTCGAAATATCTCCTGTTCCGTTGTTGAGTGTTCACAGAGCAGCACGGGCAGCCCTCGCCCAGCCTCGCCGTACGGACCGCTCGGGCTGTCTGCTCGGCTGGCGAGGTCGGGCGGCCCCGCAGAGCAGCGCCAAGAAAGGAGACTCGTTAATCGGTTATGCTGAAGTTGTATGCAAATTTCAGATTTATAAACTTTTTTATAGCTAAGAGCTTCCTAAATAGTGTGAAACCCACGTGTCCTAGTGCGTGAGCTCTCTTTACTTTGTGTTTGTGAAAACATTCACAAGCACACATTAATACTTTTAATACTTTTCTCATGATCCTGCTTCTCTCTCAGCGTATATATAATTAATTTCAGTGATTCCTTGTTGAAAAAACACATGTAACATCATATGTGAAATTAAAAATACTTTACATACACGTTTATTCCTTTGGATCCAGGTATGTTTTTAATTGTTTGCATACCTTTGAGCACGTATTCTTTTTTCTGCTAACGAACTGCAAACTGAAAGGCTGGCATTTACGTACCGCCTGTAAGGCGATTACTAGTGAAATAATATTCTGGATGATTAGGAGGTATTACAGCCTCTACTCAGTTTAAAAATGCCAGAATGCCCCAGAGATCCCCATGAATCTGCTGCCAGCCGGCCCCTGTCAGAGCTGAAGGCAGCACTGTCTGGAGCCCAAAATCAACTTCAGGAAGGTCATGTGAAAGAAAATCCTCAGTCATCAGGAAGCCCTTGGCCTCGTGGCCTTTCTGACATTTTCTGACAAACCTTAAATCACCGCAGTAGACAAAACATCACAAATTTTGGAATGGTAGCCTCTGGGATTTCAAAACTGTGTGTTAACTGCGAAGGTAACCCCCAGCTTGCTCCGCTCGGCAGTTCCTCCCGGGACGCAGCGGGCGAGCGGGCCAGGAGCCGTTCCTGGAACGGGCTCGGGGTTCGGGACCGCGCGGGGGGTGCCCCGGGAGCGCGAGGAGGCTGCGACCGATCCCGCAGCAGAGCCCACGGGTGTGTTGCCACCAGTTATTTACACAGTCCTGGGAATATCCATCAGTGCTGTAAGGACAGATTGCGCTGGGCAGGACAGGTTTCTGTTCCAGAGTGAAATTTGGAATCAGGATTTATTGTGTACGTTACATACATTAGAGAAGCCAGATGGTTCTATTAATGTAATCTGTGCTCTCGAGGTGTGTGCAGTGTTCGGTTAATCACATTGTGCAGCTATTAAAGAGAATATATATCAGGTAGGAGGCCTATTAGAGCTCGCGAGCTAAAAAGAAAAACCTGGACAGTAATTGGGGAAGAAAGAAAAGGGGGGGGGGGGCTGTGAATAGCAGGGAGAGTGACTTGAAGTTGGCTCCTAGCACCTATGGTGCTGCTTTAAAAAGGAAAAGAGAACAGCCAAAAAGCAGAGAGCTGGATGCCAGTGACCTGTAATTACATATATATATCATAGCAAAACCAAAAAATGCTTTTGTTCTTTTTTTTCATATTTTGCTCTAGAAATGCAGCAAGGGTTTGCGAAGCAGTGAAGATACGACTGTTGTCCATGCACGTGCCAGGAGTGCAGTGTATTCTGATGATGCCAGTTAGATGGGGTTTTAGAATAGATGAGGGTTTTATGAGATTATAAAATATGTGTTCTGAAAAAAAGCCCAAGTTTATTTTTCATACGGCAGGTTTGAGAGAAGAATAATTCCTAGAAGTCACCTATTCAGTGATGTTCAGTAGTACCTTCTGGCTTTAGCCGTGGAAATTTCGGCAAGCAATAGCAGCACATCGTAAGCAAATGAGGTTCATTCCTTTGCTCTTTGTAGTAGCTACAGCAGTTGCATGAATGAGTGCTGTATGCTCAAACCTGCAGTGTAAAACCTGCCTTCTTTGAGGGTAGAGAGAAAATTCTGGCTCCACGTCTTAATGATTGTCCTCAAAATTTTTTTACCCAATATGGATGTTTCTTCTCGTATCATCATGAGTTTTCAAAACTTTATTTCGAGTTGGGCCAAAAATAGTTCACCCTAATTGAGTTATACTTTCAGATTATTTCCTTTAACTTCTGATAAATTTTAATTTCTTTGAGTACTTTGATTTAATCAAATTGTAACTTTTCAACAAAGTAGTTTTGAGTTGGGAAATGTGCATACAATTCTAGTCTTAGCTTTAATTTATAATAGCAGTGAGCATTTATGTAGTATTTAAACCGACGAGGACTTGCCAAGTTCAGAGTCCACAATCCCCTGCATGCTAATTCAGAGACAGAAGAGCTTGCAGGGCTGATTCTGACCTTCCCAAGGAGAAGCTGTAGCAGCAGTCGAGGAAATTGCAGCACACCCAGGGTCCCACTCGGGCATCATTCGTTTTCAGCCCCGCCAGCGCAGTCAGCGTTGGCCCGTGCTGGCTGGGGCAGGTGGCTCGCGCGCAGCCGAGGGCACGCGCCACTTGCCGAGCGCCGCAGCCCCGCGCTGTCCTTCGCACTGGTAGTGATGCTCGGCACTTTGTAATTCTCTAGCGTGTTGCCTTCGCTTTTGCCTTTATTGAACTGGCAGTAACTTCCTTCTGACAGACACATAGCCCTAAAGATAACGGAAAAAAATAGCGTGAAATGTGAACTTCATCCTTCCATCTTCAGTTATGGCTTGAGTAATTTTCACTCAATTTCCAGCTTTAGCTTGAAGTTAAGTGTTGAAAATCCCCTGATTAAATTCCCGAGCTGAGAAGAATGAACATTATCTCTCTGAACGCTGCAGAGGGATTTTTGGTGACAGTTTCTGTCCCGTTGAGCAGCTGTAGGGAACAGAAGTCTGGTCACTTTTCTTTGAAATTTACAGTTCTACATGTACCACTTGACCAGCTGTTAATGCATGCAGAAAGGTTGCACATAAAATAATAACAGTAGTAGTAGAAGAAGAACCTAAATTAAGCACTTAAATCCTTCCTTGGCTATCCAAGTGATTGATTTTTTTTTTTCTTTTTTTTCTTTTACCCCTTATTTTAAAATGTGATACAGAGGTATAGAAAAGAAGTATAGAAAGCTGTGAAATAGATTATAAACTAGTTTATAAAATTCAGAGTAAGTTTTCCTCATGCTTCTATTTAGGTTTAATGTGTCCTACAAGTAACTGAAGAAATCTTCTGTCATGTCAAGGCATCCTATCCCTAATCTTCCTGAGTTAGCTGGTTATTTTAGGGGTTTGTTGCAATGAATGCTGGCCTCGGAGAAGAGTGAGTTTCGCTTGCTACTGAGCATTTTTCCAGATCATTAATAATTACTGTAGAGATAGTTATGCATATCTGCTGTCAGAACATTTTAGACCCTGGTTGGTGCAATAATTCCTTCTGTTCCAGAAGAATAAATCATAAGTCTAAAGGAATAGTTTCTCTTAATTTCCACTGGAATTTCGGTCTTAAGCTTCAGCTTGTGTCACCCAGAAGACAACTAGATCTTCCTTATATTCAGTCTGGTGGAAACTCTGGAAGTTTACAGAAATGCGATTGGCATCAAGGTCGTTTTCATGATAGCGCTGAAGAGGTATAATTCTTCTTTCTTTAAGAATTAAATTTAAAAATTAATCGAGGAATCTTCATTTTTTGTATTTCCCCCCACAGTTACTTATATTTATATATAAAACCAGAAAAGTATTGACTTCCAATGTTCATTCACTTCCCTTAATCTCTGGTTAACGTTTTTATCTTTCTGTAGGTGTGCCCAGAAGTAGCCTGGGGCTACCTGCTGAGTTACATTGGCAAATTCAAGCAGTCTCTTACCCACCTACCGCTTCCATGAAATGGAGGTTAATAATTTTCTCTGTCACAGGAATCTTAAAAAAGGTGAATCCTGAAAAACTTGTGCAAAAAGTTCAGCTGTGAGGAGGCCCGGGCTGCCGTGGAAATCTATACACGAAGAAAAACACCGTCAATCTTCTGAGACGCTCAGCTCTGCTTCAGTCTGTCTCGAGTTATAATGGTCATTATTCTGACATCATTCCTCTTCTGTTAGCTCATAGTTAGCTCATGGTTGTTACTTTTTCACCTTAACTCCTGTTAGGGACAGAGGTCTGGAGCAGTCCTGCTGGCTTGTTTTGCCCCATTTCCTACAATCGCACGCAGTAAGGATGTACAATCTCTCATAAGTAGATCGTGCCCCCCCTTAAGTAAGATAATTTCTTTCAGGCTTTTTGTCTTCTGATGACTAGAACATGTCTTCTAAGTTCCAACGTAAATTTATTCCTGGCAGTTTATATTTGCTCGTCCTTTTGCCAATAAAAACTTATAATTTGAATGGTATCCCATCTTCCATTCCAGTTCTGATGTTCACCATATGCTTGTTTGTTCCTTGCTGTGATAGCCTTACTTCACTGGGCAGCCCTGGTGTACGGAGATGGGGGGCTTTAAGATCATCCTCGTTTTTCCAAGGCACTCACTGCTCTGTTGGTAGATGTCTAATGCCTACAGTAGTGGCATCCAGCAAAAACCCGTCCTCATCCTGAAGCTGGGCTGGCTTTAGGCAAAGCGCTTCCCTTCTTTGTGCCCAGATTGCTATTCGCACAGCTGTATGGTGAATTTTGCTTTTTAAACTTATTTAAGTTCAAGAAAAGAAGTCATAATATTAAGAAGTAGACATTTTAATTATTATTATCCAGATAACAAGATTTTCTCAGAGTCAGAAAAACAAAGTTTATTATTTAATCCTGGTATATGTCTATGTTATTTCTGAACTGAGACCAAGGCTTTAGCCATTTGCTGTATGAATATTGGTGTTCTTGTGACTTACAAGTGTTACACAGACAGAGGCTAGTGAAATGTCCCTGACCGTGACTGCAGATTATTCTGAGATGGTTTGAAATGGCCCTTTTTGCTGTATGATGGGAAGGTTGGCAAACAAGTCACTGATGAATGTCAGAGTTTGCAGTCTTGTTTGGTTTGGAAACTTGCTCAGGAGTTTGGATGCGTCTCTGAAATTCATCAGAACCCCTTTGGTCTGAAAAACATTGATGAAAACCTTGCACACTGCATTTTTAAAAAATTAATTTCTTCTAATTCCTCACACTAACTGGGCTGGAAATACCCAAGAAATCGGTTTCCTTGTTGTATTTTCTCTGCTCTGTTTGTAATGCCAGCCAAAGTCTTAAAGTGTTAGAAGCTTATGTACATAAATAATGAGAAAAGAAGCTAATGGATTTTTTCTCTGAAAGTTCAGAAATGCATTAGAGCTGGACAAGGCTTTGAGCATGTGTTTTCCTTCTTGCAGAGGTTTAGTAGAATTAAAGAGCAAGGACTTTTCCTGTTAGTATATCGAAACGGATTGTTCCGTACCAAAGCAGAAGCACAAACGTAGATATGGTTGGCGTAACAAGCAGATTTTAGAAGAGGACTAGAGAGTAAGTGAATGGTAAATATTATGAATAACAAACTCATCTGCCTGTGTTTTATTCCAAAAAGGGATGGATAACCAAAACTATCTTTCCCGTTAGTGAATGACCATACCTCTCTCTTTGTATTTACACAGCCATGATTTACCTTTGTGAGGTAACTTCTTCCCCCAGTTTGCTTTCACTCACATAAAGCAGTTCACCTGCGTTTGCTGTGCTTACACAGTGCTCCCCCTTTTCGTGCTAACACAGCACATCAAATATTTGTTTGATTTTTCTTCAAATATCTACCTAAATGAATAACCATTTCCTTTTTAAAGAAGGGGAAAAAAACCTGCTGAGCATCTTAATTCATGGGTCACAACTGCAAAGCCAATATGGTGGTAGAGGGAAACCCTCTTTAAAAGAGACAGAAATACTTTAAATAAATAAATTCAATCTGATTGTGCTTCTACTGGAAAATTTCTGTAAGATAAGCAGTTGTCATTCTGTAAAATAAACAGCTGAAGCTAAAATTCATATTCTGCACTAACGTAAAGGGTGATCATCTGTATCACACATCCATCAGAATGAGAAGAAGCCAGCCTTGTAGCAAGAAAGTTTTGGGTTAGATGTTAAGAAAAATGAAATACCAGAATAGTTTAGTACCTGAGTAGACTCTCTAGGGAGGAGATAAAATATCTGCCACTGAAGGCTCTTAAGAGGTTCAGACAAATACCGGCCAGGCTGGACTAGATACACACAATCCTGCGTTAGAACAAGGGACAGCCTAGATGGCTTCCTGAGATCCTTGTGAGCGTTAGTTTTGTTTTTTATGGTGCTTATAAGTTTATCGTGTTAATCGGTGTGAGAGCAAGGCGTGGAGTGAGCGGCAGGGAGAGCGAACCCGTCCTTTCGTTCTCTGGGCAGGCTGCACGTGCAGGCTGAAGCGTGCTGAAAAACGTGAGATGGGGGCAGTGAGTGCTTTTCTTATTTTAGACCTTTTTGCTTTTCTTTAATGGTGCCTGGTAGGTTTTGTGCTCTTTGTTTTCAGTATTCCTTATCAGCCGAACATTTTTCTCCATTTTCAAGTGGATTTGGTGCTCAGGAGAGCTGGCAGGTTAAGAGAAAGTTGCTCTGAAGGGTGGAAAGTTACCTCCTAAACTCCTGTGTAGTTTAGTTTCCTAGAATGGAAACTAGTTCATCCAGATTCTGAAACATGTATTTATACACACCTGAATAACAGAAAACCGGAGCAAAAGAAAAGAAAAAAAGCAAAAAAAAAAATCCCCAAACCCTAGTATTTGTAACTGTGAGGCAGAGTTGTGAATCGGTGTAATAAGGAAACCCAGGATGATGGACTATGGAATAACAGATGCGATAAAGGATAGCAAATTAATGCTGAAATGCGTTGTGCTTTTAAACAGCAGATTTAATGTGTCAAAATATTTTTCTGTTTCAACATGGCAGATTTTTGTCCTTGGGGCTGACATTGCTGAGTTTCTATGTATCGTTGCAATGGGTGGAAACATCCTTTAACTGCCAGACAGCACTTAGCGATAAGCCAGCCAATTAATAATGTTGATTTGAAAAGCCCAAGAATAGGTGAGAAAGCAAAGTCCTTTGGTAAGTCATATTTGCACAGTATTAAGAGTCCCCTTTTACCTGATCTAGTAAACATGGTATTAGGAACTCTGTGCTATTGAAAAGTGGAGAGACTATAATGATATGTGTAACTGATAATTGCCACTCCTAACTATTCAGCACCCACTTATCATGCCTTTTGTACATACATACCTTTGAAATAGACACCTTATGGCATATGTATTTCTCTTTCCTAAATACTGATGGGGTGATTTTCTTTCTGATACATTGACCTATTTTATCAAAGAAGTAAATGTAGAAGAATAATCGGTGTTTCCTGCAAAGTTGGGGGCCTCGAATTGCAGAGTTTGCGTTCGGTCTGGATATGCAAACAACAACTGTCGTGTTTGCTCAGCTGATGCCACAGTCTTCCCTTACTGCATTGTTGCATGCACTCAAAAGACAAGATGAATACAGTTTCTGATGAAAACAATAAGATCTAAATCTATAAGCAAATGCAAAAGCAATTCACTGAGGTAATTGTAACTAATTCCACACAGGCACCGCTTGTTACCTTTGGTCTTTGGCATGAATTCGCGGAGTCTCCAGCAGCAGAAATACTGAAGATACCAGGTAGTGACACACAGAACTAGTCTTAATCACGAGGGAGGCTTGAGCAGGGTGGAAGTTGTCAGCTGGCAACAGAATGCACTCGATCATCTGTATCTTTGTATGTTCCTGTACTCTTAAAAAGGCACAGAAATTGAATTAATTAGAAGTAGATGAAGCTCTTTGATTAAAGGGCTTATTTGTTGCCTAGACGTATGTATAGGTATAGAAATGCAATTAGTCTGAGAGTGCCATTAGCAGTGTCAGAGACCAGAAGTAATAGAGCTTAACCCTCACAAGAGCCGCACTGTAAAGCTGTGTGTAGTTCGATCCCTTAGTGCAGGACGAACGTTATACTCAAAGAACTGTTTCTACCTCTTAACTCTTTCTGTGGGGTAATTTGCAGCGAGAATCATCCTGTTCTGGGAAAGTACACGCGGTGCCAGCTCTTTCCTTCCTGCAATAGACAGGGTTGAAAACAAGAAGTACGTCAGAGGTGTTCCTTAAAATATGCAAAGCACATAAATTCGTCAGCTTTCAAAAATGCCTTTAAAATACAGCTCTGGGGATCAAACAGGGAAGGGACCTGCTTAAGTGTCTGTTCATGTATCACTGCCCTGTAGCTATTTAGTGTGAGTGTGAGAGTCTGTAATCCACACGGGGCTAAAAAGGAGACAGCATTGGGGTGCCGTGCAGGGCTGCTGCCTTCAGCAGTTCCCCTTTATCAGCTGCTGCCTAAGTTCACACAGATGCTATTGCAACCTACCTGCGTTTGTGGTCAGAGCGTGGACTTTGAATGCTTCTGAGATGTGTTTTAATGAGTGTCGCGTAGTCCTTGTGCTATAGCTCTGTTGTCTTCCTGGATGTGCAGAGTACGAAGAGGGGAACATTGAATGTAACCAGTGCCAATGTTTTACTTGTCTGGGTTGAGTGACTTTCGAGGGTCAGTATTTCTGCCCAGTACGTTGCGTGTTGCTACTCCTAATGAAAACACTGTTGACTTACGGGCTGTGGTGTAAGTATTCAACCACACGGTTCGGCACTGCCAACTTACTAATGCGTTGTGACGGTCCACGGTTGTGAAATCCTTGAACGCTTTCTGGGGGAGAAATGTCAGTGTATGTGGTACCCATCATGTGAGAAAATGCTCACCACCATCAGTCAAGGTGGGAACAAACCCACTCTTAGTCATCATAAATGTATATTATATATCTGTTCTTTCCCTTGAGAAAGTGCCTTGCTTTAGATGAAAAGAAATGCACTTCATATTTCAGCTGATAATGAGAAGTTAATAAAATTGGGATTTTGTGCAATGCAGGACCTCTGACATGTTAATCTTTATTAAAGAGACTTAAACTACCAGGAACTGCTGGTGCTGACTGGCACAGCCAGACTCAAGAAACACCAGGAGAGACTGGTCAAATGAACTGTTAAACAACTCTTCCTAATCCATCAGGAAGAAACAATAAGTGCTGGAAACATCTATTTACCATGCATCAATCACGCTTACCTAAGCAATTTCTAAGTAATTATACTTCTGTTATATAGTTCCTGAGATGACTAGTCTGAATGAGACATTTGCTTTATTAAAACAAAAAAATTTACTGTAGTTGACATATCAAACGTTGTTTCACATTCTGACAAAGTAATAATTTTTCTGGACATAGCTTCTACTAATTGTTATGTTAAAATCCTATCTGGAATTCAAATAGCTACTTTTCCCTTTTAAAAGCCTGTCAAAAGGAGGAGTTTAAAGTTTTGAAGTGGCAGAGATTTTGTCTGTTGAATTTTGCTAAGTCAGTAAAAAAAGTATTTGGACCAGCTTGCCAAGATGTGACCTATGGGAAGGCAATATTTTGGGGGTGGGGAAATAACAATTGATCTTTGCTGCAGTAAAAGCTTATTGCCTTGTTTTTCTTTCTTTTTTTTTTTTCTTTTTTTTTTTTTCCCCTGCTTGTTTTTATCCAAAGGCATCCACGTAGGTGTGGGGAGAGGCGTGCTTCTGACTCTGGTGCTCTCCAGAATAGCACAAGTTGGGTACATGTAGCTGTTCTTGTTCCTAGTATTGAGGATTTAAAAGTTTTGCTTATGTTTCTCCTGACCAATATAACATTCTAGACTAACAGAGAAACTAATGATGAGCAATTTGTATCTACATTTTATATAGCTGTACAAATATAATATCTCGTGTCTTGTTGACCTTTGGTGTTTGAACATTGTGGAGTTATAAAAACATATATCTATATGTGTGTTTTACAAACCCATCATTGTGTGGGGCTCTGCAATGGCGTTTTCTAATCCACTCGGAGAAAGGGGAGGGATAGAGTCTTTGTCAGTATCCAAGCAATTAGGATAATTAAAAAAGAAAGCTTATTGGGTAAACATGCTCTTAGATTGTGACCTCTTAATTAATGGACTACAGGGAGAAATTACAGCAGTGGCAAGATAATTAACACATGCATTTAAAAAGAACTGTTAGACAAGGGTATTATAGGATAGTAAGACACAGATTTGAATCACCGAAGGACTGTGGAGGTGAACAAACACAGTTGAACGAGACAAGATTTGCATGTGTGAGTGCCCTGGCACCCGAGAGGAGCAGATTAGGTTAACTTCGTTATCACACGGAGGCGGCTCCTTTAGTCGTACGTTCCCTTCAGTGAATATTTTAAATGTCTGTGCTGATTTTTGAACAGCCTCCACGGAGAAGAGCTCTGCCACAGATGTGTTGCCATTTCTAATAATTCTGAATATTGCTAGTAGAGTGTTGGAAATCTCCCTGCTGCCCTTGCTCTGCGTGTTGACAGCCACCCATCAGTACCGGAGGCGCAGGACGTACCAGAACGATAAGGGCAGGGGGTGTCACAGCGAGGACCCAGCAAGGCTGTGTTGTGGCATCTTGCAGACGTCTCTCTGGTTTTGTTGCTCTCACTGTAACAATTCTAGTAAATATTTTGGAAACTGTATTGGTAATTTTTAAAAAAAAAAAAGTTTAGGGACCAGATTGTTCCGTTCAGAAGCATTCAGTATTTCCAGGAGACAAGGAAGAAATCTTCTGTCACCTCAAACTTTCTATGCTTTAAGAGATTCTTCAACTTTGTAACGTCACAGACGTGTATATTTTTCTCTCCCTTCCTTCCATGTTTTTTCCCATGTCCCTGTGTAGGTGTGTGCTGTTTGTATGTGGCCAGGGAAGGCTGCCCGGGGGACCCAGGCTGCCCCAGAACTCCCCGGTGCCGTCCCTGGGGCACGAGGAGGAAGGACTCCACTCACAGCCAGTGTGGGAACCCCCAAATCCCCTACGGCTGGTCACTGGCAAGTAGCAGAGCGTGGTGTTCTTGGCTGTACTAAACACTTAGGAAAATGTGGAAGATTGTGAGGATAAAAGTTAGCGTATTGCTAATGAACCCGATAAAAGAGTATTGTGAAGACGCAGTCTGCTAGGAAAGGGACCTTGGGAGATCCCCCTTAAAATTGTGGCCTTGTACTGAAGGGAAGCTGGAGCTCATTTCCCTGCCCCTTCTCTCCGCCGCCGTTACCTGAAGCGGGGCCCTCTGCGGTGGCCTGTCCAAGCAGAGGGGAGAGGGAATTTGGCTGTGCAAGAGACCCGCTACCTTGCGTCCCCCAAGAGAAGCCACGAGTGTGGTGAACAGAGCACGCGTTATCCATGGCTGTCATCCCGCGTGATTGCTGGGACACCTCAGTCATCGGCGGTCAGAGCCGACCCCGCGGAAAGACAGATGAGCAATAAACAATGTGCTTCCCTTCTGCAGCTCCGGGTAGCCCAGGGACAGCAGCGCAGTGTTTGCCTGCTTGCCCAGGGATTGCAGCCAAAGCTCAGGGATTTGCAAACTTCTGAGAAAACCAAAGTGTGATTTGTAGCGTTCGGGCCATGTGCGTGCTCCTGGGTCCCAGCAGCCGATTACAGAGTCAGTCATCACCCCCGGTGTGGAGCTAGCTCAGCCCAAAGGAGCTCAAATACCCAACTCAGACGTTGTCGGATTGATTTGCCACTTTCTGCCACTAAACCAGTCTCATTCTTTGCAGTTACAAAGCGGGGCCGTGCAGGCTCTCGGGTGGGAGTTCTCAGGCCTGTGTCTTTATACATGAGCAAGTAACTTGCACCCAGACAGCTCAGATACGTGATGGTTATCAGTAACGGTTATCAATAATTCAATAACTGTAGTTCTTGGGGAACACTGTGTCAGTGAACGTGCCCGGCCAGTGAGGAGCTGAGCAAGAGGAGCGTGCATCTTTCTCTCCTGTGATTATTTTTTCCTCCCTTTGGACTTACATCCATTTTTTGAAAAAGAAGGGCACAATTACACGTGGAGATCCAAGTGTCTGTGATCACCAGAACTCCCTCTAGAGCATGCTTTCTGTTTCTGGAGTGGCTGTCAGGGTGTTCACATCTAAATAAAAGCTCACCCCGTCAGAGCTAAGGTCTAGCTGATGGAGCATCGTGTGCTTCACGGTGACCAGCGGCCAGCGTCTCGGGAGGAGTATAAAAACAGAACAAATATGTGATGGCAGCACGTAGAATTGTCCATGAATAGAGTAAAGCTTGCCCAGCCTGCAAACAGGGTCTGAACTTGGGATGGGATGTGGAGGTGGTCTGTCTGTGTAGCATGTCTCTCGTGTACTTAATATACATGACAAAGCGGTTTTCTGTGCTCTCTGATCATTAAATCTCCTGAACTCTGATTTATAAAAAGAACAAACTGCAGAGAAGTCTAAAACTAAAATGATTTGTGTTAGGAGATCAAACCTCATGTTATAAGTGTATACACAAGCCAAAGCCGAATGATTGTGTACAGTTTAAGAACATGTGATTTGCATAAGTCCCCGCTCCTCGCAATGCCACGGGGAACAAAGAGATGCTCGGCCAAGCCAACATTTCACATCTCCAGCCGTGCACTTAACCCAAATCCCACCCACTTCTTGGTAAGTCTGAGTATTGCTGCTTTTGTCTGTGTATAAATGTCCCTGTTCAGTACAGTGTTCATCCTACCTGGAACATTAAAGATGCATGAAGACAAAAAAAATAATGAAAAAAAAAAAAAGCTTTATGAATGTTTGATTAGTGACTTGGGCCCCAAATTTTTAACTAATTGAGCACATTAAATAGTATGTCTCTGAAAGACTAATGCAAGACACTTTTCAAAGCTTCTTTAATAAAAATTCTATTTGGGATTTGACCATAATGGCTATCCTTGCTTGCCAAAACATGACTTCTTAGCAGGTGACTTTCATCAAGTACATCTGAAATAGTACCTAAATGAATTAGCAATAAAATGGACTTAGGCCTAGCAGTAGGAGCCTCCATTAATCTTGGGTTAATCACTAAAGAGATGCCATTCACTTTTCTTAAGAAGTCACATTTTTCTCCCCTTGCTGGCGACCAGATTTCATAAAGTAACATATTTCTAATGAAAGGGCTCTGCTTGAATTAAAACCCTGAAGGTTTATGCAGATTTTAGTTTTGATTACTGCTGGCATGGGCTCTTAGCAGACTCCGGAAGGTAGGTCCGCAGTGAAAGAGTCCCAGCATGCAGTTCATAATATTCTTTGAAATAAAATAGTGCACTTGTACTTAGTGGCTTTAATCAGCTCTGACTTTTGATAGTCAAACAATAGCTAATTACAGTAACACCTGCCTTCTAAGTCATGTCATGTAGGTTATTGCCAACAAGAGACCTTGTATCTTAGCTGCATGATGATTACAGAGTCTAAAACCTATCTGTTAAAAAAGGAGGGGGGGAGAAGAACTGAGTTTGGTCGCCATTATGTGTATTTTGATTGTCTGATGCATTTCTGGCTTTTCTGTTTGCAGTTTTCTGTGTGTGAAAGGCAAAGAGTTGGTGTTTATGGCCAGATTAGAGAGCTGAGTTTCAAGGAAAAGGACACGTTTTTGCAGCTCTCGCTTTTCTGTGAAGTAACGATGGATAACGCTGAATGTACACCCTTCTAAACACGTATTTGACTGTCTCTCCATTTCCAGCGTAGCACAAAATCTGAAATACGTTGTGAGTTGTTCGTATCATCTAATCTCTGGCGTGTAGCCATGGGGCAGAATTTTATTTCACTGTCATTAAATGCAGTGGTACGGTGAGGGGGACAAAGGCCCATTTATTTCAACCTTCATCGAATTTGGAAGGATTTCATAAAATGAAATACCCAGCGAAGAACCTGATTTTGAAATAACAGACAATGTTTCTGAAAATAAACCCACACCTTTTTTCCCTACTATTTGCCTTTACTGTGAAGGATGCTGTCAGATGGATTTCGCTGCACGTGATAGCTGCTGTAGAAGCCATAAATTATTGTCTCATTGAAGACTCTCTTCTCGTTAATTTTGCTAGCAAATAAGGCTTCTTTTTCACAAACTCAGTCAAGTGAATAATATCAGATGTTCGCCAGAGGCTCAACAGCCACTGTGACAACTCTGCAACAGTCAGAACTACAGACGCGTGTGCCGATATGGCGAGGGATGCTCCTTCCAGACCCAGAAAGATAACGGGTCAAATTCTGCGCCCAGTTCTGCCAGACTTGATCTCAGAAGTGTGTGACCAGTGAAGCTAAAAGGGCATTTAATAATCTGACCGTTGTGGGGAAGCCTGCTCATGAAAAAGGGAGCTGTAGCTAGGTCTTGTTTTACAAAGTATATTTCTATGTGCGTGTCTTAGAAAAGTCATTGCACTGCAGTCAGGTTATGCATAATGTAGAGAGTTTCCCCACTCTTTCTCTATGGTTTTGAAGGCAAAAAGATGAAGTTCTGGGAAGAGTATGATCCTCAGCTCTGCTCTGACTGACAATAGAATATCTCAAAATATTTGGGGATTTTGACAATACATACACCCAATACACCGGCTGCCATATGTGACAGAAAGTGAGTAGTGAAAGGACGCGTTACCTGCGTGGTGAACCAACATATCTGAGTACTGAGGATGTGCAGAGGTGGTTTGAATTTCTCTTTACAATCAGACTGACTGTATGGTCAAAAAACATTCCTGCTGGATTATACAAGGAGTTTGCAAGGGAATGCATTCAGGGTTACCTTAACGAACAGGGGATGTGAGTGCATGTTAAAAGGAATTGTTGTTAACTCTGCTTTCCAAAGCTACTTCTTAAGTTCAGCCTTTAACGGGCTATTTTTTTCCCCCGTAAGTTATTCTTTCTCACTCTATCATTTGTCATGTTAACCTCAAACTGTGTAGTAAGAAATCTTCTTTATATCAGTTGCCATGTTTGCCATATCTGATCAGTTTGATTGATCATTGCCTCAGCCACAGGTTGGTAATAAGCTGTTTTGAGAGAGACACACATTTCCCATAGGACGCAATTGGCACGACAGCATTATAAACTGGCCATTTATCAACCTGCTCCCAGGTGGTCACTGCCGGCGCTCGGCGAGGCAGGCAGGCGGGCCGGGCTGCTGGGGGGAGAGGAGCGGAGCGGTGGGCACTGCGGTGCAGCTAATGCAAGAGACAGTAATAAATGACACCGTATTTGAATCAAAAGTGTTAGTGCAAATGTCACGCTTAAAGTCTGCCAACTTCCTTTTCTAAAAGCCGCTCCTTCTGATGCGTGGCAGACCGTGCTGCTTCCTCAGCTGAGCGGTTCTGCTCCGAATGGGAGCGGGTCAAAGCTCTGAGCCGAAGGACAGAACTGTTTCACTGGGAATAATGAGAAGCCGTTCCTGTGCCACAAGGTGACGATGCTCTCTCTGCTCTCCACAATACTGGCTGTAGCAAACTCATCTTAGTTCAAGCTCTGTGTGCCTCAGGATTTTATAGACTCTGTGTGTGTGTGCGTAGAAAAAAAAAAAAACAAACCACACACCCCACCTGAAAACTGTTATGCAGATATTCTTCATTTACATTTTTATTTACTTAAAATCCAGGGATGGAATAAGGTGGTGCAGGGCCTCCAGTGCACTATGGTATGGTCACGTACCTACTCCTTGCACTGTAGAAAGCAGCAGCATTTCGCACCCTCGGGAGGAGCAGCCCGGCTCCTTTGCACAGCTCGGCATGGGGAGAGACGGGACTTTTGCACTCGTCTATCTCACACCTTTACACTCTGCTGGGCCAGCTGCGGGTCCCCAGGATCTGGAGGGCTGTAATAACCCTTGGAACTGTTACTGCAGGTGCTGTGAAGAGTCAGTAACCAGCCTTGCCTTACCTTCGGGCAGCTGAAACGATGACTTGTTCCTTTCTTTTTTTTTAGTGAGTTTCAAAGTATCTTTTTACCAATCCACGATCTGGGCAGCTCTGTCATAGATGAAGAATCATTAGGGAAATCACCCGTCCTGCTCTCAGCAACACGCTTAGGACGGGAGTAGGAAAAAGAACAAGAATTCAGTTCCATGACTTAAAGACGCGGGTCCTGAGCTGCAAGCCTGTACTGCCTGTATTTTAACTAGGCCTTGACTAAATTGGATGCAGTGGAGTAGAGGTAACACATACTTAAGTTCTCTGCTGGTTCCGAACCCGGGTTTTCGCGGTGTTGTGTGTCACGCCTGCTGTAGTGACGCTTGTCTCCCAGAGCCCGTCAGTACGCAGGGTTTCCAGGTGCTTTAGGGAAGTATTTCCCTGTATCTTGCTTTTCTTTGGCTTGACAGCATGCGTGGTGCACGTTAGAGGAAGAAATCCATCTTCTGAACAGAACTGAATAAGGTGTTACAGAACTTTCCTTCTGTTAACCTGCTCGGTGTGTTGTGGGTGTTTTCCCCCAGAATTTTGGTTAAGTGACTTTTATTTT
Organism: Nyctibius grandis; assembly: GCF_013368605.1. Taxonomy (NCBI): domain Eukaryota; kingdom Metazoa; phylum Chordata; class Aves; order Nyctibiiformes; family Nyctibiidae; genus Nyctibius; species Nyctibius grandis. The sequence goes on from NC_090674.1 coordinate 7,601,411, forward strand.
ACAGCTTGAGTGTGAAGTTATTCCCAGACTGCACAAACTGCAATTTTTAATCTTAACGATAGATTTAGTGACCACTGAAGTGTAAAATAAACTACTGTGGCCTAATCAATCAAATCTGCATAGTTCAGAGAAAGCACCTGTATGAGGCTTTTATATCAGAATGTCTGTAATGGTAATAGATGTTTATTAGCAACCATAAAGCTGTTTGAGTTTAATATCTCTCTAAATAACACCAACAGCATTAAAACAAATCTCTAAAGCAAATGCAACTGCTCCATAAACAGCCCACAATGGAAGGTTTAAAAGCCATTACAGGAATCCTGCGAGATTCATGGTTTGTTCTGTGGCTTTGGACACTCGACGGTGAGTGAAAAACCCTGCAGGTATTGGAAAGAGCCCCTAGAAGAACACACTGCCCAGGTATTAGTGAATGGATAGATTTTGTATTGTAGAACAAAATTATCTTGTTAAATTGAACCGACAGCAGAAGCTTCCAACAAGGCAGTGTTCACAACTCAGCTACATCTGAAATGTCCTCAAAAATCAGGTTGTAAATCGTGTACCATCAGCTTTTAACCCAGGGACCTGCTCCTGGGAAGTGCTGAGGACTCTGAGGTTGTTTTGAAACACCAAAGAGGTGGCAAGCACTCTAGACTTGTTAGGTTACTACTCCTTCATCGTTAGAAGTGAACAAGAAGTACCTCATGACCAGTTTTTTAGGTTTTCTTGGCACTTTTATATCTGTAGAAAACATATGGATGGGTATAAGAAAATAGCATAAAAGCAAAACCGTCAATAAACCATTAAGCCTGTGTTAATGCACGTTGAGGATTTAAAAAATACTCAGGTTTTTGAGAATTAAAAAACAGGTCAGGTTTTCTTCTGTTTAATCAAGAGTTCTTCTTTGGTCCCTTGTTTTACTGGAATTTTTAAAGCATTGTCGGAGATTGCTATAAGCTGGAAAATTCTCAGATAAGGTGCTTCTAAATCCTGGTCTGCTTCTGCCTGCTTTTCAGGTTTGGCTTTGTGCAGAGAAACCTGCAGCAGGGTGCTGGGTCTCCGTTCCAGCACCTCCACTCCTGGGGCAGGTGGTGATGGAGCGTACGTCCTTGTGTATGTCTGTGCTTTCTCAGCACATCAATATTCTAAATTTTGTCTGGGCGCATTTTTAAAAGCTTACCAAAATGCAACTTTTTTTTTCGTGAAAATACAGTTTTGACTGAGTGAGGCTACTGGTGGACTGGGCTCTGAAGTGTTTGTAAAAGAAATAAGCCACCCCAGGAATTTTGTGCTTGGCTCCTTTCATTAAAGGATCAAGGATAACGATGCTGATCTCACTTAGGTGCATAAAGCTCTTCTCCTCGAACGGGGAAGGCGACTGCCGATCTTCCATACGTTCTTAGTCTGTGGAAGCGAATAAAACGTCGTGTTGTGATACTGACGCAGTCTGAGGTCGGGGCCCCCGAGAAGCAGTTGTTTTTTTGGGGTAAATGTGGTCGGATCAAAGCGTTCGAAAAGAACAAGACATTCAGATGACAGGAGGTCACGGACACGTTGGAGAATAAGGGGCGATACTGTTGGGCCCGCAGCTGTGGTTAGCTGCCGCGGCTCTCGGCGGCGGGCAGGGAGCCCTGCGAGCGCGGGGAGCCGGGGAACATTGGGGTGCTCTGTGCTCTCGGCATGGCCTCGCATAGCCCACGAGCCCCCTCCTCCTCTGAGGATGGTGCTCCTGGGGTGAATTGTCCCAAAGAGGTGAGGCCCAAATGGGGATTTTTCCCAGCACAGAGGAGGAGAAGAGGGGAAAAAAAACCCCAAACCCAGCAGCCTTTTACTGGGAATGAGCAGTGTCAGGGCACCCAGCACTTCAGGAGCGTGGCTGAAATCTCATCCCTTCCCGGGAGGGACTGGAGTAGGAAAGAGACTCTTTTGCAAACAGAGAAATGAAATTTCAGGACAAATTTTTTTTGTATTAAAAAAAAATAACTCGGCCTCGGTAGTGCTTTCAGCTGGCGCATGGGATGCTCCCGGCTGCCCGGTGGGCTGCCTGGCGTAGCTGTTGCTTCTGAACGCTGAAACTGGTCTAGGAGGAGTCTGGCAGACAGCAGAATGTGGTACCCCATCGTGGTAACCACTGCGGTGAGCGCCTGGAGCACATCAGCATTACGTTTGTGCTCTACGGTGTGTAAAGGCACCGTCTGCACCGAGCAAACGCCCTGGTCCTGCTCCCAGGGATGGCCCGGAGCAGCCGCAGGCAGTCTGGGGGAGGAGGTGAGAGACCGAGAGCAGCCCATCGCACGTGAACTCCCAAAACAACTGCGAATAATCAAAATGAGTGTCACTTATCATTTATAGGAAGTTAAGGATTGATATGTGGCGTATGGAAGGTGTTAAGAAAAAAAAGCTGTATGGTTTGATCTGCTGTCCCGTCTCCTCCTGTGTGTGATCAAGTTAATGCTTTTCCTCAGCTTTTTAAATGCAGCTAAATAAGGGCTCTGTGTAACAGCAGAATGGTTTCTGTTGTAAGAAATCATTCTTATTTTGCTATAAATGACGAAACCCCACCCCCCTCCAGAAAAAAAAAAAAAAATCTGACTCGAGCAAAAACAATTCCAGGAGACAGCCAACAGTGCTGCCTTGGTGTGATAACAAGGCATGATCTCAGCGAGGGAAGCTGAGGGGAGACAGCCCACCAGCCCCGGAGATTGTCTGTTCCAGCAGAGAGAGGAAAATTTAAAGAGAAGGCAAAGGAGGATGAGAGTGGACACTAGCAGCCATAAACCAGAGGGAGCCAGTAATTGTTTCAGGGAATTAAAATAATGGAATTGGTACTCGGATGAATACACTGTGTGATGTTGGGAAACCCAGCGATAACAGCAGCGAGTATTCTGTGTGTTTTGTGGATCCCTCCATCAGACTGTTCGCTAGAGGCAGGTTTAAGTTTTGCCCGTCGTTTCGACCCGCTGTTAGTTTTGCGCCGCATTCATCCTTGCACCCATTGGCTTTTCTTCTGATCAGCTTAAAGTGTGAGTTTGCCTTGATCCCTGGGGTGTACCGTGAGCGATCGCCTGTAGTGAACCTGTACGTGACGAGCTCAGGAACGAAACAGCAAACCCACAACCACCTGCAATGGCTGGTTCATCTCTTCCCACCTCACGCTCTTCCCTGTTTCTTTGTTGCATCTAACTTTTATGTCTTGCTTCACTCTTGACTTACTATTTCCTTGAAATAGGACCTATTTTCTTTGTCACTTGACTACTCGGCGTTTACCACAAGGTGCGAATCCTTGACTGGGTTGCCTCGGTGCTGTGACAGTACGCTGAGGAATGCTGAAGGAGCTTCTCACTGGAAATACAGTTATTTTTTGCGAGGCAAGCGTGAAGTGCTGAAGACAGAAACAAGATGTTCTGGGTCTGTTAAGAGGTTACACTGCCTATTGTATAAGCATTTACAGTTGTGTGAATAGCTGGGTGCAAAGCTGGCATTGTGTCTGCTAGTTTTCATACTCGCTGCAGGATGATAAATGAGTACAGGGGACAGCCAGGCTTGGTCTGCAGGAGGTGGAGCGCTGGAAGGTTCCTCAGCAACGTGCTGGTGCAGCACCTTGTATGAAGAGCCTGGTGCGCCCAGAGTTCTGTTGCAATATAAAAGTAATAATTATCCCCTGAAGTACGTATCCCTGAGTGACCCATTAGTGAACAGGGTTATGGTCACGAGCGTGCCACAGAACGCCTGCGTTAGCGCGGAGATGACGCAGCACGAGGAGCCGTGGGCTCGCAGTGCGGTGGTGGGGTCCCTGCGATGCAATGCCGTTAAAGCTGTTTAACTGTAATCTAAAAGACTTTATGTGAGTTTTGTGAAAAAATAAATGCACTGTCCAACCACAGCACTCATTTTTCCAAATGAAATAATTTGTCTTTAAAATGCATTTTTTTTCTACTTCTTCAAGTAGAGCCAAAGGCCTTAGTCTGCCTTCAGGATTAGCAGCCAGTACAATCTCAATTTATAAATGAAGCCCTTTTTGATTTGCAAATAAAAAGCATCTGAAACCACTAACCAACTTGGCTTTCATTTTTATGCCTATAAAAATGTCTGAACCATTTGTTTTTTAAATTTTCTAACTGTAAAATGTGCTCCTACGAGCAAATATATCCAAGTTTCAATTGGAAGAGAGCTCTCTTTTTTTGATGAGAGGAGTTAAAAAATCCTCACGTTTGCAAGGACGCTCAGAGCAATTAATCCACTAGCAGCAGGCTAACAAAGAATTTATTTTAAAATAACCACCCTTACCCTGTTGGTGCACCCACGTTAGTGACACAAAAGGCTAAGGGCGATTTGTACTTGGATCCAAAAATTCAAGTGCGAAGTTGTGGCCCAAGCAATGCAAGGAGTTTTGACATGGATTTCAGTGGGATTGGGATTTCGGCGCGGTTCGCTGATCTGGTGTGTCTGGAAGGCCTGTGCTCTCTGTCTGGAGAGGAAGATTTTCACCAGGGCCATCGCACCTGGTGTGATGCTGACAAAAATATCACAGGACTGGGTTTTCTTACCGTGTTTCTGTGGCTGTATGTGCATGTGGAGCCATTGAAGAACACTAGAAAGGTTAATTTCCAGCAGTTTGGTTGCAGTTTTATCAGCAAAGCATTGCACTGGGGTACAGAAGCTGGCCATCAGCGGGTCAAACACCACGCAGGTGAGTGCTCTTTGCTAGAAGGTCTGTGTCTGCATAAGGATTTTTGCTGGCACAGGTATGTCAGTCCTGCTTCAGAGCTTTTCTCTGCCCTGATCTACACAGGTATTTTAGGAATATTTTTGTAGCCTTGGTTTCATATCAAAACAGGAAAATAAAAGCTGCAGAAATCAAATCAAAACACAAGACAGTAACTTCTTTTTAAATGTTAACGAGTTGATCTGGGCTAAGGCTGTGGTAGAAATTCAGGATGACTTCTTTCTGGTTTTTGTTTTTTCTTTGTTTGAGTCAGAAAGATTTAAGTAGTTACCGCTTTTCCCAGGTCCAATTTCATGATTTCTTAACCCCCAGTTTAAAAGTGGTTTCTGCTGACGAAAGATGGACATGCTGTGCCAGGCAAAACACTTGAAACGGTCAGAAACCCGTTCTGTGCTCATGCAGGAGAAATGACAGGTTGGAGGAGGGTGCAGCCTGCATTTGTTTTTACTTGTTACTTTACAAACAAATTTAAAAGGAAGAATATTTATAAACAAAAAGTCTTTGCTTGCCGTTTGTATTTTTCTGGTTTCGGGCAGTTATTTTCCCTCTTTCCGCAGCCGGTTCATTGGTTTCGTGTGTTGTTTGTGTGCGGTGTGGGACGTGTTGGTGTAAGGTGCAGTGGGGAGCTGGGGGGTGCCAGCCCCCCGGGCCATTTCACTGCGTTTCTTCTTCTGAAACAGTTGAGATTTCATTGTCTCTTAACACTATTTTAAAATGGTTTTGTTTGGGCTGTGCTGCCCTTGTGAGGGATTGATTCCCCAGAGAAGGTGTGTGGTTGTGCACCCCTGGGGAAGGGGCTGCGGGCAGTGAGCTTGGCACGGCGAGGTGCGGGAGCTTCGGCCTCGGGGTAACCTGGACTATTAAAGAAATTATCGCGAACCTCGTTACAGTTCTGGGCTGTTAAAGTACAATGAGATTTCAGCGCGGGGCGTGAGGGGGGGAATTCAAACGGGCGCGTCCAGCATCTTCACAGCGCCGGGCGGGATCGCGCCTTGATAAAGCCCGGAGCGATGGCGGCGGGGCCGGGGTCGGGGCTGGGGGTGCCGCTGCCCTCGCCCCCCGTCACCGGCCCTTGTCCCGGGTAAGAGGAGGCCGAGCCTGGCCCGCAGGGGAGGGGACAGGCCCCGCCGCCCCCCGCCGCGCGCCGCCGCACGGCCTGTGCGAGGGCGCCCCCTGTCGGCGGGCGGCGGTTGCTCGGAGCCCTCAGTAAAACCTTTTCCGTTCCCCGCCGCGGTGCCCGGCCCCGCTCCAGCGCGCCTCGGGCCTCCGGCACGGCGCGGAGCCCGCGGGCACGGGGCCGGCGGGCTGCTCGGGGCTGCCGGGTACCCTCACACACCGCTGGCCCGGCCGCGGGGTGGCCGGAGCTGCGCTGCCGCTCTGGGTCCCCCGCGCTCCGCCAGCCAGGCAGGGCCGCTCCGAGCTTTGCTCCTCGATAGAAGTTTACCCTCCGGGCCTCGTTCCTGGCCCTGGTGAAGCTGGCACAGAGATGCTCGCTGGCTTCGAAAGCGTTGGGACTTCTCCCCGGTTTTATTTCGCTGTGGGTGCCGCTTCTTTCGTCTTCTCCACGCCGCGTCCCAGGGAAACTGAGGCAGGCCCTGGGCGCTGGCCGAGGGCACGGGCCTTGCTGGGAGCGGCCCGAGGAGTGTTCTTCAAGGAGACAGAGGGAGAGCGTAGAAGGGGACTGAGTCTTGCTTCAAAGCTGGTCTCCTATCAAGCAAAATACACTTTGTTCCAGATGAGAACTTTGAGGTAATTTTTTTTTTTTCCAACCACGGCCTTTGGCTTCACACAAAACCCAACTGAAAGGTGGCCGGTGCCTCTTGAGAAATGTGAGTGTTAAAGTTCCCATCGTTGTGGTCAGTGTAGCTTTACTGCAGAGTTGTCCTTTGGAGAAGAGCAAGGCCCATGTGTTTTACTTTGCAGATCTGGTCAGAGATACTGTTATTCAAGGATGACGTGGCTGAGTTCTGGCCTTGGTTGTGCAGGTATTTCTTTTATTGGAAGAGTTTTTCCCTTTTACATTGGTCTGAGCGGGAGAAGAATTTGCTTCAACAAATGTGCTCTTTTGTTTCAAAGCGTCAGCTTCCAGGAGGGTTTGGTTTCAAAGGCACCGTGTAGCAGTTTATGTCTCTATCAAGTCCTTAAGGGTTGTGGTTCTGTTCCTAATAGTGGATCTGTGAACACTACATCAGAAGTGACAGCACTTTTCTGGATATTACTATTCCAATAAAATAAACTGTTCTGGGTACATGGCTTCCAGGGCCTCGAGAGCAGAGCTCTGTGGGAAGATCTGTTAGAAATGAGATACAGCTTAGAAGTTCATTTATCCACGTTTAAAAACAAACGCTAATACAAACACGCAAACAAAACCCCCCAAAGCCCGGTGATGCTTTTAGTACTAAAATACTTTAGTTTTGTGCCAGAATGGCGATTTTCAATTTTGCCAAAACAGCAAAAGATTTAACTAGAAGATTTCTCTGGAAGTAGCTAAATGTTGCCTTGTAAGTCAGTTTATTAAATTATTCCAAACACTGTTGAAAAAATACCGCTTTTTGCATACCAGCGTTAAGAATTTGGCAGCCTCGCTAACGTGGGATTGTTTGCTTTCTTGTATGATGATATATTGCTTATTGTGTTCGGGGGGTCTCCCAAGGGGGACATAGTACCGTGACGTGGTACCGATGCCCGCTGCAGGAGCCAGGCCAGAGGATGCCAGACCTCTGCCAGGGTGGCACGGGGATGTGGGGGGAAGAGGCTGCCGTACGGATACCCAGTGGCTTTGGTAGGAGCCAAACTGTTCTGAAATTCTAGATTGATTTCTCAAGATACTAGAGCCTGCAGTATTTTGGGAAAAGTTCCAGGTTTTGAGAACGTTGAAATGTTGTTAGACATGTTCTGAATTTGTGGTTAACTTGGAGCTGCCTGAACCTTGTTCTAATACTACGTGGATCCCTTTAACCCCTGAACCATAGCAGAATAAGGCCCTAAGCTAACAAAATAACTGTGAGTAGCCTGTTCCAAATGGTTCAGATTTATAATGGCACTGGAAATATTTCTATGGCATGTGTGTGTGATATTCGCTAAAATTTTATTAGACCTACACTTGAAAATTAATTCACAAAGGGCAGAAGCAGGAAAATCTTGATGAACCGTTAACCAGCCCCTTCTTAACAGCAAAACCAGCCACGGTTTATATAACAAGTTGAATGTATTCGATGACAATTTTCTTTATCTGGAAGTACTCTCTGTGTTTCAGAGTAACAGTGAATGCGATTCACTTATTACTGCTGCTTACAAAAATGTTTGTTTAGTCTTTTATTTTTTATGACTCTCACTGGCTGGAAATACTCAGCAGGCTTTATCTTTGTTGTAAATGATAATACTTCTTTCTACACGGGTGCACGGATGCAGGCAAACACACAGGTATGTGTAGATATTTATAATACTTCCAAGTCATAAGTCAGGGCGTTCAGCCTCTCTCCTAACGTTCAGAATCTCTTCTTTTCATGAACCAAGATTACTCTTGTTTGACGTGAGGGACATTTCAGCTTTTACGAGCTGCGGGAGCAGGGAGAGGGGCATGTCTGTGCATCCATCTGAACCCCGCTGCAAGCTTCTGGGCAGGTGTCTGAGCGCCGTCCCCCTCCTGCGCCTCGCTCCTCGGGCCCGTTCCCCAGCCTGGGCGGGCGGTGGGTCCGTTGGCACAGCAGGCTGGCACAGCCGGGCAGCGGCCCCGGGGAATCGGGCCCTGTGTTTCTGCTGGAGTGGGAGATGGTGGCAATCTGCTGCTGCGGATTACTGCTAACCCTTTAGTCTTTGCATCGACGTGACTGATATAAAAGTTATTAATGGCTAATGGATATTACCAGTCTGTATTCCTAAACCAGCGACTTGTGACTCTCTAACATCATAAACCCTGGGATAGCTCAGTGGGGGTGTGTGCATCATTACTGCTCACTTTGGTGAGGGAAGGGATCCTGAGCGTGCCCAGGAAACCTTGGTTGTAAAACCCCGTAGTTACTGTGCGTTGTGTGCAAAAGAGCCACTTCTGGTTTAACCTAAATAACTTCAATGGTTCGTTATGGGCCAACATGGACTGAGGAGCTGCAAAATATTGGGCTTTATCCAAGTTTGTTCCCAACTAAAAGTCCCTCTTCAAATGTTTTATATATGTTTGTTCTGGTTTGGGTTTATTTTATTATTCTAAACACCACTTGGGTATACCCTGCTTTACAGACAGTTACAGATAACAGGCTTCCAGTAGGAGAGGTTGCCTTGAGTTCGATGCAAATAGCATCCAGTGTATCGCAGTATCGCACGACAGGAGGAGTATGTTCTCGTTTTCTTGCATTTTCAGCTTGCTTGCCATTGATTTATGAGAAATTCTTAGGCTATTTTTATTTTAATACACCTGTAACAGTTGATTTGAGAGGTGACAAACCTCTGGGTGCAGACGCCTGATTTATCTGAGTGATTCAGTTTAGAACTGCTGAGTAGGGGCTGGCCCCTGGAGACTTCTGCTGCACCCCTTCTACCTGCACATGGAAAGCACAATCCAAACATCTCTTTTAGTGTGACTTTCCAGCCTCAGTTAGGCCTGAAGAAAAGGTGCAGAATTTAATTGGAACCTGAGCAATGTTTATTTTCTGATCCTCTTACGTTTTGTCTGAACCAGTTTGATAAAATTTTGAAAAAATCATGCTTTATGGAAGTGAATTTAATTGGAAATAAGCAGGGAAAATGGGAGGTAAAGGATCTCAGCTGTTTCAAGCAGTTTTTCTCAGTGAAATTAGCAGAGTTTGTAAAGACAATTTCAGGTCACTTAATCATCAAAGGGTTAATTCTAATTTTGAACTTCCCAAATGTCAGTGCTCCACTATCCAAAAATACAGCAACTGGCTTTATCAACATATGCTTTTCATTACCTACAAGACTTACAATATTTTTGGTGTCTGTATCAACTTGATTCAATTATTGGTACCACTGCGAGGGAACGTTACCTCCAGGGAAAAGGGGGTGAATGCATCAGTGCCCATGGATACAGTGTACAGAGCAGATTAATATAACAGATTTACATCAAGACTGCTGACTCCATTACTTTAAAACTCCTGTAATTGACTTTTTTAAAAATGACATTAGCATTTAAATGGTACTATCGTTACAAGGGTGAAGGTTCAGCAGAATATGATCAATTTATTGAGCTCTTCAAATGTTCTTTTGATATTTATTTTTTGTTGTCATGCTGGAGGGGTTTTTTAGTGTTTTGTCAGACACAAGAAAAAGTCTGTACCGTTGAGATCCTGGTCTACGCAGCTCCTGAGTAGAAATGCATGAAACGATAACCTAAACCAGTGTGTGACCTACTCAGAGTTATCTTTCTCACCTTCACCCCCCACACCCTGCAGCTTTTCCTGATAGGTAAAATTCCAGTATGACAGAAAGAAATAATTTACAGAAGCTCTCTTTGGTCTGTGAGCAGAGACTGGCATTCGTGCTTCTTGTGCAGAGAGCAGCCAGGGAGATTATCCACCATGAAGTCCCTTTTCAGCATTACACGTCAAAACTATTTCAGTTGCATCAAAACACGCAGAGCTGCCAGTTCAGCCGGTACAGCTGCCACGAGGAGGCAATTCTGCCAGAAATTTCACATTGGCTTGGGAGAACCATAAGCTCCATATCCCTTTGCCTTTTGGTCAGGGTTGGATGCCTCACGCGCTGCGTTCCTTCTCCGAATCTCTGCACAGTGCAAATTGTCTTCTGGGACATGTGTTCTGTAGAAGGTCCATCACAATCTCCACTGCAGGCTCTCAGGCACGTGAAGTACTTCTCTGCAGGTGAGAAGCTCCATGTTCACTGAACAGACAACTAGTCAGTCCTGATACACGTATCTCCCTAGATAAATATGTATCTATACCTGAGTGCCCGTGTGTATGCATATGTATCTGTAAAATCGGGTAATTCTAGTCTAATATTCTGATGTCATCTGTGAAGTAAAGTTTTGGAAATCTTTGAACACAGATCAACGACTTCCCACGAGACTGACATGGCCTGAGAAGGGCATCTTTTTCAAGCCTGCAGACTAGGCAAACGGAGGACGTTCAAGAGCAGGTTTGCGGTACCTTACTTGAACATACCCATTTGTGGATAAATCAGCTTTAAGTCTTTTCCTCCCAAGCCAAGCACGAAAATGTAACAGTCCACAGAGCTTTGATGAGTCCACTTTGTTTTCTCCCATTTTAAAAAGCAAAACCGAAAAGGAGAAGAAAAGAACAACTGCATTGATTTTTTTGTAGCGTTAGTCAGTGGCTTGTTGGCTGCTGCTGATACAGTTGATGGATCCCAGTCCCGTTCTGTGTGGAAAAGCAGGTCTGGGACGCAGAGCCAGAGTTCAGCCTGTAGTGGCAATAGGTAACTCAGTATCCCTCCTGCTTGCCTCGCTATAAAAATGCTTGGTAATGACCCAGTTCGACCCTGCCAGTTCTCTCTGACCTCCCCCTTTTCAGGATGCTGCTTAATTTGCACTAATTACATTCCATTCTGACAGGAACTTGGACGTTGTCTCAAGCTTTCAGGTATTATCACTGCCATATTCCAGGACAGAGTACTCTTGGGGCTGAGTACAAAAATGGCAATAAGTAATTTATGAAAATACACTTTGTTTAACATAATACGTAAGTAGTTTGCATGTAGTGTGATCTATATGTATAAATACCGCTTCAAGTGTGACTTTGTGCTTTAATCTTGAATTCTTACCAGGATTCAGGAGGGTTGGTTAAACCCAGCAGTAGGTTTTGAGTAATTAATACATTCATTGGCTTTGGGGTTTGTTTTTTTTGGTTTGCTTCCAGAATCCCAGGTTAAATTCCTAATAATAATTCTGGGGTTGATGACCACTACAGAAAATGCTGCTTCAAAGGGGTCACTAGCATAGGAAAGGTCTTCTGCAAAAAGGAAAGCTTATGGTACTGATTCAGCTTTGCTGCTGCTAAAATCAAGGTTGAGTGAGGGTGTCTGTACATGTGAATATGAATAGATAGATGGAGAGAAAACCATTCAAATGGTTTTTTAATTTTACAATAGAATGAAGGAAAAACTTGTCCAACAAGTTGTTCACAAAATTGAACTGTGTCAAAATGTCTGCTTTGGCCTAAATACAACCTTTGCATGGAGGAGAGCTGGGGGCCTGGCAGGAGTGTGTGTGAAAGAACATGGGACTCCCCTCTCTTGCTTTGCATTAACACAGAGTTTCTGTTCCCTGCGTTGCTGATTTGCATGGAGTTTGTCATCCCAAACCCCTCTGCACCGCACAGAAAAGTTTTGCTGACAAGAAGTTCCAGGTGCTTTCCTCCTCGTTGGGGCACGTGCCTGGATGCTGAGGACAGCTCAAAACCCGCGTGCGCTCTTGGGTGCCCCTGTCAGAACCAACAGGCCACCATTTCCCTGTGCAAAAGGTAGGTGGGAACCGTGTGGTGTTTTTAGCAGCGTGACGGCCGAACACAACCCAGGAAACCCGCGCCCGGGGCTGCGGGAGCGCGTGGTCGGAGCTGCGAGGACGGGAGAGCGGGTCTCCGTACGGAGTCTCAAAGCGACAGGCAAAAAAGTCTGAAGCACATGCCAAGGCTTTGTGTTGCTTTCCAAAGAATAAGATGCGAGCCGTTGCAGGAGCTCCGCTGAGGCTTTTAGGCACAGACAGTATCGGTGAAGGAGGTGCGTGTTTCAAAATATTGTATCATTTTAAAGCGCAGCGCACATTAGGTCAGTGAAACGGGATACGCCAATTTGAACCGCGCCGTATAATGCAGCTCTGTGTTCAGAGAGACAGGGGCACCCCGGGCCCGAAATCCCTGGAGCTGTCTTTCAAAGAGTGATAGTTACGGAAATTAGCCGTGCAGAAATCCATACTAATCAGTCATCGGGAGCCTTATTAACTGTCTTACCAGTGTTATTAGGAGAGGGCCCGGCCCCGGCGGGGCAGCAGGCCGCCGCTCCGAACCGGCACCGCCGCCTTCCCTCCCGCACCCTGGCCCCTGCTCCCGGGGGAGCTGTTCTGTGAACGGCTGCGGCACGAGGGAAACGGGATCTAACCTTCACTTAAGTGACGCCTTGTTGTGCCCGAGAACCTGATGCAGAGCAAGAGGTGAGATTCAGTCCCGAGGACGAGCTCCTCTGTGAGACTCCGGGGCCTTCTGGCCGTCTGTCCGTCCAGCGAGGGTTGGCACGGGACTGACTTTGAGGGTGATGGCTCGAGAGGACTCCGGTAGCCACACTGGCCAGCTGAAACCCTTCTGGTGCCGGTGGTTCTGTGAGGCTGGTGCTTGCTCGGGGTGGTGGTGGCTGTAAATGGATGTGAGCTCACACGCCGTGTCTGTAAATATTGTATTTAATACACTGGGAGTTGTCATAACATCTCTTTACTTATTGACAAACTTTACCTGACTAGGAAAAAAACCCAATAATATTTGGCCCAGCTGAGTTTCCCGTAGGGAATTTTGCATTAAGCTTTGCCCTTAGTTTCATCGAATGATTTTTTGAGTATCAACTTGAGACCTATTTCTTAGGAAAAAGAACTCCTTAACGTTTCAGAAGGGGGAGTTTCAAGTTCGACCCTTGCTATTCCCATCTGATGTTAGTTTCAAATGAAAGAAAATTAAATTACACACTTGGGTTCAAGGATTTAAGTCTGTGAATCTTACTCTAGCTAGTATCTCCCACATAAGGGAAACAAAGAACATAGAGGAGATAAATAATACTTGAAAAAGACAGGATCTTTTTTGTCTGCTTCTTTATCTGTAGTTTGACTGTGTTCCTTAAGTGTTGAAAGGGGCACTTTCTTGGCAAGTATGACACAAATAACCTTCACCCTTGAGTGCACTGTCTGAGGCAGTTATAAATTTGAGGATAAAGGATACGAACAAGAGTTACTTTATATGACATTTTCTCATGATAACAGAGGACGGAGAAATGAATGAGTATTCCCGTCACACTTGTCCTGAGATTGCTTTGTCAAACAATCAGATTTATAGTCCGGCCCTTTTGCTGTGTCGTAGCGAGTCGCCTGTGTCGGTTGTAGTTTCCGTGGAGGCTGTGCAGGCCGGGTGCCGCGTGGTCTGTGCTGGTGCACCCGGAGGTGCTTCTCCTCCGAGGCGGGTGCGCTGCGGCCGTGGGCATCAGGAGTGAAGCACCTGGGGAAAGGCACTCGAGCTCTGATGGCACGCTGGCGTTGAGCAGTAAACACTCCAGAGTGTTTGCGTAACTGAAGGGTTTCTGGGAACGAGCGTGGGGTTCGTTAGAGCAGCCCCACGAAGGTTGGTTTGTGCAGCCCTCTGCGTGGCACGCGGGTGGGGAGCTCGAGCAGCGTACGGGGGAACTGTGTGCCCGTGCAGGGGCGAGCCGGTGGGAAGCTGTGCCAGATATGCAGAGAGGTGCAAGAAAATAACGAGTGTGGCTGTGGAGCTAGCAATTTTGCATCAGGAGAGGGGAGAGAAAAAAAAGGAAATAAAAAAGAGAGATAGGGGCCTGCTGGGCAAACAGGCGTTCCCTGCAAACGCTCCCACTGCCGGAGGGGACAGTCAGGGAGCCCAGAGCTGCTGTGGCGCAGGTTTCCTATTTACCACATTCCTGTGGGATCCCAGTACGAGGTGTGCAGCTAATAAATTCTTTAATATTTCTGGAAAGATTAGATACATACACGCGTTAGAGGAAAACACAACAACATGCTCCGTACTTATTTTCTGGAGTGTTTGGATCTTTGTTTTCACAGGGAAAAGGTTTCCCTAAAACAGGAGGAGCTGTGTAGCCTTTCCTTCCAGCAGATACGATTGTCCTCCTTCCTAGAGAAATGCACTAGGACTTTCCCCTCTTCCTTTTGTTTAGTCTGGACTGTGTTTGGTTTTCAGGCTTTCTTTTTCCTCCAGAGCTCTGTAGGCAGAAGACAGCACGAGAGGAGCCAACAGTGACTCGATCAATCCCTACGTGGCAAAGTTCCTGTTTCTCCTGGGGGCAGGTCGTCACTGGCTGCACTGGGCAGCCTGCCCCACCACCCAGAGGGGCTGTCCCAGCTCTGAAGCACAACCTCGGTGTTCGCTAAGCTTGCAAGCAGGTGTTAATATCTTAACACATTTCACATACAATAATTTAAACTCCCTCCTACACGTTCCGTTTTTCAAATAGCCCTAAGATATGTGACTCTTTTCCCAAAATGCAGCAGGACAAAGTCCTGAAATGTTTGTCTGTTGCAAGGACTGTGCAAAATAAGTCTATTTTGTGTACAGGCTTTTATATAAATATTTATTTAAAATATAAATTCATTTTCATACCGTAACACTTCAGTGTCAGCATTGGAAACGATAGCTTCATTTTAAGCGTGTCTGCGTGCGCGTGTCTTTGCAGAATGGGGAGTGATATAGAACTCGTCTCCAAAGTACTCAGCAAGCTCCTTCCTCATTGTGCTCCGTAACTCTCCATAGGAGGGTGTCTAGGATTGGAACCAGCCTGGGATGCTTAAACAACTTACGCTGTTTTGTGAGGAATTTGTTAAAATAAATTCCTGGGGGAGATGATATGAATGAATTTCTCACTTTACAAGTGTTTTTAAGGTTGTACAATTGATGCATTTACATTTACCCTGTTCATAATGAAAAACTAAATTCTGCTTTAAAATGTATTTTCGTTCCAAAATGTAAGCCAACATTTTAATACAAAGATTAATCTGACTTTATATCATCTCCAGCTCAAGTCAGTGGAAATCTATAAAGCATGCTACGGCTGTTCAGTGTAAGTAGGAATTTCTTACTGTGCATAACAGAGCACTGTTTTTAGGGCTTTGAGCCTTATAACAAAATGAAGAAGGGAGGAAATATTAGAGGGCTTCATGGATCAAGCAGAGATGTTGTCCAAGCTTAGTTCTAACTTTGGGGTCTCTGAACAGCTGCTTCAGTCTGACCACATTCAGGCTTTATCCATTGGATTGCTTTCCTACTGTGGGATTATTTTAATAGATTGCAGTTTTAATAATATTACAGCCACTGCTTCAGTTTGCTCTGTTGCTGGCAAAAATGTAGCAAACTTTGAAAATAACTGTGGTAGTGTAAAGCTAGGAATGTACTAACAGATTGAACAGGAAAGAAATGCCTTATGGCATGGTCTTCTAAGACATAGTGCAGTCTGCTTAACCCTCCAAGCTGGGCGATGAAGGAGGTCCTCTGTTTGGTCCTGATGGGCTTCATTTTTTGTAGGATTATCCATAATTAGTGAGGCCCAAAATTTCTGAAGACTCGAATGAGGCGGTTAGAGCAAAGTATTGTAGGTCAAGGCTCTTGGGTTTCCTGACGCTGCGCGGCCGCGGTCCTTCTCTGCGCCTCGGGTCGCCGCCTGCGCCGCGGGCACGGCAGCCTGCGGCCTGTCCTTCGGCAGCAGGATTGTGTTTAATTCCTACCCCTGAGCCTGTGAGCGCGTTTAAGCTTCCCTAGGATAGCTGCTGGTCTGCGTTAGCCGCTGTCGGAGGCGTGACTGCCCGTTGACGGGACGGCGTGGGCCAGGGCCACGTCATGTCCAGTCTGTGTCGGGGAGCTCGGTCACAGGGCCCGTGCCCTTTGCTTTTGGGGACACAATCAGTCAGCTCTCTTTCCTCCTTTTCAACTGAAAAAGGTACTTTGAGCGCCTATTTCAGGGAATCCACGGCTGTCCTGTGCATGAGGATGTTTGTCATCTTCCCTAAGTGTAAAAAAAAATGAGCCCACTTCATCTTTGAGGGTTGTAATCTGGTTTTTTACTCCATGCTTGCACACACTTAGAGCAATATACTATTGTTTTGCTTTTTTTAAAAAAATCCCCTTTTTTTCCCCTGTGATTAATTAAAGCTGTATTTTGATCTGTAAATAGAATTGTAAATGTGGCTGTATATAGAACTGTATTTTGACATAAAATAGACACTGCAGTTGAAATTGCAGTAAGAAAACAGGGAAACAACAGGCATTGCAGAGACTGTAGCGCTGATTAGGAGTGCAAATTAGATTTAGGTTTCCTGAATATCTAACAGCAGCTAAGCATTTTTTGGTCCTTTGTGTATGAACATTTCCATTAAAATTTACAAAGGGTTTGAACTGGATTAGACTCCCACAGTCACTTTGAAATAACAAAATACAACTTGGCTGACAGGGGCTGTTTAGAAACCTTTTGCAAAAATTATCTTCAGAAACGTTAGCACTTAGCAGTTACAAAATGTCTACTTTTGTCTTGCCCCCTCTGCCAAGTTCCCTTTTTGTCTTGCCGGGAGGAGGATAAATTATCCGACTTGCAGAGATAAACCACAGAGAGGTGAGATTACTGAAGCTGAATACTGGAAACTCCCAGCACTCTGTCCTCCTCTACAGTTTGAATTAAAAACACTCTTTCTGGCTGTGTCAATTAGTCACTTAATTATTACATTACTCAATGTAGTTGTTTTTTTCCTTTCTAGAAGATGCAATTAATGTTTTGGCTTAAGTCGCCTAGTTTATAATAAATGTATGGAGTGCAGCAACAGATCTTTGAAGTCGTTCAAGGAATTATCTGAACAGAAAAAGGCGAACAATACATTGCTTTGAAGAGTCAGAAATGTGTTGGCAGAGGGCAGCGAGGGGGAAACGCTGCCTCGTAGGCGCTGCCAGCCATAGTCTGTGGCCTGACGTACTGTGGCCGTGCTGAACGTCAGCTGGGGACTGGGCTAAGGGCGAGGACACGAGTGAAAGCCTCTGCTCTCCAGGCCGTGGTGCTCTTCTGTGGCGTATGTCTCCAAGAACATGTTCAATATAAAGGGGGGTGGTCTAAGAGGTTTCCCTCCCAGGAAAGGAAGAGCAGGATTTTCCTTCCAAGGTAACTTCTTCCAAAGCACAAGTGAAACGCAGCCTGGCTGGGACAGGAGGGTAGGAAACAATTTTAGCAGTAGGTGGTGACAGTTTCTTTTAATCTTCTTTACTTTCTGCATGCATTAGTTGAGTGGCTGACTAACGATATCTTTGGATTGATCTAACCAAGAAGCCTTTTGACAGAGTAATTTTCCCCCTTATTTATTTACTAAGCTTTGTGCTCCGAGGATGTGCTGGTGGTGGCACTGGAGGGGTCAGAGGCTTGGGGGGGTTCCTCTGTTTTTCACGGACAGGAGCAGAGCTAAGGGCAATGCAACAGGGCAGACCTGGTCAGACCAGCTTAAAGATTAGTGGAGGTGGTTGTTGAACTGGGTGAGTTTATCATTTTATATCTAAAATCTAGTCTGTGAGCAGTTCTGTGGATGATGCCTTCCCGGTTCAGCGTGTTGGGATTGGTAGGGGAGGTGGTTTGTTGAGGAAAGAGGAGAGGCAAGGAAATCCCATTTCAAGCCAACGTTTTATCCTAGTGCGTTCTGCTTGGCTTTTCCATCCCATGTAATCTGGAGGTGAATCAAACCTGATAAATAAAGCTTGGACATTATGTCCATGTTGTGTCTAATTCTGATATTTAGGGCCAGACACTGACTGCAGTTTCCTTTTGGGTCTCATATTCTGTACGTGGAGTCTGTGCTATCAGATCAGCCCGTCATTGATAATCTTACCCTCTTTCCGTGGTTGCTCCATGTATCTCACCCACATTTTTTCCCATCTTGAAAACACTTCGGCATCGCAGTGGGATGCTGTGTGGGTGTGCAGTGAGTTTACTGCAGAATAAGGGGCTTTGACTATAAATTCCTCTCAACAGCGCCTGTGGAGAGCACCCAGACAATGGAACTCACTCTGACTCAGAGCTTTCCAAGTGCAGTGAGGAGACAACCGAGAAGCCCTAAGAATTAACTCGGAGATCAACACCGCAGCTTTCCTTAGTGCCCCGCTGGAGCCTGCAAACTTTTCAGCCGATTTGCACTGGATTCAGGGTCTGTAAAGGAAATGAAACCATGAGTTTCGTGTTTCAAAACACAAATTTTGCACCGGCCTGTTTGGGAGGGCACGGTGTGAACAGTGCTCTGTAAAGGGAGGGTATTCTTTATAAAACTACCATGAGGAAAGTTTTAGGGCTTTGTAACCAGCTGCAGGTGATCTGATTTGCTTACACTACCCTGAAATCTGAAAAACACACGCAAGCTTTGCCACGTATCACCGCGTTCATTCGGGCTGGTTACTGCAAAATGGATGCGTTGGAAAAATCCTTGGGTTGAAAGTGTGCTGGTACCCAATTACCATTTTTTAATGAGATCGTGTACCTCCCTTCAGGGCCTGACGTGGCCTCCTCAGGATGGATTTTGCAGACCTGGCTGTGTGGTCCCTGGGCTGACTTGCGTTTAATGTGTTAAAAACAGTGGCAGAATACTTAGAGTGTGCAGGGCTGGAGCCGTGGGGTGCAGGGCTGTGGGGTGCAGAGCAGCCCCTCGTGCTCCAGCAGCACCTTTCCTTTCTAGAAGATGCAATTAGTGTTTTGGCTCGAGATGCCTGGTTTATGATAAATGTTCTTCCCTCGCGCAGCGCAGGCTGCCCGGGCTGGTGCGGCCGGGGAGGTGTGAGTGCAGGCAGCTTTTAGGCTTGAGTAGTGTCAACTCTCCCATTTCCAACGAGAGAATAAATAGGTGGAAATAGAATTTAGTAATATGAAGGTTTGAAAATACTGGGCCAAATTCTTTTCAGTGATATATATACATATAGTAAATACCTTAAAAAATGAAGTTATACTTATAAACATCTTTTGCTGACTGCGTTTACACCCATTGATTTATCACATTTTAATTAATAAATAATGTAAATGATGTTATTGATATTGCTGAATTAACTCATAAATAGAGAAAATTTCAATACTTGCATTGTCGTCTTGTGGGAATTTAATGGAGACACTCACTTTAGCTAGTCAGATACGGGAGCTTTGTCAATGTAAGGAATAAGAACTAAATCTGAGATGAACTGCTTGCAAAGCATCTGTAAATCATGAAGTACTCCCAAACATGCACGAGCCAGGAGCTCTGAGTAGTGAATACATTACAAAGTTTGACAGTTAATTCATAGCAACTTGTGAATAAAAAAAGAAGTGAAATTAATCCAGTAACTCATTACCATTGTGTAACTGTGGGATTTTGCTATAGCTGGAGAATGTGAAACTTGGACTGAATACAAAATAGCTGTTTACTGGTGAAATTAGTATATGCTAATAGACTAATACGCTACTATGAAATTAGCAAATATATAATTTAAATTAGTGTATTAAAACAGAAGTTGGCAGTTCAGAAGTTTTATACTGTTCTGCGTCGACTTCAGGGCCCGACATGAGCCCGGTGTCCCTGCGTATGCGGTGCCAGGCGCGGGCGGCACCGGAGGGCAGGCTCCGCTGCTCGTCACTGAAAGGGTTAACTGCCAACGCCGAACGCAAACAAGAGATGCAAGCAAACAGTCCCCAGCAGAAATTGGACCCATCACTTCCCTCTAATGAAAACCAGATTCACTCCTACAACAATCATTCCACTGTTCCTAGATACCGTTCCTAGCTCGAGAGAAACATTATTGTTGTTTCTATTAAAAAAAAAAAACCCTGAACCCATACGTTGTATTTCTAGAGCTGATCTATGTTATCATCTGGTTTTCTTTCTGGAAAAGGAAAAAATAAAGTAAAAAGGTTTGCTGGGTCTGAGCGCCGAGTCTCAAGGCAAAGGAAAATGGGAGGACGTTTGCAGTGCCATTGGTCCAGACCCTGGTGTAAATTCATCAGCCAAAACAACCGAAATTACACTAGTTAGAGGCTTAAATGTGTGTCTCACGGCCCTTTTTATGGAGGAGGGAGCGTGTGTGAGGGCTGTTTACGGAGGGCGTGTATTTCCCTTTGTTAAGCAAACGTTCCTCTCCTGCTATCGGCGCGTTCCCTCCTGCCCAGGAGCTTCGCTTCAGACCATGCACCGAACGGGCGGCCTGACCTCAGAGACACGGACCTCATCGTGCGCAGTCGGACTGTCAGACTGGGGATGAAAGAGTCGAGTTTTGCTGGGCTGGGTCTCACTGGCCCTTGCACGGGCCAAAACACTCCTTTCTGATCTCATTACGCAGATAAAGCGACTACAACTGTGACAGAGCTTTATTTTTCCTTAGGAACCCAGGCTAGTTTTAGTGGAACCTTGAAAATACAGTTTTCTCACGTGCTTTTGCTTGAATTGCGACTCTTTTTGCCCGTCCTTGTTGGGATCTCCCATCTCTTGTGCCTGTGCTTCTGGCACGTGAAGGCTTCTGCGTGCTCTCGGCAAGCTGACCTTGTGAGCAGCAGCAGCTTGGTCTTCAGCAACCTCATGGAAATGTGCAGCGCTGAGGCTTTTTTTAGCTGTTGGTTTAGATTTCGTGCTTTGTAACTGATTTGGTAGAGGATAGAACGGGATTCTGATCTGATGGCAAAAGAATCAGAAGTCAGACTTTTATCCTGCTGAGCATTTCCTTTAAATAGACAAATCAACTATGAGGTCTTTATAAATTTATCCTGCTCCGTGGTATCTCTCAACAGTCAAGCTGTTCGGCTGTGGAGGCTAGTATTTCAACTTACACAAATATTCCAGTGCTTTTTAAACACGTTCCAGATAGACATTTATTTTGGCTACAACAATATTTTCCTTTTATTGCTGTTATGAGATTCAGAATTTCCAGAAATAACTTCTGAAAGGTGCTTGAGGGTCTTGGATATAGGTGTTGTCAGATACACCGGAGAAGTGTTTTACAATGCACAATGTACACTGAAGTGTATTTTGAAAATTAAGGAGTACGGGTGGGAAACTGAAATAGTTTCTTCAAGAAATTTCTTGTGAGTCGTTATGAAACAATATCCTTTCCCGCACCCCACAGGCTTGTTTTTCCATAAATTCATTATGTTAGAGTTTACTTGGTGCATCTGGTGATCATTGATGCTTAGAGAAACGCAAATATTTCTTGAATATTGTACAGTTGTTTTTGTGAACGGCTTGGTTAGTTTTTACAGAAGCAGATTATTTAGGGTTGTACAGTGGTACTTCTATAGGACTGAAAGCAAATGTGTTCTGTACATTAATTTTAGGGGGTTTTTTTTGCAGAGCATCACATAGGTGTGCAGATGTGTAGAGCTATAGATCTGAGCGTACAATGTAAGGAACACACATTCATGAAGAGCTCTCCCTGTTAGAGCCCGGTGTTTAGAGGGGGCTGCATCGCTTCCCATTCATTTCTGTAACACTCCGAAATCTGCTGACCCAAGCCAAAACCTCTCTGCTCTCTTCTGCTCTTGGGGAGGAGTTAGGGATTTGTGAATGTGTGAAAGTATTAGCTGCCAGTTATAACTGGAATCAAGCCTAGAGGAACCCATATCCTTCAGCGGGAAAGTTTGTAATACATTATCTCTGGAATTGGCCCAGCTTTCAAAACCAGGAAGTATTAATAGGAATAAATGTGAGCACCATTAGCACTTCCAAAGGCATGATTTATTATCCATTTTGGTTGCAAAATATTGTTTAGTTGCATAATCTTGTTCATTTAAATAGGAAATGTCATTAATGGATTAGTTTATTAAATACACAGACCCGAAAGCGAGGGAATTCCTTTTACCATACAGCCTGAGCAGGCAGGCACTTTGCAGCGTTAGCACTTACAGCCACGCTGTGCCTGCTTTGAGAGAGAGAAAGCATTAAGTGTTCTGCTTAGAAGACATTTCTGAGCTTTTTAAAAGGAAGGGAAGTAGAAGAGAGTTTGGACTGAAGGTGGTAGGTACCAATCCTCTGGCCGTGCCATGTGGGGATGCTCTGGGTGCGCATCATCGGAGCGACCGGGCACCGCGGAGGCTGCGGGCCCCGAGGGGAGGCAGGGAAGGACGGCAGGAGCGTGCCACGCTCGGCCTGGGCTTTTCTGTTGAGTTCAGATTCTGGTTTACGCATCTGTGCACACTGCAGACGATACTGGGTATCGCGTTCCTTCCCGGGCCCCACGTACCTCGCGGCAGAGGAGCAGGGAGGAGGGCACTGCTGTGGGCAGTGCTGTGTGAGGGGCGATGCTCGAGAGCTGCCTGGGATGTCCCAGCAAATTGTTGGTCTCTCAGATCTTGTGTGCGCTGAATATGCTGAGGATTGTGAAGATCCTGATCGTGCTGCAGTTTTGTTTCTTCCCAGTAAACCAAAACCGCGTTTTCCAGCACTTGCACGTGACTGGCTGTTACGACTCACAGAGAAATTTTACTTCAATAAAACATCAACATGTTCTGCTTTAATAGGAATAAACAGCTGGCCAGTGATCATTGCACTGAGTTATCTGCTAAGTATTACTTGGTACCTGACTGATTCATGGAGGCAATGCTAATTATACTGGCTTCTGTCTATTACAGGAGATTTCTTTTCCCCCTGATGTTTTGCCCCCGTAGCCCGTCTGTTCCCTGTAAAACCCTCTCCTTTCCTCTCCTCCTTTGATCTCCTGGGTAGGGTTCACCTCCTTCATTTTTTGCAATTACCAGTCTGCAGTGAGGATGCCCCCGACCTTTTACCAGCAGTCTGGCAGACACATGGGACAGGAAGCTTGGGTTTTATTTCAGGCTTTTCTCCTGTTCGTCTTGGATGGATTACAGCAGTAGCAGCTCCCACTGTCTTGGAGCCCTTTTTGCGATAAAGCGGAGGTAACCCCACAGACCCCGAGGAACGGGCAGGCTGGTGCTGTCTGAGTTGGGATGGCCTGAGTGAGCGCACAGCTTTGGCGGGGGGTCAGATGCAATCGCCCCTCGTGTTCTATATGTTGCTACACTGGGAAGAATTTCTTTTCTGTCAAGTTCAACAGCAGTTACCCCAGAGCGCAGCCTGTTCTGGAGAGAATCTATGTGGATGTCAATACAGCAAATGAGTCATTTGCTCCAAAAAAAAAGGACTTGCTTCTGTTCTGCTGCTGCTTTGCTGCGTTCTTCTGCTTTCAAAGTTTTGAATCTGCAGCAGCAGTGGAACAGGCAAAATAAATCAAACTGCCATAAATGCTTTGCAGACAATTAGGATAGAGCTTGGGGTTTGCGTTTGAATTTCAAGAAGATGGGTACGTTTGTCATAAAGGAGCACTGTTTCTGCCAGTCGTAAGTGTTGACTGAATGGTGTTTTTCCCACCTTGCAGAAGTAATGGGGAAAGCTGACGCTCTGTAGCTTACATCAGCACAGCTTCGCAATAAGAAGTGGCAGTAACTCTTTCCCTTCTTTGTTTCTGTAGCTTAAAAATAACAAAAGAAATCAATTTGTCATAGCTAGTTTTAGCAGACAGGTGATGAAGCAGCTCTGCGTGTGTGAGCTTGCTTCTCTGTTTTATCGTTTCACAGCCGAACATACAAAAGCAGACAGACATCTCCAAAGAAAGAAAATGTGATAATTCCCGTAGAGGTGCTGCGATTTATAACAACACGGAAAAGTGAAGACAGGCTCATATGCGAGAGGAAGGGGGTGGGGAGCCGGAGAGATGAGCCTGTGGAATGACATTATAACTTTACCTGCTTGCTGAATGTATCTGTGGATTTAAATGACATCTCAGGGGACAGTATCAAACTTCTAAATTCCATTCATCCATCAGATGGGAGAACAAGACCTGGCTTTCAGTCGGCTGGGAGCTGGAGATTTCTCCTGGAGTAAATGAGCTCAGACCACACAGATAAAGAACGTCTTCTGTTCCGTTTTAAAACATTTCAGGGGAGAATCATCTGTCACTCGGCTCCGGGCTGGAGGCCTTTCAGCTCCGGCTGAGGTGCGGAGTCGGGCGCAACAGTGACGCTTTTCAAACTCTTTCCAGTCCTTCATTCCATCTTAACTTCCAGAATTTGCTTCACAGCTTCACATAGTTTAAAACAAACTGCCCAGCATCCGAACGCTGCAGGTAATTTCCCTGCACGCAGGCGCTGCCCTGGGAAGGGGCAGGCGGGTCATGCCTAGCAGGCATTTGCTCCCAAGCGTCTCACAGAACGGCTGTTTTATGAATTTTATGTCCGTTCACTTTTTTCCCCTCCAGCAAGTCTCTTTCCGTCCTAGCCAAAATGAAAAGGAAATAAACCAAACCATAAATGAAGTAGGTTTTGTACGGGGAGTCAGTTTTCCTGGGTGGATCCTCAACTCATCTGTGCTGTCTCGAGTTTTATCTAGCTTCAAATGTAATTCGTACTGTTAGAATGAATGTATTAGAGTAAATCTGCCAGTTAATACAAATCCAGCGTAGACAGTGACCTGTACTCTTAACGTAGGATAATGCCTAGGGAAGAACCGAAGCTTCGTGTGTTAGCCTAACCAAGAGGGTCTGTGAGACGTTTCTGGAAAGTTTTACACATTTTATTATACCGCTTGTGCTCAGCTAGTCCAGACCTGCTGGTACTCTGGACTCTGACAACTTTTTTTTAATGTTAAAAACTGTTTATTCACTAGAAAGTTCTGTTTCAGGA
Organism: Nyctibius grandis; assembly: GCF_013368605.1. Taxonomy (NCBI): domain Eukaryota; kingdom Metazoa; phylum Chordata; class Aves; order Nyctibiiformes; family Nyctibiidae; genus Nyctibius; species Nyctibius grandis. The sequence goes on from NC_090674.1 coordinate 7,626,513, forward strand.
GGCTGAAACTAATCACAGATTGGGTCAATTTTAATGGACATTTTTAACTGAAAGAAAGATGAATTTAAAAATGTCAGAAATCCACAGATGGTTTCAGAGAAGGGTCTTGAACATGAGTCTTCCCATCTACTTTTCCTTCCCAGTGGCTTTAAGACACTCCCACTTGGGGCTCTCCCAGACTCCCTTGTTTAATATCTCACTCTAAATAATGACGGTTTTATTTGGCTGAAGGGAGGATAACAGCTTTTACACAGCAGAATGGAAGTGCCTGCCTGTGCATGGAGGAGAAGGGGTATGTGCAGCGTACGCAGAAAGGAGAAGCCAGTGGCCTTTTATCCCTCGCACCTTATAACTGGCACCTTGTGGGGCAGGAATGGTGGAGGCTGGCGTTCAGATCGCCCTCGGCCTCAAGAAAAATCCTTCAAGCCTGCGCCCCAAGAGATGGCACGTCTCGGGATGAGGTTAGGTGGGCACCTTGGCTCCCTGGTCCCGCGGGGTGGGTGCTCCTGGTCACGCTGCCCTGCTGCCGGGGGTCACGGGCTGGGAAAGGCTGTCCCGCTGCTGCGGGAAACGGGGCAGGTGCACAGGGGCTGTGGGAGCTTTGTAGCTCATTTAATTGTCCTGAAAAGAGAAAGTGGGTATAGAGGTGGAAGAGAAGAAGTTCTTCTAAGACAAACACAAGTCCATAAAGATCAAACCTGCTCTCTCTGGCTTCATCTTCAAAGAGAAGCCAAACCACCAAGGTGCAATGAAGTGCCCCGAGTCCCAACCTGTCAAAACCAAGAATCACGGGAAAACTCTATGTCTGTTTTTTTTTGTTAAATATTTCATCTTGATTTCCAGAACAAATGAGTTTGGGTGAGCTGGAGATAAGGATCTGAAATGTGAATCACTGGCTCATTTCACTGAGAGCTGCCATGGAAACATATCCCCCGTTAACTTGACTATCTACAAAGGCTCAGTCAGTACCTATGATCCTAATGATTTCCACCCAATTCACAGCTATCTGGGTCAGGCACAATTTATGTAGTATCACGAAAGAATGTGTGCCTCATGTATTTATAGTATGTTTTTCCACGCAGAATGAGAAAAATACACTGCGGGGAAAGAAACGGGGGACATTGAAAGCAAAATTTCATTTTAATTAAAATAAAAAGTGACTTTTCAAATATGAAATGTCAGGCTGGTTAACCTTGCATCCTGAGTCTGGAGAGATACATTTTCATCTTTGCAATGCCTTAGTTAGTGGTTCCTGGCACATTACATTAACTAATTTGAGATCGAATTATCAAATTTGCTCATTGCTGCTAGCACTAATTTGAAACCTTACAATAAAGAACAGTTTGAGAGGCAGATGAAAGGTTGCCACCCACAGAGGCTCCAGGACCTGTCCCTGGTGTATCACAGCAAGGTTCGGAAAGATTTGGGGTAATTGCAGTCATGAGCTGGAGTTGATTGAAGAAAATTATACCCCAGTTTTTTACTACAAGCTTTTCTTTCCCCTTTTTGTTCCTTTTATTGTGTGTGTGGCTTTTCTTAAATTATGCTGTGAAACACTCTTGCAAGGCAGACAAAGTATTACATTTTTAATAACTTTATTAAAACTTTGCTTACACCTCTTTAAGCTTTAACACTAGTGAAGTTTCTGAAGAATTCTTTCTAGAAATGCTACCTGTATTTTCCAAGAGTTTTTAAATTTTTATTGCGTCTGAGGTTTTTGTCTGCTAAATTTTTAAACCTTTAGGCAAACATATGTTAATAGATTTCAAAATGATGATCTTTTACATTCTCATTAGCAATGATCTACTGGCCCTTCTGAGTCTTACAGTTTTATGAGAAAAGTTTCTCAGTTGCTGGTTTAAGACTGACAATTGTGAGCTGAAAGCAATTTTCTAACCAGCAGCATTTCCTAATTGTTACAGAAGTGATGCATCGGTCTCTTAGCTGGCTTGGTTGAATTACCATCCTCAAAGAACTTGCATTTTAACAAGTTATAGGGGCTGGAGCAGCAGGGGTCCTGAGAGAGGCATTTTCTTTCTGACCTTCCTGAGATAAATAATTAAGATGGAGTCTAGATAAAGATCACTGTCAAAGGTGAGGGGTCAACCTGGCTGGCTGACCTGAGAGGTAAAATTGCCCTGCTTGCTGTAGCAGCAACTTGAAGGCAGCTGTGTGTCAGCAGGGAACAGAAGTTTTTTGCTCTGTTGAATAGGCAGAGCACTGAAAAAGAAGAGATGGGGAGTAAAGGTCTTCTGCGTACAGTGCATATATGGTGTTTATAAAACAGATTTCCTTCTCTGGTCAAGGTTAAGGGAGCAGATTAGGGGATGGTAACAAGGCTTGAAATTTGAAGAGTGCAAAGGTTAAAATGTTCTCCTAATTTGGAGCCCGTAGGCATACCTGGGCTCCGAGCAGGCTTTTCAACCGTTCAGATTTTGTTCTGTGAAATAAGTCATTATCAAACACATGCTTCTGTATTAAACCCTCCCCCAGGGTCTTTGTTGTGTGAGCGTGCTTAGGCACCCCGTGCCTCCTCGGAGCGGAGCTCCGCAAGCTTCAGCTCAGCAGGGGCTTGCACGTGCTGGGGAACTCCTTGCGGTGGGTACCTGCCTCCTGCCCACGCTTCTCACTCCTCAAGACCCTTGAAGTCACATTTTCAGCTGAGAAGCGTCCTAAGGAAATCACAGCAGCCCTTGGGTGGGAATCACCTCTTTCAATTGCACCGTGGCTTCTTGGAAGGGAACGTCTCCTGGAAGGAAGGCTGCATGTCCGCAGCCCGGGACAGGGGGACGCATCAGCTACACCCGGGAGTAACCTGCGCTGTCCCTCCCGAGCCGCTGCTGACGAGCGAACGCGGTGGCACTTGGTGCCTGTGCTGAGCTGTTCCCTGTGGTCGAAGGTCATTCACTGATGCTCTACACAAAAGAAATTTTATCTGAATTAAGGTGTCTTGGAAGCAAAATCACCCCTCTTTGCCCTGCTTCCAGAGTTGTGTTGCTGTTCGGTAGACATCGCTTCAGAGCCGGTCGCTGAGCAGCAATTAAACTAAGCTGAAGGTTTAGGAGCAGTTTGGAAATTGTTTACAATGAACTAATCCGTGATCATTAGAGAACCAGAATGAGAGAGGGAAGAACGGGGTGGGGGGAAATCCACCTCCCCTCTCCAGGCCGCCCCCCTGCCCCTCTGTTCCTGAGCTCGTTCCTGTTTGCAGCGCTCTGCTTTGGGAAACCTTCACCAGACAACTCAAGACGTTGGGTTTTTCCCCTCTAATAGTTGCAAACGCGTGTGCCTTTGTCCCCCGGACGGAGCAAACCCGCGTGTGCAGGTTTGGCTCTCCGCAGGCGGACCTTGAGCGTGGACGTGGCAGGAGTAGCTGTGGTTCCCGTGTCTGGGGGGGAGGCAGGGCCTGCGTGGGGGCCCGCGGGGAGCCCCAGGCCCAGGGCTGGCCCCACGTCCAGCCCAGGCGACGGAGGAGGAAGGAGCTGTGCCTTTAACTGTCCCTGCGAGCTGGCTGCAGCGCGGGCTGCTCTGCTCTGGGGAGGGAGTGCTTGGGGGCGAGTTCCAGAGCTCAGTGACAGAGAGGAAACAGGGCCAGGAATAAATGGCCTGTTGATTTACTCAAGTTACATCATTTTCTTCCCCTCAAGAGCCTATAAATCTCACGCTCCTTGTAAAAACAGAATTTAAAAACAATTGAGAGCTTCTGAGACGACCCCATAGCTTCCAGCCGCGGTGGCCTCTGAATATAGAGCTGCCTTTCACAGGCTGGGCCACTTGTTTCATATTAGATACTGGGGGAGCCCTGCTTCCAGCTAAGCAGCAGAAGCTGTTAAGATATTTTATAGTCGTCCTAGTGCTTTAGATAACACTCTCCCCATACGTATCACGGGGCTTTAGCTAAATAGCAGGCTTCCTGGCTGGGCCACGAAGCTCGGAGTCGTTAATTCACACGTTCGGGTTTCTCCTCTCTTCAATAACATTTCTGATCAAAGACACCCAGGCTGGCAGAGGTGCCTCTGTTAAAAAGTGGATTCTTCTGATTATTGTACAATTTATGGCCTCTGTGCTCTAAGGGTTTGCGTTTTAAGAAAAATGTTCAACTGTTGAGCTTGCTACAGTGCTCGTTAGTTTTGCCATCAGTCTCACATCTGAAGAGATTTTTTAATTCAACGGGGATTTGTGTTTTATTATTTTTTCATTGCTAATGGGATACAATGGGCTGCAGCTCATTCCACAGCTGGGTTAATCTTGTGGATGGTTCTAGAGGGTGGAAAAGGGACTTAAATGGCACAGTGCATATTTTAATGCTGCGGTGCCCCAGGTGAGCGGCAATTTGCCACTTCTCACCTCTGAGCTAGATGCTAACCAAGAAGAGCCGGCATTTAATCTGTCTGGGTGTTAGAAACCAAGTCTCAATGATGATTTTTATGCTGGTTATATGGGGACATGGAGTTTATGCAGAAAGAACTGGAGTTACTAAAGCGGAGTGGATCCTCGTTCCTTAATCCGTGGCAGTAAAAGCTCCGGGTCAGAAGTCTCGAGGAACCTTGAAGAAACAGAGGGGGCTTTTCTCAGTCTATTTGCAGCCTTTTGCCACCGTATGTAACAACGTGATATCTTATGTAATGATGTCAAAGAGGCATTTCTCAGCCTGACCCAAGCTTTCTGATGGCTAACATCCAAGTCTTAGCACCAAAGCCCTAAAGTTCTGCTCTCTTTATTGTAGCTGATAAGCTCTAAAGTGGCTTCTCTTCTGTTAGGTATGTAAACATATAAAAATCTGTAATTTAAACTACTTTCTTAGACATGCACTGTGAGTGAAGATTGTTCTTTTCATTCAGTAAAGGGGAGAGTAATGGTTAGTGCACTTGGCCGTGCTGTTACTGGCTAAACTTAGAGATGGGAGAGTTTGTATTTTACTTATCAAGGGATGCTTTGATAATGATATTGTGGTTGAGTGCAGGAAAAGCAGACCTAAATAATGAAACCAGTAATTCCTTCTAGACTGATTTTTTTTTCCCGAGAAAAGAAATAAACATACAAGTTGACATAATTCAAATATGCTAGTGTTTGCTCGGTTCTGGCTTGCTGCCATCCCAGAGTTAGCGCAGGGGTGAGGAAGAAGGAATCCCTGCAGGCACAATTCATATAAACTAAGTGGATTTACTTATCATTTATGAAAACAAAAAGAAGGTATCTGATTAATCACTTCGTGGATTGAGGTCTGCATCGTGATGGTTTAAGCAGCAGTTTATCATGTGCTGTGTCCCCACTACATTCTGATTTCAATTTGCACTTTCTTTTTAGAAGTTTCCAAATGACTCAGTGGCTGGGTTAAAACATCTGGTGATGCTTTCCTCCCCAGCCCTTTTAGCCTGATGAAGCTGTTAATGCAAAAGGATGCCCGTAGACATTCAGACATACATGCTTGTATAGACATAAGTTTAAGATAAAATGTATAGATATAGACACATACATACATATATATGTATTTACAGGGATATATATGTACAGGGTGTGGAAGCTGCTGCCACTGGTGAACGCAATACAGGGCCCCTAGTAATAGAAAATGTGCCAAACCAGGTGGAAAGGGTGAGGAGGAATATGAGCAAAGAAATGTGGCTTGGTAGACAAGCTCCCTCTGTGTAATTTCACTCTGGCCTCCATCAAGATTGTGTCGTGGAGCTGGAACAATTATCAAGTATTTATATGAAGGTACGTAACGCGCTTTATCTCAGAGTAAAAATCTTTTGCTTGTTTTCTATTGCATGCTGTTGCCGACATGCTTGTCTGCGCAGTGTATTGTTTTATGACTTCCAAAGTAATTGAAATGCAGAGGGTTTGTTAGATGTGGTGTTGAATAAACACCTTGATTGACCAGCTGCCATCTCTGAACCAGGCAGATGTGGATCACGTCAGGGTGTTTAGCTCCTGCCGGCAGCTGAAGCTGCTTTTGGAGCCCACCCTGATAAACCACTGCCCCAGAAGGTGCTGTTAGGTAGGATCGCAGCGGGAGTGGTTCCTGACAGCTTTCAGCTTATGCCAGGGAGGAAGACATTAGGTTACCTGTTTCTAGTATATAATTACAAATAGTAGTATACTGCATTCTTATGTTCATCCATGCCGTATTTGAGCTTTTTAAAAATACTTCCATAGTTTTTGTATATGCTTCACTTACAGTTTCTATTCTGAAGTCAGTGCCAACTGCTTTCCCTATGGTTTTGTGTGTAACTACAGTGGCAAAAGCCTTTGGGTAACAAATGCAGCTTCTCTGCAACGCAGAGCGTTGTGACTCTGGTACACGTTTGTAGTTCTCTTTGGGTCTGTTCTTCCATCCGGATGCGCCCAGCACTGTAAACCAGGTTGAAAATCTAGTTCACATTCACGCCATACGCTGCAGAATCTGCCTGTTTTCCTTCCCCTTTCACGAAGGACAATGCCTGTTTCCACATCTCCAGGAACCACCCCGTTGACCAGCTCCCGGAGCGTTTGGTGAGTAGAAGCAGGTCCTGAATCCCACTGGTGCTGCATACAGGATTTTCTTTCACCAGGGTATTAAAAAGCAACTAAGAAAGAGACCTCACAGATGCCAAGAACTGTTGAGCATTGAGTTGTGGCCTCCATGGTGCTTCAGTTCCTCCGCTCGGTAGATAGGCAGCGGTTTTCATGCTGTTTGACAGTTATCTCCTCAGCAGCATTACTGGGCTTATACATCTCCTTTCAGCAGCTCCAGATAGAGCTGACAGCGGGGGGATTCTGTTTTGTCTCAGCAAAGAAAAAAAAAAAGGTGGTCTTTTGGCAGTAGCCAAGGCCACACTCAAGCACCAAGGGGCACAATGTCTCCTCTGTCTCGGAGAGAAAATAGCTTCTGACAGGAATCAGCTTTCAGTCAACTGCCAGGCATCGCTCATTATGGGAGGCCCGACCCGCAGGCTGCTATGTAGATAACCTGTTATCGGAGGAGATTGAATGCGGAGTTAAATTGCCTCGCGCTGCTCTTTCTGCAGGTTCCGGGGAAAAAAGGTAAAATATTATCCTTAGGAGAATTTGTCAAAGTTGAAAAAATGGAAGTTGAAGGAAGGCCGTGCACCTCGGTGGGTGTGCGGAGCGTCCGAGCCTGCGTGTGCCTCTGCTCCTTTCAGTGTGCCGTTCTGAGGTGTTTGAGGCAGGAAAGCTGCTCAGTACGTATTCAGTTCGTTGTAACAGGCAGTGCCGTGGTGGAATGAGCTTGTACGGAGTATGAAGCTGATACTTGGACTTTGAAATTTTTCTGGTTATAACATGGAAAGACTCAGTGTTCCCTAAAATCAGTGAGCACTTGCAACACTCTCTGAAATGAGTATAGCTCCTTGGGTAAGCAGAGATGGGGAGAAGGGAAGGACGCCCTTCCAGATGTATCTTAATTCTGGCACGTTCCCCTTGCCTCCCTGTGCACTGAAGGTCTGTGTTCCTGAGGCATTGCACAAGGGCATCTCCTCCGTGTTCCTTGCATGTGGGGCACACAGCCCCACTGATAGCCGCAGCCTTTTGTGTTTCATCTCAGGCATCCAAAATATCCAGGCGTTCTGAAAAAACACAAACCAAAACCCAGAAAACAAAACCTGTTGTGGCTTCTGCAGATCAATGGCGAGTGCAGCAATACCTTCGGTTGGTAGCTTTAGGCCAGCTTTTCATGAATTTGCACTAGTCTCAGCCCAAGCATTTTCTTTAATCCGTGTGTCTTTGCATCTGGTATGAAAGGGATCAGCTGCTGCACCCATTGCATTGAGCCCTCACCCACACACCCTTTTGTGCACTGGGAATCATTTTTCATTGAGGCCATGTACAATTAGGGCCAACAAAGTTAGATGGGCCTATTATAGTAATTCTGTTTATGCTGACAATAAGTTATTTGACCTTCAGGCTGATCGTGTTTCTGAATTGGAACATATCAGCTCATTGGCTTACCTGCTGATAATGTGAAATCCACTGCATCGACATCTGGGATGCTGCAGTTGGACAGTGTTTGGAGTCAGAGGAGGAGCATCAAGGAAGAGTATCTCACCTTAAAAAAGCTCTTACATCCTTTAGTAAAAATGTCTTGAAATTGGTACATTTTTCTTTCTCCTGGCTGGGGAGAAAGGTCCTCTGAATAATTCATTCCAGATTAACCGTAGTAGCTGTTTGTTCAGGCTGCCTGGAAAGGTGATAAACCAATTAAGAGGGGGTGAAAGTGAAACTGAAAGCTTCTGCTAATCACCTGTAGACGCAGTTGAACATTTGTAAGTCGAACTTGGATGCTTTAATTACAGCAGCATTTTGAAAAACGTATCCTGCATTAATCTCACCGGAAACATCCTTCCAAACTCTTCCTTCAAAGGCTCTGATTCTTCCCAAATGTTTAATGTAAAAGGGATGTCCACTCACAACTCCTGTCCGTGTACGTCAGTGAGCCTTTGAAAGGAGGAGGCTGGTTTTTGCAGGGAGCACAAGAAGGTTTTGTCAGTATAACGAGTGATGCTTCATGAATGGAAACTCAATTTCCTGCTGAAGAGATGGCCCCTATCTGGCAGCCAGGACTTCAGGGTCACGTTCCTCGCCCACCCTTATTCTCTGATTTTAAGTGACTCACTTTGCCTTTCTCTGTTCTCAGTTGATGTGTACAAATTGCTACAGGATTCTCAGGGAAGGGCAGGTATTTTTGAGGTAGTATTTATGTTTTTCTGTCTTCATATCGAAGTAAAGGAAAGCTGTGCTGGCAAAGAAGTTCCTTTCTTCTAGTGTGCATCCAAAAGGACCTATCTGAAATCCATGTGCCATGGGATCATACTTGTGTCAGTTGCAGAAGCAAATGTCTGTTCATCTCTCTTGCCCCTCAGACCGGGCGTCTCTTGCTCCTTGCAGCCTTGTCTTGATCTTTCTGCACCACCTGCCTCGGGGTCTGGAGCAGTTACAAAAATAAAGAGGAGAAAACACACAAAGCTCATCACGAGTTCAAAGGAGCACGAACACGTTGTTAAATGCAGGCTCTTTGTGCTATCTTGTACATGACATAGTTTGCTGAACAATTTGGTGACCACTGTGCACTGTCAGCTCTCACGGTCCTGCCATGGGACACGGGGGAGCTCTGAATGCAGTAAAGAGAAATGCTTTCATGTCACTTTTATCTGACACTGGACGCCTGGGACAAGTTTACAGAGGTAGCACTGAATTCTTTTCAATAAATAGTTGTGGGATCCTGCACGGCTTTCCTCAGGTGCGTATGAACTGTCCTGTTTCACCAGGTCCCTCATCTGAGCAAGGACCACACTGTCCTGTAAGATCATCCACCCTGTGGGCTGATTCCCTCGAGGAACTCTTCCCTCACGTTATCCGGGTGACTCTGGATAAGATGGGACAGGGGACGGGGAACTTGCTGCACCGCCCTCGCTCACGGGCTGCAGCAGATGCTCTCTGCTTTCCTGGGGCAGCGCAGGGAGCAGGGGTCAGCTTCCACCCCGGGCACTGCTGGAGGAACGGTTATCTCACCGAGGCGTCCCTTCTGTGAGGGATCTGAGCTGCGTGTGCCAGCTGCAAAACCAAAGCCATCGCAAAAGCAAACTTTAAATTTTGCCACTTTAAATTTTCATGGGCACTCATGTAGTAATTACCTTAATTGTCTCGTGTCCTTTCCCCGCTGAAGCTTCTCAGCTCAAGTGGGTATGGCTGTGAGACTTGATAAACCTCTTTCAAAGCCAGGCTAAGTATGAAAGTGAGCTATGATAAGGGCTGTTATGTAGCGCGTCTTCAGCGAGGCAGCTGCTCCTCTGACAGTCACTTTGAATTTTGGGCATGGGCAAAAGAGAAAATTCCCTGAAACCAACCGTGTTTATTGCTGAAAATCCTCAGAATTGGAGGTGATTCTGATTTTAATGCAAATGCCCTCCTAATTTCTAAGATCTGTTTATAAAGGGTAGATTGTTTTAAAGGGGTTTTGCGGATCGAGATTTACTGTATTCAACACAACAAAACCAGATCAGAAGACGGTGTTTCTTTTATTCTTTAAAGACACGGAGCCAAAGGACTTTGTCACCTGTTAGCTGCCCGGCAGAAATAAAATCCTATATTTGCAGCCCTGGTTCGGGGTCAGGAGGTAAGGAGATAAGGCCCGTCTTTTGTGAATGGGAGCTTGACTTTCAGAGAGCAGGAAGTCGGCATGAATGCGGGGAGAATGGCAGGAGTCAGGACGGTGAAACTCCAGCCTGCTCTCATCTGATAAGGAAGAGACACTAAACTTAACACTGACAGGGCGACCCTGCTCCGAGGCGAAGGAGAAAGGCAGCCGCTGCCCTGCCGGGGTTTGTTTTGTGTATTTACAATCAAAGCCAGACTATCCTTTAGCGTTCCTCAGGAGGAGCGGTGCTGACCCCCGCGCCTCTTGCTCTGCCGGCCGCGAAGGCCTGGGTGCTGCTCTGGGTGCTGCTCTGGGTGCAGAGCTACCCGCGCCAGCGATTCCCAAGCGTTATCCCAGGGCACCAGCGAGGTGTGACAGCACTGTGCCCTCCCGAGCCCCCCCTCTCCACCGTACGCCTTTTTCCCTTTTTGAATCTGAAGGAAGACGAAACTCCTGGTAGCGTAGGCAGGAGTTTGAGAGGGAGGTTTCAGAAATCAGTCCCTAAGTTATCGCTGCGGAATAAGCCACGAACGTCCACGTGCCGCAGAAAGAGCCGTATGTATCGCTCTGAGCATCCAAACCGTCCTGCTTGGGGAGGGCGGCGATGGACTGAGCAGAAGGACCCAAGGACGCAGGGTGGCAGAGGGCACAGTGCTGGGCGGGGGTCCCGGAGCCCCCCGCCTGCCGACGCCGGCCACACTGGGCTGAGTCCCCGGGGAGAGCCCACCGCGGGGGCTGTGGTCCGCTCGTCCCTGCTCGGGGGTGAGGAGAGGTGGTGCTGGGGCAGCTTTCCTTCCCCTCCGCTGGCTGCAGCCTTGCGCTTAAACAGAAACCGGTCTAGTGAAAATAACACAGTGTTACTTCAAAGTCTATAACATGGTTTCAGTTTTTTCCTAGACTGTGTAAATGTAATTAGAATTTGCCTGCATCAAGCGGCAGTTCCCCAGAAAATCATCAATTAATTGATTCCAATTACTCGTAATTGTTTCTCATACATTTCAATTAGTCTGCTGTGTTGTTACCAGCAGTACTAGTCAATTACACAAGTAATCAACATGCCTTTAATAACCGTCATGAAAAGAAGTTGTGAAAAAGAGTTTAGGGAGGAAGGACAACATTCTGGATGTCAAAAAGTGCCTATTACACTGATTTATTGTTCAGCTGCGGTGATTTCTAGAGACAGAGAAAATAACCAAACTGTACAAGTCAGATGTTTTTAGTAGGCAAAGGACTCGGAACCTGAGCTAGGGGAAGGCACCGCATCCCTGCTATTCCACAGATAATGGAAGTGGGTAAGGCTGGAAAACAAACCGACTTACTAGAAAGTCCCTTCTTAGAAAAGGGAAATGCAGGTCAGTTTTAAAGATTAAAAGAAATGTTAATATTCTTAAACACCTGCCTCAGCAAGCTTTAAATTAGACTCTAATCTCACTCCATCTCTTTTGCAATATAACTCAATTTATTAGACTCTAGTTCTTCCAGGTTGTACCTAACCACAGCAAGGCATCCTGCCTCAGCAGTCCCCTGCCCCCAGATGGCAGACGTCTCTGAGCTCTGCCCCTGATCCGTGCAGAAATCCCAAAGACTGGAAATTCAGAGAATAATCAAACCAATAAAGCTAATGAAATAATTAACAGGAGAAGTATCGAAAAGGTTATAGTAGATGTTTTCATATTGATTAGAGTTGTGGTTGTATTACGTGTATTTAAAAATCAACGCCCAACTACAGTTTGAAAGTAGCTTCTGCTTTCAAACATTCTTAGAGCATAGGTCTGTGCAGAGCTACATTTGTATTATTATTATTGTTGTTATTATTATTTCCTGTTTGCAGTTGTTTTCTGTCTCCAAGTCTCTGTCATTGTCTGAAAGAAGTCGATGGAGTTGGCTGGCATTAGCCAGTCCTCTGATGAATAATTACATAATTTCCCATCGCAGTCATCAGTGGAAAGCAAGCCAGATCGCTCCCACGGTTGTGACAGCTACACTTGGCTGTGAAGTTTTAGAAGAAAATGTCTATGTTCTGAATATCCTCTCTAGATTTGGACAGCACTGAAAAATGAAAAAAAGGAGGTATTCATACCTCGTGCTGGACAGAATTCCCTTGTGAAGGTGCTCTCCCTTAGCTGTAGTAGCTCACGTGGGCCACAAACGGCTCTTGCAGGTGCCCGTCTGAGTCTGTGCTTAAAAAAGTCACTCAGGAATAAACCAGGATTCCTGGATCTGTTCTGGATTCTGTCCTGCCTCGTAGCACCTGTACGAGTCGCTTGCCTCGATGGATACCCTCTTTTGTCATGTTACAGAGTTTTAGTACATGTCAGGATTGAGTGTTTGTGGTATGCTGAGGTGTCCCTAAAAAGAGGTGACGCTGATCCCATACTGTTATTTCCATTATATGCACTTACAAACCCCAAGTTCCGTTGCTTTGAGCCTGTTGTGCCAGACGTTGCCAGAACATCCACGTTGCCGGAATGTGTCACATTGCCAGGATATCCATTTTGCAGGCAGACTGCTGATATTTATGTATTTAATAATTAAGGTAGCTATTTTTTCCATTAGAAGGAGAATCATGTAGAATCTAAATATACGTCTGTAGAGTATTGTGCTGTGTATAGACAGATTTTTAACAGGTTACTGACTGTCGTAATAACCACTAATTCAATTAGGTTGTGGGTAAGGTGGAAGAAAGTATTGGAAATCTAATATTTTGGATATTGTCAGTAGCCAAGCGTTGCTGAGGCTACTCAGTGTGGCTTGAAAAAGCCCTTTATTCAGTAAAGGGATAACAGTATCTGTGGGTTAATTAATATTGGTGATTTTTTGATGTGTGTGGAGTCCATTCTCAACAGAGTAAAGATGTAGCACTGAACAAAGCCTGGGGTCCTTAGGTCAGGGACTGTCACTATGGAGCTGATATCAGTTACAGACCAGACAGGACCAGATTTCGTTTATCTGACACTGAGCATTGTGCTGGAAAAGTTGGCAGCGCTAATAATTACAGATGTGAGTGCTGCTAAAGAAACCCCGCTTAGCATGTAATCAATCTTTACAAGAAAAGAAGAGAAAAAATGAATCAACCCACACCTGCAAGGCTACAGGGAACTTAAAAGGAACGGAGAAAGTAAGATCCCATCTTGTGCAAACACTAGACGCTTTCTGAACGTTCAGGCCTCGGCTCTGAATATCTCAGGGAAAACAATCCCATTCGGGTTTCGGCTCAGTTCCCTGCGCTGCTCACCTGCGTGCCCAAGGCTCGTTCTCCCCTTTGCTCTTGTCAGAACCTTCTGCTTTGGCCTCCTGGCTAAATCCGCGTTCCCTGCTCGGTACTGAGGGGTGCTCGGTGCAGAGGGGGCATCTTCGTGGTGCAAGGTTTGGTGCGTGCAAGCAGATACAGAGTTGGTGCTTTGACGTTCTGCAGAGGTTCTGCAGCTCTCTGCCCCCACCAGCACTATGTTCACTAACTTATTTTTTTCATATCCCACCTTCCAGCCACATCCTTTTCATACAGATGATATCAACATTAAAACCAGGCTACTGAAGCGTGGATATTTATTTGCAAAACCTCTGAAGTTGCTAAGAAAACACCAATACAGGCGAAAGTCTTTGTACTTCCTAAGCTTCAGCTTTAAGAGGTCGGCGTGTCTTGAACATTCCCTGAGAGAATAATTATTTTTGGCAAACTTGCATCGATCCAGTCTAACTTTTCAGCGGTGCGCTCTGCACAGCAGGTATCCTATGCGCTCTCTTCCATGTCTTCAGGAAATAAAACTGACAGAAAACTCGATAAACCAACTGTTTTCCCATTGATCATATTTTGATTCGGAAAATTCAGCAGGCAGCGCGGTGCTAAATTATTAACTAAACGTCATCATTCACAGGGGACGTGTCCTTTTCGATGGGCTTTGGAAAAACAAAACGATCCTTTGCATTTAATAGCCAAAGGAATATCATCAGCTAATGGAAAGAACTCCTACCATGAAAACAAATGGGAATGTGTGTTTGAATTCAAGGTAAATGTACGGAAAAGGAAGAGCCCGTGTACGGTCTGTGAGCGCTGATTGCCCCGTTTCTGTTTGCAGACTGCACGGAGGAGATCAGCAGGGCTCCGTGGGACCCTGCCCCGCCCGCGGTTAAACGGGTCCGTGCTCAGGGTGGTGTCAGATGGTGTGTGATCACACACGTGGGTTGATAGGGCCAGTGTATGCACAGAGTTGTTCACGTGGGCCGAGGTCAGACGTGGCTGGTGGCTCTGCGTGCTAAATTCTGGATGAGAGCAAAGCCTCGTGGTACAACCAGTTGAGAAACTGGTGAGCTGTCCTGTTCCCCTGACTCATAACACTATGCTTGGCTATCAGGTAATTATGTATGTATTTTGACTTCTAATAAAGGCTGTATTAGGCCCTGGAGAGATTTGACGTCATTTGAAAAATATGGCATAAAAAAATCCCACAAGTGTTAATGCCAGAAAGCCCACATGCCTTCGGTGGTCGTGTAGGTGACAAGAACAAGGGAAAATACTTCCACATTGAGGTAATACTTCCATAATACTTTAAATTCTGTGACCACACAAAAATAACAATCAGATATTCTCTTTTGGTCTTTTTGTTTTTCTTTCTGGGAAGAAAGGAAAAGTTTAAAGAAGGAGGACTTGGAACAAAACATGGTATTTGTTACGGAGTGAAATGTCATTTGAGGATCGGGTTTTCATAATGGAGACGTGGCCAAAAGAGAGTGCTGCATTTCGTACTGGTTTCTCTCAGAAGAGTGGCCTTCAAAGGTGGGCCAGGTCTGCTGTGACTTGGTCTGGCACCAGGTAAATTCACAAAGCTATTGGGGCTCAGCGTGACAGATGGGTAATGTCAGAGTATCAGGAGCGTGTCACGTCAGGGGCGCGTTGGAGAGCTCTCTGAGGCCTTCACGTGCGTCAGTATCATCGCTTGGAGGTTCCAGAGCCCTGCCTGAGTGTGAGCAATTAATGAGGTCACCGTCCGAAGGAGATGGGTGATGATTAATTAATGATGACACCGTCCGAAGGAGATGGGTGATGATTAATTAACGATGACACCGTCCGAAGGAGATGGGTGATGATTAATTAATGACGACACCGTCCGAAGGAGATGGGTGATGATTAATTAACGATGACACCGTCCGAAGGAGATGGACGATGGTTAGTGGCCGCTTTCAGAAGGCACCAGGAGCTGCGATGCGGCGGGGCTGGGCACGCTGGTCCCTGCTCCTGGTTGCCGTGTTCCATCCACGAGCCGATGCTGCCTCTAGAGTCCACGAAGGCGCAGTGACCGCGCGGGCTGCAGACAATATGGGCTTTGTGATACCCCCAGCTCTGTCTGCTCGAGCGGAACCTTCTTCGAGCAGCGTGATTTTACTCTATTTCTCAAAAATAACTTTTCCTGGCATGTTGGGTATGGAAAATGTTTATCAGGTTTTGCTTTTGTTTATATCATTTGAGAAAAGTCCTTATGATGTTCCTGGTCCGTTTAATCCACGCAGAATATGTCAGCCCGATGTGTTTATGTTTTCTGTTCTGTGCGTTTAGGCAGCCTCTGTTACAGCTTTCAGCAGGACACTGAGTTTTTCTGGCAGCTCATGTTCTGACATGGTGTTACCCAGCAGGGGAGAAATAAAGGGAGGATGTTTAGGTTAATGTGGTTTAATAAAAGATCTGGTTTTAAGTCTGGAAAAGGCATAGAGAAGCGGCTTTATCCCAGTGTTGATTGTAAGGGATCTTTTAGTCTCCAGACTCAGTAACAGGTTTTGAATATGAGAAAATAATATGGAAGATCGAGCGTTTGTTCGTAGTTTAGCTGTTGGGAACCAAATTCTCAGACTTGGGGATTTTACAGCCGTTAGATCCCACAAGTTGATCTTTCCTAGTTACGCTGTTAGATCACTTACAAAAGAAAAAAAAAGCAGCCGAGAACAAGATGCTCTTTTAAAAAGCAGAGAATAAAAGACAATTAGAAAAAAGAGGACGTTTGAGTTGGTACGCAGACTGCATTTTAATACTCCACAGACCTGAAAGTGGTAAGAAAAGCACCTGTAATCATCTGAGGTAAATTGGAGAGGTAAAGGAGAGCCACAGACAGAACACGGGGTGGATCTCAGCCGCCCACTCCAGCGCCCAGCTCTGGTGAACTCTGGCTCTCCTCCAGCGCCAGACAGAAAACAGGCAACGTCAGACGGACGTTTTGCAGTATGATGGCAGATCTCACGGGGGTGTTTTTGCTTGTTTGTTTTTAATTCTAAGCGGTAAATTCATTTAGCAAAATTTGGCGTTTGACTGGTGCAAAGCGATTCCGTGGCTCCGGGCCTGCGCTGCCTCTAGTTGTCCTGGGTGTACGATGAGAGGTGACGCAGTTGCCACGCACTGTAACTGTGTTCACAGTTTTCAGTCCGTAGAATGGGAATTTCAGGTTTTAGCCGCCTCCTGTAATTATTCCAGAATGACTGCTTCTAACGGCTAGAGGTCTAAATCAAGCCAGAGAAAAGATTATTATTAAGAAAAAACTCAGAGAAGTTTCTCGAAGTTGCACAGCGCGTCAGTGACGCATCAGGGCACGTGCCCGAGCGTTTTGTCATCCCCGCCCAGCGCCCGGAGCAGCAGATCATCTCTCTGTTCATGGCCCTCGGAGGAGCGGGCTGGCGGCTGCATGCCCAGATGGGAAGAACGCTGGGCATTGTTCTGGCTGGGTTGGACAGGACACGCCGTCTTCTCTGTGGCCGTTGCCTATTTTGGTCTGCTGAGCACTCCTGGCTTAGTCAGTGGTGACCAGCGTGCTCCCAGGGTGTGTGTTATGTTATGTTCACTTGGATTTAAGTCGAAGAATTTTTCCGTGCTGTTTGGGTGTCCTGGTTTTGCGAGGATAAAATTTGTAGAATCACTTTTCCATGTTGTTTCAGTGCGTGGCCAGCTGTGGGCTGGTGATCAGGGCCATCAGCAGTGGAGGCCAGGGCAGCTGCCCCAGGCTGGCCCAGGTGTGTGCTGTATGATTTAACATCATGGTCACTATAAAAGGGAAAGCTGGTGGGGAGGGGGGGGCTCTTTGCTCTCTTCTCCACTCTCTGGTTCTCCTCCTTCTCAATGGTTGTGATCCCTGGAACGACTTGCCACCACTCTGTGGGCTAAGTATCATTTTGTGTCTTTTGTATTAGCAGTGATATTGGTTTCCTTATTTTAGTAAATCTGTTTAAATTTCAGTCTGTTTTCCCGTATCACACGAGTCTCCCTCCTTTTCCCAATTCCCTTTTTCAGTCGGAGAAGGGACATTGGGGGATAGAACAACTGGTTATTGTTTAGCCCTGGGTACAGGCTAAATGAAGACACTGGGTTTGTTGGGTTTTTATTTGAAATACCATTCAACAGGCCCATTTGAGTTACTTTAAATACATGTGCCCACTGTATTTTGTTCTAACGACAACAGCAACGTGTGTAGAGGGTTCCCTGTGACTCTCTGAAAACATGTTTGCTGCTGACTTGAAACCACCCCGTCCCTGCGCTTCGCTCCCTGCCATGCTGAGTGCTCCTTGTACATCAAGAGGAGAATACACAGCTTCTGCCTCTTCAATGTGCCGTTTTCCCAGCAAAATAGACCTTTTAAAAACCATCTTTAGAAGAGTAATACAAGGTAAAACAAGGTAAGAGATTCTGGCATCATTTTAATCTCCACTCCAGCTGGTTGGGAGCGGCTGTATTTTGGGTGTGCTGCTTTTCCTCCCAGTACACAATTTGTGAGATGCAAAAGCAGGATTTTTATGTGAAGAAATTAGAAGAAAATACTGTGTGATTTTCAGATTTGGGAAGAGAATTCCCCTGTCCAGCCACCAGGAATAAGTCTGTATTTTTGTAAAGGAAAGATACTGGACCTTGCTCATGTAATGGTGATGATGGGATAGTAAAGCAGCTGTATTGTGGATGCAGAGTGATGGAAGTGTCCCAGTAGCTTTGGTCTGAAATTACAGTAATAATTCTTAAATTATAGCAGTCAGAAGTTAATGTATTTCTGCTCAGTATTGTCAGTGGCAAACCAAAGCCCATTAATTTCCCCCTCAGTGTTTGTTTGAGAAATCATCCCCTGTCAGCTGCTGCTGGTGAACTTGTCTCCGAGCTACATTCCTAGACATGCTCTCTGTCTCCCAGCGAGGGTCCTATCCCTGCAGGAGATAAGATACAACCGGCATTCACTACGAGGTGTCAACGGGCTGCTTTATGACACATGATGAGTGATAAAGGCGTGGAGAGGTGCTGATGTGGCCACATTAGTTAATGAGGTCATAGCTGAGTTGCTGCCCCACTGATAACCTGCAAATCCAAATAATGTGAAGATATCAGTAGGGTGTTCAGAAGTCCTGTCCCTGTATTCTCTTGCTGTCCATCAGATTCAAGCACCTAATAAAAAAGAAATGACAATGCTTCCAAAAGGGGAACACTCATTCCTTCTGCAGCTCCCAGAGAGCGTCCAAGCTGTGGGCAAGCAGTGGGATGCAAGACATTTCTGCACAGGCTCGGCAGAGTGCTGTCGTGGAGCCCTGCATTCTTTTTGTCTCTAAGAGAATTGTTATATTGGATTAATAGTTCTGAACATGGCTGGAAAGGTGGGGCTTTGGTTAGCTGTGTGTGTAGGTTGTGGAGGGCGGCGAGTTCAGTTCAAACGTATCAAGGCTCAGTGAAATCCTTTTCGCCACTAAATGCGTATCAAAAAAGTTCCTATCCTCAGACAACGATCTTTTTCATTGATGATTCTAAATATGTGAAGGGAACATTCCTCGTGTCTCACAAAAAAGCATTGGATTTCAATAACAATATTTTTAGTAAGGAGCAGACGGAGTCTCCCTGCGGGGCCGGACGGGGCGGAGGATGGCGGGGGAGCAGCAGCCTCGGGGGTCCCGGCAGCATCGTGGTCAGCCCGAGAGTGGCTGGTGGACCTGGGAGACACCCCAGAGAGCTGAAGGAGGGAGGGAGGGGGAAAAGCAGCTTTTTAGGACACATTGAAATGAGAGCTCCAGCGTGATGTTGGGTGTTTGTCTCTCCTCCGTGCGGACGATGCCTGGCTGGTCCCTTTGCCCTCTGCAGCAGCGGTTGTTGCTGGGCAGCTGTCCGAGCCGTGTGCGAGGGCATTGTGCTTGCTTTAGTCAGAAATCACATCTGGTCTCATAGATTCGAAAATCATATTGTCACTTAACAATAAAAACGCCTGGAATTTGGGAATCTGTTAAAATGTGCTGGTTTTCCCCCTTTTTCCTCTTCGTAAACAAGTCAAGACCTGGCAACGTCTTGTCGTGCTGGTGGTGAACTTTCTGTCCTTCCCTGCTTAGCAGCTCAGGTCTAATTTATTTAATCATTGGAGCAAACTTTCAAAGTGCTCCGTGCCTCCTCTTTTGTTTCTGAGGTTCAGATGTATTTTTAGCGCTTGTTACTGAACTGGGTCTGTGCATTGGAGAAGAATTAATCATTGTTTTGGGTTTGTTGTTATTCAGACGTTCAAAAAAAAGGGGGATTTACAGACTTTGAACACCTCAGGGGCTTTGTTACATGCCGTTTGTATGTTGTTGGGGTTTTAATGATGGTTTGGTTTTTAATATAAGTTCAGCACTGTTGGAAGGTGACAGCCCTACCAAGTCAAGTCCTCGGTTACTCACGTAGCGGTTGTAACCTCGGGAGCAGCCCAGTCTGCCCAGGAGGCCCCAGCACTCTGCCCAGGGCTGGTGTTACTTAGTTTCTTGGTGTTACTTAGTTTCAGAACAGAGATAATGTGCTGGAGTCAGGGGGGCCCGAGGATGCTCCTCTGGCTGTTGGTGCCCAGTACTCCCATCTGCTGGGCAGTGCCCCTTGGGCTGCTGCAGCAGCTCCTACTCCCAGTAGGGATATTGCGGCTCTGCAGATTTAGGAGGGCATAAAGGTTTCCTGCCTGTAAGAGGAGCTCAAAAACTCACATCCTGGACGTTCAGTGTGGCCGTGCGTCTACACAACCCGTGAAAAGCCGTGTTTTTAAAAGGCTTCATTTTGGAAAGTGCTAAGTACAGAACCTGTGCCTTTGCCTTTGGTGGGAGCTGTGAAGCGCTCGCCGCTGCTGAAAGCAAGCCAGGTTGTTGCGGAGTCTTAAGAGTTTTAGAAGCAGAACTTTGCCTGCCCATATTTGTGGATTTTAGCCATTTTCTTCAAAGAGGGAGGATTCCCTGCTCGGTTTGATATTGAGCAGCATTTTGCTGGCATTGCACCCTCCTTGCTGGCAGGCTTTGTACTTTATAGCAGACCAGGTGAGGAACGTGTAACATTTTAATGGTCCGACTGGTCCCATAAAAGGTGTCACGATCCATTAATCTATTTCCCTTGTATAGTTAGGCTCAAGGAGTGACAGCATCGAACCTTTATATTTAGCATGTAGATATTTTATAGCTTTTCTTCCCAGTACACAAGCTGGGTTTCCCACAGTGCTCTTGTGATTATGAAGCCAGGCCTGAAGTGTGAGCCTGGCTGGCCACTGCCCCTCTTAATGGTCTATAAGACTATTTCTGGATAATGGAATAATACCCAGCCCTTGCTGAAGTTCCAGACTCTTCAGTAAGATGAACTCAGCATGTCCATGTGGTTGGTTTGTTTTTTCTCCTGTAGCAGGGAGTAAGTTCTTCTGTAGTCGCCAGCCCTGCACAGAACCACAGGCAGAACTGGGAAAGTGGTGGCTGGGGTAACGTTTCAAGGATCGTTAATACCTAAAACCTCTGAACACCGGAGAAAGGGGTGAGAGGAAAACAATTAGCAAGTGGAACACCAGGAGCCAGACAGGCTCCAGCACCGTGTGAAGTATTACTGAGCAGCCTTCAGTGCTCCCTCACCTTCTGGAGAACGCCGTTTGAACAAGACTGAGTCTTAGCTCTGTTCCCTGGAGTTAAGCCAGGCAGCTGCTCTGGGAGTTTCTCCTCTCCGTGCTCGCTGCATGGAGCACGTGCCTTCCTACAGTGAGCTGCTGTGCTCACCTCGGTGTCTCCATGCTTTCCTCTGTGCTCTGATTCTGAGAGAAATGGCAGAAAATACCCAATGTTCTCCTTTTGCTAAGAACGTTGTCCTGAGTTCTGCAGACACAAACGTGTCCCTGCACGAGGGGCTTCCAAGCTCACATCCTTGTGTACCCCCCAGATTAGTTCATGTGGAGGATGCTGCGTATTTAATTACACAGGTTATGGTACTGGCCTCACCTGGGAGATCATCTACGGGTCTCTGCTGTGAGTCATTGATTATGCACGTAAGGAGGATACTGTCGTGCTGTGCCAGGGTCGGGGGCTGCGTGTGATTCAGCCTTGCTATGCTGGAAGCTCTCAATGTTCCCACTGAGCTACTGGGGACCTCGGCTGGGGCTGTACTTTGTCATGAGGTTTCCAGCCACCCAGAGATGACTCTGAACTCATAGCAAGGCACCAAACCACAGCAGTGACTCACGATGCCTTTCTCGGGGTGGCTTTTCTCTGATTTCTCTCCTAAAACTGTTCCTGACCCATTTTTCCAGGGCCTACTGCCCTATCAGGCGTCAGTGTTACCTGTTCTGCTTTGGGTCTCATTTTGTCTTTCTAGAATTTTTGCTCTTAGACCATAAGTCATTCTCACCTTCAGCCCTTTGTTCCTGTCTCAACCTTCTAACCTTACCTGCTCCGGCTTTGAAAAGAGATTTTGTGTTTGAATCACTTTTGGGCACAGGTTTTAAAAAGGAAAACCTCCCCCGGTTGGGTCGCTGGTTGCAGCGGAGTGAAGCCGTGCTCTCGGGTGCCTCTGCTCTGTCATTCTGCTCATTCTCTCCTTTTTTTGTGTCTCGCTCTTCCTCCCGCCATGGGCCCAGCCTCTGTGATTAAGTCTGCAGCTCTCCTGCTGTTTTTAATAGGCCTGTAGACCTGACCATCTGATGAGAACCAAACTGCACAGCGTGCTCCTGAATACTTTCACTGGAATCTCCTAATGCAGGGTATTAATCATTACTGTCAAACCATTCAGGCCCTAAATATGTCCACCCAGTATAAAATTATACTAAACAGGAGGGGAAAAAGGACTTGGCCCATATTAAAACCAGACATTAGACAGTCCCCTGACTTCCCAGGCATGATGGCCGAGGGCACTGTCCAGTGTAACGAACAATAGCTTATTCAGCATGGGCTGCTCGTGATTGATGTTCATAAAAGTTTCAGAAAATCAGCGTAATGAGTTAAAGGAAATACAGAAAGGCGTGGCTTCCTCTCGCGTTTACTAACACAAATTCCTGGGAAATAGTTTGCTTGTGCGTGTAGTTGGGATGCAGCTACCTTTGTGATCTTAATAAATGTTTTGTGCGATCGGGTCTTCTTTTGCTGCAATGAGAAAACAATAATTGCTAAATTAGTTGCTGTCAGACTGAGTTATTGTATATCCAGAGCTCGGGGATTTCTTGCCTCAGTGTATCACTTGAATTTGATCCTGGGAAGTGCAGAGCACAGCGTGTTAGTAAAGCATGGGGTCACTTGACAAGCCTCAAGAAAGGTAAGGCTGTTTCTCTGTTAGCTGTGAATTAGATGTGTGTGTTTTAAACTATCTTTGTTCTTCCTATTTCCAAGCTGCCAGGGAATGCAGCCCCTAATATTAGAATGCGTCTCTCTTCTCCCCTCTCCCCAAAAGGCTGTTTCTAATTCTCTGCAGTAAGAATGCCTTTATTCTTTGGAGTCGGTAATAAAAGTTAATCGAGTGTAAAATAAAAGTTACATAAGGTGAGCGATAAAATTTTATTATTACTGATGTAGGATTTATTGATGACTCCATTCGGAGTTATGAGCTATGGCACAGCACCAACCCGCCGTGCCTCCTGCCAGCCCGTCCCGGCGGCTGTGCTGGGCAGACGCCCCTCAGCCGGGCTCTGCTGGAGGGGGCGCCCCGAAACGCGCCGGTGTGCCTGGCACGGCCGTGGCAGCTCCCCGACTACCAGGTACAGTGTTCTTGGGTAAATGCAGGAAGGTTTCCTGGCAATTGAGAGGAGCTGGGATTTATTCCGTAAGGCCGCTGCTCCACGTGTGCTGTGACTACCAGCGTTGGCGAGAGAAGAGCCTGCCAGCGATCACGGGCTGGCGTGAGGAGGCAGCCACCCTTGTCCGTAGTTTCTCCCCCCTCCACACAGACTTTTTCCAAGCCAACCTGCATAACTAACTAGCCCATAGCGTCCTGATGAAGAATCCTTCTGCAGAAGGTAAAAGGGAGGGATAAGGAGGTGAGAGCACCCAGTCCTGCTCCAGCGCTTCATCAAGAGACAAAAGGTTCCCACTTCTCAGTGTAGTCTTTTTACTTGCTTTTCACACGGTAGGTTTAGGTCTTTGCTAATCTTCCCCTTGTTTTACTCTGTGCCTACCAGAAGAATATATAAAAACAGTAAAAATATAACATTTCTATTGCTGTGTAGAAACTGAGCAAGTTACCTTCCTTTTATGTCTGGCATTAGCTGGGTTAGTTGGTTTGAGTAGCTAATATGATAATGTGATCATTAGTGTTTCATTTATACGTTTAGTTCAGTGTACTACTGATTTAATGTTCCATTTTTTTTTCCATTTGGTTGTATCTTTGATAAATATGGCTTAAAATGTCAGAGTATTTGGCACATCTGAAACTCTTGCTAAGTTTCTTTCTTTAGTAGCTTTTGCATTTGTTCCTCTAAAAGCCGACTGAAGCAACAATGACAAATAACTGATCCTGGAAAGAACAGCGACAGTGCAGCATTTCCTCCCCCGACTTGCATTTCGTATTTACCACGCTGTGAAAGAAACCCCAGATCCTCCTAGACTTGTGGCGCAGTAGGTTCGCTGTCATTGATCTCGGCAAGAATGCTTAAACCTGCCAACTGTGTTACATGCTCGAAGTCTAGACGAAGATGTAGCAACCGAGCCTGTTTCAGCTGGAGTTTGCTTTTGAAATTGAGATTCCAGAAATTGGGCTGGAGGTCGGTGCTCAGAAACAAGAACTTCACAACTCTCCCTAAGATGCTCTGGTTTGTTTAGACTTATCTGAGAGGGTCCAGCTGCCAAAATAATGAATTTATGGTGGAAATAAGTCGTCTTTCCCTTCCTCCACCATCTCCAAGCGATACCACTGCGCGCCGGAGGAAGGAGGGAGCTGTTTGCACTGTCACAGCGATGGCAGCCGAGGTGGCAGCACGCAGGAGGTGCCTGGGCAGGCGGAGCAGTCCCTGCGCTGCTGACGGGGCCTGTGGAGAGAGGCGGTTCCCAGGGCGCAGCGCAGGACTGGGGGCTTTAGGTGACCATGGACACAATCCAAATATAACTACTAGTAACGACGCTCATCCCAACGACCATTTCAAACCAGCTCCAGCGTTAGCAAACAATGCTCTTAACGCGGGGACCCAGGCTGGGCTCATGTGAAACAAACCTTGCCGTGCTTAATTGTGTGAGTAGTTACTGGAGAGAATTTGACCTTACAAAAGGGAATTCTATAAGATTTTTATCTTATTTCCTTCCTCTACAAACTCTCTACAGTTGCACAACGATTCATACCGAGAGAGCAGTGAGGATCTCGCGCAGTTCAAACCATTTAGAAGGAAATGGACTCTCAGTGCCCTGAATAAAATAGAAAATTAATAGCTGAAAAATGGCCAAATGCTCCCTTCTGGAAAGCCGTCGTGACACAATTATAACCACCAGTGCTAATATTGCCAGCTTATGCTTTCTTTTAGCAAAGGTGAAGGGGGAAAAAAAACCCCATTTGCCAAATGCAGTCTTTAGAAAATAGTTATTCTCCAAGATCAAAAGATCAGTGGCACAAATTAAACGCGTGCCAAGGCTGAACACGTCCCTCCCACACACCCCCACGTGCACACACGTGTACATGCACATATGTGAAGCGAGATACGTTTATAACTGTGCCTGTATAGGAAGGACTGATGTGATTTTACCTATTTAAAATACACGTTGTTGCTGGTTCCAGCTGTGTGTGTCTCTATCAGCATTTTATTGGTCCTATCTTGCTCTCTTAAGAGGATAACTTATGTGTATTAAAGGCCATTTATTCCTGAAGTGTCTGTGCTAGTGTAGCATGTTTCCATAACTGTGTTATTAGTTTTGTCCAGCCTACAGGAAAAAGTGATACTGTAGCTGGCATCCCAGTGTTAGGTCATATTAAAACCATCTGTAACAAATCTTTATTTGCAGTTACTTTGGAGTTCAAATTTCAGCTTCTACTCCACCTGTCATCAGTGTTTATCCTCATAAACTTTCACAGCTTCTTTTATTCTGTTTCTTTTTTTTTTTTTTTCCCTTCTGAGAGACCTTTTCAGGATTTTTGGCAATCTCGCGCTTACTTTGCCTGGCAAAATTTCACTCTCCTCGATTTAGAAAAGACACAGGTTTAATGCATTGACAATGTCTTGAGGAGACTAGAATATTTTAATGTGATTTCCAAGAAAAAACAGCACTGTTGCTAGCTATGATTTCTGTGGTGTAGGAAAATAAATTCTTCAGGGGAGTTGTCTGCAAACTGTTAGAGCAGAAGCATGCTTTTCTTTTGCTGTGGGTAAATAATTCTGCTCACACTCCGAATAGCTGCGTAAAGAGGATTCTAGCAAATTTTCAAGGTGGGTTCATTCAGATCTGATTAAGATTATCGCCAGTTTTTAATATTGTCTAACAAAATGGCAAATTAAGTGTGCAGTGTGTATTTCAGAGTACTGTTAAAGAAATCTTTACTTGGCATCATCTAGGATACATTATTATAGGCATAGCCTTATTAAAAATGATGTTTGCATTTTGAACCTCCCAGAGAGCACTTTGCTAAGAACACTTTGGTTTGTGTCTCTTGTAAGGGCAGACAACACAGAGACGGCTGTTGCTGTAGGGGCTTATCAGCTGGATATAGCTGTAGATGCCTAACTTTGTCCTAAAAGACTCATATTCTTAAAAAAACACCTCCTTAATCTTCTGTATCATTTGATTTTGAAAACTAAAAAATTCTCACGTTTCCTTAAAACAGCTTATATCGTGCCTGATCGCTTCTTGTATCGAGTAAGTCAGCAGTCTCACATCCCACTGCAGTTAGAGGAGGGCTGAGCTTGAAACCCCGGTTCAGAGAAAATGTGAATTTGAGGCAAATTTCGTTCCCGTGATGCTGCTGTGATGGCTGTTCCTTGACAAGCTGGATGAGGAACTTGGATTTCAAATTCATCTGTGGTGGATACGGACCGGCGTCCTGGGAGGACCCAGCCACTGGAGCTGGCAGGGCTGCGTGCCCGCCCAGGAGCCCGCCTGTCTCCCCGGGTCACCCGTCCCTACCTGTGTGCTGGTGGGCAGGTGACACTTGCCAGTCCCCAGCCTGGGGAGGATCTCGGGAAGCACCGGAGAGGCGCACGAGGTGCGGATGGAGGGGCCGGCGTGGCTCCGCCGTGCCCCCAGCGTGCGGCGGGGCTGGACGGGAATGTGGTGCCTGCTCTGCTGTGCTTGCACAGCCTGGCTGAAATGCCATCAAGCTTTCGGTTTTTCCAGAAAAACCATTTGTGTTTGATGTAGTAGAGATGCTTATTTGACAATCAGCGTAGTGTCCCCTAGAAGCACCAGCAGCCTCTGTGCAGTGAGCTGTGGCTGCGAGCCCCGTGCCACGGTCCTGCTCTGCAGTGGTGGCAGGCACCGCAACCCCACCACGTGTGTGCCTGGCTTTGAAATAGGGGCTGATTTCCACGTGTTTAAACTTCCATTTGTCATTGTGTCCATCCCCACATGGATTCGGAAGCCCTGCCTTTTTATTGATGCTGTTGACTGAGAGTGAGTTTGGGTTAATTTGCGATAAGATCGTCTTACAGAAGGTCGTGTCTAGCTGTGCTGCCTGTAAGGCACAGTAACCTCGGAGGTGTTGGCTGCCTGGAAATACGGGATGTGTTGTTGAAAAGTGGCCCTGGTGCCTTGATTTCAGTGTCTTGCTTGAGAAAAGGGAGGCTGCTCGTCACTCCCTTTGTATCTCCTCCGTATGGCTGTCCCTCTGCCCACACCTTGCAGGCTCCTGGGGGCTCTGTCAGGTGGGCCACAGCAACCAGGGCAGAGCACTGAAACAGCAAACACGTAAACTAACTGGCATGAGCAACTTTAAAATGCTGTTAATGTGATTCTGTGATTCTGTGTGATTCTGTAATTCGCAGGTCTGTTCTCGTAACTGCTTGGTATATATAAACTTTGGTGGGTTGGGCTCATACGCTGTAAGAGAAAGGTTTTAAACCCTTTTTTTTTTTCTAATTTATGGTTTTTAACCAACCTCCTTGGTCTTCCAAGCAGAACCATATTTAAACGTTGGTCATTTCTGACTGTAGTTTGTGCTGTGGGGCTGTCGTGGTGAGCGGGGATGGGCACAGCAGAGAGCACAGACGCTGCTGGATGGGCAGAGCTGCGGGGTCAGTGACTCTGCAGTGTGCTTTGCGCTGTGAGAGCTGCTGCTGTTCTTCCAGGTGGGGTCCAGGGAACAGTTAACACACACGTGTTCTCTCTCTGAGTTTCCAGAGCTGCCCAGTGAGGTAAAGCCAGTGGCTAACATTCCTGTATCAGAGTGTGGTACAATCCTGAAGGAAACAGGACACTCTTGGAACCGTCGGGGTTTTCACCGTGTTCTCAATAGCATTGTAAACACACGGTGCATCGAGTGATCCGTTGAGCATCGTATTCAATGAATGAACCCTGGGAAAGAAAGCAAAGCAAAAGTCCCTTTTTTCTAGAGAAAACTGCACTTGAAATAGCTGGTGATCACAGTCATTGATTAGGATACACGTAAATAAATAATTTGTCACGCTGACAAGTTGCCACCAAAGGAGGAGGATTGTGCTCTGGCTCCTCATAAACTGGATCTGCCCAGTGCCTGGAGCTAGTGTTCTCTTTCTGGTCTTCTCCTCCCTCATCTCTTACTCCTGCAGTGCAAACAACGTGTGACTCTTGAGGTGATACGCAAGTATTTCAGGATTTCATCCAACCTGTCACAGAGTAGTGTGTTTTCCACCTTGAGGCATATTTTGTTTTCTCATATGTGTTGCTACATTTGATCTTTTCGTTATCTTCTGTGATGCTTTCTGCCTCCTATCCCACAAATCAAGTTTCTAAGCACTCGGACACCGCAGAATCTTGCAGCTTGCCAGCAAAGGTATCAGCTCGCGAGCCTGGAATTTCCAGCTTGGTTTTTAGTCAAGCAAAGTGTGAACAGCCACATTTTGGATGTTTAAGCAGAGCTCTAGAGCTTCTTCTGTCACCACTCCGCCTGTGTTGGCTTTCTGTTGATATGTAAGCACATACACACATATATATGTGTAAAAAATAATTGCTGTTGTCTGTCTTTTGCGATTTGTTTTCTTGTTTAAATTCTGTTTGGGGTGAGAGTAGAGGCGGGGGAGCTGGCTGCAGCCATAAAGTGGACCAAAAACAAGCTTCATCTTTGTACCTCAGAAGAGTGCATTATGGATGTTTTTAATCTCTTTGACCTTGTGGCAGAGAAAGAGGGAAGTGAAGAAATTGTGACAAACACCAGCTCTTTAATGCCAGGTTTGTTACTGCTTGGAGTGCCCTAAGGGTTAATGTAACAGTTTTAAGTCCTTCAATCACACCCACCCCCAACTACAGAACACTTCCAAATAATCCCTTTATAATAGACCCTTTTCCACAGATTGTATCTAACCCGTGCATTAATGGGGCCCGTTGGTGTCAAGCATTTCAACAAATATGGGCCAGCCGACTGCTCTGGGAGCCCCTCTCTCTGGCTGCAGACGTTAATGATCTTTTGCCCCTCTGACTTCGCTCCCCTGCTGCAGGGACAAAATTAAACTACTGCGGATGGCAAAATAGTTATTTGCTGCCCAGGCAATTACATACTTCCAAACCTCTCCATCGCAGAAGGCCAGATGGACTTTATAGAAACCAGACCCAGGCCACAGTTTTAATTATCATAGTCCTGTCAGAAATGAGTGAAATTCTGAATGACCGCATGAAACGAACCAAAAGCCTTACACATGGATTTTTTCCTCAATAAAATTTTATGGCTTCTTAAAGAAACAGCATTCATATATTTTACGAGGCCTAATCATTCACTAATGCCTATATTAGTGCACCTGTGGCACTCGGCCCCATGGAAATTACAGCACTGGTCTCAGCTATGTTCTTGGGCGTGTTATTACAAACCTCTTGTCAGAAACGCAGCACATGTTCCAGGGATAAGCTGGGTTCGTTTGCGTTAGCTGGCAGTCATTGTAATAAGGTAAAGAGATTTATGGACCTTTATCTGCTGAAATTTTTGTTTCATTGTGTGGATAAGACTGGTATAAGTAAAATGACCCTTCATAATACGAGTATTTGTAAAATTTATCACAAGGCAGTGTGCTTATTGGAAGGGGTTGGATGTGTTGTGTTCCTGTGCTAATTCAATGAGAGAAAAAGTTTCCATTGAATCTTTTCCCTCTCAAATAGTAGCACTTGCTGAGTGAGTGCTCAGCAGTAGCTGACAGTATCTCCAGAGATGACCAGGTGACACCTTCGTGTTATTAATCTGCTCACTGTGGATTGCACAACCTCGGCTTCCAGTTCAGTCCTTCTGATGGGCAGTTCTGCAAACCTGCCTTTGCCGCTGGGGTGGCCCTGGGGTGCTGGGCTGGGCAGCTGGGGTGGCCATGGGGTGCTGGGCTGGGCAGCTGGGGTGGCCATGGGGTGCTGGGCAGCTGGGGTGGCCCTGGGGCGCAGAGGATTCAGCATGGGGGAGGCAGGCTCACACTTTATTTCTCTCTTCTGGCTCTGGGCTGTGGGTCTGGGCTGACACCTCTCTCCTGTTCTGTTCAGCTCTGGTACGAGAAGGACCAGTAGATGTGCAAGAAATGTAGTTGCTTAAGATTTTTCCCCGTTGATAATGGTTCTAGTTGCTGTGAAAGCCCTAGTTCATCAGTTTGTGTTCATTCAAAGAGGGTGGCCCCATCCTTTTATTGTACCGCGACATGTTTAATTGTACAGAGGCTGCAGAAGCCACCTCGTCCCGCTCCCTCGCCCACACAGGATCTCCAGGGCATTTGGGGCAGACGTTTGTCTAACCTGTTCTGTACAGACAGAGGCTCCACACTCTCGTTAGCTGAGCGTCCTTTTGTGGTAGCTCTCTTGGCTGTTAGGCAGTGTCCTAATGCCTGAACTGAAGGTTGTCCTTACATCCCATCACTCAGTCTCCTCAAGGCTGAACAACTCCAGCTCCTTCCAGCTTTCCCCACCGTGGTGTTTCTAGACCTCAGCTCCTTCCCCTGCTCTGCCCTGGGCTGTCTCCACGTGCTCTGCCTCTTCCATGGGGAGTGCTGCCCCGTCGGCGGCCGTACCAGCGCTGCGTAGGGTGGAAGTCTGCTTCGCCTCTCCTGAGGGCTGCGGTCCCTTTGTACACCCCAATATGTTGTTATTCTGCAGAGGAATTTTAATTCCAACCAACAGAGAAAGCGTGTTGTTTGTATTAGGGGGGCTGGGTTGTGACAGAGCTAACCCGGCGCAGCAGTTTGTGCACCAGGCCACCGGTGTCCAGAGCCGCGTCCCCCAGCTGCCGAGCAGACGTCGTGCGCTTCAGGTGAGCCGCTTGTGTCCTGCCTTCGTCCTCCTCTTTCGCATCCCTGGCAGCTCCGGGGCTGCTGTGGTCAGCATCACCCGCTGCAGGTCACGGCTGGGGGCAGCGGGGGGAAGCAGCGCTTTGATAGGAACTTCCCGGCCGCTTTCTGGCTGCGTGAGTTCAGGACGGGCAGGTCAGACCTAGCTGGGGCAGGAGGAAGGTGGCACCCAGGAATGCATCTCCTCTGGTTGTTAGAGTCGGATTTGCTAATGAGGTCCGCTCCAGCGACGTGCTGACAGCCCCAGAACATACTGGGTGTGCGAGCTCCAGCGCCGCTGGAATGAAGTCAGCTTTCTCTCCCTATGCTTTCTCATTACTTCATGCACTTGGCAGCTGCTAACAGACGGGACAGGCTTAGCCAAAATAAGAACTGATGTAGAAACATGGAAAAGACTATTTAGCATTTCCAAACATTCTTCCCGGGGAGATGGCAGGGACGGGGTGGGGGGCACCGCTCTGTGTATGCGTTTGGTTTCTGCGGTGCTCTGGGACGTGAGCAGCTCTTTGTCGGGGGGAGGACGGGGTGGGCACGTGCTCGGTTCCTCCAGGCAGGCGGCCCCGGCTGCCCCGCGCTGCTCCTGGCGTGGTGCTGGAGCTACACAGCGCGCTGGGATCGAGCACGTTGGTTCCAAGAGGAGCTGGTAGTAAACTGAGAATATTTGGATAAACTTGTTGGCCCTTAGGGCTAGAAAAGGACTTTTGTTCATGTGAAGAAAAAGACTGTTACATTACCGTGGGATGACTGGATCCAGTCCAGTAAAAACTGAACTTGAAGTATAAAAAGCGATTAGGAGTGTCAAACGATGGATCTTTTACTTGAGGTCAGATATTTATTTTTATTTATTAGAATGTGAGATCTACATCTAGGGCCTGGCTTTGGTCTGCAGCAGCGTCTCTTAGGAGCATTGTCCACCGACAAAGGGCGCGTTGTGCCCGGGGAGGGGCTGCGGTCGAGGCAGGGAGGTGGCAGTTTTGGACAGAAGAGGTAGATCTGTTGATCAAAGATTTATTTTTATCTAATCGCTTATGAAAGTTTTACTGACTTTAAAGAACAGATTTGCTAACCACCCATAAACCACATTTTTCTGCTTTAATTAAACCATTTTTGTCCATGAGGTTTTGTTCACACACTGACAACATCAATATAAATATATCTCTGCCGGAGTAATTAATAAAAGCAGGCAGCTCAAGGGAGAAAGCATATGTGTCATATCATCTTTGTAGACTCCACTATTGTATAGTTCTTCCAAAAGAAGTTAAGAATTGCCCCAATTAAAATGTTATGGGGCTTATGTATGTTCAGATTTAATTTGGTATGAATGAATTTATGTTCATCCTTAGAGAACTCATGGGGCTGCCAGATACGGACAGGAATCATTTACACTGTGGAAATACTATGCTGTTAGGGTTTTTTAAGGCTGTAGGATTAGGTCTCAATAAACTGTTTCAACAGCATTTCAAGGCTTGTACAGTGGCTTCAGCTTTACTGTGTGGGTGTTTGCAAAGGGAAGGAATACAAGACTGGCCGTTTGGAAGGGCAATATTTGTCGTCCTCAGCTCCATCTTCTGGACCGAAGTCTGGCTTTCTGATAGTTGAGAAAATTGCTATAAAGGGCAGATGCTATTCTTTTTTTTTTTTTCTCTCCTTCTATTTGGCTTCAAAACAGCTCATCCTAAGAAGAGCAGGAGTCTTCTGTTGGATCAGAAGGTGGATCAGAATGCGAAATGTTGGCACTAGTTGTTGGGCGCTGTCTCCAAGGCTTGAGACAAGTGTCCACAGAAGATAAGGAATCCTGTGTGGAGGTTATCAGAATCCCCTTAACTCAAACCTGACTTGCTGAGGCATTGCAAGGTATATGGTATGTCAGATTATGTATTGTTTTGAGAGCCGCTGTCGGAGAACCAGATGTGTTGGAATTGCCTAAGTAAAATAACCTGAGCGGAGGCATCTGCGTGCCTTTCATTTGACACTTTGCTGTGGCTTTCCATGGGGGCAGTTACCTTAACACGTCATTCTGCTCAACTGTCTTTTGACCCAGAGATGGTCTAAGATCTGAGTTGGAGATTTTGAAATGTTGTTTCTCAGCGTATCCAAAGGGCAGATTTATCATCAGAATCAATTCCCTGGAATATATCGTTTCATAAGTAGGAGAACTGGCTTGGGGTAAAGTTCATCCAGGCGGCACTTGGGACTGTGCAATTTACCCTTGTACTTCCTTATAGCTGAGATTTCAGTTTGTGATGTCGGAGAAGATACTTGTTTAGTTTCAGCTGCAGAGAGGTCAGATCACCGAGCTTCAGAAGGAAATAATTGAATCAGTTCTTCATTGGTCATAATTTTGAAAAGAGCAACAAGTTTTGGCTGAGGAATTCTAGAGCTTGCCTTAAAAAAAAAAAAAGAGATTTCCACATATTTGAGTGAGAGAGGGCAATAGTCAAATTTCTTTGGAGGATGCAAATGCCAGAAAAGGAAGGTAATTGTTCTAGGAGGGTGTATGGTCTGTAGATGAGATGCTCCCTGAGCCAAGAATCGTGTGTGTCACTTCTCCTTTGAGCAAACAGCGTAACAAGAGATTGTCTTGTACGAGGGCTCCCTGTGAGAGGTACAAGCAGTAACAGTGGGATAAAACTGGGTTGTGGTTCCTTTGCCTCCCCTGGAGCGGTGGAGCCTCCCGGGCTGGAGCTGTTTAAAAGGCTGCTGGAAAAAGGGCTGGTGAATATGTTGCAGAGAAGAATCCTCTCCTGGCAGGGGGACGGAGCAGATGATCCGGCATATCAGGGCAAAATTACTATATTCAGTGCACAGATTTGAAGGAAAATTACTTTGCTGATGTGCATCTGTTGGGTGAGAATGATGCTGACTTGCGGGTAGCCGTCAGGGGGTGGCTTCCCTTCTGTAAAAACACTTGTGTATCTTCATATAAGAAGTGACTCCAAAAACTTCTATTCTGGTGCAGAAACAAACCACTTGAGGCAAAGGCGTCCACTCTGTGTCCCCAGTTCTCACTTCAGTGACGCTTGGATTGAAGATGAACTGTGTGTAAGAATGACAAATTGAAGAAGTTCTCCTTCAAGATGTACAGCGTATGAACAGTCTTCAGCTCCCTCAGGAGGCAGAGTAGCCCAGGAGCAGACTCTCTGGAAGTGCTCTGAGGATCTGCTTTCCTTACCTTGCTCTCATTATTCAGTAAATATCCCTGTGCTGCCAGGCAGAGGGACGGAAGGAGCCTGGATGCTTCACTGCTCGCTCTCGAAGCCCAAAGCAGAGAGGAGGCTTTCACTGAGGACCTGCCTCCCTAACCCACCGCTTTCCCTTGTCCCTCAGGCAGCCCAAGGTGAGCAGCTGATTATTGATTCTCCTTCCCAGCCCTCTCCAAGACCCCGCAGGTTTGTGCCAACGGGCAGTACGTCTGCTGTGGCTGGTGGCTCTACTGTCCCTGGGACCTGCCTCTTTGGTCCTGTCTGCGCTACCTGAGTGTCCCCGGGGGAGCAGGTCTGGTACCCGACCTGACAGAAAGGATCGGTTCTACCTTTGTGCTGGGAAGGTCTCTTGCCACCTTGTTTGTCTGTATTTTTGAAATAAATCAGTAGGCAGCTCTAATGCAGGATGTAGCGCAGCAGGGCGGGAGCCTCTGGTGCTGCTGTGGAACGGGTGCGCGGGCTTCATCGCCTCACTTTTGCACCTTCTTTTGGTAATGTTTTCAGTAAATATCAACTGTAAAGAAATCACACGTTTCAGCTTTATGAGAGGTGAGCAGTACATTGTTACTACATCAAGGGAAAATTTCTCTTTGGCTTGGTGTGAGAGGGCTGCTTTGTTTTCAGAGCTCCTCTGCTGTTCCTGTTTTTGATCAGCTGCGTTGCTCAGGAGGGAAACCTACAACATCCTTTCATTCTTTTTCTCAGTGCCAACCCAGTTCACAAAC
The DNA here is from genome assembly GCF_013368605.1 of Nyctibius grandis. Classification (NCBI taxonomy): domain Eukaryota; kingdom Metazoa; phylum Chordata; class Aves; order Nyctibiiformes; family Nyctibiidae; genus Nyctibius; species Nyctibius grandis. The sequence goes on from NC_090674.1 coordinate 7,661,182, forward strand.
TCATCTGTTTCACACCTTCTAAAGAGCACGAGAATAGTCCGCAAAGCAGCTGCCTTACTCATTTCTGATAAGAAAGGTTAGGAGGGCTGCGCTTCCTTGTGGCCGTGGCACCTCTGGGGGGGTTTCCTGTGTCACTGGAACCCTGGTGCAGCTGTGGTATCGCTCGGGGGGAGGGCACTGCCTTTGAGGAGTTCTTTTTCTTTTTCTTTTTTTTTTTCTCCTTTTTTTAAATCTCTGTTCTGAAAGTGTAAGGTCATGGCTGAAGCTGTGCCAATATGCACCCTCTGGGCCTGTAAATTCAAGGCATTTAAAGCTAGTATGTGAAGAAGTGTACGCTTCCAGATGAATATTCCTAGGCTGCTTGGTTGCCATTGTAGATGCTGACAGGAAAAGGAAGGAGGGATAATAATCCTTTTATTAGAAATATCATTGCTGGTCAATTTTGTGCCAGAAGAGTGTGATACCTGTCTGTCTGCGGGCTTGCTTTCTCTGGCTTGCTTTGCTGCTCTGAACCACATCTTCGGCAGCTTTTTTGGTGGTGGTGCCCTTCTTCCCACAGGTGTATCTGCTATGGGTCAGTCACGACCAACCTGAGCCTCGGGTAAGGTTGCACGTGCACTGGGGCAGGGTGCTCGTGCACAGATGCTTCTGCACGTGAGACAGAAGCTAGGGGTGGAGATAGAAGTGAGCCCAACACGGTGTTTGTCGTTGTGTGGATGTAACTGGCACCAGCCACGTGCAGAACAAAACCTCAGCTCCTTCCCTGCCTCTCAAGACATTGAACAGATCGTCTTGTTGCATTGCTTATAGCCTACCCTGCCAGTAGTGTGGATTCCCTGACAGAAAGTTTGATTTGTGGTGCTGAGGTGTTCACAGCGTGGCCTGAGCCCCAAAGCCAGGTGGCAGGATAGCTCCAGATATTGAGCTTTAAGAATAATTCGCTTCTCAGTCTTAGGGAGTGAGACCCTGAAGTTGCATCCATCAAATCTACCACAGGACATGGGTGTAATTATCTGGACATCAGTTATCTGCATCTTCCTGTTATTTGAACTTGGGCCATGTATCCCCAATCTATTAATTAAATGGAAAATGTGTGCTATTTCAAGAACCTCAGCTCTCTGAAGTCATTCACCTTTCCCTGGGGTACCTGGATAATTGATGTTATAATTTGTTTCATGTATTATTAATGATCAAGTATAATCTGAGGGGAAGGGACTGGAGCTGCCAGGACTGTAACGGCCCGAATTCTTCCTGAGGAAGAGGCTTCTAAGGGGCCATAAGACCATGTTATTTCGTGTGGGTCTTCTCGTGCTAGATCCTTCAGTGGACTTTGCTAACGCTGTGAAAGGGCTGGTAGTTGGTGATTGATATTAGCAGCATGAATGGGCATTTGAAGTCTCTGCTACTTTTTTGGCCAGCGCGTAAAATGTGGCAAATGGTTTTGGCACTCAGTGCTTTCAATAAATCACTCCAAAGAGGTCTACATGTTAGTGGTGTTCCACAACTCCATTCCCAAAACGTTATTAAAATAAAGTTGTAGTAATAAGAAATGATTTAAAACAAGCAGCAGTAACCTCCATGCATACTGATCTAGCCAAACACCCCAAACACACCTAAAGAAGCTGATCAGAATTTATTTTCAAGGTTGGCTGCATTTTCATTACAGCAGTAGCACCTTTTGAGTATGAAGAAGGAGAAGGAGCCAATTTCTTTGGTTTCATCATAACAGATGATGCATGTCTTGCCACTTCTAATGTTCAGTGTAAAGCCCTGGTTCCTGGAAACAAGCGATTAGTACAGGACCTCAGGTTTCTTAATTGCTGGGCACGGGGGAACCCCAAGGTGAATCAGTTGCAGACAACAGAGTCAGAAAGCAAAAAGAATCCATCAGCATTTTTATTATCTGATGAATTTTGAGACAACCATGTGATTTTGGGGCCCTAATTTGCACAATTTGCAAAAATTAACTGCTTTGGGTGGCATACGTTGCCCTGTACCTGAGGGTGCTGTAATGTTCACTTTAGCTCCGTCAAAAATGGCTCATCGTAACTTCTCATCGTTCCTTTTCGCTCCTCAGCAGCGCAGAAGTGAATATTTCTAATGAAAGACCTGTGTGGAACTAACTGGCACTCTTGCCATCGAGAACAGCACTTTAGCACCCCAACCTCCCCTGCAGCAGCCCTGGCAGTTCAGCACTGGCAGTTCAGCACTGCTGCACTTCTCGCTTCTGCTCCCTCTTCCTAATGAAGTGAAATGAAATGTCCTGGAAGTCAAAGTCTTCATCTGCCTGCAAGAAGTCTCTCTTTTGTTTATCATGTCAAGACTTCTCCCCAGTTCCCATTTATTTTTCATCTCTTAAGCTTTTAGAACTTTATTAATTACTGTTTTTTAAAATGAGACAAAATGAAGTAGAATGCAGAAGTGTGATGTGTTGAGCTCTTTCATCAGGCAGGAAAACTTCCAAGTTTGTGTGTGTATTAGAACTGGAAATCCCTTTCTTGACTCGTGTGTGCAATATCTGGGGCAACCCTGTGATTTGATTCAAGCACAATTTTGTACGGTTTGCTGTTTAATTTAAATCACTGTGGTATGAATGATGTTACTAGTGAAAAACGAGCTTTTGTTGAGATAAATGCCTGCCATCATCTTGAAAGTCATCTTCTGTTTTGACATTTTTCCTTCGTGTTTTTCTGCGTGCGGATGAGCCGTTGCTGTGCAGGCTGAGCTGACTGCCCTCAAAGAACGAGAGGGAGAGAGATACAAGGGGGTGGAATTGGTTTCATGCATCGACAGGAGCTGGCGTTGGTAGCACCTTCCTTGGCATCCTGTGGCATTCGGGTTGTCTTCTGGGTAGCAAAGCTACACCTCTGGAGCAAGGGTAGGAGGAGTGGTGTGTACAGGAGAGGGAGAGCAGAGCCAGTGTTGATTTTTCTCGAGAGCTCTCGACTTCTCCTCTTTACCCCTCTGCACAGGACTTGCTCTGCTGTGTAATCAATATGTGTCTGAAGCACCGCGGTGCCTGTTGCATCAAGCTGCTTTGTAGAGCAGGAGATGCTTTCGTGGCGATCGTATTTAACGAGCTCTGTGAATGGTGTGCTGTATAATTACTGCTGCCTTCGGTTTCTCCTGTGAGGCTTCGTATTGACGGTCAGGTGTGATGTACGTTCAGCTGGAATGAATCTGCTGTGCTTGAGAGACACATCGATGACACTGCAGTTCTGCAGACTTTTATCCTCATGCAAAGCTAACTGACACGTAGGAAATACTCGCTGGCTGTTCTGTGCTGGTACGTAGGAGAATAGCAGTTAATAATGGGCAGAGCTTCAAAAGGCTCACTTGGATTCAAATGAGCTCAAGAAATTCAGCCTCGCTTACAAAGCTTGTGTGAACTATCCAGACTCCTCTGCTTTGGAAATGGAACAGGGCGTTTTGGTAGAAAACAGCCTTGTTTCATGTGATTTCTCATGTTCTTTAGATGTGGTGGAAAAAAGAAAGAGAAGGTTATTTTTCCATGACAAAAGTATGTCTCGGTAACAGCCTTCCCTGCAGCTCGCTCGTATTTTTCCTTCAGATCCTTCACGAAACCAGATAATACGGTAGCACAACAGCAGCCTCAGAAACGCATACACCAGTGGAAAATTTCCACTCCGGACGTGTGGGTTGAGTGGGAAGTTCAAAAACATCCATTCTTTTAAAAACCTGAATCGGAATCAGTCTCTCTTCCGTCGCTGCAGCAACGCGCTGCCTCCCACGAGCTGGCGCCGGGCTCGGCGGTGGCTGGAAAGTCACTCGCAGATGAATATAAGTTTTCTGATGTGCAATCACTGACTAGCACTAAGAGCTTTACTCCCAGGAGAGGTCCCTGGAGTCCCCCGACTCCATCCCGTGGGTGTGTGCGAGTGTTTTGAAGACGAGGGCCCGCGTAGCTCGCTCGGGGCGGCGGCGAGAGGGGGATGCGCACAAGCTAGAGCACAGGTAGAGGCTTTCAGGGAACAGCGTTTTCTCTCCTTATCATCTGGGGTTTCTGGGGATGGGGAGCTGGCTCCAGGCTGTGCTGGAGGACCTCACGTTTGGACAATACATTTACACAAAGAGAAGTGGTTCTCGCTGAATATACTTAGAGCTTTTCCTGTGGCCCTGAGCTGGGGGCAGCAAACAGGTTGGGTTTGGCTCAGCTGCTCTTCCCATCGGTTTTCAGTGCTATGACCTGTTTCTGTCTGACACGTTTCTCATTAACTCTTTGTCAAATCACCAGGAAGCCTGCTTAATTGCAGGCAGAGTGCTGAATTTATGAGTTCATCTAGGCTTCATGTCTACACATTGACAGAGGTGTTTCTCTGGATGAAGTCTTTTTCTCTTCATTTTGTGGCAAGAATGGACTTTCTGTTTCAGTTACTTCTGAAAGTCATAAATTGTAGCAGTCCCTCCCTCCCCTTTATTTAAAAGAAACACAACAAAACTTCATGGCAACAGTTTATTGCTCTAAATCAGCTTGTGGGTCATTAAAGCAAAAAGAAAAAAAAAAAAAAAAAGGAAAAAAATCTCCCTCTAACTCCTGCCAAATAAAATGCGTACATCAGCCAAACTGTCAAAGGCAGATCCTGCAACTATGGGATGAGAAGGTTTATTACACTTTCGGCTTCTGGGGAGGGATGTTATAGCAACAGGACGCTGGGTCACTGATGGCAAACTCATGGTTGCTTCGTTTCTTCATGCACACTAGGAATCCATTAAGCGAACTGACGACAGATCCCCAGGCATTCCAGTCCTACAGCACACCTCTGCGGAGGCCAAATGTTGGACGCTGCCCATTAAAACGTGAAAGAAACAACCCAACAGAGAGCCCACAAATTAGAGAAGCAGGAAACCTCAAATGATGTGCAAAAAAAATTGTAAACGTTCAAGAGAACTTTTCCATAACTTTTGCTTCATAACTCAGCATTTCTGATGTTAATAAATTATGGAACCGAGCCTTTGCAAGATCAATGAGCCTTTTGGATTCAAATCCTGCACGCTGTTCAGCAGACAGCAGATGAAGCTGCAAAGTGAGCCCTGGAACATGACAACAATTTCCTTTTGGCTGGATGGAGATGAGTCTGAACCGCAGCCCCAGCAGCATTCTGGGTCTGCATCCAAAAATCGTGTCTCTGCAACGGGCCAGTTTAAACCCCTGTAATCCAAATAAACATGAAGGTGCGTTTGTTTTAAGCAGATGGACTGAAGAGGATGAGGACTTTGGAGGGGGGAAAAGGTGGCGTTCTGCGAAAAGATAGCAGGCGTCTCAGCAGGACAGACCTGGGAAGGAAGGGGCGTGGAGTTGGGAATACTTGGACGAACTGCTGGATTTGAAGACAAAAGTGAAGGGAGGTGCCTTGGGTTAATAAATACAAAGTATACACTGAGCTCACCATCTGCAGCAGGAGGAAAAAAGGCGAACTTTGTGTTTGACATGTGCAATGAAACAATAAAAGCAACGAGAAACCCATGACAAGGTGTTGGGTGGGTGGGTGGGATACAATGGACGGCCGATCAGAGGGAGATGAGGCGAAGGAAGTGCTCCCCCAGTAATGGGGTTTATGGGAATGCCCACAGGCTGCAGCCCAGATGAAAGCTGCCTTTTCCACCACATCTGCACGTGCACGTGGCCGTCCCAGACCGCCTGGGGTTTAACTTGGGCAAGAGGTAAGAGATGAAATGTGTTCTGGCACTGAACACGGCTTCGTGGGGCAGCGATACTGCAGTTCACATCTCAGGTGATCAAGAAGGTAAAGTGCGTTGCCCTGAAACTGGGTGGAATATCAATGTGCATTGGCTTTGGACTTGCAAACATGTTACCAAGTGCTAATTATAAATTTCTTTTCTCTTTTCCTCCCCTCCCTTTTCCCTTTTTTCCCCTCTTTTTTCCTCTCTTCTGGTAACTTCTTTTAATGTCTAAGCCAAATTACCCATCAGAGATACCTCTCTACTACCTCACTGATTCCAGAGCTCGCCTGAGTGCAAAGAGCAAGCAGAGGTACAACTGTTACGTTTCAGCTCCACCGAGTCAGATTCCTGCTAATTACACGTGATTTTCTGAGGTTTTGTTTGTTTGGTTGGTTGGTTTTTTTCTATGGCATCTTTTTTTTTTTTGCTGTTGGTACTAAATACCTGATGCCAGCCTTAACCTGTCCAGGAGAACAGGGATATCTATGGATGAACAGTCCTATGATTAAAGCTACTGATTAGTCCTTACAGAGATGAACTTAGTGCTGGTCTTAACTGTGCGTAACCCCTTCCTTTACTAGCGCTGGGTACGACTGTTTTAATGAGCACACCCCAAATCAGGGGCTGTGGTGAATTGAGCCTTCCAGCAGCCTGCTGCGGGACGAACCCCTTTGTCCTTCCATCTGCTATCTTTAATTTACCCATAGATAATTCTATTTGCCTCCCTTTTTTCTCCATTTGGTCATCTTCAGAGCATCAGTTCTCTCTTAGTGCTGATTCTTCTAAAATCCATACAAAAATGAATTATTTCTGTGTACTCCAGAAGCGAGCCTTCAAACAGAAAATCTTTGTTGTTACTGACAATGACTTGTAAACAGTTGGTTTGAAGAATTTCGGCAGAGGAAATTTCTGATTTCCTTCTGGTCTAAACTGGAAGAAGATGTGGTAAAAGGTTTCGGTTTGTTTTTCCGCAGTTTTTTAAGGTGGGGGGAAGAGGGACTTAGAAGATTATTCTGTGTGTGCATGTTTGACAGAGGAAAAAATCTGTACTGTAGATAGTAAGTTTTGGTTTCTGTTGGATTTCTCAGTATTTTTAAAGTTGTGATAGAACTTTCACAGAGAACATCAGAAAAGAGCGTGAGTGTGTGAACTTGGTCTTTAAGTAGAGGTGCCAACCACAAAGAGCTGGACTCGCTCAAGCATGCCTCTGCTCTGACACTGCTCCTGAAGCACTTCGTACACTCAGTTAATTATATACGTCCTGTATCTCCCAGAGTCTGAGAAAAATCGTCCTTTCCAGACAGTTTGAGACCTTATTAGACAAATATTGAAGCATCCTAGTAAATTAACATTTAAAATACTTGCCACCCTTGGAGATATCTCCTGTATTTCTTTCTTCAGCTGTAGGGGAAAGGCATATACTACATGCTTGCATGTGTTAGCAAAAAGCCTGGGAAATTCCCTAGGAAAAAATAAAACTTTTTATTAATACGTGTGTTGGGATGGGAGAACTTGCACAATTGCTTCGCTGTGGTTCAGCTGGCCAGTGATAACGAACTTACTGCTCTTTAACAACGGTATTGCTGGTAATATTCTGTCCGCTCGCTTCTACCTCTGTAACATCTATTTTGTTTTCCAGCTGTTCCCATTTCAAAGGTTCCTTATGGATAACAACAGAAGCAAACCATTCTGTAAGGGACAGTAATATGCAGAGTATCACTCAGTGACGCTGCTGGGCCTTCGTTCGTGATACCTTGGTCTATTTATGGAGGAGAGTGAGTGTGTGTGAAAAACAGGGGCTTCAGTTCTCAGGGTTTCGTACAACCTCTTTTTTTCTCATTTTGATCTGTGAGATTTCACAGCCCACGTTTGGGTTTTAAAGCTCCACTCAGATAAAACCACAGAGTTTCGGGTGATTTCTAGCTAAGACAGGACTCACGCTGAAGCAGAGCTGTCGAGCCCTGTGCAAGGGCCCTGCAAAACAGTTGGTGAATTTGAGCCAGATTTTCCCAGAGCTACCTGAGTGTCTTCAGCCAAGCAATTCTAGAGTATGGACGAGGGTTTTCTCCAGGAGGAAGGATGATGTTTCATGGCTAAAACAGTTGAATTGAAAACTAAACTCCATCCCTGCTTCTGCTACTGCATTCTGAGGGAGCCACTGAAGCCAAACTTGCCTGAAGTGGCCACTAATTGCATGTTCCTCATTATCTTTGTCTGAATGCCCAACTTGAGACTTGGGCGTCTGCTGCCAGCGTCAGGTGGGGCTCTGTTCCTCTCACCAGTCCTGTCCCAAACACACACATATTCTGGGAGAAAATGCAGTATCTCCCTGAAGCTTCAGTGCCACATTGTGGTTAGGAGGGAAGAAGCCAAACACTGATGATTTTCCCTTCATCCATTTTAATACACGTGGCTTGACAAAGAAGGGTTAGTGCTGGAAGTGAGGGGCCAGGGTATGTCTCCTGGGATGGGTGTGGAGAGGTGGGAGCTTTCTCGGTGATGCTGCGGGCTGTGTTCTGCTTTCTCCTGACGCTCCGCGGTGTTTGGAGCTGGGGAGCGAGAGTCTCCGCTGACAACGTCGCTCCAAGATTCCTGAGCCCAACTTTATACTTGATTTGTTGCTGTCATCGCTGTGTTTTAATTTTTCCTTTCCTTTGTTCCTACCTTTTCTTTTTTGTGTGTCTTGAAATAGATGGGAAAGTATTATCGTATCCCATGAGATTCTGAGAGAATTAATTGCTAGTAAAAGCATGTTAAGAGCTTTTGATGACTGAAGTAATTTGCAATGACACAGGGTCTAGTAGGGGTAAAGGGAAATCTAAGGGAAAAAGGAGTTTCTGTAATAAGGAGGCCCACTTATGAGCAGAATATAGTCTTGTCGTACTTAGGACTCGAAGGATTTTTCCTCATTTTGGTGGTGTCCTGTGTAATTTTTAAAATGTGCTTTTTGGAGTGAGTTGCGAAATGGATCGTCACAAACGTTGGTACAGAATGTGGAGCTGCTTTGCTGTTTCTACGTCATCGAACTTGGCTGTCTTAAGAAAGAAAAGTGCTTAGTCTCCTCCTGGTAAAACAGTGGTTTTCTTTAGACCACAACCCTTTAATTAACCCTTTTTTCCCCACACCTGGACTTTAAAGTATTTGAGGGGTTTTATTTGGAAGGATTCCTCTTCTGCATACTAGCCAAATTTTATCCCACCTTCAACCGCACAGATCCCCCAGTGTCAGTGAATTTCTCGTGTTGTAGTTATATGACCCATGTATTCCTTCTTTCTCTGTTCTTCTACAGATCGCTGATGACCTGGGCAATGAGAAATTCTGTCTTGATGCTAGCCAGAGTGGAGCTGGGAACTGGCTGAAGTACATCCGCGTGGCCTGCTCCTGCGATGAACAGAATCTAGCCGTGTGTCACGTTAACGACCAGGTAATGACTTCAGCAATTACTAGGCTGCTGTGCTCAGCTCACTGCTTCAACAGACGCTGGGGTGGGTTGGCAGAGGACAGGGTAGAGTGGCAGCACCGAATGGAAGCGACTGAGGGATTCACCTGGTCAGCAGCTCTGCTGTGGTGTCCCTGGAGTGATCCGAAACCCCCGGACTCTTGTGATGTTCCAGTCCCTGACTCCTTGTGTGGTGGGGAAGATGGTGTGACACGTTAACACCTGGTGTGAAACATAGGTTATGTTAACAAAACACAACGAGGCAAATGGAAGCCAGTGCTGGTATTGCGTTGCCATCAAAACCGTAGGAAGTTTATGTTACCTGTTGACGGCGGTGGGTAAAGAGCGTGATTCCAGGCTGTAAACCCAGTTGTATTTAAGAGGGGAGTGAGAGTGGGAGATGGTTTGGGCGTCTGCTGAGGAGGAGGAAAGCACAAACCTAATAGGCATGTTACAGAAGTGCTGGTAGAGCAGTCTCTAGGTGGGGGTCTGGGCGAGGGATGTCACATAGAATTAACAGGATTTTGATAATGTCAGCTAATGTTTGTAAAGTTCTTTGAAGCTTAAAGCCAAAAATGGATTCAAGATGAGCAATGCAAGTGGGGAGTTTCACAAACCTCAAATTGAGTACAATTCAGATAGAAGTTACTGTTTCAGACCTAACTTAAATGAGGAGTGCAGTCTGAATGTCATTACCAGTTAGCAAACAGGAGGCGTGTTTGGATGCACACAAAAAAATGAGCTGAGGATGGAAAAATACACTTTTAACAAAAACATTTAAAAATCTGTAGCTAGAGTCAATCTGAAGTAAGCCAGCTCAAGTAAAACAAGAACTCAAAATCACTAGATTGCTAATTCAAGTTCTTCATCCTGGTCCTAAGAAACCCTGGACTACTGAGGACCAAAGCAAAAGCAGCCACACGTTTCAAAGTTAGACCTAGTTGGAGGGTACAAAATGTTTCTACACTGGATTACTTTTTATTTCACTGGTGTCACTGTGAGTTCCACACTAATAAAAGCGGGGTGTGGGGGTGTGTGTGTTACAGATCGTTTTCCTGCAGATACCTCTGAGTGTGAGCGATTTTGTTCCTGGGGTTGCTTCACTGAAGTCAAGGGCGTTGAGCTGGATTCCTCACAGAAGCGTGTGTTTGTGGCCAGGGCCGCTGTAGGCTTTAAAAATGAATCCCCTCGTTTTCCCTGTGGGATATACGTAGAAAACTCAGTTTGTGTTGACTTCAAGCGTGCTTTCTGGTGCACAAAACCCCACGCACAGTTCGTTCAAGGGGAGATTCTGCTGGGTGCTGGTGCTCCAGCATCCTGCGGCTGGGCAGGGAGCGACCGCAGGCCCTTACGAGAGTGACTCCTAAAGCTGGAAACACGTTATAAATGTTCAGAGTGACTAAGCAGTGCTCATTTCTACCTAGTGCTATCTCTTAACGCTGCTGGTTTTAACTTCATTTAATTTCACGTTGCTAGCAGGGTACATTTTTTTCCATAACAGGGACTCAAAAAAACAGGGGGAAAGGTTTTGTCATTCCTGTTCAGTGGGCATGCAAAGATTTGGGTTTTGTTTGTAAGTACATAAAGAAAAGCTGTTGCAGTAAAAGATTACCCACAAAATAACTAAGCAGCATTGTGATGATAAGAGCCAGGACAAGCTTTTAATCAAAACCATTTGGTTTTCAGGAAAAAAATAAACATGTTTACATGGGGAGATGGTCCTTTGCGCCTCCCCCGCCCCAGACCACGTTCTGTTCTTCTTTACACCCCTGTAACTTGGGAACATCCCCAAGAATGTACAGAGAATTTTCCTGGATTTTTAATAAATTAATTGTCAGCAGAATCTGGACCTCTGAAATGTGGTTTTTGTTGTGTGGTTTTTTTTTTCTTTTTTTTATTCACATATTAAAATGCTGCTATTTAGAAAGAGATTAGTTGAGACATTTCATTAACTATTTTTCAATCGTGGAACCAATTTTCAAATGTAAAATAACATTAGCCAGTTTTCTTTATATTTATTCTTACTTGATAGTACTTGAAAAGAATAGGAGATCCTTGATTGACTGGGATAATTGTGTTTCTAAAGGAGGACTGGAAAAGAGTGGTAGAAAATGATACGATTTGCTAAATGCATCTGGAAAGTGATACATGACTTCTGTTTTAAGTTGCTGCTGCTGCCTTCATGGGGCAAATACTTCAGCAGTTTAGCTGTTCTTGTTCAGGAGACTGAAATATTGAACAGAGTATATGAAATAAATACAAGAGCCATGAGCTTGCTTTCAGAATGATAGCTGCTGCTTTTGTTTGTGTTACATATATAGGGAAAAAGAAGGACTAACAGGGGCTACCGTGATGGAAGAAATCGTGCCTCTGTTTAATAAGCCAATCTTACACGTGTGTGAGTAATAGAGATATTTTATATGTATTTTATATACATATTTGGCGACTCTGTTCAGGATTCCTAGGTATGTAATACAATGCCTTAAAAAGAGGAAATAAAAAGCAGTGTGGCTTAGTTTGAAACAAAGGGACGGCGATTCCAAAGGAGGAAAACACCTAACAAAAGCAGAACGTGCAGCCCCGTTCTGGCCAGGAATCCAGGAGGCCAAACCTTCCGTGTGCGCTGCTCCGCGAGCAGCCGGCCACGTGCGCGGGGCTGACAGTTGTCTTAGCCGAGCAGCAGGTAGAATATTTGCCTTGTTATTGCGTTGGCTCGCGAGCAGAGTTTGCTATTTGCGAGAACAGGACGTGAAGCAACTGCTTTTTAGCTCCTTTCGAGTTGTCTTTGTCCATCACTTCTGCACGCTGGTGCAGTTAGTGGGTGTGTTTTTTATCTCTGGGTAAACACCGCAGCTGTTTTCTCAGTTCTCTAATGCTCTTTTTTCCTAAAGCACAAACGTGTGGCCGCAGTGAGGCTGAGATGAATAGCAGACAGAACTCGTACAGCAGGTAAACAGTGCTGTTTCTTATGAAAGATACCTAAATCATGAGGTAACACTCGGGCGTACTCCTCTCACTCGCCGTGTTTCATCTCCAGCTCTTCCCTTCATATCCGAAAGTCACACAATCACCGCCTTGTTTCTGCGCTGTCTGTCTCAAGAACGCTTTTTCTCAGGGAAAAGATGTCCAGCTTTGATTACTTCGTGCTCCGCTCTGAGATCAGCCTCGGAAGGTCGTTGCGTGTTGCGGTTCTGCATTATTGATGCTTTCAGTAATTGAACCAAATTGCTCGGTTATATGCTCAAAACGTTACAGCCAGAGCCAGCTCTGTTACACCGAGCCTACGTCCACAGGAGCAGTTATAGAGCAGACCTGTGTATCAAGCCCAGACTGAACAAGGATCCCTTTGGGGTTTTTTTACTTTCCTTTCTTTCTTCTTCCTTTAGTGCCCTGTGCCTAGAATAATTTTGATAAAAATCAAGAAATGTATTTTCAGTGGTCTGTGAGAGCACTACCCAAACCCTAGTTATATTGTTAACTATTTCATGTGAAATAAAACTGCTTGGTAATTAGGAGAGGTGCCCCTTTTGTTGTGAGAAATAAGAAATGATAATGTGTGGAATTTTTATATAAATGATGAACATAAATGATTTATGAATGTAAATGTTCTGATGGGTTAGTAAATCTGATCTTTTTTGGTCCACAACAAATAAAAAAGGAAAGGAAACACAGCAGTAGTTTTAGTTAATTCAGACCATCAGTAGCATGAGTGCAAGATGAAGTTAATTATTATAATGAAATGTTTGATGAAATTAATGTGACTCCAGCAGAATCCAACCTTTCCCTAATCATTAATGAAGCTTGTACTGTATTTCTTGAAAGGCTGTAACAGATGTTTTTATACACAAGCAGCTACTTTGTTCTGAGAACAAACAGGAGACGTAAAGGAGTTACAGATTATGATGCAGTGGCAACGTCAGCCATTTAGCATTATAATTCTGAAGGATTTTTCCAGTGTAAAATTTGTGAATGTATCTATGAACTAGGTGTACCTTTTAGATTGCGGTTTGTGTTTTAGTGCTGATTTGGTTTTGGATTACTAGCTGAGAGAGAAATGTCTGTTAATAGCTATTTTCGGTGCTTTTCTTTTTTCTCTTAGCCAGCCACAAGTGATGGCACATTGTGAGTTCTGTTTTAGCGAGTCAAGCCCGAAGCTCTGTGCTTATTCCTAGTCTTTCTTTTGTTTTTCAGGCAGGTTTGCCATTAAACTCGGTGTGGATTGGTTCTGGGAAAGGCTTTTCTTGTTAAACAAGCAGGCAGGAAAGAGAGTTGATGTGCAAATGAAAAAAAAACAGTGAGGAAAAGGAGAATTTTATACCACTTGTAGTTTGCAGTGGAATCCGTAGAAATTAACTGTCTGATCTGCATGAAACAGTTAAGTGCAGCCTTTCAGAACGGTGTTCAGCTCCTTACATCTGTACGTGAGCTGTACCTTGCTGTCCGTTTTGCGCTGCTCAGGATTTTTCAGCTGAGGATCCCAGAGCACAGCGAGATGCTCCGATCCTTCCCCCTGCACAAGTTCACTTTTTCTGACTGAGTATGGGCTGGGATGAGGATGGATGTATCTTCAGTGGAAGAATTGGTTACAAACCAGTGGAAAACGGTGATTAAAATTATCTAAGGATTCGGGCAAGTGCAAGGATGGGTTTCTGTGCAGTTTGGGACACCTTGTAAATCACAAGCAGTTAGATTTCATTTCTCTTCAATTAAACGTTTGGTTTTGTGACCATGTCACTGCTGCCGGTTTGAAACTCTCAATATAAGAGATTTCACGGCCTTTTCTCTTGGGCAATATTAATCTCTTTGTACACAAGATACTAATATTTCAATTAATTTGCAGATGAAAGTGCGGGGAGGTTTAGAGCATGCATAGGAGAGGATAAAACGGAGGCAACTGGAGCCATCAAGCACACCGTGCTGCTCTGCTTTTACCGAAAGGGTTTTTTAGAGCCCGCCCTGCAACAAGTAGGGGCCGCGTTATTCTGGTTGTACGATGGCGACTGTCGCTCTGTGCGGCCCCGGGCGCGGCCGCCCCGCCTGCCCTGCCCGCGCCCTGCCGGGGGGCCGCGCCGCCGGGCCGGGGCAGCCGCGGGGGCGGGGGGTGGCCGCTGCCGCCGCCCGCGCCCCGGAGCTGCCGCGCCTCGCCCGGAGCGAACAGGTCAGGCGTCCCCGTCCTTCCCGGGCTGCCACCCGCGCTCCGCCCCGGCCTGCGCCCTGCTGGGCCCGGCCGGTGCCGGGGGCGGCCCCGCGGGCCTCAGGGTGACGGGCCGGGCCGGCGGGAACCCCGCGCGCGCGGGGCCGTCGGCGGGCGGAGCCTGCCCCCTGCTGGGGCGGGCGGGGGCCGCGCCGCGCTCCCGGGCCCGATACCGCCGCGATGGCCCCGGGCGGCGGGAGCCCCTGTCGCCTTCTCGGCGGCTGCGGGAGTGCGCGGCGCGGGGCAAGTTTTGCTGGGCGTGTAGCGGGGAAGGGTGGGAGTGCCGGTGCGTGCGGGGCCGCCTGCGGGCGAGCCCTCGCCCTTCCCCGCCGGAGCGGGGCTGCGGGCGCCGGGAGTTCCTCAGTCCCGCGGCCGGTGAACGGCAGCGCTGCGTGTAGCCACGCGGGTGCTCCCGCGGCGCGGTGTCCGGGACAGCTCACTGGCTTGTGGTACATGGCTGATTTTAGCTTGGTTGTGACGCGGGTTATTGATCTGTTGGGAGTTTCCTGAGCTCGCTCTGGAGGAAAAGCTCAGAGCAATGGCTGGATCCTTCTGTACCCGCCGTGAGAGCGATGCCCCATCGCCGTGAGAGCGTTGGCGAGCCGGGGAGCAGCCCGGGCACCTGCGGCTCCCTCCGGGGCCTGGAGGCCGCGTCGTCCAAGGCCTGGCGCTTCCGTGCGAGGGAAGGAGGGAAAAGGCACCGCAGTGACACCGTTAACGCAGCCCACGCGGGCATCTAGTAGTGTGTCTTCATTCCCCATAAGCAGTAGATTGGCAGAGACTGAGTGGCAGCTAATTCAGGGAATCGTTCTGGGTGAATTGTAGTTGATATCCTGGTAAAGAATTTCATATGTTGCTATTAAAGGCAGCACTAATAAAACTTTGTGGTTAATAACTACTTTCTGTTGAATTCTCACAGTGTTATTGTTAGAAGAGGACAGGGTCCGGCATACTCTAAAAATCTGGAAAACATATGGAAGACACCGAGTTTCTTGGGTTTCATGTAATTCTGATCCCCTTCTTTGCCAGTCACGCAGACTCCCATCCCGCTGTTGATTTCCTTCTGTGGCTGTTTTTCAGGGTTTTCCTTGCAGAGGTTTTCATGAAATGCCCTCCCGGTTGAAGTTACTGAGCTCGCTCTCCACACCTAGAGCTGCCCAGGCCACCATGTTGTGCAGCACCCACGAGCAGCGGGCAAATACGGAGATAGGTTTAGTTACCAGTCGTTACAGGGAGCCGGCGAGCCCTCTCCTGCTGCACGGATCAGCCCCTGTCAGCACACTCATCCTCCCCGTTTGTCAGGAGGAATGAGGCCGTTGGGGTCTGCTCGTGTGTAACCCAGTCGTGCTGCCGTGGTTTCTCTTTGGTTTGGGGCTAGAACAGTAAAGAAGAGTGTGTGGTGTGTATGAAAACATGCATTAATATGTTGATGCCTTGCAGCGTTACACTTCTTTGCACCTTGGATAAAGGGAATTTATTTCTTATTGTAGTATTTTCTAAGAAATGCATCCTTGGAGTGGGAGAATTCATTTTGGTTCAGGAAAGCTGTGTAAGGCCTAGGTATCCTTTAAGCCATGTTCTACGCACGTTAAATGGCGATGTGAGTGGGGCATAGAGCTGGTGCGCGGTCTCTGCCCCTGTCTGAAGCCTGTTTCCGTGTCTGGGCTGGTTCTCTCCTCAGGCTCTAGGTGAGAATAGTCTATGAAAGAATTCCGTGAAGATGTGCTAATTCAGCGCTCTAATCATCAGGCCTATTTCGGCTTAGAGAAGCAGAGACTTAAATGTGTCAGTTCCATCAGTTTAATCTTCCCTTTGCTGTAACAAATACACGAAGCTTAAAGGAGGTAGGGAAAACAATGGGAAGATTTTGTCTAATCTGAACGAGAGGCTGTTACCATAAATACTACTTTATTGTCCAACCCACATGAAATGCTGACACTCAGAGTAAAATAAAGGCAGGAAGAAAGAGCTCTCAGTAGCAATTATCACACAAATCAAGTGACAGCCTCCCCTATTAGCTGGAATAATTTGAGTTATTGGTTAAAATGTAAAATGCAAGTCTTTGCATATTTAACATGTTCTCAATTTTTGTTTCTGATTCCCAGATCTATTATAAAGTTATTAAAGAAATTGAGCCAGGAGAAGAGCTCTTGGTGTATTTGAAGGAAGGTGGTTATTCACTTGGGAACATGGCGCCCAGCATGGAAGGTAAGGCCTCGTTCTGCTAGACAGGACCTTTTTGCACCTCTTGCCAGCAAACCCAGGAATGCTGAGAACCTCAGTTAGTGCTGAACTGGGACAAAACCCCATACCTGCCCCTTCTGTAACTGTTAATATTTTATGCTTATTTTCCCTCTTTCTCTGATGAGAGTAGCTGTCTTAGTCAATGACAGCAAGCACATTTTTATTAACCTCGAGGCATGCAACAGATCCATTTGCTGCTTCTCTTTGAGGAATGCTGTGGTTTAAAATGGGATTGGAGGTGCCTTCTCAATTCCCAGGGTCACCGTGTTTCTTTGGGTGTAATAAAAGTGGGCCAAACCATTCCAAGGCTTGCAAAACACTGCTCTTTAGATGACACAGAAAAGGGGGATCCAGGCAGAGAATGGAAGAGTTGTCACTAGAATTATTACTGCTAGAACATAGATACCTCTGAGACCCTGAAATGATGCAGTGAAGGCCAAAAGAATTATTATTTTTAAAAGAAAGGGCACATTTTTGTTACTGCAGTGTCTCTCCTGCCTTGCGGTGGGTTGGCGTTGCAGGACAAGGTGCATGGCTCAAAGAGGCTCCTGGTGGGAGAAGTTCCCTGAACGGTGCATTATGTGTGGAGCAGACGAAAGCCTTAAGCCTTGTTCACTTCTTCGTGTATTAAAGTAACCATTTTCCTCTAAATATCCTGCTGTTAACTCCTGACGTTCAGTCGTCACACAGACTATCTAAAAGACAGCGATGCTTTCCAGGTGAAGTGAGTGTTTTCTAGTGAGCTAGATAAGCACGATACGCACAATTAGTTTGAAGTATTATTGAAAGAATAAATAGTTTGAGGATTAGGGCTGCTGAAAGTCTTTTGCTGAAGGTCCACGGGTGAAGTGAATGAACAGGCCGTGCCGTAGCTGCTGTCTCAGCGAGATGTCAGGTTCGGGGTTATTTTTTCAGTGTTCTCCAAGAAAAAGTTAATAATTTTCTTGAGACCAACACACAGGGATGAATGATTTCTGTGTTCACGGTGATGGAGTAACACATACCTTTTTTTTTGATGTCAGGGAGAAATCAGAAAGAAAACTCACCACTGTTTTGCATTTCTGTTTCTAACAGGCTTTTATTTGAACAAGCAAAAAGTGCTCCTTGTTTTCCATCTTAGTCATTATATGGCATTTATCTGTATCTTCCTGGTAATGTCTAGTGCTTTTGCCACATAATTGCTTTCAAATTATAATAGGCCAGCATTAAATATTTGACTTCTTAATACTTTTTACTTTCAGTAATGCTATCTTCCTGCTGCCTCGCACCCCCACTTCCATTCTGAATTAACAAGAAAGAAAATGCAAAATTGTTCCACACAAAGATAATTATCATAAAAATCTTTTATCCAACCCCCAGCCAAACACAGCAGACCCCTTATCACTGCAGGAATTTTGAGTAGGGCACTTGAACTCCTTTGAGATTCAAGTCTGGTAGATTAGCATGTAGATGCCACATAATTGTGTTCCCCTTGGTTTCTCTGAAAGCTATTAGGCACTGATTTATTTTTCTGTTACATTCCTGCTTTGTCCTGAGTGTTACTGATGGAACTTAAGATAGACACATATAACCATGGATTTGACAAACAAGACACAGAGAACAGGCAGCAATTTTTTTGTAATTGGGTTTTTCTTTTCTTTTTGCCCCCTTCTCCCTGTAAGATACCGAAGTAGTAACCTTTTTTGAAGGGCAGTGACAAAGGACAAGGAGAATTAGAAGCAAAATCTCTTCTCTAACAGTTGTTACTGAGGCTGTTAATGTATTTCATCTGTCTGCCTACTCTGTAATCTCATAGAAAGGACAAAAATATGTTGTTCTTGTTGATAACAACAGGTAGTGCTGTATCAGGTTGTATCCTGTGGGAGGGGGTGCTTGCGAGTTGTCCATCTTTATAGTAAACTGTTCTCCATGGCTAGTTCTCCAAACTCGAAGTGTATTTCTGGTTCCTAGAGGATAGTTTGGGTGAAGTGAGATAGAATTAATCATGTAAATCTCAAACTGAAGCAGAAAGAATTCAGTATGGATTTGCAGAAAGTGTTTTGATGCATTTTCTCTGAAGTCAAAAAAAAGAAAAAAAAAATCTGTGTTGTCCATTCCAAGTTTTCAGGTCAGGGGAACTGCCAGTTTGAGCTTGAGCTGGGAGTTTCATAGGAGCTTCTTAAGAGGTGAAGGTCTCTGGAGTTCCCCAGCCAAGAGGGGAAACATTTGGTTTGTGGGGTGAATTCTGAGGCAGACGAGCACCTTGCCAGAGCGGTTCCACGTTATCTGGAGTCACTGAGGGCTTTATCCTGTTACTCCACAGTTCAGTGGGCTGCGTGAGTCAAGGGAGCTGCTATCCCACGTACGTCTCTAGGAGTCAAAACCAGAACAAAAGTGAGGTCGTGTTTATTAGTGCCAGTGACACTTTTGAGCACAGCTTGACGTCTGAGACTATGAAGAACGAACGTTGTAGCAGATAAACACTTGTTCCAGCGTGCGTGAGAGCTAACGTGAATACATTAATAACGAGGAGAGGTGGCACGGCGAGATTATTGCCTCAGCCCGGGCAGTGCGTGCGTGCGGGACGCGTGATGCTGTCAGGCTTGTCTCTTCTCACCCGAGTTATGGACGTGCGGAGAGTGAAAAGGTACCGAAGCACACCTCATCACAGCCCTCGCCCCCCCGACGTGGTGCTTTCATACTAAGATTTTTGATCCTTAAACTTGTGCAGATGAAATATTAAATTTTGCTAGGTAGCATTGTATGCTTCATGCTGCTGTTACAAGTAAAATGTAACAAGACATAACATGATACTGCTATTCTTTTTTTTCTTTTCTTCCCCCCCCCCCAAGTAGTTTGGATTGTTTTAATGGTAGGTTATACACAGTCTCTCAATACTGGTAGGTACTTTTTTATATCCTGATTCCCAGGTTTCCCTCCCCAGGGACATACAACACATGAGATACATAGTGGTACTGTTCTGCAAAATGCTGGTGAACAGGATTTCTCTGAGTAGAGCAGGGCCTGATCCGCTTCACTGAGACGCTGCTGGTAGCAATTGCTGAGTATACAATCTGTCAAAATTAGTTGAAATGGGAAAGATGTGGGTATTTTCTTCCCTTAGGTCTCCTTTTTTAGGCAAAATCTCCTTTCCTTCCCAAAAGAATATGTTGATCTGCTGGACTTCATTTCTTTTCACATCCCTCTCTTCTGCAGTTCAGGAAATCTCATAGCATCTCTCTATTTTATTCATTCCTTGGGCAGACGAGGTACAGTACCACCAGACATGCTGCTTGGGTAAATAGCAGGGCTTTGCTGATCGTGCCTTAGTGCTATTTTCTTTTTTGGCTGTATTTGACTTTTCCCAGGTTGTGGGCATGTCGATACTTTCTGTGTAGGTGTGGACCACTTTGGGTTTCATCTGCCTACATAGCTTGCTGCAGCAGCTTATGGGATCTTGTCTCTCTTAGTCACCGCAGAAGCAGGTCGCAGCTCCCCGGCGTGCAGGGGCACGGGTCGAAAACCACAGCCTGGGTTTAAACAGGCTGCACTGAGACAAACGAGAGAGGAGATGATTGCCCGAGCGCAGGCGGGGGAGCGGCGGTCCCCGGGTGTGACACTGCCTGTGTGTGTACGCGTGTCACACTTAACAAAATCAACCCTGATTTGTGTAAAGCACAATTTCAGGCCTTAAAGCACAGCCTGACAGCTTGTAATTGTGCAGAACTTTGGGCAGACAAGTGCGTGGGCTACTGTAAACCAGGGGTGGGCTGAAAGGCTGCAGTGCTCGGGGATGGATCGGCCCCGTCACAGCGTTGGCTTCTGGCTGCATCTCTTAGGAAGAATATTTCCACTCCTCCCTCTGAACTAATGCATTTTACCACGAGCTTTCCTTTGGAAAGTAAAGTTGTCAGAAAAAGAGAATAAAACTTAATAGGAAGCAGAGCCCCGAGTCCAGAGGAAGAGGGTAGGGGAGGGCAGGGAAACGCGGCACCGATGAGTAAGTGGTGGCTGGGAAGCTGCTGTCTCAGGCTGGCTGCGGGGCGGAGGAACCCGGAGCTGTCCCGACTCCCTCGCAGAGGTCATTCTCCTGGAAAATTTACAGCTCTGAGCTGATTGTTTGGCTTGGCACTATGGTCAGGATGCTGCCTTGTAAACTTAATAATAGCTGCCCTCTTTTTAATTTGTTTGACCTTGACTACAATAATTTATTATGTGCATTAGATCTTTTTTTTTAAAAAAAAAAAAAACAGTGCAACAACAAAGAATTTGGCTCCCTTTTCTTTCTTCCATGGTACTCTGGTTCTGGACTCCTCGGCTTTGATGGCGCACTGTGCGTCTGCAGTTGTGCAGGACGAGTTAAGGGGATAACGTTAGAAAGGCATTTTCTTAGAAAGGAGCTTCTCCAGGTTTGTGCTGTGGCGATTTGCTTTTCCCAGTATCTGTTTTTGTACGAGTATGGTTTGTTCCTTTTTTGCCTGGCAGCCCCTTTTGAGGAAAACCTTGCTCATATTTTCAAAAACCCTCGTTGCAAACAAACACAGCACTCCAGAGTATCCCCAGTATTTCATGTATCTACTAATTCTTGTGGCTCTCTATGTCTCGGCAGAGGCCAGGACACAAAGAAATCAGGATCTTTTCTGGTTGTGTGATTTATTTTTTTTTCTTAATGCTTAAAGTGAAAGCAATCTGCCGGCACAGCCTACCTTGGTTTCTCTCTCCTGTCACTTGCAGATTTCCTCTTTGTTTTATTTGCCTGATAGATCCTCACAGAATGTTACTTTTTCTTTACAAGCCCCGTGTTGGGTAGAATACTTAGACTTGCTCGAACTTCCTGATCCACAAGTCAAAGCGATCTTCTCTGTCTGTTGCAGAAGAGCACACGTTCCGCTGCGAGGACTGCGATGAGCTTTTCCAGTCAAAGCTCGACCTGCGGCGACACAAGAAGTACGCGTGCCACGCCGTCAGCTCCCTGTACGAGACCCTGAACGACGAGATCAAGCAAGAAGGTCTTGCAGACGGACAGGTCTATGAGTGCAAAGACTGCGAGAGGATGTTCCCCAACAAATACAGGTACTGGCAGATGGCCAGGCCCTCCTCTGGGCAGCCCCTTGCCATGGCTCCTGCGCAGCCCTGCCTGGCGGTGGGAGATGCAGGAGTGGGTGTCTCAGGACGGCTGCGGGGTTGTACCTTTCCTTTCTCCGCAGGGTTCAGGGAAGATGCTTTTAGGATCCTTCCGTGTCATGAGCTATTGGGCATCATTTTATTTCACCTTGATTTCATAGACCGTGATGCTTTTCATTGCCCCTTGGTGGAAGCATCCACAGATTATTGGCGATATAAAGTTTAAACGGTTGTTTTCTGAATTCCCTGTGACTTTTTCAGGCCTGATGGACCTGCTTAGTATCTTTGCAGCAGCTGCTCCCGTGTGGTCTGGTTCTGAGGGAAAACACTGGTATTACGTGCTGCCAATATCTGCATGAGGACTTTTTTATGTGTAATTCTTGGTCACTTGAGATCAGTGGGTATAAAGAGGCGTTGTTATACTAAGAACTCTCAGCGTGGTCATGAGCTCCTATTTGATCTTGCAGAAGAAGTTAAAGCAATTCTATTCTAATCAGATTTTTGGTTTTAATTTTTTTATTAAAGGAAAATGTTCGTGAAAAAAGTTTGTGTTCACCAAGCATTTTTGTAATAGAAATGTGAAAAGGAAAGAAAGAAGATAGGATATTCTCCCTCTTGTATTTTTATTTGCAATATTTATTCAATTATTATTATAAGGCAACTCTAACCAAGAATTAATCCTCTTTTTAAAGGAAAAATTCTTTGTCCCAGTAGTTTTAACTGCAAATTTCTATCTGTCAGGCAGAATGTGATAGTAATCAAATGCAGCTTTAAAGCAGAGATCTTTGAGATTTCTGATTCATTTGCAATGTGAGACTCAAACAGTTGAATATTAGGAGCCAGTTTTTAAAAGCTGAGGGGTTTTTTAAATCATTTTAGGATTGTGTTTATTTGCATCCTGAGCCTTTAACTCCTGGGCTGTGTTTTCAAGGTTTTCTCCACAGCATACGAACTAGAGTTTTATCTGTTTACCAGAGGCTGAAGTTCTCACATACTCATATCAGTTGACTTCTTAGATGAACAAACACCACACGCAGCAAGATTATAAAATAGTGAGAACTGGCAATCCTCTGTCATGCACTATATAAGTGGAGCAAAAATGTTGAGCTTGAAGCCTGTTTCATTTCAGTTAAAAATTTAAAAAGAAGTTCACCAGCATTAGTAATTTTGAACTTAATTATATTATTACTTGCAGATCTTTGACCTAGGTGAGTAAATGAAGGAAAAAATCTATTTAAAACAAACATAGAGAAAGGTGAACCATAAAGAACATTGCACTAGTGTATCTGTGTAGAAAAGAGCTTGGCTCTTGGCCGTGTTGTGGGCGTTTTACAAGTTGGTAGTAGATGCAGTCTGCCAGTGATAGCTGTATGGTGGTTCTGTTAGCACAGTTTGATGTCTTTATTCCTCACCTTGTGTTTCTACGTTGGCTGCGTTTGATGAGATACTAGGAGGCTGCAAGTCTCTTATTTTTTTTTTTTAAAAGGAGAACTTCCTTTAAGTGTTTTAAATATTTATGATTTTTAGTAGAAATTCCAGTTCTTTTATCTCGCTAGCTGTGTTAGAAACTTTCTCCTCTTCAGCTTCCAGCACTCTGTAGTTTTTTATGTTCATTTAGGAAATATCCTTTTGAAATGCATGTGCCATTTTGCAACATTTGTGTATTTCCTGGCTCCCTGGGGGGCCCTGGGGTGGCACAGTGTGCCTTTTGCAGGGGTTAAGAGAAGCAGAAAGATTTTCAATCCCTTTTTCCCTTTAGTGATCACTCATCCCTGTGGGTACGACGTTCAGAGTTGTCCGGTGAAGCTAATTCTAGGTACTCGGGTGATGTGGCTGAGCTGAGGTCCTGGTTACCCTTGATTTTGTGGGAGAAGTGGCTAAGACAGACCTTGACTTGGACAGGCCACTGATTCCAGAGATTTGGGTTGGGGTTTTTTTAAGCAAATGATGTGAAGTCATTTTTTTGACAGGGTAAAGATAGAGTCAGCAGCATCACCATTCAGTGTGCTACTTGCTGACGGGTTTAGTGGGGCTGGGAGAGAATGTCCACATCTATCCCTCCCCCATCAGTCTGCTGCATTTTACGTTCTGAGAAAGCCACTAAAACACAGAATATCTCCAGAATTTTTCAGAAGTTAATACAGATCAAATCAAGAGTGCCACTGGGGAACTGAAATTGAGCATTTAGCAGCTGACTAAATAAATAAATGTTTTGCTAATCCCAGTAGGTACTTGCCTCTAAACAGCATATTAGTTTGTCCATATTTGCTCTAAATAAACTCATAAATCACAGCTAACAGGAACCTATTTTTGTATGTTTATATGAAGGGTATATATTTCTTTGTATGTGTAAAAAATTTTGTAGTGTTAAGAACACCATTTCTTTAGTGAAATGAATATTGCTTCTTTAAAATTAGTGGATTGGCAGTTTATAAGGGGCATGTTCATGAATATTAACTATCTGACTGGAAGGAAGAGGAGGTTCTTCAAGGGAGCAGCAGGCTTGTGGCTGCTTGGTTTCATGTGTAGAGTTGCTGGGCAGGCTGTGGTCCCACCAAGCCCACTTGTGATGAAGCCACCTTCTACACGGTTACCTTTGCTCCTGTGCCAGCACACGCCCTCAGGGCACAAAGATTTCCCTGCAGGTCAGTGGTCAGTGCAGTCAGCCTTTATACGGGGAATTTCAAAGGACCCCAGCGCCAGGTCTGTTCTGCAGCCCTGCTGAGCAGGCAGGTGCTGTGGGTGCCAGGGTGCCTGTTGGCGTACAGTCCTACTGGGGACGCCGGTCCCTGTGGGCATCTGAGGAGGGTGAGAGCAGTATAGTCCTGAGGAGGATGTCAAGGCAGAGTCAGTTCCTCGCTTTCTAAATCCCTCAGGCTCTGTGGAAATGCCCAGGAGGTGTCTGCTGGGAAGTCACCCTGGAGCGTTTAATGAAGACTGGCAGGATTTTCCAGTAGTGTTTAGCTTTAATGTTCCTATAAAATCTATAGCTGTGCTTTAAAGTTCCATGGGAATGGCTTCGTATCGATCTGCAGGGGATTCCAGGCTGGAGTAGATTTCACGTTTGTCTTTCATCAGAGTTCACAGTACGGAGGGGTGTTTGTAACTCCCGTTAAACTACACTGAAGGCAGCAAAGGACACAGGTTTTATTCCTTTGCTTCTGGGGCCTGGCCGGAGAGGTGCAGGGCTTCCAGCCTGCTCAGGACGTTTTACAGCGCTCGGCCTTCAGCAGAATGGTTTCCCAGGCTCCACACGTGCCCCGCTGCCACCGACGGTGGCTTCCCTGGGCTGTCGCGTGGTTTGGTGGCCCAGGAGGAGCCCTGCGTGCTGACGGCACGGGCAAGGAGAGCACCCAGCGCCCTGAAAGCCATCCCTGCCGTGGCCCTGCTCCAGCAGCCGCTTCGGTTCGCCATCATCCTCCTGGGCTGGGAGAGGCTGCCAGTTGGCAGGAGCCGAAATTGCCGAGTTAAGTAATAAAAGATGTCTGACATTTAGAAGTGAAATGTGTTTGCACCTTATCGTGTTTCTTTCCAATGTGAAGTTGCTGTGTTCTGGGAAGCTGTGGGCTTTGTGCCCATGAAAACGGCAACGCGATAGTCTCGGCAGCAACAGCTAATATCTTGTCTTTCCCTGCGGGGATGCCGTAGAAGTCTTGGTCACAAAGTGCTCATTTTTCTCTTCGGGAACCTGCAGGGTCAGGTCTGGTTTTACCTTCCTTTTCCCCCTTGTAAATGGACTCAGGTATTTAATAAGAAATATCATAAAATGCAGTGATGTTTTGAGGCAGAATAGGGCAGCTTCCACCTGTAAAATAAATTC
The DNA here is from genome assembly GCF_013368605.1 of Nyctibius grandis. Classification (NCBI taxonomy): domain Eukaryota; kingdom Metazoa; phylum Chordata; class Aves; order Nyctibiiformes; family Nyctibiidae; genus Nyctibius; species Nyctibius grandis. The sequence continues at coordinate 7,686,685 of NC_090674.1, forward strand.
CCAAAAGAAACTGTGTTTGCGTCTCGCTGCACCTCTCGTGGTCGATACGCTGCTCACCCCCTTTTCTTAAAGGCTTTTGCATTCACGTGCCGTGGCAGCAGGTGGTTCTGGAACCCCCCCGGGCTCGCGGCCTGTTTCTCTATTGCCATCTCTAATCGCTTCTCTGGGTTTCAGCCCTCCCTGGTACGGGGCAGCAGTTCTGTAGCAGCGTCTGCCCTGACAGCCAGCGCCCGGTGAGGTGGGCGCTCGGAGCTGGGGGCTCGCGGCGGGTGCCGTGCGAGCCCAGCCTGTCTCTCTTTGCCAGCCTGGAGCAGCACATGGTGATCCACACCGAGGAGAGGGAGTACAAGTGCGACCAGTGCCCCAAGGCTTTCAACTGGAAATCCAACCTGATTCGTCACCAAATGTCTCACGACAGCGGGAAACGGTTTGAATGTGAAAACTGCGTTAAGGTACGGTGCAGGACGTGGTACCCGGGGGCAGCTTTGGCTGGGAGAGGGCGCTGGGAGCTGGGGGACGGGGTCCAGAGGATGGGTGACCCGTGCCAGCGCGATTGGGTGACCCGTGCCAGCTCAGTTTGGTACCCGCTTGCAGCGGGGGGTGAATATCCTGCGCTCCCAATGCCAGGAGCGGGGTGACAAAAAACGGAAAAAAATAGTCAAGCTTTTCACAGCTTTTCTTTTCCCTGCTGCTTTGTTTCCCTCCTTGAAGGCGTTTTCTCTTCCAGGTGTTTACGGACCCCAGCAACCTCCAGCGGCACATCCGCTCCCAGCACGTCGGCGCGCGGGCCCACGCCTGCCCGGACTGCGGCAAAACCTTTGCCACCTCGTCGGGCCTCAAACAGCACAAGCACATTCACAGCACTGTCAAACCTTTCATATGTAAGTTGTCATGGCCATCACCGAGCTCTGGCTCGCGCTGTAATTGCACGTATCCTGCGGGGCCCCCCAGTACGAGCTGTCCCCCTGTGAGCAGCCGCTGTAATTTCATAGGTCAGAGCACAAGATGAAATTCCGCAGCGATTTTTTTTTGTGTGCTCCCTGTTTTTTCAGTAAACATTCGTGGCAGTTTTTGACTTTCTTGACAAGTTAAAAGCTGAGTCTCTCAGCAGTCCTAGCGATGCCATTTTCTCATATCTTTTCTTTCTCTCTTCTTTTTTTCCTTAATAATTCTTGAACGTTCGTGTTGGTGACATAAATAAATAGCTGACACAGCCTGATCGAAATGTCTTTCAGGGGTGCCTCAAAATCCCATAGCCATTGTAAGGAGTCTGGAATAGTCACAGAGGCGAGAAGGTGTTTTTAAAAAAGAGTTTTTTCCTTCTTTATTTACTGCATGTTTCATCTAGATAATGCTGGGAAGCCAAATAAATAGCAGATTAACTGTGTCCTCAGTGCACTTTTTAGTGGGATATTTCCAAAAGGGCATTTTCCCCTGAGAGCCATTCGTCTCATCTCTTGTCATTCTCAGGGTTGTATATTTTTTTAATTGACACAGCACCTATTGGATTTTGATAACTGTGCAGAAAGTGGATTGTGTCACAACAAAGCTATGGAGGCTTTAGGGACTGCTTCCTGACCCTCTTCAGAAGGCGTAGTTCAGGCACAGAACGGGATCTGTGTTTGATTCCAGGCTTTGATGTTACGGTAGGGAAGCACTGAACCCACTTCTGCCTTTTTTTCCCTGTTGGTATAATGGGAACAGTATGGAAGGGTATCCTGGGAGACTCGTTTCATTAATGTGTTCTGAGATAATCAGATGGGTGTCAGTGGAGGAAGAAAAAATACTCTTATTGCTCATTTTGATGTAATCTTTCATTTGGTGACGGGCACATGAAAGAGATGATTTGAATCTCATAGTGTTGCTGCAGTGAGATGAATTATTTCTTCTCATAATCTCCTCACTCTCACCTCATAAGAATTAGGGAGTTGTCAGTCTAAATCAGTGTGTAAAACAACTTGAGACTGATTCTGCCTAGTTCAGATGTGCCAGGTGGAGTCACAAGCGTGAATATGGAACCCATTAGCAACTTTGGGGGGGCCGGGAGGCAGGGCTCGCTGCGAAGGTTTTCTTTCCTGTTCAGTGGAAGAAGAGGGGTTTGGGGGGTGGTGTGGTTATTTTTTACAATATTATAGTTGGCTTTAAAAAAACCCCAAAACTGTCACTTTATAAATGCAGAACGCAGAACAGGAAGAGGGGACAGTACACACAGAGTTACTAAATCATTGGGTAACTGGAGACTTAAAGAAAAATTTTCCAGTTTTCCTTGTTTTAGAATGATGGTGGGAGCTCTCGTACCTGTCGCCCTTTAGGGAATTTTGTGCAGCAGCAGCTGTATCTAGCAACTCTTCCTGGGGTGGGAAATGGAAGAAAGGAGCCTGACTCCCTTGGAAGACTTTGCTTTTGGTATCCTTAGTCTTCTCATAAAGTTTTGCCGCATGGGAACAGCGTAACTTCTTTTTTGTAAGATGACGAATGCATACAATAAAACCAGCACAAACACGGCGTTGAGCCAGTGAAAGCTGAGAGCAAGTGCTCCGTGGTGATACAAGCTGCTAAAGCAGATTAGCCATCGTTTATAAACTCGTGTGTATCTTCTAAACCTGAATGTAGCATCCCTTGGCGCGTGGCAAGGGAGATGGTTAAAATTAGAAAGGGGTATTTTTGTTCTGGGAAGAAAAACACACAAACATCTTTTAAAGAAATCCACTCAAATGTGACATTTCTTCAGATATTATTAGTAATTTGCGAGGGAGCTTACCCGTGGTGTCCTTACTGTGGAAGTACTTGCACCTGCCTGTTCGTTTGGACACGCACTGTCACTCCCACAGCCCTAAAGATGTGGCCTTGCACAGACAAGTAGAACAAGAAAAATACCCATTCTAGAGCCAAGGGTCAAGCAGTTAAAGCAGCATCAAACCCGAGACAGGCAGCAGTGACCTGGCTGTCCTGGCTTCAGCTTGCCAGCCCTGGCACCCCGCTGAGGCTGGCCCGTGGCAAGCGCGTCTCCTGGCAGAGCAAAGCTCGGGAGCAGCCCGGGAAGGCAGAGCTGGTTTGTGGGACTTGTGTGTTACACGGATGGGGACACATCCCTCGGCTTAAATTCCTACAGAAACAGAGATTGCTGTGTCTAACAGACCATTAGCTTTATGGAAAACAAGTTGAGAAGTGTTTCCTTTAGGTATTTTTTAAGAAAACATTTTAAAATGAAGTAAAAAGCTAATGCCCCCCTTTGAAAGTTAAGGTAGCTAAAATAATACATGCAACGGCCATAAAACTGTGTGTGTACAATAATAGTAGTTCAGAAGAACTGACACGGTTTTTTAAGGTGTGATTGCCAAAAACTAGGGATGGCTTTAGCATGCTCATTTGAAAAAACTGTTGCTCAAACCTTGAAACTCTTCTGATGACTTTCTAGTTCTCCTGTTTGTGCTTCCTTCGCAGCCCTTGCTCTGTCTGGGTCTGTAGCAGAGGGGCAGAAGTACTCTAAGACAGTTCAGATTAAATTTCTAGTGTGATCAGAAACAGGACACAGCACACCCTTCGGTGGCCATCCACTCGATTTTGGGATGCTTGTTTAAACTAGAATGTCTAATTTGTTAAAGTTTAATAATCTTTGCTTTGAATTTCAATAGAAGGGGCTTCCCTTTATATTTTCAGAGCTGCCAGTGAAACAGTCTCCTGACAGTCATTTGATACTCAAGCACTGATATAAATCCTAAAGATGTAGAGAAAAATACAGGGAAAGTCACGCTTGCGTGTACGTATCAGTAAAGCTGGGGGGGAGGAAGGCAGCAGGACCACTTTGTCACCGAGTGGGAGGAGTGGCTGTCAGGAGGACTGGGACTCAGGTCCCTGCCTGCCCAGCTCCACACGATAGACTTTCCCTCTCTTTGTCTCAGTTTCCGTGTTTACACAATGGTGATAACAGCAGTTCTCCTGTGAAAGGAGTGTGTTAATTCACTGAGAAGTAGAATTTATTCCTATGTTGAAAGAGGCATCAGATAATAAAAAGTTACAGTGTTTTGACGTATAGAAAAGTTTGGGTGGGATTTTTTTCTTACTTTGCCCCTGTTCCTTTCCCACCAGCAAAGTCTGTAGGTGAAGGAGGTCATAAAAATTCACATTTTGAAAGCCCGGTATTTACAGGTCGTTAAAGAAAGCGCTGATGTAGCGTTAACTTAGCATTGCTGGGGTGTCTCACTAATTTAACAAATACGGGATCTCACCCCGCTTCTAGTTGAACTGAGCCCTGGCTGGCAGAGTATTTATAGAGCATCCCTACGGAGTGGTTACTTACTCTTAATGGCACTAAAGAAAGGGCAGGTTTGATTAAATGAGGCAAAGTTCTTCTCCCTTCAGCTTTCCAGGGTGGAGGGGTGGGGGACGCTGGTGAAGCTCCTCACGACTTCCCTGCCGTGTCCTGTTAATTTCATATTGCTTTTGCTGTTGGTTTCTGTTGATGCTTTAGGTGAGGTCTGTCACAAATCCTACACGCAGTTCTCCAACCTCTGCCGGCACAAGCGGATGCACGCGGACTGTCGCACCCAGATCAAGTGCAAGGACTGCGGCCAGATGTTCAGCACTACCTCCTCTCTCAACAAGCACCGGCGCTTCTGCGAGGGCAAGAACCATTACAACCCTGGTGGGATTTTTGCCCCTGGCCTACCCCTAACGCCCACTTCCATGATGGACAAATCCAAGCCCTCTCCCAACCTCAACCACGCCAGCCTGGGATTTAACGATTATTTTCCATCCCGCCCGCACCCGGGGGGTCTCCCGTTCTCACCTGCCCCCCCTGCCTTTCCTGCCCTCACTCCGGGATTCCCAGGCATTTTCCCACCGTCTCTATACCCCAGGCCCCCCTTGTTACCACCCACACAACTGCTCAAAAGTCCCCTCAACCACACTCAAGACGCAAAGCTTCCAAGCCCCCTTGGGAACCCAGCACTTCCTCTGATCTCCGCGGTGAGCAACAGCAACCAGGGTGCTTCAGGGGAGGAGAAATGTGAAAGCAGCCTGGAAAACTCCTACCTGGAGAAGCTAAAAGCCAGGAACAGTGACATGTCCGACGGCAGTGACTTTGAGGATGTCAACACAACCACAGGCACGGATCTGGACACCACTACGGGCACCGGCTCTGACCTGGACAGTGATGCAGAGAGCGACAGGGACAAAACAAAAGATAAGAGCAAACAAATTGAGCCCAAGCCAGATTTTGTCAGCAGCTCTGTGTCTGCCAGTTCCACCAACAACACCAGTGAGATCCCTCTCTTCTATTCTCAGCATTCCTTCTTTCCTCCCCCCGAAGAGCACCTGCTGCCTACCACGGGAGCAGCTAATGACTCTATTAAAGCTATCGCCTCCATCGCAGAGAAGTATTTTGGGCCTGGCTTTATGGGGATGCAGGAGAAAAAGATGGGTTCGCTCCCGTATCATTCCATGTTCCCTTTCCAGTTCCTCCCCAATTTCCCCCATTCACTCTATCCTTTTACGGAGCGGACCCTCAATCACAACTTGCTGGTCAAGGCAGAACCAAAGTCACCCCGGGACCTCCACAAAGTAGGCAGCACCAGCTCGGACTCGCCCTTCGATCTCACCACAAAGCCAAAAGAGATTAAGCCAATCTTGCCGCCGCCTAAGGTCCTGCCAGCCCCGTCCTCGGGGGAGGAGCAGCCACTGGATCTGAGCATTGGCAACCGCATCCGAGCCAGCCAGAACGGAGGAAGAGAGCCACGGAAAAACCACGTTTATGGGGAAAGGAAGCTAATGGCAAGTGAAGTCTTGCCCAAGATTTCCCAGTCTCAACTGCCTCAGCAGCCGTCCCTGCATTATGCTAAGCCATCACCCTTTTTCATGGACCCCATATACAGGTATTAACATACCCTGCCTTAAGCCTTTCCTCTAACGAGCTAATTTTCTAGCTGAGATTGCAACTTGAGGCAGATGGGGATGTAGGTTGTTCAGAAAGAGCAGTGACAGTCTGCTGCAGTACATTGTCCTTCTCTCTCCTTTGTCACAGCACGTTGAATTGTCTGAATCGAAAGGGCTGACTAATTGAAAGGAGTGCTCGTGATCAATCTGTGTAAAGAACACATCCTTATTTTGATAAAGAAGAAACTTGACCTATTTAAGGACTCTCCCACGAGCCAACACTAAGATGGCACTTCTGCTGGGGAAATTCCAGAGGTTTGATTCGATAAGAATGCAGAGTTCAGATGCCTCAGAGCCCGGGCTCTCATGGCTTGGGAATGAGTCAGGAGCCCTGGGAGCCTGGAAATGCAGCTCTCCCACTCACTCACTCGATGGCCTTTCGTGAGCCACTTCACCTTTCTTCCCCCCCACCCCCCTTTTTCTTTCTAATTCCTTTTGAGTTTTTCTGTTCATAGGAACTGCTGTCGTGGACCCAGCCTTTTGAAACATTTTTAAGTCTGGAATATTGTGTAAATACACGGGAGCACGTTATTATCTGGATCTCTCCCAGATAAATTGTTTGCAGACTTACCTTTCTTAGGAGATAACCAGGGTGTTCTAGTTTCACTTGAAATGGATGGGTTTTGAGGAGGGCCCATTCGTTATGTCATGCCTAGAGTAAGCTGAACGTGGAAGGCGTGTGTAAGGCAGAGTGCATGAAGTTATCCAAATGCCAGTTAAACTTCCAGAAGGCAGGAACTGGGAAGATGCTGTATGGGGGAACACTTGAGTCTTTTGTTGTTTTAGAGCTTTTCTAAAGGAAAACTATTTTAAGGAATGAGGGTACCAGTAAGTTTGTGTATGACCCATCCAGGCACTGGCACTGCCTTTGTTATCCTCCTGCTACACGAGATGTATTTGTCATATAGCAAATACCATTTGGTTGTTTTTAGTGAAGTCCAGTGAAACGAAGTATCCCAAACCAGTTTGATTTAGGCATTAACATGACAATTAATTCTCCCTTAGGACAGGAAGCTTCATAACTTCCAGAGGGCTCCAGTGTCTAATTGGGCAGCCGGTTCCTGGAAGTGAAGGGTTTGTCCTTGTGTTCCTAGAGCGAAACGTGCGCAGTGTGCTGCGGGGTGGCAGGGGGAGCCGAGCTGGGATCCAGCCTGCTGGAGGGTTAAGGGATGTGCCGCAGGAGCTGGCGTGTTCGTGGCGCTGGGAAGGCTCATCGTCACCGCAGGGCGATTATGTCAGCGCCGGGATGGTTCGCTTCAGCGTTCAAAGGGCTGCGAACGGCATCGGGTGGCGTGGCCTTGACCACGGCTGGAAAAGCAGGCCAGGGGACCAGCACCTATGTCACTGCCGTGCTGCCATTGTGCGCTTGATAACTGTGGGAAGAAATGATGTCAATGTCTAGCCAGGCCAGAGAACTGTCAGCTGAGATGAGGATTAGTGAGCCCTTGTTGCTTGCTATTAAGAAAGCGTCTCTCGCCGTGCCAGCGCTCTCGGGGCTGATGCTGGTGCTTGCTTACACGCCTGCCATCTGTGATGGAAACGGTGCATCACAGCCCCGGCCGTGTAACGTGTTCTGTCTGGGACCACCGTGGTCATCTCCTCCTGGAAAAATAAGTGATGATGTAAATAGTCCGACTATTATTTTTGTACAAAGTACTTCTGGAAAAAAAAGAAATGAATGGGATAGAAAGGCAAAAGCTTCGAGTTAGCGTAGGGTCCTGCCACCTCTGGGCATTCTCAGTAGGAATGTTAAAATAACATGGGTTGAAAAAGCCGTTGCCAATTAAAATAGCAGCCTCGGGAAAACCGTAAAGGTCCAGCAGACAGATGGAAGTGAAGGATGGGGGCATCATTTGTTGCATTCCATGGGACGCATATAGTTTTAGTAATATGTTAAAATAGCAAGTCGGTGGTGGAGCTGCTTGTGAATCAGACTCCTGATGTAATGGGCTAAACAGCGGAGCTTCCAAGTCCCAGCTTAAAAAATATGGAAATATTTTGTTTCTAAACTTCTCTTTATCAGACTCTCTCACATCGTTTGCCTCCTTCATTTTTCTCCCAAAGGCCACTTAAATCCTTGACATTTTCTCCTGGTGATATAATTTAATGCAGCCAGACAGCCTGAAATCAGCGCAGTTTTTAGCTCAGCCTCGTTAAGGTAACGTTCTCAGGCACTGGGCTGAAAAAATCAGCTTAATCCTCTGGTCGCTGCGGAATTCGGCTCTGACGAGGACGTTTGTGCGGTGGTTGTGTTCCCCCTCCCGACGCTGGGAGATGGTGAAGCTGCGTGAGCCGCTGTCGCCTGGCTGAGGGCTGGGCTGTCTGCCCGGGTACCCGCTGCCAGGCTCCGCAGGCGCTGGGCAGCGCGGCGGGTCCGGCACCTCGTGGAGGGTGAAGCTTCGCTGCGCGGCGTTGCTGCGTTTTTCTGTTTCACCTTGTGTCAGGGAGCAACTGCTTACGTATTGTTTCAGAGATTGCTGCTGTTCTGAAAACTTCTGCCTGTAAAAACACGGACCTTCCAAAGTGCAGTAATTCTGGCTGCATTTCAAATCCAGCTCTTCTCTTTTCTTCTACCTAAGAAAAATTAAATGCAGATTAAATCCAGTTCGCTAAATAGCACCCTGCATGACTCTGCCTTTAAACTCTTTGGTAATTTGATCCACACACTATCAGCTGAGATGCAGCAAAATAATTTGCTCTCATTTATGCTGGACGAATGTAGTTAAAATTACTCTTACTATTGGATTTCTGCTGGTGTAGCTGAGTGGACTCTATTCCAGTAATGTAAAGATGCAGCTGCGTCTATTGGAATTACTTTCATAACACTTTTTTCCCATAGAGGACATTTCAGTTTCTCTTTCTGGTGATTCCACGCCACGGTTTCCCTGCAAGTAAAATATTTTGTGAAAGCAAAGCCAGTATTTTCAAAGACAGGAGCCTAACTTCAGGATCCTTTCTGCATAGTCAGGTGCTTAAGCATGGAATGTTTTGAGTGGACCAAAGCGACGGCAGAAGAACTCGGGTTCCTGAGTCACTTTGGAAATCTCCCACCAGTTCCTAACTTGTTAAATTGTTGTCCACATATGCTTGGCAGAGAACCTCAATGCAAGTTATATCTCAGCTGCAAGGGAGGAAATAAATATGAAACACCTAATGATTTCAGCACACTTGGGGCTGCAAAGGCTGGCCCGGTGTTAACTCTTAAGATAAAGACAAACTCTCAAAGGCAGATTTTTTCCGTGCGGTGGCTGCCTGCCTGCTGTGGACTCTAGAGCTTCTCCCACTTCAGCATTGCTTTTGCTGTAAATGTAGGTGTTTTCATGACACTTCACAGCAGCAGAGGCTTATAAACCACTCTAGCAGAGGCATTAGTTCTCACATAGAAAGATCAACATGTTTTCTTAGTCATCAATCTGATGGCTAAAAAAATGTTGCCCAAAGGAGGGGCTCCGTTTTCGTATCGTTCCGGGTGCTGTTTGCGGGGTAACCTGTGGGTCATCGTTTGTAGCATCCAGTAGAAGACAGACGTTTGTGTCAACAGGAGAACAGCCTCCTAGATGTAATTTAAACACCTCTGCAAACGGTTTGGCTGTTTCTTTGCTGCCTGCAGCCCTGTGAGGTATGTAACCCTCTGTGTTGTTGTCCAGCAGGGTGGAGAAGCGGAAGGTGACAGACCCCGTGGGTGCCCTAAAGGAGAAATACCTGCGACCCTCCCCGCTGCTGTTTCACCCCCAGGTAAAAGCCGTGACGTTACAATGCGGTGTTGATTGAATGCCAAGAAGTCTGAGATGGAGCTGGTACAGACAGGTCACTTGGGTCAGACTCTTTCTCATCCGAGGGCCTGACTGGAAACTCCACTATTTTCCACCAGTTACTTTTGGATACTTTTAATTTTGCACCTGGTTTGAGGATGAGGGTGGTTATGCCTTGCTGTTTCTTTTGCATTAGCAGAAGAACAGGGATGAGGTCTGGACAACTCATATGGTCGGCCAAACTCCCCTTTCACAGCCCAGAATGCCTGCATCATTTCTCCGTGGGGAACACCTGGTGTAGCAGTGCAAAGTGGAGGAGGACTGTCCAGGCAGTAGCATTTTGTACCTGCCTGATGTTCCCTTACATCATCTAGAAAGCGCAGGGCAGTGGAGAGCCAGGGTTGGGTTCTGCCTGCTCCAAAAGGTGATGGGAGAACTTGCATGCTCTCCTTCCTGCACAGCTGCTCTAGTCTCTGTTCTGACAGCTCACGGGTGTTTGCTCCCTCTGCATCTCCCTCAGGTCTGAGTCGCTGCAGAGCAGTGGGAATCGCTGCTGGCCAGCTTTCCCATTCGCCAGTGGACGGGGAATGCTGTGGCCCATCAGCCACAGTGCAGCTGTCCCAGGCCTTCACCTCAGGGTATTGGAAAGGCACCACCAAGGCCAGTGCAACCAAGACTATTTGCAACCCCAGTTTGCAAACCCCCTTTTCAGCTCAGCTCTCCAAGAAGCGATGTTACTCTTTGCCCTCAGGATTCCTCCCTCCACAACGATAATGCAGCGAGTTCTGCCCGACATCCTCTCCAGTCGCCAGCTATCCCCCCTCTCTCCTGCTGCGAGCACATGCTGGGAGCTGAGCTCTGTGGTCCTTATTGTACTCTCCTTTATATTCGCATGCATTGTTCTCTTCTGATAATGTTTCCCACCTTAGATAAATAACTTGCAGGTTTGTGAAAGCTGGATCCTGGTTGCTTTCACAGCTAAACTTAGTTCCCTCATTGTTTCGCATCAGCCTCAGAGTTTGGTTAATAACTTCCCCTGATTTTTCCTTCATACAGGCTGGATAATGGTGACAGGCTGGCCAGGAACATCCTGTGTTTGTGTGAGTTAGAATAGTGGGGATAACTGCCTGTAAAGAATCTGATAGCAGGGAGGAGCTAGTGTGGCAAAGCAACCCAACAAGACGATGAGAAACGTCCAGACCCGGAGTAGGAGCAGGCATTGGGTGGAAGGTTGTTAACATTGTTCCTGAAATCCTGGCCACGTCCTCTTCCCATGGCAGTGAAAAGATGTGGAAGGTCTGGTTATCTCTAATGGCTTATCACACAGAGTAGCCTAAAATTTACAATCACTCGAGCCCGAAACTTCCTGATGACCGATTTTTAATAAAGCGGGTTGCTGTGTGAAGATCACTTGATCTGTAGAGCTGCTGTTCCCATGCTGTGGGATAATCTGATATTTCAAATACAATGAGCGAAGACAGGTCATTTGTTCAAGAATGTGTGAGATTTTTATCACCAGATCACCAGGTATTATCCTGGATCTTTTCCTAAGAAATCGTGTTTTCCAGGGGCTCCTGCTGCTGTCGTCTTCGTTAGGACCAACGTTCATATGCCCGGTCAATTAGAGACACGCTCTACGTGTGTTCCTCGCGCTCTAAACCCGGGTCTGGTCTCAGCCTTTTCTTCGGTGAATAATTCCCCAGCTCTCGCAGGGGGCCCTGGGTGGGATGTGATTAAGCCAAAAGACGTGATAAAGACTGAGCGTTCAGGAGATGTTTCCTCTCTCAAAATGAATTTCAGGCAACTTGTATTTCTTAGCCAGCCATTGACAGTAGTTTCTCTGCTGTGATGGGAGTTAATCTTACGTTGTCTGTTTTAAACGAAACTCTGGACAACATAAATAAATGGTGTAACTTTTTGATAACTTAATGGAAAACCTTTTCTCACCTGTTAAGTTTCTTTTCTTCTCCCCTTCTTTTTTATTATAACCAAGCAGTTGTTCCCTAAATAGCAAAGTGCCTTTACCACTGGAGAGGCTGTGGCCGGCGTTTAGAATTTTAAAATAAGCCTAGGGCTATCAAGGCAGCAAACATCTCTGACTAAGTGCCTAAAGAACAGGGCACAACAAAAGAGATCTCCAGGTACTCCAGCGAAGGGCTGAGTGGCACAGCTCTGAAAGATCCGCATAGCATTTTAACGTGATGGTTTTGTTACATGACTGGCAGCTGGGGCAGAGCTTTTGCTGTAAATGATCAAGTAACCTTTTCAAGTGGCTGGCGCTAAGTATTACTTACTATTTATCATGGGCTGGGAGCCTCCAACTAAGGGGCCGTGGATCTATTATCGGGAAATGGGTTTTACTACTCCTCTTTTTTACAGCTTATGAATGGTTGTCAGCCTTCCACAATGTATTCTTCGGTGATTAAGACAACTTTTTTTTGTAGTCATACATTTTAAACAATATCTTGGCTCTCTTTCCCCTGCCCCGAGCCCAGTTTAATAAAGTGTAAACGTGCAAAAGGTCAGCCCTTCCTGTACAATAGAGCATCGAGTTTTGATCTATGGCTTCCTACTGCCTTCCGCTGCTCGCTGTCCCCCGGCCCTCGGGCTCCCGCTCCCCCCGCGCTCCCTTCTCCCCCGTGATGTCAGCTGCAGGGAGGAGGCAGCTTTATTGCTGCCGTGTTTGTTTTATCCGTGTTTTCTGCTTGGTATCTTGAAAGTGCTCTCAAGAGTGCATAAAACTGACCGTTGGGGATGTCAGCGTAGTCCTCTGAGTTACATTTCTCTCTTGGATTTGGGTTTCCTGTTTTGCTCTAATGAAAGTAAAAGTGATTTTCTTTAGGTAGGATTTTTGTGTGTACCCTTTTTCCTTGCACACAGGCCGACCTTTTTCTTTCCTTTTTGCTTTCCCCTTGTCCTGTATCTCCAGGTTTTTCCCTTTCTTGCTCTGTCTGGTGAGGGATTTAATCCAGTGAGAGCATGGCCATTGCTGAGACATACAAACTAAAGCTGATAAAGGCACCCAGAAGCGTTTGATGCAGCGTCGCATCCCTAGGCCTGTTTGCCTGCCATCCCCATCGAACAGGCTGTCCGTGGGCAGGTTGTGGTCCTCCTAGCCGTAACTCATCCAGCCACGGCTCACGTAGAGTGTTTTGGCTGGAATTCACTCCAGGAAGCTCAGCCATCTCCCACCCATCCTTCCATCACCTTTACTGGCTTCTGAACCTTTCTTACATGCAATTAAAATGTTGGCCTCTTCGCTAGGCAAGCTCTCTGTGGACCCACTCCATCCTGAGTCTGATCTTAACTCCTCCTCTTCGCCCCTCCAGCCTCAGCCTCTCCTCTGCCTCGGCTCCCTCACCAGCGCTCACACACTCCCCTGTGCTCCATCCCGCTCCGCTTTGGCCAGGATTCTTCTGCTTCCTGCCCAAAACTTCTCTAACCTGGGCTCACCTGCCCGCAGCTCCCTCCTGCTGTCCCTCCGAGCCCGTGCGAGGGCAGCGGGTGCTGTACAAGTCAAACCTCCCGTTGCTTTCCAGGACTTTGTTCTGAGTTTGAGAGGAGGGTTTGGACGCTGAGTTCTACATCCAGCAGTTGACCATGGTGCTTAATTTCAGTGTCATCCCTGGGAAAAGGGAAGCCAAGCGTATTCTGAGATAATTTTTAATCTGAAATGCTGAAAGTAAGCACATGCACATCACAGGAGGTAAACACAAGTGCCTGATTTCTGAGATCTATTGCTGACTGCGTGGCTTTGCCAGTTGGAGCTTTTCTGATTCCTCTGAGCTCGATACACTATTTCTCTCTTTCCTGGCTGGGTTCAGTGGCTCCGGGTCAGGCTGTACAGCTGAGTGTCGGAGCAAACATCAGCAACAGGCTTTGACCAGCATACTAGGGCTAAGAGACATGTTTTATGCATCAGATATTGTTCTTCCTGTGGATTTTATGACGTGAGGTCTTGCCTTGTCCTTGTAGATGTCAGCCATAGAAACAATGACGGAGAAACTGGAGAGTTTTGCAGCCATGAAGGCAGACACTGGCACTTCCCTGCAGCCCCTTCCACACCACCCCTTCAACTTCCGATCTCCCCCGCCCACGCTATCGGATCCCATCCTGCGCAAGGGCAAGGAGCGTTACACCTGCAGGTAAGGGCCTGGGCACCGCGCAGACGCGAGGCCGTACCCCAGCGAGGTGAGGCAGCCCTGGGAGGATGCCACCCCACCCCGGCTGGGGGCTGCATCAGGCACCAGCGTGCAACAGGGCAACTTCACATGGACATCTTCACTGTCTTGGCAGGGGTGGGAGGAAAAACAAGAAGCAGCAGAATTAGAACAGAGCATTCTGATGACTAATTCCCTCTGAAATAGCTTGTTTTGTCTGGTAGAAAATCAGCATCTTCTATTTTCTTTGTAATTTTTAATAACTTTGAGAGCGGATCTGGAGATTCTCAAGCAAACCGAATTCTCCAAGCCAAGTCTCTTGCGTGTGGTAGCAAATGCCACAGTTTCCAATGCGAGTGCAGTCTCAGCTGTGTCCAGTCTCAGCTAGGCAAAGTAATGCAATTTTAAAAATGGCACACGGTCAACCGCTTTTTCAAACACAATTGCACCTACAGAAGTACTTGCCTATCCCTTGCAGCTCTAAAAGCTCGTATTGGAGCAGATAAAAACCTGCATCTGCTTATACAGTTTTACCTGCGACTGCTGGGGTTCTTGTGGTGGCTCCCACTGCGTTTTTCTTGGGTGCAGTAAGTGGGTGGATGTTTCATTTGATGTATCTCTCATGTTCAACTTTGCCACAAAAGCTATGGGCTCATGAGCCCGTGAGTGAGGCCGATGGTGGCTGGTGGCACAGTGTTTGTAAGCGATGTGGCGTGGCAGGACGTTCATGCACTGATGGTGACTTTGGCTTTCGCTGTCTCTAGGTACTGTGGTAAGATCTTCCCACGCTCAGCAAACCTGACAAGGCATCTGCGGACACACACTGGAGAACAGCCATACAGGTGATGTTGTCCCCCAGATAAAACCCCTTTCCCCACACACTCCTCCTTCACCGCTGTGTTATTTTTTCTCCTTTCTGTAAAGCTGTGCCAACATAATACCGCAGTCCTGTGGCATTACATACAGCGATTCATAGGGTTGTATATTATGTGTGCCAGCCAAAAATAATCAGGCTTGGCAGCTTGAAGATAGACACTTAACTTATATTTAGATGTATGCTGGCAAATGAGTGGTCTGATTTGCAGTGTTGTTTAACACTCACATTAACCATTCATCTCAAGGACAGCTGAAGGTGCTGAATGTCTCTGAAAACTGGGCTGGTTTGAAGGCCTTGCCAATAAGTTAACTGCTGGGTCTAGCTAGATTTTTTTTTTCTTTTCCTAATGCATGTCAGGGGTGCCTGGAGTAGTGGATCAAAAAAGAAGAGAAAAGAAAAGCCCTGTAGTGTATCTGCTTTAAAATCTAAGTTAGGGGGTGTCCTGCGGGGAAATTCATGCACTGTTCCACGTCTTCAGCTGGGTGTCTAAGGTAAAAGGCTGAACTACTATTTTCTACTAGTTTGGGACAAGGTGATCAGATTTTTATACTTCAGTTTGCACTGTGTCCATGCAAAAGGGCACGTTGCAACGCTGCCCATCCCCTCTGGCGTGCCAGCCTGGGCACACGCAGGCGCTGCTTCTCCTACAGGGACGCCTCTTCAAGTGGGTGTTTTAAATTTGAATAAAACTCACAAGAAAATATATGTAAGTGTGTGTATGTAGGTATATGAAGGAACATTTCTCATGGAAGACCAAGTGGGAATTTTCCCCCCTCAGTGTTTTCCTCTAGTGTTTTGCATCAGTGTCAAAAAAACTTTGGCAAAAAATATGCTTTGGTTGATTTTTTGTTAGAATAGGTACATATATGAGCAAAACGGAATGACTGATGAATTGAGAGCTCGCTGGAAATCAAGCATTGTGTTTTCCATAACGTGAGTAAGTGTTCTGTGCGTTGTCAAACAATAGTAACAATTCAGTTTCATTTTTGGTAGCTAATATTATGGTATTTCCCTACACAGTCATACGTTCACAACAAACCTAATGTAATAGATATTATATAAAGAGAAACACAAACAAATTTATGAGCAGCAAAAGGCCATGTGGTCAAATACATCACATTTTTATGCTTAGTTTAACTTAAGAAGCTACTCTCTCCCACATTGTGATCCCTGGTACGTACAGAGTCACATTTTTTTTCCATACAGAGTCATACAGAATTTTGAGTGTAGACATTAGGTAAATTAAAAATAAAAAAAAGCCTCTCCGAGGCAGACATATATTTTGGAACCATTCCCCGTTCTGATTTTTTTCAGTTGCGTTATTTGATATGCCTTGAATGAATGCTGTGTATTCACCATACACCCCTGTCTGCCTAAATGCTTGCTCCCGATTATTCAGAGGTTGTTAGTTCAGTTTTCTTCCAAAAAAGGAGACTTGCAACTTCACAAAGGTTAGGAAAATAAAGATTTATTTGATCTGGTCTTCTCCCAGAAAATGGCCTGTGTGTTTTTTTTGTAATAGAGGTTTGACTTCTGGACAACGTTGCATTATAATGGCACTCCTGAGAGTCAGGGCAACGTTTACAGAAGAGCTTAATTGTCATTGATTTTCTTTCGCTCTCAGAGAACTGAGGTTTCCAACTTTCGCAGCAATAATTGTTTTGAAAGCTTGTTTTTTAAGTACCAGCTTTGTGCAGGTAAAAGGAGGTTGCTGACTTCTCAGTGTTTTACTGATGTCTTTCTTATGACTTTTGATTGTTTAAATGTTTTTTCTTGTGACTCTGTCAGTGTTATATATTCACCCAAATATGAATTAAAATGTTCTTAAAGCTAACATGAACTGACCAAATGTCCAAGTGTAGATCAAGAAGCAGACAGGCCAGAAAATAAGGTGCTTTGGTTTTGATTCCTGATTGTCACTGATAAGTGATGTGTTTTTTACCATGTCACTTATTCCTAAGTGTCTGTTTAGTTATGTATAAAGTAGGAATTAATAGCACATGAGCAATGAAGAGGCAAACTAATTCTGTAAAGGGAAAGAGCTACATGCTTCTTGGAGAGTGAGAAATACCTGGTAACGTACTTGCTAAAAATCCATGGATTTGAGAAGACTCAAAGACAACATGCTGTACAGGGAAATTCGATACGCTGCTTTTCACTCTTCCTTTTCACATCAAATCTAAAATTCAGTTGTATTTCAGAACCCAGTGGTAAAAAGGACTATCAAACTTAACTGTTTCTTTCAGAAAAATGCAAAGTAAGGTGGGCTTGTAAAATTCCGTCAGGCTTACCTGGAAACTCAGGTCATGAAAAACAGGACTTTGTTGTCGTTCTGAGCTTACAAAGCAATCCAGAAGAGACAGTTTTTGGTGAAGCTCCTTATGCTGGGAGCACACGGACATAAGGGTGTGTTGTAGTTGTGAACTCGCTGCTTAGTTTTGTTTTCATTCTCTGGAATCACAGGATCCCATAAACTACATAAAACCTGGACTGGGAACAACTAAAAGCTGTTTGATTCAGCAAGACTTTATTTTCTTCTTTCAAATGTCCGTTCCCTCCGGGATGCCATCTAATTGATTCTTGAATTACACCCAGCCCCGAAGCATTGCCTGTAAGGCTGTGATTCCTCCTATAAAGATGTGCTTCCTGACGTCTGTTTTGAATTTGTTTTTCTTTAATTTCCTTTTAGGCCCCCGTGTCCTGTTATCTGCGTTAAGCTGAAACTAACAACTAAAGCTGACGTCTACCATGTCATTTAAGATTGCACATAGTTCAATAAAAATCTCTTCTTTCTCATTTTCTTCTTTTAAAATGTAGCCTAAATTCACCCCTGGTATAAATGCACTTGAGATTAAGGAGTTGCTCAGAGGAAGAGCAGCTGTCCCTGTGTTCTACGCTTTGTTACTGCAATTCTGTCTTTACAGCTCACATTGATCATCAAATAAGTGTAGAATGTTGCAAGTGCTGTCGTGCTGCTGAGACTTTACAAAGCCCATTATCAGATGCCTCACTGTCACATTCGAAGTGTTACCAAACTGTCACAGCCCTGGAGCCATCAGCTCAGTTCCTCGTTCCTCGTTCCTGGGCTTTGTTGTCTGTTTTTCCCCTTCCAGTCACACTACACCAGGTACCCGAGTTCCCTCCAGCTCCAAGGATTGCCAGACCTCCCGAGCTCCAGCTCTGGCTCCTTCCTAGCTGTCGCTCACTCCCACTTTATATTTTTTTAGCCCATTGGTACGTTACTTTAAACTGATAAGGAAGAAACTTTACTAGCATTTTGTCGGTGTGTTTACAAAGC
This sequence comes from Nyctibius grandis, assembly GCF_013368605.1. Taxonomy (NCBI): domain Eukaryota; kingdom Metazoa; phylum Chordata; class Aves; order Nyctibiiformes; family Nyctibiidae; genus Nyctibius; species Nyctibius grandis. The sequence goes on from NC_090674.1 coordinate 7,704,706, forward strand.
AAATACCGCTTCTTCTGAGTTTTATTCTCCTGCCTCTGTGTTCACCTCTTCCCTGAGTTTAAGCTGGTTCCTCTGCCTTGGGCCATTTATTTAGATTAAAACCAGCAGAGCTCCAAGTACCGACCCCTCTGGGACCACAAATAATCCGGTACGTCTCCCTCATCCCTTTGCTCTCAGACGTTAGCTATTGCTCCTCTCGAATGCCCCTCTGGTTTCTATTTTTTTAACAAGCTCTTTATCCTTTCTCCGTACCCTAACCTGGATCCACATAGCTCATAGTTAGAGCGAGGACCTGTCAAAGGAAACTTTTCAAAGACTTCCTGAACATCTAAATAAATGGACATGGAGGAGGCCAGACCCGTCCTGCCTGACGCACGCAGCGCTGCCTTTGAAGTCGCTGGGGCTGCTCGTGTGAGTGATGCCGGCGGCACCCGGCGCGGGTACCCGGGCAGCCGCCAGCACGGCAGCACACCGAGCCCCGTGCCCTGTTGTGCCAGGCACTGGGCACACACCAGTCAAGGAGGGTTTCGCTGAGAAGGCCGTAGAGCTGGCGGGGACAGGTAGGGAGTGAAAACCCTGGGCGTGAGCAGAGACGAGGGAGGGAGGGAGGGGGCTGCTGATACGGTGCCAGTGGAACTAAGGTGGGCAAAGCTGCGTGTGAAAGTCCCGTGGATAACAGGGCTGTTGGGGATTGGCTGGTTTGGACCTTTCGGGTTTCTGAAGTGCTGAACAGTAGAAGCTGCTGGAGCCTGGCAGCTCCTGAAAGCAGGTTCATGGGCTGCTGGCACATAGGAGAGTAAGAGCTGGGAATCTGTGCACGTTTAACTCGATATAAATGTATATAAACTGTGCTAGTTCTTGCTGTTGTTCAAATAACGTCTTGTTTTCTTTAGTTGTTCAATTCATGTTTTTTGAAAAATGAAAAAGAAAAACTTTTGAAGGCTCAGAAAACTGTGGTTTAAACCCAGATTTTGCTTTCTTCCTAGGTTAATCATAATAAAGTTTCATTATTTGAAATAACTTTATTCTTTTTGGTGATTTAACAGTAGGAAATTCGGAGGTGGACATGGAATCCATAAACATTCAGCGAGAGAGAGTGTTTCATAAATGTATCTCTGCTATTTCCAAAAATAATATCAATTTATTTTTAGAGACCAAATAAAAATCACAGCTGTAGCACATCTGGAAATTGTGTGTGTCTTTCACACATAGATTTTTTACACTCGCACCTCCTTGGTGCATTTGAACCTGTTGTGTTTGTAGGAAACAATACTGTGTCCTTAGTGTCAAGGCAAATCCAGTTTCCTCCTGGAATGGCACTGGCACGAGGTGGGTTCTGTGCCCTCTTCACATAACGAGCTCATGGCCTTCCTGAAGCATGCACGAACGCACCACCGTCCTCATGCCGTACCACGGAGTGGCTCAGCTCCGTGGGATGAATTCTGCTGGCAGTTAGAGGAGCACGGAGCAGTTCTGTTGAGGCAGGCGGTTTTGTTGGGGAGTTACGAGGGTTTAAGAGCAGTTTGTGTTTTGTCCCGTAAGTGTGCGGGATTTGCAGAGCTCTGTAGGCAGGATCCTGCTTCTCGTGGGGTTTGGAAGCAGAGCCGTGAGGAAAGCGGCTTTGTGGAGGTCCAAATGACGTGTTTAAAGGGAGATCTAAGGAGGGATTGGGGCGGATTCGAAGAGGAATTAGATTTTGTGTAGCTGAAGCTCCTGCTCGTGGCTCGAAGCTGCCCTCTGCAGTGCTCCGGCTGCCTGCGCTGGCCCAGGCCAAGGCCCAGCTCACAGAGCAAAGCCTTGGGTTTATTTGGGGTGACCTGAATCCAGAGAGGGGGGTGGCAGCTTGGAACAAGCTGCCAACCCATCTACTGCAGGTCCTGCAGAGGCTTGGTTCAAAGAGGGAACATCTCTTCGCTCAGCAGTTGCCCTGGACATGCTGACTTGGCTCCTGGCACTCCACATTTTTTCATCATATTCACTGCACAGGAGTAAATCTTGTCCTGTTTGGAAGCTACGGGGTATTTCTTGGGAGCTATAGTACTATAATAATAACCGTAATTACCTTTAAAGGCATGCTGCACTGCCTGTATCTTGAGTACCACAAGGAATTTCACAAATAAATGTGGAGTTTTCTGTATGTCCAGATAACTCTGTCATGTAGGGATATGCTGGCTAACAACTATTTCATACGTTTAACTGCCCTTCTTTCTTCTGTGTTCTTGTTTCCTCCCTCCACAGCCATATTTCACCTATTTCCCCTGCAAAATGAGAAGGACGGAAGAAATAAATTCACCTTTCTTGTTTTTACATTCGTGTGTCGAAAAGTAATTATTTTGTTTAAAATTTGAATTTGTTTGGACGACTCACTTCTTAATTAATCCTAATCCTTTCTTTGTGCTCCTTGAGTAACAATAATATCAGATTTGTCTGGAATGATTAATGCCTTGTGTTTCCCGGGTCCTCAGCTGAGTAAAGATTTATAGACCAACATTTTCTGGTTTTGTGATAGTCAGATTTTTCTTTTTCTTTTTTTTTCCCCTCACGTTGCACTCTTTGGCATTTTCTTCTATTTTTCAGGTGTAAATACTGTGACAGGTCATTCAGCATTTCCTCCAACCTCCAGCGGCACGTTCGAAACATCCATAACAAGGAGAAGCCATTCAAATGTCACCTGTGTAACCGCTGCTTTGGGCAGCAGACCAACTTGGACCGACACCTTAAGAAACACGAACACGAGAACGTTCCAGGTGGGAAGGGGCATGGCTGCATGGTTCTGCTGGGGCACTGGAGGGAGCAGACACCATGCTCTGGTCTCTCTGGTCCTTGGGAAGCCTTTAGGGAAAGCACTGTTTCTTAAGGCTGAATATCATTAGGTAGCAAAACCCAAACGCCAGCTCCTCGTGCAGCCAAAGACACATTTAACTACAGTGTGTAATTGTAACACACGCAGTCACGCACAGTACTGAGCTCTGCCAAGCTCTTGGCAGGTGTTACTTACACGTGCCCTTTTCCAGGCCATAAAATAGCGATGGTGATGCCAACTCCCTGGGGACTCTGTCCAGGGAGCGTAACCTCACCTTGTGAGATCTGCTACAGGGCTGGTGTGGACCTGTCAAGCTCCACCAAGGGTTTTTAACCTGAAATGCATTTGTAGGTATGTGTGAAGTTCAAGAAGATAAATAGACTTTGCCTTAAGATAAAAACCAAAGGAAGAAATTCCTCTGCTGAAACCGACTAAGTGGTATCCCAGCCTAGGAAAAAAAATATGGAAAAGTTATAGGCAGACAGCTGTGCAATGGGTAGTCGTTCTTAAATTGTACATACAATCCATAAATGCTAAATATCATCTGTATTGCTCTCTGTAGTTCAAGTCTGGAAAACATGAGCTTCCTTCGGCAGCTTTGGTCCACGAAGTTTCTCTTAAATGTTAAATCATTAATATATAGCGAGAGGATTGTTCTGTAACATTCCTCCTTTATTTTTCCTCTTAGTAATAGCTTTGACAGGATCTGATTGTTTCCCCTGTTCTCTTTTCTTGTTTCTCTCAGTGAGCCAGCACTCCGGAGTCATTACAAACCACCTTGGGACCAGTGCCTCTTCCCCAAACTCGGAATCAGACAACCATGCACTTTTAGATGAAAAAGAGGATTCATATTTCTCTGAAATAAGAAATTTTATTGCAAATAGTGAGATGAATCAAGCATCAACTTTAGCAGATAAAAGGTAGACAAGCAAATAAAATTATCTGGTGACATGTATTGTTAACATGGTTGGAAGACCAGTCAGCCTCTGTCCTGCAGTACTGGATTTAAAACGCTCAAAAGAGAGAAATGTGACAGTTGGGAAGGAAAGTGCATTCAGCTTCAAGCTCTAAGCCCAGGGTTAAGTCTTTTCAGAAAGGGACTTTTCTAGTCTATTAGTTCATTTCAAATCCATCTATATCACAAGCCTTATTTTGACTGAGCGGTATTTCACCTGCTGCTGTCCTGCTTTCACAAATTAAATGCCAGTACTAAGGTTTAAGTCCAAAATGTAAGTACGAGAAATCCACATAATGATGTGATCCATGTACAGAGCAGTAAGCAGTGTAGAACATACTGACATAAAATTTCTGGTGAAGTTGTTAATTTTATTTTACGTCACTTGGTGGCATCCTGTTGGGTTCCAAGTCCATAGCACTGGTGATCCCACCCCATACAGTAGTACAGAGAAGGAGGAAAGCCCCTTGTCCCACAGATGTTGTATTCTAAGAGATGGAAAACCATCGTTTAAATCCAGACTAGACAAAATTCTTGTTTGAAAAGCGTTTGGGTTGGTATATACTTGACATGCTTATTACCCCTTAGGACACTGTGAAGTCTGATTTTCAAATGCCTGAAACATGTTGTTTTTCCTTTTTCTTGCAGTTTAAATAGTATGTATATGTACATAAATATGTCTCTGTGTCCTTACATATGCATAAAATGAACAAAGTCCTGCATTACAGTGAAAATGCTTGACTTACTCATTTGGTGTCTTGTCTTTTTTTCTTTTCTTTCTTCTTCCCCCTCTTGACTAAATATTTCAGGCCAGAAATCCAGGCTATCGATGGCAATTCCCAGTGTCATGGATTAGCAAATGAGAAAACAGAAGATGTGGATGATGAAGATGAAGAACTGGAAGAGGAAGATGACGACAGCCTGACAGGGAAGTCCCAGGATGAAACGGTGTCACCCACCGCAGAGCGCCGAGGAGCATTTGAGGATGAAGAAGATGAAGAGCCCACATCGCTCACCATGAGCTTTGACCACACCCGAAGGTGAGGTGGGCCATTCCCTTTGAGAAGTCCAGTGGGGCTCAGAGTTCCGAGCCTGTGTCAGTGGTAGATTGTGAGTGCTGTGGGTTTGTTTTTCAAGCCATGTATCATGCCTCCAGTTTGATTTAAGCATTCACCTGAGAGATTCCATTTTCACCATGGTGGGGGACACGAAAAAGTGCACTGAAAGGAGAATGTGTGATAAGGTGGATATCCCAGGCTTGAGAAGTTCGTATCAGAACAGTTAGTCCAACACAGAAAACAGCATTTTCGGGGTACCACAGCTGAGCAGATAACATCCTTCTCCCTAAAACACTGGTCAGGCAAAGGAAGAGGCATACGTACACAATCCGGTTTGTGCTGCTCTGCCCATTTCAGTTGTAGCAAAATGACTTCAAGTGGAGTTCTCGGAGCTCTGGGAAAAAAGTGAGGCTTGGTTTTTCCCAAGGTCAAGCCAGGTCTAGACACCTTTAAAATTAAAAGTTTGTTGCACGTAGTATAGGCTTAGCTTGCTTTTTACCTCAGTTTCCCAACTGGTATTTGTAACGAATGTCCCACGATGCAAAGTAGGATCTTACTTCCATCACTATTTTCATTGCAACTCAGACAGAATGCAGCAGTGTTCTGTAGACATCGATCCAGTGTGTCACATTTCACGGAGGGGACAGCAGTTGGACACCTCCACACAGAAGAGCACAGCGAATTGTAGCCACGCAGAACCACAAACCCCCGTAGCACTAACGCTGTTTGTGCACAGTCACGCTCTCCACTTTTTCTTTGCTTCTTGCATCTTGTGTCGTTTCCGTGTTTGTCTGTCAGCTCACGCATGTGGCTTGTGAGACCCCGTGGTATGTGCATGCAGGCACTGGGTTAGCGACACTCACTCGGGCTAGACGTGGGCGGTGAGATGAGCTAACAACAGGTCAACCCCTTCCCCTGGTCATTGGTACAGGTGTGGTGAGGAGGACGAAGCCGGCCTGTTAGATTTGGAGCAGATGCCGCATTTTGGGAAGGGGCTGGATCTTCGCAAAGCAGCCGAGGAAGCATTTGAAGTTAAAGATGTGTTTAATTCCACCTTAGACTCTGAGACAATAAAACAGACTCTGTACAGGCAGGCTAAAAACCAGGTGGGTATATGACAGCACATTTTACCTAGCTTGCCGCCAGCACGTACCGTAGGAGTAGCAAGCAGCTGGCCTCCTTTAGCTGAGGTTTATTTTCCCCTTCCAGTGAGCAGGAATTTCAGCTGTTAATGCGTGAATCATGTGAACTGTGTCTTGTTGCAACTGTATTGAAACAGAGGAGAAAGGGAGCGGGCATCAGTTTTAGGTCACCAGATCAATTTATTGTTTAGCCTGTGCTGTGGGAACGTGCTTACATAGATAGAGGCGTCTGTCTGTTTTTATCTGTCTGCGTAAATGTTTTTGTGACTATTATTTATTTATACTTTGGGATGGGTCTTTAGTTGGTATAGACTAAGAAACTGAAGGTTTCGTCTGCAGAAACAGTGATAAAGTATCCTTGGGTCTGATCATAAAAGATGAAATAGACAATAGTATTTCCAGGACTTGCAGTCCAGCAAGTCTGGAGGAGTTCCTCGTTTGTCTCCCTGATTTCTCAAAGCAAACCATAAAATGGAGATCTGCCTTCTGAGCTAGACCAGTTCAGACCCACCAAAAAACCTCAGAATGACATCTCAGCATCTACTGGAGTTTTGAGAAAAACCTGGCGGTGTGGGGCAGATCCATTTGTGCTTTCTGCTTTTTCATGAAACCAAAATACTCGGTCTGGTTTTATGAAGTTCGTGTCTTGATCCCTACAAAAGGATTGTGATGAACGAACCATTCAATGAAGTTACATCACCGGGCTGGACTGGAGAGAGCATCCTCAGCCCTTCATAGGGGATGAGCACAGCTATTGCCTTGGATCCCTTTCTAGCCTTCAAGCAATAGAATTTGTCATGAAATCTATTTTAAATGGCCAGCAAAGCAGTACCTTAAAGCAGTTGCTGAGCAGAACATGATTTTTGATTTATCGTCACCCAAAACTTGTGAAATTCTTGTCCTCCTTCTTGCTAGTACTGAAGCTGGGGAAGGTCTGCTTGAAGATAAGACACAGTTTTTTTCTGGGTGAAACTAATTTAAACACAAGCCACTTGCCTGACTCTTAACGTGTGTCCTGTTACTAACACGCCAAATGTACTAACTGTGTAGGAACAGCTTGCTCTTTTGAAATTGGCACTACCTTGTTAGGTGTAGCCTGTGCTTGGATGGGGAGGTGTTTTTGGACCAGTTTTATAGCGTATGAGATGCAGGATTGGTTACACTGAAATCACAATAAGTAACTTAAATAATTGGAACCATCTCTTGTGCAGGAAATGTAATAGTAAAACAGCCTTTGTGTGAGCAGCCCAGCACTCCTCTGTGGCTGGCTGGCTGTTCAGCAGTTTTAGAGTCGTGCGTGTCCGTAACGCTCCAACGCTGGGCCTCCTCCAGCACACACCTGCAGCACGTCAATGTGTTGACTTGGCGAGTAGATCTGACTCTCAGCTTGTAAGAGGAGAGGCTGAAGTTGGGTAACTGGTTAGTATTGTCACCGTTACAGTTGCACTACTCAGGGTCCTACTGTAGGCGTTGTACCAGTGTCCCAGATAACGTATGGTCGTTGTCTGTTGCCCTGCAAAGGGTTGTGGGTGGGTGGGTGCGACCTCGGTGTGAAGGAGAAGGCTTCACACCTTCACACGACCACAATTTCATTGCAAAGTAGGAGTGTACATTACACCAGCTAACTTAGACCGGGGAGGGTGGGGACCATGTCCTCCTGTTTCAGATACTGGGTGGCAATTACATGGGCTTTCACCTACAGTACGTGAGGTCTACCCAAGTCTTCACATCACTGGTGTGGTGGCGTGCAAGGACACAAAGGTGTGTGAGACAAGTAGTCCTGGAAGAGGGAGAGCATCGAGGTTACAAAGAGGCAAGCAGATTGTTACAGAGAAAACAGAAGTCTCGATGCGTTTTTCTCAGCAGACGCTTTTAACCATTTCACTGCAGCAATAAATCAACCCCGACAAGAACATACGGACACACGAACACACTGGTAATGCCAACGGGCATTTCATGCCTGTATTCCTGAATACCTGGGCGCAGGTTTCTACAGGCAGCAGCGAGCTCATGCCAAGCAGGGAGCTGGGATGGTCAGGCCGTGGAGTTACAGCCGCTTGCTTGTCTGTAGGTGTACTTCTTTTAAGACCAAAACCAAGTAGTTGGCATTCTGCTTGTATCCACTTCCCCCTGAGAGCAGAGCCTAGAGTGTGTGGGTTTGTGACCCCGTGCAGAGCAGGCACACAATGGATTTGCTCCTATAAAAGCCGATGGCAATGACGGCCTCTCCTGACTAACCCTACAACTGCCCATAAAGTCCGTGGCAGATTTGAGCAGTCGGAGTGCTGAGTGTCATCCTAGTGCATGGACGTAGATGTAATCCTGCTGGCAGGGTTCTCAGCCCAGGCCAAAGGGTGCTGGCTGGCCCGTGTTCCTGTACGGTTCGGTGGTGCCGTGCCTGTCCTGTGTGCGTGTTGACACGTGTCCTCTGCGTTGCTCTTTTCTCCTCCAGGCTTATGCAATGATGCTGTCCCTGTCTGAGAACGCTCCCCTCCACGCGTCCTCCCAGAACTCTCTGGGAGCTTGGTTGGACATGACAGGAGCAGCTTCAGAGTCGGGGACCTTTAACCCCATCAACCACCTCTGAGAGGTCAACAAGGCACTGGCCAGAGCCCAGGCGAGGAGGCGGTGGTGCTGCAATTACCCTAGCAAAAATCCTAGCAAGCAGAAGATGGATGAGAGGGCCTCAGGGAGCCGTCTGGACTTTCGGCTGAGAAGGAAACCTGTCACACCCGACCTACAAGTCCTGCATTTTTATCTATCCAGAGTTTTAATTTCTAATTTATCAGAACGGACCTCTCCGAAACTGGATAACCCTGATGCAGCCCTGGGATTTCACAGTCTATAGGAACAGCGTGAGCAAGACACGAATTGCAACAGTGCAATGAAATATTGGCCCCTCTAACATGACAAACCAGTATCACTGAGCCAGTAAAGCCTGCGTGTAAACGGAAGCTTGAAACCATTCGGTAGCATTTCCTTTCAATTCAGCTGAATAGTGAAGTAAAAAGGAAAGAGAGCCAGGTGTGACCTATCCCTGGTGCAATTCTGACACAGTCACTGGAGTTATACCAGGGAAGGGTAAATTCAACCCACCTAATTGTCCCCCAAATGAATTTGAAGCTCTGCGCTTCCCCAGAAACACCGTCCTGTCCTTTGTTCCCAACAAAACATTGGCCCAGTGCAGAGCTGCTGGAACATGAGGCCGCGTTGCCTGCAGTCCTGGTACACCCTACGCAGCGTCCCGGGTGAGAAACCTTCAGCCTGGAGCGCTGCTGAGGTTGGGGCTGTCGATGTGTCGTGCAAATAACGTGGTTCAGAGTCATCGGCCGTGCCCTGGGTGCCCTCATGTCTGTGCCTGCGCCGCGAGGTCAAGCGTGCTCCCCATCTCTGGTGGTGCCTGTGAGCCCAGGCTGCTGCCTGGACGTGGAGCATCCCGAGGGGCTCAGGGGAAGCCACGCTCAGCGAGCTGCTGGCGGTGCTTGGGCTTGTCCCGGGGTACAGCCCTTCCCTGGAGAGGTGGAGCTGTGCGGGAGAGCGTGTGGTGGGCGAGCATCGCCTTAACGAGGGCAGTTCAGGCACATCTCCTGGTTTATCTCCCACGTTTTTTTTTAGAGTGACATCCTTTCGGTGCTGAGAGTATCTGGGAATTGGTGGCAGAAATTTCTGGCTCGTGCAGTTCTCTTGGTGTGCTGGACGGTTGCTTATGCATCACACGCTGCGATTTGGCCTGCAGTTTGAGTAGCAAGATTAAAATCTCCTTGCTTCAGCAGCCTCGGGGGTACAGCCCTCTTTTCAAGCACGTAGCTAAGAATCGAATCGTCTCTCTGACTCTGAAATTGCTCGCAGATAATTTATGAGTGATTTTAAATCGCTTCGAAGTCTCATCTTCTGTCCTGATACAAAGCACGCTCCAGAAACACTGATGTTGATGCTGTTCTCCATTGCAGTTACAGTCTGCTGTTGGAGCAGTGATTTTGCAGGTAAAGCTGCACTACAGAGCAGTCAGGAAAGCAAATACACCTTGTGAAGGGTAACATCGGCTACGCAGGTGAGGTTTCAGCGTATTGATTTCAGCATATTTTAGTGCTGGTGTTAGGAGCGATACCTTTGCAATTCCCACCCCAGAGCACACGTGAGGCTGTTTTTAGGTAGCCGGGAGCCCCAGGCTGTCCACAGAGGAAAGCATCTAGGGTAGCTTTGGTACAGGAGGGACAAAAGGTAAATTAGCAGCGTCAGCGTATTTTTCCAAGAAAATTTATCCTTCCTTTTTGGTTTTCTACAACACCCTGTGAAAGTGCACAAGGGTCTGAGACCAACAGTCAGCACAACCCGAACTGCTTCATATATTTGCACAAAGCTGGTGGGTGAGCGGAGCTCGAGAGCTGAGGATGTCCAAAGGCACCAGGCTCTGCGATGGGACGGGCCCAGCGCATCTGCCTCTGCTGCTGCTGCAGTACAGCCCTGCCCAGGCGCTTGGCCTTTAAATTATTCCCACAGGGGCCAACAGAAAATAATAAAAAGAATTGTTTCTTTTCCTGATGGAATTTATTTTAATCTGTATATAACTTGTAAGTTTTTGCTAATTCTTTTCTTATTTTATTTCTTCCTTAACAGTATTTTTTGCATTAGATATCATTATTGTGAGGAAATAATGTTAATATAAGTATGTAGTGAAGGACCAAAATTGTGTAATTAAGGTTGTGTGTTGTATGATTGCTAAGCAGGGAGTAGGAAGAGTTTGTCCACGTGCCAAATGCCCCTGATGGCTCCTGCTGGTCTCGCTGCCGCTTCTCCAGACAATCAGCTGCTTCGGTCCCTTTGCCTTGAAGTGACCGTCGCGTTGCACGAAGGTTTTATTTATGTCCTTGGCTGGTCGGGAAGCCAAGCTGCAGCTCTGGGCCTCCTGGCACCTGCTTGGGGTCACCCTTATGTCCGAGCACCCTTCTGGTAGGGACCTCAGCGCTGCCTGCCGCATTGGGACAAGAGCTGTGGGTAATTGTCAGCGTTTGTGCGCTCTGAGCCGATGTTTTGTTCATCGTTGAAGCAATCTTTGAAGAGGTCGGCGTCGCGCTCCTCGGCACGAGGAGGTAAGGGAGCGGCCGAAGGGGCAGCCCTGAGCTGCTCTCCAAAACGTGGGCCAAGTCCTGAGAAATGCAGATATTAGTGTGGGGATTCGTTTGGGGTGTTGATGTGCCCGTCGGGCTCTCAGCCCTCCTGTCGCGTTGGTTCTTCAGCAGCTCCGGGCTCCGCCTGAGCTCGCGCAGTCGCTGTGTCCCTGGCAGGGCTGGTCCGGGCTGCTGGGACAGGGAGGTACAATCTGGCCAGGGATTAAGGACATTAAAAACCTAGTTTTTAAAATCATGAAATGATTTTTTTTTTCTTTTCATATTTCCTAATTCAGTTTCCTTCCCACTTCTCTCTAGCTAGTGTCTCTGTTGTAGGATCTTCCGACTCCTCTAATTTAGCACTGATTACACATTTCAATTTTTCCACGGTTAAGATAAACAGAACGCCTCACGGAACCTCTGTGTTATCCTGTAGCTTTCATTCCATTGCACTTGAAACGTGTTGCAACTCGTAGCAGATGCTGAGTTTCTGATTTGCTGTTGTAGACAGAAGGATGTTTCCCGAGAGGCGCGTGTGGCGAGGAGGGTTCTGCCAGCGGCGGTGGGACAGGGCTGGGGCCCTGGGCTTCCATGAGCCGTGGGGCTCGAGGCCACCCCGTGCCACCGACACGCTGTGCTCGGGAGCCCATGCGATGAGCAAGGTTGGGTTGCAGGGATCGGCGTGTGGCCTCCTGCTTGTTGGAAAGCCAGGGCACCGCTGGAGGTGTGATTTAAACCGAGAATATTTGTGTAGCATCTATTTATTAAAAGCGTTTTCACATCTCGTAGCCACGTTGCCCCAACAGCAAGGAGGAGAGGAGCCCTGTGAATGGTTTGTGTCACCAGATAAGGTTGGGAGCCGCCGGCTGCTCGGCGCTGCTGAAGGGAAGGTGCCCTGAGGAGGGTCCTGGCTCCTCCTGAATGTGGCCGTGCCCACAGACAGAGCTGTCTGCCTGGTTAGGGAGGAGAAGACAGGGTGATGGAGGTGCTTTCCCTTCCTCTCGCCCGCTTGGCAGCACACGAGCCGGGTTTGCCCAGCCGCGACCCGGGACAAAACACGATGCTTGGTTTCTGTCTCGCGGAAGCTTTCGATTTCTCCCTCATCAGCACTTAGACTTTCAATAGACATTCTTGAAAAAAAAAAAAACGGCTTCTTTTTCACTTCATACGAAGCGTTTCGAAAAGCACTTGCACAACGACGTGAACGTGTGTGACTCTAAGCATCAAAGCACTGGATTGTGAGCCCCCTCCCCTCGGCCCATCTCGATCTACTGACTGACATTGGATCTTACGTGCTGTACTGTGTGTGTGTGTGTGGCGGGGCAGGGGAGCGGCGCGGGGGGAGCCTGCCCGTCCCTGCCCGTCCCTGCCCGCCGGGGACCGGGCAGGAGCGACGCGTCCGCTCGGGCCAGCGCTGGCAACATCAGGGCAAAACCCTCCGCTCCCGGCCGGTGGTCAGTAGTGTTCTCACAAAGCCATGGAACTTCTCTGTAGTGTTGAGTGATACTGTGATTAAGATGTTACTGAATGATTCCAAGATTATTTTTTCTCTTTCTTCTGTCATTAATTCTTATTACCACTTTGGAAAAAAAAAAAAGAATGAAAAAGAAAAAAAAAGGCAGCTTTGAGTTCCAAATGTGCAATTCACATGTGAACAAAGTAATTCTGAAAGTAATTCTCAATGTATTTTACGTTCTCGTTGCTCTTCGAAGCAAGAGATGTTTTGCCCTGATGTAATTTCCAGCCTGCAGAAGATGTAATTTAAAACATATATATATTGTGCTTGCAAGAATCATAAATCTGTGCATCCTATGTCATTCCTTTTCCCATTGTTACAATACAGATATGATTTAGTTTCGTTTTTTTTTTTTTCCTTTAGGACTGTATAGTGTTTTTTTAAATCAATTGTAAATGTCTGGTTTTCATATAATGTTTAAAAAACATTGAGAAAGAGGATGGTGCTTGTTCCATATCATTCTTGATTGTATATTGCTTCTGTTATGTTTATAAGTAAACTGTGCATGACTTGTGTTTAGCAGTCATTATTGTGTCTGTTTGTGAAATTTTTATTAAAAAGAAAAAAATTCCGTAGATGCACTTATTGTATATGTGATTAGATTTTGCGTCTGAGGCTAGAAGCCTTGAACTGCCAAGGAAGAGAAAAAAAAAAAAGTGTTGGCAGTTATTAATTAATATGAAATCGCTTTGTTGGGAGCATAATGAAATAAAAGATATGAAGTGTAGAAAATAATTAAAAAGCGATTTTACAAAATTTCATTTTGATGCTTGTGATAAAAGACAAATGTACTTGTGTAGAGAAATTCCTTTAAAATAATGAATAGAAAAAGCTGATTTTGAGGTTAATGCTGTAGAATAGGAATGTATACCAAATGTAATCTTTCCAATGCTACAATGAATTTATACATGAGATTGATATGCAATAAACCTGTGTGCTTTTATAAGCAACGGCCCCGTGAGCTTTTTTATCTTGGAAGAACTGGTAACTGTGTTGTCTGGTATTTTATGTGCTCGGTTTGTAGCTTTGGAAAATGAAATAATCGACGCCCTCCTTGGTGCCGAGGTGCAGAGGGACGGTGCCCACGTCCCGCGTGGGGAAGAGCGGGAGCGTTCTGGGGAGGGGGGACGGGTTAGGGCAGAGCATTAGCGAGCTGCCGAAAAATGTCAAGAATATTTCCTTTCAGTTAGCGAACTATCTAGTGATAGTTTCAGCAGGGGCCCCAGGAGCAAAAATGACTTGAAAGCAGGGTCTTTGAGCTAACAACGCGCATTACAGAACCGATGAATGGTCTCCGCTTCAAAAAGTCATTCATTGTGATCAAATGATGGCATCCTACGTACAGCATAATGGCCCTTCCCTGGAGTTTGCCATGTGAGGGGTTCAGTCTGCGCTGAACTCTTGAGTGGAAACCCTCTGCCTCTCGGTGACGGCTGGCAACCTTTCTCCTTATTAGCCCTGGAGGGGAAGGAAAAAAATCTACCGGATAAGAAAGCTCTGATAATAGAGCGATTGTCAGGCAGGCCTGGGAGAGGAGAGAGCAGAGTCTTTTAAAAGACTGTCGCTGACAAGCGGACTTTGTCATCCAGAAAGCACTTGAGATTCGCCATAAACCACAGAGAAAAAGGCTCCATTTCTAGGAGGGGGGGGAAAAATCCGAGTGAGGGGCAGAAGAGAAGGTCAAGGAAAAAATCTGTTCCCAGTAAATACACAGAGCACTGTTGAGCCTGGCCTTACTGGGCAGCTGAGTCAACAGCCTGACCCTTGGGTCCGCTCACCCCGCAGCTGCAGCTCCCGGCAGTGAGCGTGTGGCCCCGCAGCGTCCGACACGGGTGTTCTGTGCACCTGGAGGGGCGGCAGCCTGGGGTCACGTCTGGCCACCGCAGGTGTGAGCTGCTGCGGCAGCCTGGCACGGCCTCGAGTGAGAAACAGTCCCTGACTGTCAAGGAGCGGCAAAAAATAATTTTTAGTTAATTTTAGCCCGTTCTTCGTTCCTGTTGGGTAGAGACGGAGGCCGGGACGGCGCGCAGGAGGGGAGCAGAGCTCTGGGGCACCGGCTGCCGGCGTCTGCAGGGAGCCGGAGCGCCCCGGGAGCCTCGAACCGGCCCTAAGCGAGACCCCGGGCGGGGGGGGCCGGCCCGGTCTGGCCCCGCCCCGGTGCCGCCCCGCTGCGCTCCCAGGTGCGGGCGCTGCGGGGCCGGGACGCTGCGGCGGGACCGGCCGCCTCTGGAGCGGGGGCCCCGGGGAGGGACCGGGGCCGGAGCCCCGGGGCAGCAGCGCCGGGTGGTCGCGGGGGGCGGAGTCCCAGACCGGGCCGGACCGGGCCGGCTCCGCCCCGAGCCGCGCTGCCCCCCGCGCTGCCCCCCGCGCTGCCCCGGCAGGATCCGCCTCTTCCGCGGAGCGGGCGCGGGCGGCTGTGGTGAGTAGCCGGGGCTCGGCCCGCCCTGTCCCGGCGCTCCCGGGGGTCTTTGTGCGGGTGCCCTGGGCGGGGGCGGAGGTGCCGGTGCCAGGGTCCGTGTGCGTGTCCCGGGGGCCGTGTCCCGCAGAGCAGCCCCCCCCCGCCCCGCACACCCGCTCCGGCCGCGGGTGGGAAGCACCGGAGCTGCGGTGCGGGTGGGGGGGTCGCGGTGCGGAGGGGGTCTCGGCGTGGCGTGTCCCTGCGCACCCCGGACCAGCGCTGGGGGTTCAGGCGGTGCGTGGCGGCCCAGCCTCCTCCAGTGGCACCTGGGGGGGGTCGGAGGAGGAGCTGCAGGGGCTGGGGCAGGTGTGGAGCCGCTCCTGGAGGGGTTCGGGGCAGGCACAAGGTTTGGGAGCACGGGGCTCACGGTGAGGCGCCTGCCGGGCAGGTAAAGGCTGGTCCTGGGGGCTCAGGCTGGCGGCACCCCGGTCCCCGAAGGGGATTGGGAGGGTACATGGAGCTGTGGCAGAGGAGAAGTGGGGCTGGGAGGTGTGCCAGGCCGCTCGCTCAGGTGCAAGCCTGCCTGGTGCCTGCTGCATGGCCTGGCTGCTCCCCAGCACCGGGCCGCATCCTGCCCCACTCTGCCCGAAGGCAGACGTAGGCTTTAGGAGCCACTGGCCCGGCCCCTGCGCCCCAGGTGGCCCTGAGAGAGGCGGGTGGGTGGCAAGAGCATCACGGGTGTGTCTGTGTGTGCTCTGCCTGCGTGTGGCACCCGGCACAGCGGAGCCTGGGCCCTGTGCTGCCCCGAGGGTCTCCGTACGCTGGCCATGGCGAGGCGTGAATGTCCTCTGCCTTACTGGGAAGAGTCCTTCCATCTGTCTGTCTGTCTCACGCAGCTCTCCGGTTCCCTGTGCCGCCGCCATGTCTCGGAGCTCCCCTGGCAGCTCTGTGGATGACAAGACCTTTCTCCTGGAGTACCGGTGCCACCCCATGCGGCCGGAGCCCCCCAGCCCGACCTCCCCCCCTGGGAAGCTCAGCTTTGCCACGGTGCCCGACGCCGCCTCGCCCTCGGCGATGGGCTCTCCCACCGCGGCCGAGCCCCGCCGCATCGTCCTCAGCACGGACAGCCCGGCCGCGCTGAAGGTGGGAACGCAG
The DNA here is from genome assembly GCF_013368605.1 of Nyctibius grandis. Taxonomy (NCBI): domain Eukaryota; kingdom Metazoa; phylum Chordata; class Aves; order Nyctibiiformes; family Nyctibiidae; genus Nyctibius; species Nyctibius grandis. The sequence continues at coordinate 7,720,841 of NC_090674.1, forward strand.
CAGCTGATCCCCAAAAGCTTGGCCGTCTCCACCAAGACCAAGAACAGCCCCTCCCGGCACCAGAGCTTCGGGGCAGCTGGGTCGAGCCGGGAGCCCCTGAGCCCTGACCCGAAGCGGGCGTCCGTCCCCAGCCTCTCCCTGGAGGCGGAGGTGGAGGATGACGGTGGGGGGACCCTCAAGCGCAACCTGAGGAACATGTCCTACCGCGCGGCCATGAAGGGCCTGGGCGCGGAGCCGGAGCCGGCGAACGCCGTCCCCTCGCTGAAGCCCGTGTCGGAGGAGGGCAGCGCCCTGCCTGCCCGCAGCCCTGGCAGGAACAAGGTGGGTTTGGCACCCGCTGTCACCCCATTGCTCTCGGGCGGGGATCGAGCTGCTGCCAGGGGATCTGCAGAGCCTCTTTGCTGCAACTCCTGTGGGTGACAGAGCTGCGTGAGCCCGGCGTGGAGCTGGCAGGGCTTGTGGAGCCTGGTGACGTGACCTGGGCCTTGGGAAGGCTGTGTGTCAGCAGCGGGTGCTGCGTGTCCCTGGAGAGCCCGGCAAGAGCTGACATGGCTCTTGTGGGGAGTGTAACTGGCTGCTCCGGGGCTCCCGCTGGTGCTGCGGGTGTGTTTGCAGGGTGGGGTTGGCCGGGTGTGTGGCTCCGAGGTGGCGGTTGGTTGTACACAAACATGGGTGAAGCAGGGCTGGGGGGAAGGAGACTCCAGTGCAGGCAAAGTCCAGGTGCGAGACAGATCGATGCGAAAGGCAGCGGCGTAACCACAGAATGGTTTAGATCGTGACCCCGATAACGCGAGGTGAGAGCTGAGTCACTTTGGTGAGGCAAACAAGCTCAGACAAAAATCAGGCTGGAAGAACGGGGTGGTATTTGCTGAATGGCCACACAAGTAACTTCTCCCCTTTCCTGAAGGAGCCAAATGTTTCCCAGGGCCACAGGAATGCGGTAACTGCAGCGTGTGCTCCTCTTCTTCCTCTTGCAGAGAACCTTTGGGCGGAGGCGGGTGCAGAAGCGCGGTGGCTCGTTCAAGGACCGTGAGTGCCGCTTCCCCCCTGCCTCGCAGGGCACTGGGCACTTCTCAGCGAAGCGAACCCCGAGAAGCCCCTTTGCCACGTGTGCTGCTGCTGCTGGTCCCGGGCCGGGGCCATTGCTTTGGCCTCAGTTTCCCCACCTGCAAGAGGAGGGCTGCGGCCCCGCTGTCCCACTCCCCGGGTGTGCTGGGGCTCGGGCTGCTGCCCTGCTCGCGGCTGGAGCGCTCCCAGCTTGGCTTGCCCTGGGCAAACACGGAGAGCGGCGCTGGCTGGGGGAGGCTGCGGGGAGCGGGAGCCGCGGGGTCACTGGGGCTGTGCAAAGTCCTGCCCCAGCGGGGAGGTGCCGGCGCTCGTGGCAGGGCTCTTGGGTGAGGCGGTGGCGGGAAGGGAAGCCAGTGGGCCGCAGCTGGGAGAGGCTTCGCTGACCTCCTGCCTCTTCCTCCGCAGAGCCCCGGCTGTATCAGGAAATCCGTGAGAGAGGGCTGAACTCTGTCAGCCATGAGTCAGATGAGGATTTGCTGGAGGAATCCATCCCAGAAGAGCCGTCCCCTCCGGATGCCGCTATCGTGGTGCAGAGCTATCGCCCAGCGCAGGTGACCTGGAGCCAGCTCCCGGAGGTAGGGGCAGCAGCCAGCCCGAGGGTCCCGAAGGCCCGTGCCATGAGCTGCTCCTGCGCCTGTGCCACATTGCAGCACAGCTGCGTGTATTTTCAAAGCTCTCTGAGCTGCCAAACAAACCGTGAGCGGGTAATTCTGCAGTATCAGTCTTTGCAGTGGGATGTTCTGGGGCTGTCCAGCCCGGGCTGGGACACGCAGTCAGGGTGTCCGGGTGCCGACGGAGCTGCTGCGGGCGTGCTTGGAGAGGTTCACCCGCAGACAGGGGGGAGGAGGGTGCTCCCGCTGGGTACCGGGCCCGTGGGGAGAATAATCTGCTCCCGTGGAGCAGCATCAGCTGAGCGCGGCGGGGATGATGGTGCTGCGGTGGGCACTGGTGCAGCGGGCGGCTGGCGGGGCCGGGCAGAGCCCCGGACCGCACTAGATGGCGTGCAAGGACCGTCGGTTGGCGGCCAGGGCGGCTGCGAGTCCCGGGCTCTCTCCCGCAGGTGCTGGACGCGGGCATCCTGCCCAGGATATCCCCCGAGGAGCGCAAGCGGCAGGAGGTGAGCGAAGCCCCCCGGGAGCGGGATGTGAGTGGGGCCGCAGCGGGGACACGCGTGGCCGAGCCCTCGCGTGGGGTCGGCTCTGAGCAGGGCTGGGCTCAGCCTGGGGTCCGGTTCCTGCATACGGGGTTTGTGGTGCCACTGCTTCCAGCAGCCCTGGGACTGGGCAGTGGTGGGAGGGCTCACCCGCGTGTCTTGGCGGGGCAGCTGGCAGCTCCTTCGGGTGCTGATGGGAAATAGCTGCTGGATGGGAAAACATCTTAGTGCTGTGGTGTATTAGTGCCTGAGTGCACTAAAACACGCTGAAGTTACTGGTGTGGGTCAGGCAACGCACGAGATGGTACAGGGGAAACCTGTTCTGTTGGAGCAAAGTCATTTCCAGTGGCTTCGTGCCAACCAAATGTAAATAAGATACAGCAGGTTTTAATGCCCTGCCTGGCTCAGTTGGTAAAGATCCAGTGTGTGTTGTTGTGTCTTCACTGCCCGGCTTTTCCCAGGCAATGTTTGAGATCATCACCTCTGAGTACTCCTACATGCACAGCCTGAGCGTCCTGGTGTGCCACTTCATGAGGTCGGAGGCGCTGAAGGAGACCATGACCCAGACGGAGCATCACCACCTCTTCTCCAACGTCGGCGACATCCTGACGGTCAGCACGAGGCAAGTGGGGGCCGTCGGCACGGGGCTGGGACCAGGCAGGCTGGGAGGGGGGACTCTGCGGCTCCGTTTATTTGCTGTGTGAAAACAACCGTCCCTGGGATTGTTGAAGGTGCAGAGACATCCCACCTATTGCCCTTCTCGCTAGTGCCTCGTGTACCCCTGCACGTGCTGCACCGGCTCCCCGCATGTGCTCAGGACCTGAATGTCTAATTGAAGGGTCTGTAACCCTGTAGCTGGACCCGTGCAGAAGGGACCCAGGGCCTTGTCTCCTCTGGGAAGACTGGGGAAAAGTTGCAGTGGGAACGTTGTTAAACATCTATCTGTTCGGTTTGTCCAGCCCTAACGGGTCATGTGGTGAGGTCGTTTGAAATTCTCTCCTTAGCTTCTTTGAAGATCTAGAGAAGCGACACCAGGAGAACCCCCTAATTCCTGACATCAGTGACATAGTGGAAGAACACGCCTCGAACCACTTCAGTCCCTACGTCAGCTACTGCTCCAACGAAGTCTACCAGCAGAGGACACTTCAGAGGCTGCTGTGAGTACGGCTCAGGCTGTGGGCTTGCAAAGGGGCTGCTAACAAGGGCTCTGGGCTACGGGGCTGCTGGCTGCAGACGGGGCAGATGGGACTGCAACTTTCCCGTGGCTCCCTCAGCCTGTGGTGGCATCCTTTGCCCAAAGGAAAGCTGTCTCCTTTCTGAGCAGAGTTCAACGCTCAGACCTCAGCGTGTCTGTGCCGGGTGATTAGGACATGGTTTGTGTTGTGCTGTGAGAAGGGTGAAGGACGGGGATAAGTGGGGGTCATGCTGCCACATACTGGAGCCAGATGGGTCTTGCCAAGGTCAGTAACACGTCTGGGGTGTGTTAGGGGAGGCTCCAGATCATACCGGCGGTACAGGGCAAGTTTGTGTCCGCTGTTGGTACGTTTACAGCTTTATCTGCCTTCTGGTGGACTCCACATCTCCAGGTGCTTTTCCACCACCTGCTCACGGGTCGGTCCCTTCTCCGCCCCAGCCATGCGCTCGGGGCTCAGCAGGCTTCTGGGGGGCACCCGAGGCAGCGGCATTTCTCAGCTGCTGGAAAACCTTGAGAACTGAAGAACAGAGCTAATGGAGCTTTCTTGTCCTGTTCCAGAACCACAAACCCCTTATTTAAAGAAACCTTGAAACAAATTGAAAGGAAACCAGAATGTGGAGGCCTGCCAATGATATCATTTCTTATTCTCCCTATGCAGAGAGTAACACGGCTTCCTCTGCTGTTAGATGTAAGTAAGTGACACGGTGGCACTGCCAGGCACCTCTGAGGGTGCTCTGAGTGCTGCCCCGCTGCCAGGCTGACCGTGGGAACGGCTCGGGCACGTGTCGCATCCTCAAGTCCCAGGGGAGCGGTCGGTGCGCAGGTCTCCGTCTTGCAATGTCACTAAAGCGTCTTATCTTGGAATTCTAGACTGTCTGTCAAAAAACAAAAGCAGGCACTGCAGCGTACGGAGCTGCCACCCGAGCTCTGAAGGCCATCAGCAAGGTGAGGCCCGGCTGCCAGCTCCTTCCCTCCGTCCAGCGCACCGTCCGTCGCTCTGGCCCCGAGCCTGCCCATCTGGCCTCGCATCTCCCCTCCCCGCATCGACTCACTTGAGATTTCTCTGCTCCCAATAGCTGTTGGCTCTACATATCCTCTCCCTCGCTCCCCCTTTTCACCTCATCTTTTTTATTCCTTTGTCTTCTCATCTTTTCTTTCCTCTTTGGCACATTTTTTTTGTCCTTTCCTTCAGTGTCATCTTCTCAATTCGTGCTGTCCCTTCTCAGAACAGCATTGGAAGAGGCTGCCCAGGAAGGTGGTGGAGTCACCATCCCTGGAGGTGTTTAACTAAAGACTGGACATGGCACTTAGTGCCATGGTCTAGTTGACATGGTGGTGTCAGGGCAATGGTTGGACTTGATGATCCCAGAGGCCTCTTCTAACCTAGCTGATTCTGTGAAAACCTCCCTCGAGGTGACAGCGAGCTGTGACAGTTCCTTGCTGTGGTTTTTGGAGATTAAACAAGGCAAAGAGCGAAGTGTAGGAAGGAGCCGTGGAAGCAGCAGCACTCGTGAGCCATGTGCTGTTCGTGCTCCTTGTCTCGTCCCCATCTCCTTTCCCATCTCATGGTCATTCACACAAGGTTACACGGAGGTTACAGCCACCAAAGCGGCAGTGGCAGCTCTTCCTTTTGTCCCCCTGAAGCCTGGCTCTTAGCAGGCTGTCCTCCTTGCTCATCCGGCGGGGGAACAACATGCACGGCCCCACGCGGGACCACCCTTCCCTGGGCTGGGGGGACGTCTGGCAGAGGCACATCTGCTCCGGGGAGACAAGGCGAGGGGCCGGGGGGCCGGGTGGAAGGTGATGTTGCTTCAAGGCTTCTGTCTTCCTGCCTTAACCTCCTCTCTTCGGGTGATCAATCCTTCCTCTTCGTGTTGCTCCTCGGCGAAGCTCGGTCTTGGTGCGGTTTCACTTTGGTCCCTCTCCAGGCAGAGGAAAGGTGCCGTCTCTCCTGGAGATCTCTCATGGCAGGAGAACCTCCAGCTGCCTTTCCCCAAATCTCCCTTGACCCCTCTGTCGGGACTCGGCTGTTCCTGCTGCTCGGGGCAGGGGGCAGCTGCTCAACCCCTGACTAGCAGCAGAGGACACTTGGGCTCAGCTCTTGCCGTCCCCGCTTCCCTTGCGGTGGTGGGTCTTTTTCTAGCTGGTGAAGAGCTGCAATGAGGGAGCTCGTGCCATGGAGAGGACAGAGCAGATGTACACCCTGCAGAAACAGCTGGACTTTGGGAAGAAGAAGGTGAGGACTTGTGGCGGTGGCGGAAAAAAGCTCTTCTGGGGTGTGCTGTTAGAGGGGCCCATCCCAGGCGTGTCGGGCCTGTCCTGGGAACCCTTCCTGCGCGTTCAAAGGCAGGTTCAGGACTTGGTTTTGCCCGCTGCTCGTGAGGCAGGTGGGCAGTCAGACCTTCCCCGTCCCCGTTCCAGCCTTTCCCGCTGATCTCCGCCTCCCGCTGGCTGCTGAAGCGGGGCGAGCTCTACCTGCTGCTCTCCGAGGAGGCCGGCATCTTCCGCCGCGGCGCCGGCCGGCTCTGCCACCTCTTCCTGTTCAACGACGTCCTGATCATAACCAAGAAGAGGAGGTAAGGCTGGGGGCACCCCTTCCTTTCCCTACATAACAACTAGGGAGGTTAATATCTCGGTTTCCCAAGCAGCACGTAGCCTAAGAAATTCTCCATATTTTCCCTGTTTTGACCTTTATTGGTCAAAATTATTGAAGTGTCCCTTTTTAGTCAGAGGGAAGCGCCCAGCTCCACAGCCCGTGGCCCTGCTGCTGTTGGTGGGTGGCTGGCAGGTCCGCAGAGCCGCGTCGCACCCCTGGGCAGCAGCTCATGTCCTGGCCATGACGGTCACCTCGGTGATGGCCACTGAATGTCACCCACTGGGGCCCTGAGGCACCTCGGTCCATGCCGGTGGCATCACTCCGTGCTGAGGTGCCGACCCTGTCTGTGCCGCAGCGAGGAGAGCTACACCGTCATGGACTACGCCACGCTGGACCAGGTCACGGTGGAGAAGATGGAGAACGTGGACCCGCCTTCCCCTCCGCCCGGCAAGCCCGGGAGCGGTGGCCCGGCCCACGGGCACCTGCTCCGGGTGGTGATGGAGAAGGACAGCGAGGGCCGGCGGGAGGAGGTCGTGCTGTCGGCAGAGACGCTGTGAGTGGCCTGGGGGGGGATTTCACAGGGTGGGATAAACTGGTGCCCTGGGAATGCCCCTGAGGAGGACCTGCGTGGGCTCCTCCCCTTGCTCTGTTTCTTTCTCTCTTAATTTCCCTTGTAATCCCCATATGATGCTGTCCAAGTTAAGCAAAGCTTGGACCGCTTGTGAAGCGTCCTTTACACTGAACGCTCTGATCAAATGCTTGTCCAGTCTTGAAAGCCTCCATCCTGCTGGGAATTTCCCAGCTACGGCGACACAGATGCTGTCTCCAGGGCTTTCTGTGTGACACGGGCTTTCCCTCTGCCAGGAGCGACCGGGCCCGGTGGATCACTGCGCTGATGCACCGAGAAAGGACAAAGCCTGACACCACTCCCAAAGGAGGTACCGGCGTGCTGGGGGCAGGCCTGGCTGTGCGGGGCTCAGCGGTTGCAGACACGGGTTTTTACCCTGTTCTCACGTGGGAGAAGGGGCTGAGGACGCGTGGCGATGGGGAGGAGGACTCGGGGCACCGTGCCTTGCTCCTTAGGAGTTGCCTCCCGTTAAGTTATCGGTCACCATAAACCATAAATACATTTTCTAGGAGGCACAGTGAAATTCCAGGAGTGCCTCAGGCTCTCGGTAAGAGATTTGGCCTCCCCTGCCCGTGGGCTTGGAGGGGGCAGCAGGAGAGACAAGGGGCAGGAGGCGAGCAGAGCAGGACTTGCCGTGGAGCCCTGGAGGGGTGGGCAGCCAGGCTGGGCTGGAGGGGGGTGCCCAGTGCCAGGCCGGGGTGCAGAGCAGGGGTGCTGGCCATGCCTGCCAGGCTCTGGCTCCCGGCCGCGCCGTCTCACTCGGTCCCTGCTGTCCCCTGTCCTCTGCAGCCCTGAGCCAAGTGGAGATAACCCGTGCCTACCTGGCTAAGCAGGCGGACGAGATCTCCCTGCAGCAGGCTGATGTGGTCCTGGTGCTGGGCGGGGAGGACGGTAAGTGCCAGCGAGTGGCCGGGGAGGGCTTACCTTAGGCTGTGGTGGGGGGAAGAGCTTCAGTGATCCCAGTGAACCGCAATTTTAGCCATTTTTCAGAGGCTTCCAACAAGCCCTGGCCACCGATGGGGTGCGTGTCCCTGGCTGGGGCTGTGGCCCAGCAGATGACAGCGGGCCCCCTGATGCTGGTGGAGGTGGCACTGCCATGGGCAACTGGTCATTAGGTACCAGTGATGCTGTGCATGGGCAGCCAGCAGCAGAGACCTCAGATGAGAGAGAAATAAGCCCCAGAGCAGGCAGTGAATCAGAAACCTCATCCCCTGGGAAGGTTTCCCTGGACACCTCTGGCTGGCACCTCCATGGGAGGGCGAGCGGCGCAGCCCCCTCCCGCCCCGCGCATCCCCGGGGCCCTTCCTCATCGCGTGACCAGTTCTGCTCTTCCCCCAGGCTGGTGCTGGGGCGAGAGGCTGCGGGATGGCGAGCGGGGCTGGTTCCCGCAGGCCTGCGCTCGGCAGATCACCAGCCGGGCGGCCGTGGAGTGCAACGTGCGCCGGATGGAGCGGCTGCGGGTGGAGACCGACGTGTAGGCTCGCAGCGAGGGACCGGGCCTCTGTCAGGGCTTATTCCGGGGGTGTTCACCTCTGCGGGCTGAGCCCACAGCAAGAAGGGCTGAGCCTTTCTTCTTGACTCTTGTTTGTCTTGAGCAATGACAGCTCAGGACGGGTCTGCGTAGCGGCCGTGACAGCAGCCGGTTAATGTGGGACCTGGCGTCCGCATGCTCCTGCCAACGCTGGTATTTGTGACCTGGCACAGGCTGCAGGAGGCAGCCGAGGTGTTGGCCTCAGCTGACAAGGCTGCGGTCTGGGCTCGGTGGAGGGGCTCGTGCTGCCGTCCCCTTCCCTGCTGCCGTCCCCTTCCCTGCTGGCAGCAGCTCCGCACCTTGCGTGGGAAGACCTGGGGCACGGGGAGAGCTTATGTGAATCAAGAATTTTTAGGAACTTAAATCTATATGCTAGGCTTATTCCTTGACCCAATTTTTCCTTCCTATTTTTTTTTCCCCTGTTTTTTTTTCCCCCCTGCAATTATTCTTGGTGCTTTTGAACGCAGCTGTGACCTGGGCAGGGTGAGGGGATGCTGCTGAGCAGGTCCCATCTGTGTTGTTTAGTGCTGTAGGGCCTTCGGGGTGGCCTACGAGGCTGCACCTCGATGCTCAGCCGGTCGCACCTCGGGGAGGGGAACCGGCACCTCTGATGTCAGGGTGAGGCGGCTCCATGCGCTCTGGATTCACGGGCAGCGCTGTTGTCACGGGGCTGTTCTGATTAAACTGTTAAAGGATTGATTGGATTAACAATAAACTCGTGGATCCCAATGAAACGCGTGTTCTCGCCCCAAAGGGAGCTGGGTACGATGTCAGTGGCACCGCTGGGTGTTTAACCAGTCAGTGGTGACGGGGGGGTCCCTGAGCACGACAACTCGGTGCCAGACCCAAACCCAAGGGGCTGGGTTTCCCCATCATGAGCTCTAAAAAGAAATCTTCCTGCTGCTGGCAGCACTGCTCTGCCCTCTGCTCGTCGTGACATCTGCACATCTCGGGAACGATCCTGAAACCTTCAGCATCAGGCGTGCTGTCTGCTGCAGCACACTTCCAGTGTAATTGACTCAGAGAGACCAGATAAATAAAAATTCACTGAGGCTTTCTGTTTATTTCTCTTAACTGTGGAAGAATTAAGATTTTTTTTTTTTCATCAGTGCTAAATTAGAGGAGATGGGCTCCCAAAAGAGAGACACTAGCTACGTGTAAACAGGAAGCAAACAAACTGTAATAGGCAATATGAACAGGAAAAAAAATCATGATATAAAAAATATAGGTACAGAGGTGCTGCAGTCCCGTGCTCAGACATAAGGGTGACTCCAAGCAGGTGCCAGGAGCCCCGGAGCTGCAGCCTGGCTTTCCAACCGGCCAAGGACATAAATAAAACCTTCGTGCAACGTGACGGTCACTTCAAGGCAAAGGGACCGAAGCAGCTGATTGTCTGGAGAAGCGGCAGCGAGACCAGCAGGAGCCATCAGGGGCATTTGGCACGTGGACAAACTCTTCCTACTCCCTGCTTATCAAGCATACAACACACAACCTTAATTACACAATTTTGGTCCTTCACTACATACTTATATTAACATTATTTCCTCACAATAATGATATCTAATGCAAAAAATACTGTTAAGGAAGAAATAAAATAAGAAAAGAATTAGCAAAAACTTACAAGTTATATACAGATTAAAATAAATTCCATCAGGAAAAGAAACAATTCTTTTTATTATTTTCTGTTGGCCCCTGTGGGAATAATTTAAAGGCCAAGCGCCTGGGCAGGGCTGTACTGCAGCAGCAGCAGAGGCAGATGTGCTGGGCCCGTCCCGTCGCAGAGCCTGGTGCCTTTGGACATCCTCAGCTCTCGGGCTCCGCTCACCCACCAGCTTTGTGCAAACCGAGGAGGTGGGTGGTGCAGAAGCCCTGGGCCCTTGCCGGGGCCATGGCTTTCCCCGTCGCTGCTTGTGGCTTTGCCGTGGCTCTGCAGCCTCCTGGCTGTTCCTCCCCCCTTCCCAGCTCCCGGGTTCAACTGGGATGGAAAAATAACCCAGAGAGCAGGGCTGGGGCGAGAACACTTAAACAGGGATTTGCATTTACTGCGCTGTGCAAGAGCTTTGTGCCCATCCATACGCTATTGCTGGTTATTACACCGAATTTAGGCTTGCAAATGACACGGGCTGGCACACTGCTGATGTGAAAAACCAGCTCCCGAGCCCCTGCAAAGCTTGTTGAGCACAGACTGCGTGGTCAGCGAGGAGGGGGACGTCAGCCGGGGGCACGGGACGCGTGCTGAGCGCGCGGGTCGGGCTGTGGGCACCGGCTCTGCAGGGCTGGTGTGGTCAGTGCCACAGCCCAACGGCTTGTCCCCATGGCAGAGGGGAATTTACCATAAAAGCGTGTTGCAAATTCAGAATAAAAAATAAGAATTCAAGTGAAGTGGTATTCTACAGAAGGCACGGTCAGCCATCAGTTCGGACAACACTTGTGCAGCTTCCCATAAATATTGTTGCATAAATACCCATTTTTTTGACCATAATTCCAGCCCCTTCCCCAAGCCCAGCACCCAAGAGATGAAGGCCAGCAATTTGCCATGAGCTATCAAAGGCTGCTGTCCCAACTGCTCCTTCTGGTCTCTGGCCAAGGGCATGTGCCAGCGTCGGTGTGTGCTGGTGTTGGCGTGTGCCAGTGTCAGCGTGCCTGGAGCCCAGCCACGGTGACGTGGCGACACTCGGCCTCACTCAGACAACTCCAGCAGCAGCTCAGTCTGTCCTCAAACGCCAACGTCTCACGTGGCTTGTAAACAAGTTCGTCGAAGAGGCCGTTGGCTTCTTCAGGCGGCTGCTCGGTGGCACCGCGGGAGCGTTCCCGCAGCGGCACGATCTAGTGCTCGGCCGGCCGGAGCCCGCCCGGGGATGGAGGTGCTGGGGTGGGTGCCAGGGGCTGCGCGGCTGGAAGGGAAGAGGGACAGGTCAGTCCTCGCCCAGGCCCAGGCACCACGGCATCCCCCCGCAGCAGGTTTTGCCTCCCGCACCCAGCGGGACTCGCTGTGCCCGTGCGTTACCTTCCCGACACGTGGGTCCCATGAGCCCGGGCGGGCAGAGGCACTGGCCGTTCTGGGCATTACAGGAGGTGCTGCCGGGGGCACACTGGCAGGCCAGGCTGCAGTCGGGGCCGTACCTGGTCGGGCGGCAGTCTGGCAAGGGGACAGAGAGGGTTTTGCTGCAGGTCAGCCGAGCAGAAACGCTCCGGCATTGCCCGCTGTGCCACCGGCAGAGCTCGCAGCGGAGGCGGAGAGCACGATCAGGCAGAGAGCTTTTTGCCTCACCCCCTCCCTGCCCCAACCTGCTCTTGAGCTCTGGTGATATGGGACATCGGAGCATCCCAAGGCCAACACGGTGGTCCTTTGGCCTCTGAGCCGCAGCCTTTTGGCTCTGGGGCACATTTGCATTCAGATCTGACTACAAATAGAGGTGACTGCCACTCTTCAGATGCCCTCTTACTCTTTGAGAGGACACACACAAAAGGAAAGCCCTTTCCATGAGAATTCGGCTCCAACAAGAGAGGTTTTGCATCCATTTTAGGCCTGGGCTTGTACTCTACTGCCCCTCACCTCCCCAAGCTGTGGCTCAACTCACCCAAACCGCACTTGAGGCCGGTTTTCCCCGGGGGACACAGGCAGTGCCCCGTGGCTGGGTCACAGGGCGCGTTGCCGACGCAGTCGCAGAGCTCCTGGCATCCCTCGCCGAACATTCCCTCCTTGCAGGCTGTTTTGAGAGGTGAGATACGGCACACGCGCTACGCGGCGGGCTGCCACCCCTGTCTGGGGCAGCCGGAGGAGCAGGGGGTACCTGTCTGGCAGCGCTCGCCCTGGAGCCCGGCTGGGCACCGGCAGCGGCCGGTGGCTGGGTCACAGCCGGCGCCATGCTCGCAGTCGCAGCGCTCCCGGCAGCCAGCTCCGTGGAAGCCCGGGGGACAACCTGGGTCGGAGCGGGGTGGAGAGCGCGTTAAAGCACGGGTGTGTTGAAGGTGACAGGCTTTGCAGCAAAGCCTCCAGCAGCCCAGCAGAGAGAAGCAGCGAGCCTTTCTCTGTGGGAAGTGCCCAAATTCACGCAGCCATTGGCAGTGCAGGTCTGCCCGCATCCTGCAGCCGGTCTGGGTGGCAGAGCACAGTGTTGTGGCTGCTCAATCTTGGAACGGCACCTCCGTACCCAGCGGTCTCATGCAGAGACTAGAAATTACCTTCTTTGCGACTGCTTCTGCTACCTGAGAAGGGTTTGCTGTGACCACCAGAGGAAAGCAGGAGCCCATCGGTGCACACAGACTGCAGCCGATCACACCCGTGCCCTGTGGTCCTGCTCTCTGGATGAGCTTTGGAAAACCACCTCCCCTCGCAAAGCCAACGGTGTTTGTGCTGCCACGACTCACTGTGTTCGCACAGGGGCCCGTAGCGGCCCGCGGAGCAGCGGCAGGCTCCCGTCCCTGGGTCGCAGGTGGCGTTGTGCAGGCAGGCGCAGCGGAGCTGGCAGTCGGCACCGTACCGTCCCGGCGGGCACTCTGCAGGGAGAGGCAGCGGCAGAGCTGCTCAGCGCCCAGAGCCAGCCCCAGCCCCGGCCCCAGCCCCGTGATGGGATAAGGCAGAACAGGCACAGGTGGGGATAACAGGAACTGGACCCAGTATGAAACCAACAGAGCGAGCTCCACGGTTATGGGCTGGTGCAGGACAGCGCAGCCAAGTCAGGGTTACCTAACTCGCAGGACTTCCCCGTCCACCCGAGCGCACACGAACAGGAGCCGTCGGCTGCATCGCACAGCCCCCCGTTGCGGCAGGCGCAGGTCTGCTGGCAGCCCACCCCGTACCGGTGCTTCTCACAGCCTGCGGGACGAGACGCGGTGGCAGCGGGCACGTGGATCGGGCAGGAGCGCCCGAGTGCAGGCAGAGGACTCAGGGCAAGGAACTCAGCTCCTGCTCAGGACCTTTTCCACTGCCTGAAACACGCTCTCAACCCGACACACGACCCTGCAGCTGATATTTACCCTGCTCGCAGGCAGGACCGGCTCTTCCTGGAGGGCACACGCAGTCTCCGGTGATGGGGTGACAGGTAGCACCGTCCCCGCAGGAGCACACCCCGGCGCAGTCCTTGCCGTAGCGCCCAGCGGGACATCCTGGAGGGAGGAAGAGCCTTGGTCACGCCAAAGCACGGCGTGTGAAGGCTGGAGAGGAAGGCCCTCGCAATGGGGGCAGGAGGAGCCCGCAGCCCTGTCGCTGGAGCACAGAGCAGCGGGCAGAGCAGGAAAAGAGCTTCCAGGCTTCCTTCTGCGTGTTTTTAGCAGAGAGACGGCCATGCAGTGGTGGGATGATGCAAAGGCTGATGTGTCAGGCCCTTCATAGTGGAGAAATCATTTTGTCATAAAACAAATGGAGCAAGAAAATGTGTCTGTGGGCAAGATGACAGCAAATGAGCTCAGCTGCGGCTGCATCCCCACAGCCAGGCTGGCACACCGTACGCCAGCCCGTACCGATGCGGGGAGGGCACCGCGGGCAGCACGGGCTGTAAGGGAGGCAGGGAGCTCTTTGTCTGCGATGGGCCAGTGCAGAGTCAGCCCCTGTAACGTTCTCATCTCCCACAGGGTCAGCAACCTGGCTGCGTGCAGGATTTGCACCTACCACCCTCCACCTCCTGCTGAGGAACCTCCCGCGCCCTCGCGTCCCCCCCGCCCTCGCCGGGCACTCACCGACGCTGCAGTCGGCGCCGATGTAGCCGGCCGGGCAGCGGCACGTCCCCGTGGTGGTGTCACACCAGCCCCCATTCCTGCACTTGCACGGCCTCTCGCAGTTGTGGCCGTACCACCCAGGGGAGCACTCTGCGGGACAAGCAGCAGCGATGGCCTCAGTGCCTCAAAAGACGGGAGCAAGGTCCAAACCCTCTGGAAAACCCAACCATGTGGATTCGGGCATCAGAGAGGAGGCCCTGGGCAGCAACCTAACCCGAGCGCGGGCTCACCCAGCTGGCAGGTGGGCCCGTGGAAGCCGGGGGCACAGACGCACGCCCCGGTGACCGGGTGGCACTCCTGGGTGGCTCCGGGGCACTGGCAGCTCTGGGCACAGCCCTCACCGAAGGTCCCCGGCAGGCAGGCTGTCAGGAGAGAGGGCACCAAGGCAGCTCAGGGTCGTTTAGCAGGAGCCATCCCACCCCTCTGTGCAAGGCTTTTTCCCCCCTTTTTATTTTAAGTCAGGATTTAGGAAGCCTTTCACGACAGTGAAGTTCTCTGCCACCCAAAAAACAAAGGGAGCTGCATGCAAATGGTTCCTTGACTCCAGGAAAGACTTGGATTGAAAAGAAATCAGAGGACTTAAAGGCATGAGCTGCCTTTTGCGATGCTTCCCTGACCGCCCTCCGCTTCCCACCAGCTCCTGTCCCCACACACCCAGACACTGCAAATACAGCCCTGTCCCCTGGGTAAGGAATGTGCCCACATGCCTCTGGCTCTTCCAGACTTACTTGTACCCACAGGAGCACATTTCAATACTGATTTATCACTAATCCTCTGGATAAATACACAGCTCTGATTTCCCACTTGGCTCCCTGGGCTTTGCTAACACTCTGCGGGCATGCACCCAGCTGCCAGAATGTGAGCTGCTCCTTGGCACAGCGAGCTGCTGGGGATTTTTTTCTTGTTTTTTTTCTTTTTTTCCTTTTCCCCCTCTATTTTATGTAGCAATCACTTGACCCATCATGTTCCCAGCGCCCGTCAGCAGAACCCTAAGAGGATCCCTCCCTCCTCCGTACCTTGTTCGCAGCCGGCGCCCGTGAAGCCCGGCGGGCAGCCGCAGCGGCCGCTGACGTGGTCGCAGGGCGCTCCCGGGGGACAGGCACAGCGCCCGGCACAGCCCTTCCCGAAGGAGCCCGGCAGGCAGGCTGCGGGGAAGCGAGCGAGGAGGTGTGAGTCTCCAGACCAGATTTCAAGGCATCATTAATGCCAGAAGGCGTTGGAGCCTGCGGGCCAGCTCCTGCCCTCAGTGCCCGCGGTGCTGAGCCAAGCCCTGCTGCGGCAGCCAGCCAGGCAGCGTGGTTGGCAGCAACCCGGATGCCTCTGTCAGGGCAGGCTGTCAGCGCCTTAAAATATTTCGCCACAACTTGTAACCCTTATTAAAAACAAAGTCTCTCCCCTTCCCCGCCTTTGGAAGGAGCCTCGGTGCCCCCTGAGCCGGGAGGTGCCCAGCAGTGCCCGACGCCGTGTGCCCAAGGGATACTGGCTACCTCCAAGAGATGCTGGCTACCCCCAAGGGATGCTGGCTACCTCCAAGGGATGCTGGCTACCCCCAAGGGATGCTGGCTACCTCCAAGGGATGCTGCTCACCTTTCTCGCAGCGTCGGCCCCTCCAGCCCCGGGGGCAATCGCAAGCGCCAGTGACGTGATGGCACGACACGTTGTCCCCGCAGTCGCAGTGCTCTTCACAGCGTGCCCCGAACAGCCCCTCTGGACAAGCTTCAGAGATGCAAAGATGGGAGAGACAAGAAATTACACAAAAAAGGTGACATGGGTCTTTCCCACTCCAGTTTCTATGGGCACACACTTCACTTCCCTGCTGTCCCTTTCATTCCTGCCAAGCCAGAGCGCTGCTGGGACTCTGCTGGTCCTGCAGCAGCAGCAGCACCAGTCCAATCTGCTCAGGGCACATGAGTGTGAACCGTCGCGCTGGGGTCACCTCATTCAGTGTGAAAGTGTCTCTTTAACTGCACCACATGGTTTTGCAAATGTTATTGCTGGCACTGTTTAACGAGGGTTGGGTGCCAGCACAGTATCATTTTCAATCACGGCAGCAATCCTTTAGTTTTGCTGCTTCTCCTGTTGCACCTGGGCCCTAACGCAGCTGCAAACCAAGCTGTGTGCAGCACCAGAATCACGCAGAAGTCAGCACTGCAGGTGCAAAAGCAGAACTTAATTTTCATCCCCATTGCCTTAGGGAAAGCAGAAAGCACAGCTGCGGGCAAACCCAGGGTATGCAGCCACAACCACGGCACCCGCGAGCTCTCTCTGCAGGGCTGGAATCCAAATTTTACGGCTTTGCTTAAAAATCCCTCGGCCGCCGGGTCCCCTTGTGCAGCACCAGGGCACGGATGCAGCACCAGGGCACAGATGCAGCACGCAGGACCCCCAGTTAGGACCCCCCCCGCCCCACTTACGGCTCTCGCACGTCTCGCCCGTCCAGCCGGGCTGGCAGAGGCAGTGGCCCGTCCGGCGGTCGCAGAGCCCCCCGTGCTGGCACTCGCAGCGCTGCCGGCAGTCTGCCCCGTGCTGCCCCGGCGCGCACTCTGGGAGAGGCACAGGGTGAAACGCCGCCCGGACACCCACCGCACCGCCCCCACCCACGGACCCCTGCTCCTGGGCGCGCACCCCCAGCGCCGTGCACGTCACCCCCAGCCTTCGTAGGAAAACGAGTCCCAAACAGGACAAGTTTGTGCCAGAGCCCATGTCCCAGCGCTGCCGACGCACCGTCACTCACCCAGCTCGCAGGCCAGCCCCGTCCACCCCGCGGGGCAAGCGCAGAGCCCTGTGGCGGGGTCACACGTGCCCCCGTTCTGGCAGAGGCAGCGCTGGCGGCAGCTCTCCCCGTAGAAACCCACCGGGCACGCTGCGAGAAAACCAGGCCAAACATCCCGGTCAGAAACAGCTCCGAAGGCGACCACCACGCCTCTGGGGGCCTGCCAGGGCGATAGGTGGATGGGCTGATATAAAACAAAGCCATTATTGCTTGCAACGAGAGGCAGGGAGAGGAGCTAAGGACACTCCGGGGCTGCTCAGCTGCCCACATAAAGGCACTCAGTATTTTGAGCTGCTCAGGGAAGAGGCAGTGACAACACAGGGCACTGGGTGCCTGAGCTCTTTAGAGCCTCCTCGGCAATGCTGGTGGCAAATAAACACAAGAAATAAGGCCGGGTGAGTTCACAGCCAGGAGAGATGCTCAGCTGGCAGCCAGCACCTTCAATCCTGAGCTGAACATCCTCCTGTCCCAGACCCAGACAGTGCCAGTGCTCAGCAGAGAAAAAAAGCCATTTAACCACATGAATAACTGTTCTCATGTGCACAGGGTCACTGAGTGGTGCCTGAAGGCACTGCTGACTTGGTGTTGATGCTCAGTGCAACGGAGGAGCAAGCTGTTACCCTGTGTGCTGCTACGAAACTGCACGTCAGTGCAATATCTGCTGCCCTGGGCGAAGGCAACCTCTTGGCTCCTCTGTGAATGGATCTGGAAGTGCTGCACAGCTAATTGCCATCTTAGTGGCAATCTGGCCTTGCTATCATACTGCCTCAGCTTTTTTGTAGTTGCTGCTTCATTGAAAGCTCCGATCCGCGCCGAGAAATGGCATTTCTAACGCGTGCTGGCGGAGGGAGCAGACAGCCCGGGTTAAGTGACCGTACGGTGTGTTACCTTGCTGGCACGTGGGTCCCGTCCACCCGGCTGCACAGAGGCACCGTCCGCTGACGTGGTCACAGGAGGCGTTATTGAAACAGTGGCAGGTCTGGCTGCAGTTCTCGCCGTACCTGTTCCCCTGGCATGCTTCGTGGGAGCAGAAGCAGGCATGACTGTTAGGCAGCAGGTACGGATCGCATCAGCCAGCCTCCTGCTGACCAGCCCAGCTGCACTGGTCTGGGAGAGGAACCAACACTGGTGCGGGGCTGCTTTGGACAGCTGCGTAAGCTGGTTTTTATGGTGCAATGGGGAAATAGCAGCTGTATTCTGCAGGTGGCTGACACCCAAACGCTGTTATCATCGATGTTACATCATTTTATCTGTTTGGAAACTGTTTTGCTGGATGCCCAAGCCCTCAACAACGATGTGCTCAGCCAGACCCCCCCCCAGCCCCTCTCCAAGACCAAACACTTCTCTGCTGCACAGAATTAACTTCCACGCAGAGAAAATCACACGTGGGGAACAGACATTAAACCTCTGGTCCCCACAGCGCAAGAGACGGCGAGGGCTCCGGAGTGCCTCACGGAGGGATGCTCCTGCCTCGCCCCAGCCCACCCCAGCCGCAGAGGGTGGGCACCAGGCTGCAGTGACACCTACCCTGGCCGCAGCGGGGGCCGTCCCAGCCGGGGGGACAGTGGCACTGGCCTGTCACAGGGTCACAGTGGGCGCCGTTCAGGCAGTCGCAGGCTTCCCGGCACTCCAGTCCGTAAAATCCCTCAGGACAGGCTGCAGAAAACAAGAGAGAAATCCCCACAAAACGCCTATACAGAGAGATGGAAATGTCCCAGCGGAGAAGCCTCTTGGTGGCCTTTTTTGCCGATACAACGCTGCACCAGTGGGACAGCCAGCTGCTCAGGGCTCTGCCCCCGGCAGGGCAGCAGAACATCGGCCGCGTGCCCTTTATGGACACTGGAGGCACAGGACACAGCTGTGTGCACCAGAAGAGCCACGGCACTGGGCCTCTGGCCACTGAGGGACTGACCAGCTTGGTGGGGGAGCCAGAACCCTGCGCCCAGGGACCCCTTGGAGAGGCCACCCCAAGATGCTGTGTGCAACGTGTGTACACGCACCCAAGGCAGCTGAGCATTTACTCCTTGTTTACATCTGGTTAGTCTTTTTTTTTCCCTAGACCTTTTCCCTTCAGAATTAAAACCAGAGACTTAGCAGCTTGCGGACATGCGGTTTTCCCCGTCACCACCCCGAGGGATTCTCTTTGCTGTGACACGATGGCACAGTCAGGCAAGGAGCCCGTGGGAGCCGCGGGCAGCGCGGGGTCCCGGGCACAGGGACTCACCGTGCTCACAGAAGGTCCCTCGCCAGCCCGGGCTGCACGTACAGGCCCCGCTGACGTGGTCGCACGTAGCCCCGTTCTCACACTGACATTGGTGCCGACAGCTCAGCCCAAACCATCCTTCGGGGCACTCTAGCAAGCAGAAGCAAAGGAGAATGAGGAGCTCGTCCTTGCCTGGCATCCCCGGGGAGCTGTGCCAGGGCAGGAGCTCAGGCTCTGGATGGAAATAAGTGTCTGGCAGCTGCTTTTTTATAACGACCAGTGGCTCTACCCTACCCCTTACAGATGTGTACCCACGTCACCCCACCGCCCTCGGGACAGGGCTGGCCTGGCAATGTCACAGACAGGGCACGGGCACTCACTCCTCTCGCAGCGGCCGCCCGTGTAGCCGGCTTCGCAGACACACCGCCCCGTCTCCGCGCTGCAGCTCCCGTCGCCGTTGCTGCAGTCGCAGGTGTGGGCACAGCCGGGCCCCCAGTGCCCCGCGTCGCAGGCTGAAACACAGCGGGGAACCGACCCTCAGCGCCGCGCTCCCCTGCCCCGCTTCCCCGTCCTCTTGTCCTTGAGAATAGGACAAGAGGACACAGCCTCAAGCTTCGCCAGGGGAGGGTCAGGTTGGACATTAGGAAGCATTTCTTCTCAGCAAGGGTCATTAGCCATTGGAAGGGGCTGCCCAGGGAGGTGGTGGAGTCACCATCTCTGGAGGGGTTTAAGAAGAGACTTGCTTTTCTGCAAGCAAACCCGCGACAGAAGGGCAAGCGGCACGGACAGGACAGAGCGGAGAGATCGAAAGGATTTCAGAGAATATTTTTTCTAGCAGAGGCACAGCACGAAGATGCCAATGAACCAAACAAGAGTGTAGCTTTGCACAGGTCAGTGTCTCGTGGGCGCAGCGGGTACGATACCTCTCTGGCAGTTGTGCCCCGTCCAGCCAGGCGCGCAGCTGCACGTCCCCGTCACAGGGTGGCAATGCCCGTCGTTCCCGCAGCTGCAGCTCAGCTGGCAGTCTGGGCCGAACCAGCCCGGCGGACACGCTGCCAAGGCAGACACGGACTGTAACGCCGCAGCCAGGGCTCCCCTCGGGCCGCCCCGGCGGGCACCGCAGCGGGCTGCTGCAGAGCTGCCGCCAGCACTGAGCATGGGTGCTCAGCTCCGGGCTGAGCGGGGCGAGGGGCGTGGGTTTTAACCTCCCGTTCTGCTGATGCAAAAGTTACTACTGTGAAGACAGAACTAGGGGAGAACCCCAAGGTGTGAGGCAGCAAGGGTGCAGGGTGCTGAGCCCTGCTCGGATGAGCGCGGCGGTGCCCGGTCCGCGGTGGGATGCTCCGCTCGCTAGAGCTGGTACCGCAGGGGCACAGCCCTCCCTGCGGCTGGAGGAGCTGCGCCGGCAGCAGGCAGCACTCACCGTCCTGGCAGCGACGGCCGGTGTAGCCGGGGGGACACCGGCAGGCTCCCGTGGTGGGGTCGCAGCTGGCGTTGTTGGCACACTCGGCACAGATCTCCTGGCAGCCCAGGCCCCAGCGCCCGTCGGGGCAGGCTGGAGCGCGGGCAGGGAGAGAGGACACACAGGGATCGGGGTCACGGCCGAGGCGCAAGAGGGGAATGGCTGTTTTCTGGTGCCCCTTTCTCCTTCGTGTCTGTGCTTCATGCAAAACATGGACTTTTGTTTGGCAATACACGGCTACAAGGACGACATTGCTCGTCTTGGTTTGTAACCAGCGCGTGAGCCCTCGGTGAGGGCTATTCTGAGCTCACTCCGGGACTTTCCTCTCAATTTTGGATTCACATCTACTTGTGCGGAGCTACAAGGGCCCTTGGTAGAAATGGGGCTGCTGGCAAAGGGGCTTCGCAGGCGCTGTCACACCGCGGGACAGCACGTTAGCATCGCCCGGAGCTGCTGTTAGCCCCAAAGGAGAAGCGAAAGGCTAAGAATGGATAAAATGGGGCCGGGAATCCTTGTTTAACTGCTCCTAAGCTGCTCCAGGGGCTGGAAGAAAGTTAGTTCAAAGCGCTGTGCGTGTGTGGTTTCATTGCTCAGACAAACTATTAGGAGCAGGACATCTACATATGACTAATACCTTCCAGCTGCTGTAATACCGTATAATCACGTAAAAGCTTTTAATTTAGGATTCTATAGTTTTCCAGCAGTTAAAGAGTAATATGGCAAAGGTAATTAAAAATACACATCAGTAAGGAAAGACTCCTTTCCTGTGTTAAGGACTGCAACAACTGAAAATATCCATCTTTTTTTTTATTGCGTATGTTATTTCCTTGTACTTCACTCAGCCTCAACAGCAGAGCTCAGCTACCTGAGGTAGTTCAAGACTTACCATCAACAGCTGCATTTTTTTCTAATTTACCATGAAGATGATTCTAACTGCACTAGTTTTAAAACTAATTTTAGCAAAAGAACAAATACCAGCTCCCCGCCTAAGCCCCTACCTGGGCGCCGCTGCGGGCTCCTCACCTTGGCGGCAGTCGCGTCCCGTCCAGCCGGGCGGGCAGCGGCACTGCCCCGAGCGCCGGTCGCAGGGGGCTCCGCCGCAGGCGCAGGGCTGCCGGCAGCCAGCCCCGAACGTCCCCTCCGGACACTCTGCGGCAAAAACAGCAGCGTGGGGAAAAACCCAGCTCCCGAGGGCCTTCCCGAGGGCACGTCGGGAGAGATGCGCTTCGCTCTGCCTCCGAGACACACGTGCTCGTCCCATGGGCAGCGACCCTGGCCACCCTGCTCTCCCTGTGCTGGGGTGCAGAACAGCCCCCAAATCCCCACTATCTTATTTATAAGATTTATTTTTACTGCCCTGGCTGAGTGCCTCCGGAATCTGGAAGCCAGGCTTGTAAGGAGCAGCAAGGGTTGCAGCAGGCACGTGGATGTAAAGCCATAAAGAAGGAGCATCCCCATCCCCAGGAGCACTAAGTGCTTCTCCTTCCCTCTGCTCTGAACGCCAGGGCGGTACTGCTGGTACTGGAAAGTTTGCTTTGCTCTTTGTACCCCACGACACAATTTAGCAGCCAGCTAATTACGTGCAGACTGAGGGTCTCAGACCCAAAGATCCTTAAATCCTATCTGAGTCTCCCAGAAGAGCTCCGTGCTCGCAGTCTTTTTTGTTCACTGAAGCCAATGTTTCGGAAGGCTCCGACAGACGCAAACACACCAGCATTCACAAACCACGGAGGAAAAGCACACCAGCATTCACAAACCATGGAGGAAAAGCACACCAGCATTCACAAACCACGGAGGAAAAGCATGCCAGCGCACAGATTTCAAGTGACACAGTGGAGTTTTTGTTATTCCTCCTCTTTGCTAATTGATGGCAGATGTTTGTCTTCACCCCTTAATAATTTCCAGATCCGAACAACAGCCAAGAGCCTGCTATTTCTATACAAATATTTGTGTTATTTCCTGTGACTCCCCCCTACGGGCTTCAGGTCCTTTCTTAGTCTTTTTCAAAACACCCCGGCCAACGCGCCCAGCCGGCCGAGGCGCCGCGTGGCTCTGGGGCAGCAGCGTCCCCCGCGGGGGGGCCGGGGCTGCCGGGACCCCTGCGAGGGGGCACAAGCCCTGCGAAAGCTGCTCCCTCGCTCCTCCTAACACTACTTGGCCCTGTTGGCACTTGCTTGCGTTGGGTC
The DNA here is from genome assembly GCF_013368605.1 of Nyctibius grandis. Classification (NCBI taxonomy): domain Eukaryota; kingdom Metazoa; phylum Chordata; class Aves; order Nyctibiiformes; family Nyctibiidae; genus Nyctibius; species Nyctibius grandis. The sequence continues at coordinate 7,743,354 of NC_090674.1, forward strand.
TTTCTGTGACAACCTGCAGCTTCTGCTCTGCCCCCTAGACCAGCTATTTTCTATCAGTTGCGGTGTTACGCAAGATAATCATGTGCTAGCAGCTTAATTAGGTTAATAGCTGTAAGCCCTGGGTTGGGTGTGGATGGAATGCTGGGTTAAACCTGAGTTAGCGCAGAAACTCCCAGGATTCTGCAATGAAAATTCAGATGCTGAACACAGCCAGCCTCTTAGTGCAGCGTGTCCTCAGGTGTGGACTTCAGGAGTCCAACCTTCTGCGTTTGCTGTTGGGTCCAATGGGTTGAAGCGTGATGCAGAAGGAGAAGCCTCACGAGGGGGAAGTTGGCTTTTCAATCACCCACCAGCTCTGAGCCTGGCAGAAGTTATTATTTTCCAAGAACTGCGTTCATGTTTTGCAATCATCACCTCGTGCCAATGACTCACTGCCTTTAGGTTCACTCAAAATACCTTTGTTCAAAGAAAGTCAACATCTCTGACACCCCAACTGCGGCCCAGGATCTTGCAAATCTGCACTCTCAGAGCTGGAGTGTTACAGTGCACGCACAGAGCTGTGCAGTTTGGTTACCATACTGTCAACTGGCCCTTTACTTGACGAGCAGAAAACTGCTCTATGAGGTTCATACAGAGGCAGAAGTTTAAATTCTAATGTAAATGAAACACAAAAATTTCTTTTCCACTTGCAGATCAAAGTTTCAATATGGAATAGAGAATAGAGCAGAAAAATGTGATACTGTTCTGCTGAGCACTGATTGCCTGGAAGTAAAAAGACATCAAAGGCGGGGGAAAGATAACTAGACATCTGTCACCTTCATGGACAAAAGCAAAGATGCCCAAGCGGCAGGATAAAGTGAGACCTTGTTCTCCTTTTCTGAATAAGACTCATTATGCATGAGGAGTCCTGCTTCCCCGCTTTAAAGGGATTTAAAGTTTGACAAAGACCTGCGAGCGGCAGCTCCTGGGTTTGTAAGGCCACTTCAACTTTCCACTCATTGGATCAACCGCAGTGGGCTCGGTGGTCTGAGAGAGCACTGGAGGGATTCTGGAGGCCCTTTCATGTTGTTTTGTGAAGAAAAAGTTTGTACGTGTGAGGAACGGTGAGTTTACAGCAGTTTACTGTACTTTTACTGCCTTACCTTGATCGCAGTTCTCCCCGTGGTAGCCCTGGGGACACTCTTTCCAGCACTCTCCAGTGACATGGTCACAAGACACTTCTGGAGAGCAGTTACATTTCTTCTTGCAGCCATCCCCGTAATAGCCAGGCTCACAGTCTGTTAACAATCGTAATTAAACACAAAGAACATCTGGCGTTACTCGACTGACCGTGGAAGAGCGGGCAGCCCCAGCCCGCGGCGACGGGCACCGAGCAGCACCCTGCCCAGCCGATGGCCGGGCACAGCAGGCTGGACGAGAGCCATTCCCACCCTGCTGGCAGGTCCCGCGTGCTAACGTAATGTATCTGAGTCTGACAGCAAGTTTTGCTCTTAATCTAAACAACAAGAGGCGAGACAGCCTTAGGAGGGTGGAAAGTGAGCCGAGCTTTTCCCCAAGAAAATGAGTCAGGAGGAGAGAGGCTGCGGGAGGAGAGAGGGGGATGCTCCATGAATACTTCTTGGCAACTCACGCGTCTCGCAGCGCTTGCCGCGGTAGCCGGGTTTGCAGCGGCAGGAGCCGTCCCTCTTGTCGCAGTCCTGCGTGTTCTGCTGCACGCAGCCGCACTCCTCCGAGCAGCCGGGGCCGAACGCCCACTTGGGGCAGGCTGGGTGCAGAGGGAGAGAGCTGGTCAGTGACCCGCGAGGCCAAATAACACCGGGCAAGGGACAGACGCTTTGCTACCCAGCGCTGGCCCTTCCCAGGGACGGCACCTCAGAATAATATATATATCTGGTAAAAAATAGGAGGACGAGCATACCTAAATGGCAGTACCGCCCGTACAAGCCAGGATCGCAGAGACAGGCTCCATAAATCCGATGGCAGCGACCCCGGTTGGCACAGTTGCACTTTTTCTTGCATTGTTTCCCAAAAAATCCTTTAGGGCACCCTAGGAATAGAGAGAGATTTTCTGGGAAGATGAGCCAATTTCAGCCTGTCGTTTTATTTCCAGCAGACCCCAGGAAAAACATACTGAACCCAAAGCTGTATAGCATCAGAAATGAACCTAGGCAAAGGATGCAGCGAGCGATTGATTGTTTTCTGACCAGGAACGTGCTTGGGTCTCTACACAATAATATCTCAATGGTAAGAGCAATCAGATTCCCTGCATCAGCTCAAAATCAGATTCCTCCAGCAGTCTCCACCCGAGAGAGGTGCCTGGAGCTCTGCCCCCATCAGCCCTGCACTGGCTATGCGAGAGATCTGCCCCGCAGCGCAGGAGAAGGCAATCTTCTCTGTGAGAAAGTAATCCCTGAGGCCATTCCTATTGATAAGGAAAGTGATATTTGCACTATTAAGGGAATAAAATTATTGTTCTTTCTCTGTTATGCTAAAGATCTCAATATTAGAAGCACATGGCAGACAGACTGTGTCAGCAGAAAGCTCCAGGCAGCACGTGCCTTCTGCCGTCTGGTAAGAGCAGCAGACAGTTTAAGCCAAGGAAATGCCACCCTGGGACAACGGAGCAGTTCTTCATTGTTTATTTTAATCTCACCTTCCTGTTTTTCCTCTGTACCCTTCAATCACCTCCTTCCTACAGAAAGAAAAGGTCGGGGTATCTCTTGCACTCATTTACATTCTGCCTTGGTCTCCTCCTTCGGTAATAGTGCCCATATGCTCCTAACCATGTGTCTGAAGTCACTTTCTCTGAATCTCTTATTGTCCCACTCTTTCTGTGTTTCTAGATTATGTCCCCCAGATTTTAACTCTTTGAGAGAACAAATACCTACCAACAGCAAGTGATACCTCCTTTTGCAGTACTTTGGGTAACTACAGTTGTCACAACTTTCCAATGCTTTGGTTTTTCTTCAGAGCAAAATACCCCCACGGTTCTGTAAATTTACCATTGACCACCCAAGTCTGACATTCTGTTCTGTGTCCGCCCCTGAATGTCCAGTGAAATACAGGTGGCTGCCCATGGTCACTGCTGAGTAGCCAACAGGGACTGCAAAGGTCTTCTAGAGCAAAGACAAGGCATGCTACCTGGAGTTTTGTGGGTGAAGAATTCCCTTTACCATCTTTTCCTTATTAAAACGACATTTTTCCACGCAAGACTGGGTGACCCACCGAGTCAGATGGAGCAGGGATGTGTTAGAGCCACTCACACTGGGATGGTTCAACAAAAGAGTTGAAAGATGCTTTCAGTGAGCAGCTGCAAAGGGAGCAGTGTAAGGCAGCGTGTGGAAAACATTTTAGGGCTTTAGAGAAGCACAACTGGAACACCAAGAGTGGCATCAGAGATGGCTGCGATAGCCATTTATCAAATTACAGCAAATGCTCTACTAATACATTGAGAGAAACAGAAATGGCTGCAATGCCTTTTGGCACCCCGCCGGGTCCCCATGCCTGGCTGGGGAGGATGGGGATGGCCCTGGCTGCCGTGCCGAGCAGCTGGTGCGAGTGGGCTTACCGTCCTGGCAGAGCTCGCCGGCCACGCCGGGCGGGCAGCGGCAGGCGCCCGTGGCCGGGTCGCAGGTGCCGCCGTTCTGGCAGCGGCAGGGCAGGCTGCAGTTCTTCCCGAAGGTGCCGGCCGGGCAGGCTGTGGGGAGAGAGACATGATGCAGCCCAGGGACGAGGAGCTCTCCCGCCCGCCGCCCTCCAGCATCACCCACTCTGGTTGCAGAGGACGCCGGTCCAGCCCGCCGGGCAGTCGCAGCCGGTCTCCTCCGCGTTGCACGGGGCTCCGTTTCGGCAGTCCTCACAGGTCAGGCTGCAGTCGGGGCCGAAGGTGTGCTCCAGGCAGACTGCAACGAGAGGTGCTGCGGGTGACAAGCCTTCCCCAGGGCTGCCTCAGCATCCCGGAGAGTCTGGGCAGAGGAACCCCCCGCGAGCAGGCTGCGGCAAAGCTAACGCGTCTGTGTTGTAACACAGGTTCTGTCTACACAGAAAAGGCACCCGGCAAGTCATGGGGGTACACTCACCAAACACAAATAAACCCAGCACGCGGGGTTAATTCTGAAGACTTCCAAGCAAAGCATGCCATTCACCACTGCTGCAAAATGCCCACCGAATTTCTCTGAAAGTGTGTGCTCTCCTCTTGCTTCCATCTCTTCCTCCTCTTCCTCATAGTCGTCACTAAGGAGCTGGGTAAATTCATCCCGCAGGATCGCAACGTGAGGGATCGGGCGGATAACGGGGCGCCGACCATCCAGAGCTTCCACAGGCTCCTCTATGGCTGGGGAGGCAGGCACGGGGATGACAATGTCAGCGTGGGAAATGAGACAAGATCTCTAAGAGGTGAACAGTAGGACAGAACCTCTGTAATAAAAAAGGGAAACCAGAAATACCTGTACAGGGCTGGGACATCTGATTTGACATGGTTTGCACCACTGATCTCTCCCTATATTGACACCTCTACAATTTTTGCAACCCGTTCACTTGTTTGGTTTGGCTGGAATGGGCAGAGGCCAGCTAAGCGACCTCAAAATGTATGGGAGAAGCTTTGCTCTTAACCTTGACAGGCAGCTCTGGCTCCTCAGGTGGCTGAGCTCGTGCTCACACCATCACCTCTGCCCTGAGCCTCTCAGCTTCTTTGAGTTTTCGGATAAGTTAGTTCTTTTCTGGAAAATCAAACCAGCCTGCCCAGCTAACACAACTGAGCAATGCACATCAGCTTGGTTCTCCTTTTGGAAAGAGTGTCTGTGAGGTACAGCTACAGGCTCCCCTCCTTGCAGGCAAGGGTTAAAAGCCAGGCAATCAAGCTAAGCAGGGGCACACTTGGGGCAAGGGCAGGGGCTGGCAGAGCCTATAAAAGCCACGGGGCCGGAGGGGGCTCAGACATTTTGCCAGAGTGGGGAGGCACTGAGGGCTGCTCTTCTGGCTCCAGACCTCAGAAAGCCTTTCTGGGGACCTGGGCAATGCTGCTGGGGGTCACGAGATGAGGAGTGGGGAGTTGGCTGCCCCACTAAGTGAGTAAGTTGGGTAGTAGTGTGTTTGGTGGTGGGATAAAGGCACTACCACTTAAAAAAGATAAATCCATTATTTCTTATAAGGGAAAACTGTAGAGGCTGGTGGCTGTGGAAAGGGTTTCTGGTTCTTTGGTTAATGTGGGGTCATCACTGCAGACTGTCGTAAGTGTAGCTATCCCAAAATCATCACAGACTGGTTTGGGTTGGAAGGGACCTTAAAGACCATATGGTTCCAACTCTCTGGCAGGGGCAGGGACACTTTCCACTAGACCAGGTTGCTCCAAGCCCCATCCAACCTCGCCTTGAAAGCCCCTACGCTGCTTTGGGAAGTGCTGTGTAGCGTGGCTGCAATAGGACTGGTCCTGTCTGGGGAAAGGTTTCCACTGATGGCGAGTCGTTTCCACTGCTAGTAGTAGTAAGTGCTGTGAAAAAGCTGGAGAAGGCTGTGCCGGGGAGAGCAGGGCGAGGGGCGGTGCATGGACGTTGCACTTACAGGTGCAGCTCCTTCGATCTTCGTCCAGTTTGTACCCAACCTCGCAGCCACACTGGAAAGATCCGAGCTGGTTCTGGCACGCGTGTTCGCATCCACCGTTATTTGCAGAGCACTCATCCACATCTAAAAAACACGGGGGGCTCCACTGTAACAGGGGTGTGCCTGTATGGGACAGGGGCCCAGATATATTTCTGTCATATATCAGCCACTCGGCTGGTGGCATCCTCTCTGACTCCAAAAATTGAGTGAGGTGACCCAAGCGGTTCAGGGAGCCCTGGATTTCAACATACCCTGTGCTAGGTTTCAGCTCACATCTGTCACTAATTGTGTAGAAATAGGAGGGTAAGCTTGGTTTTTCACCTGTGAAATGTTATTGGAGAGCTTTGGTAGTGAGAACAACTCATTGGGAGGAAAGGGAAAAAAAAAAAAAAGGCCCCAAATCCTTTATGTAAGAAGGCGACTCGTCGGAGAGCTGACAAGAAAACTGGTATGAGCTGGGAGAAACTGGACATGCCTGGCTGTTCACAACCAGGTAGGACAATTTCTTGTTCTCTTTATTAAAAGCTTGTGTTAGTCGCTGTCTCAGCTGTATTTTACACAGACACTTTTATTTGTCTGTCTCTCTTGGGTGAAAATGATGGGCAATGTTGGCCTTCGGGGTTGAACATAAAATGATTTTTGTGAATTAATGGAGTCAGACCTGGACCAGCTCACTTTGAGACACCCTGATTTGAATTCAGAGCGTTGAAAACCCCCACTGCTACTCTCCAGTTGTGCTGGACTAGTGCAGGGGTGAGAATAGCTGAGTTGCCTTAACAGTAAGCAAACTGAGGGGGCTGACAAAGTACAGACAGCCAGGATTCGGGGAGCCCATCCCACGTGTGTCTCCAGCACTGCTGGGTTACTCGCAGGAGCCCAGCGAGGTGTTTGTCTTACCATCGCACCCGCAGCCGTCTGCGCTGAGCCTGTACCCAGCGTAGCAGGCACACTCGTAGCCTCCAGGGTAGTTGTAACAGTCTTGCTGACAACAGTGAGAACCGCTGTCACATTCATTGATATCTAAATAAAAAACAAAGGGCACTGGATGTTAACACACGTGGAGCTTTGCAGTGGTGACAGCACTTGTTAAAACTGCTCGTGACTAGTTCTGGTAAGCTTTTCCTGATCTCCCTGCCAAATGCTGAGCCAGTGTTCTTGCTTTCCTGTTGAAATAAGTGAGCTTGATGCTAACAGATCATCCTTCTCGGCCAAGGGAGGCATGCTGAGTCCTAGAGGCCTGTGGGAAGTTAACTGTGATTTTCAGTTCTTAAAGGTTTTGTATGCTTAGAGATGGGGGGTGACTCCAATGGTAACAGTCCTCTGTTTTCTGATTTACCCTGTCGAGTACAGAGGCAGGCAAGAACTGCATGGTTCCTTCAGACTGGCTCAGAGTGAAGTCTCTGAAGGATGGATCTAGGTAACCTGGAGAAAGCAGAGCTCCTGGGGCTTTACATTTCAAGCCCTTAGTATTTATGGGACTCCATTTGTCTGCTACAAAGTGGAATTACTGCAGTGCCTGTGTAGTAGGGAGGTTTGTAAAGCATCCAGAGGAGCCTGGACCAAGGAGGTGTCTGGTGGGAAACAAATAGCATTGCTGGGCTACAGAAAGTGTACGGGGCTTCGTAGTATGCAAAGGAATAATGTTCTTTCAGAGCAGACTTCAGTTCAGGTCCTGGGGTTTTTGCTCCTGTGTTGTGATGTTGTGTGGAGACAGCCCCGGAGGAAAGCAAACGGCCCGGGGATTTTGGGCTCCTCTCCTCTGGCAGAGGAATTGCTTCCCTTTACACAAGCACCTGTGGGTGCCCGTGGCAGCCTGCTAAGGAGTGTGTCTGCTCCTCACAGGTGTCCTGGACAGACCTGCTCCCTGAAGACTGCAGGAGGAAGGCGATACTGAACAAAGAAGAAAGAAATTCAAGAATTATTTCCTGCATCATGCAAACACTGCAACTTGCCCTGCATGGAAATATGTAAGTAGTTTTGCATCACTCAGCACTGTTACTCTTTGCTAGCAGCCTCCTGTTGCTGGTTTTATAGAAAGAGAAGTCTTTAGGTCTAGGTGCCTTGAGGCACTGTCTGAGGCACAGACCCTCCAGCTCACCTGCAGGAAGGGCACCAGCAGTTCTCACAGCTTTGGGCTGCCTGAAGGATGGAAACACCCACCCAGCCCCATCATGAGCACAGGAGTAAACCACAGCCCGACCCTGGTGCAGGAAAGGTCTGACTAGTGAGCACCACCGTGGGCTTCTGACTGGGCTACCTGCTGCAAGGGGCTCAGAGTAATGCAATACAAAGTGCATGCCTCAACTTCATAGCATTTACAGAGCTCGAGGTGCATTTCACCCTTACCTCCCTGTTAACACATACTTTATAGAACCAAATGGGGCTGAGCTACACTTGGCTTGTGGCTAGTGACTCATCCACATCACTCATTTACTCAAATTACACTGCTGCTTCATTTGCATAACAGGCAAGATGGTACATTTCGAGCATCGTCCCTTCTAGACATAGGCTTAGAGGTATCTGAGATGGGAGTCTCCGTATCTGCCTTGGATTGGTTTCAGCAGGGACAAACTAACTAGTTCTGAAGCCAGCATTTGCTGTCCAAGTAGGTCTTGAGTGGAGGCCTGAGGATATCTTTAAGTAGGGCAATATCTCATCTCCTTTCGCTTTGCATCTGTTTCTAGCCTGTTTGTAGTGCATATACACAGAGTAGCTAACGCACACAGATCCTCCTCACTTGAGATGTGCTTGTAAAAACAAGGTATGTACCTTTTCCCTTGCCTTACCAGTGCACGTCTTCTGGTCCTCTTCCAGCCGATAGCCAAAGTTACAGGTACAGACCGGGCCAGAGCTGGTGTGGTGGCACGTGTGGGAACAGCCACCATTGTTGGCTTCACAGCTGTTCACGATCTCCATTTCTATCCCTGGAAAAGGCACACTGGTTAGGATCCCACAGCCTGTGCTGCACATCGGTACACGTACTGGCCCGTGCCTTCCCTCGGTGCTGGGCTCAAGCAGGTGCCCGCACAGCAGCTGCCAGCCGAGCTCCTTGCACGAGCATTTGTGTGTGCGCAGCCCTGCCGAGTGATCTGCAGTGGGGAAAGGATGAAAATAGCTTTGCACAGAGGCCACTGCTGGGCTGGGAAAGTGAGGTATAAAAATAAACTGATGGATCCCAGGCAACACCCCATGTAGCCTCTTAGGGACAGGCTTGCGGAGCAGGCTCTGGACAATCTCTGAGCTGAACCAGACTGCAGACAAAACTGCTCCCATTCCTGACAAGCTGCAGCATGTGCTGCCAACCGAAAGTTGGCTCAGCCCTCGTAACTGCAGAGCTGTTCTGATGCCAGCTAGGAATGGGAGCAGCAGAATACAGCTAACTATGGCAACATCCAGCTGCCTACAGCTAGAAATGTGAGTTACTGACATGTCAAACATGGAAGGTGCAAGCATCAATAGCAGCCATACATCTTCTTAGCTTGGCAAAGTTTATGTAAACTTCAGTCTAGTTAATTAAGTTTTCTTAAACTAAAAGGAACTTGTACCATGGAGCTTTGACTCAGTCCTGGACATCAGGAAAACAATTTTGGCCTTTGAGAACATTTTTGAGTTTTTAGTGTGTTCAGACCCAAGGAAGATGAAAGAAAGGGAGTTTGATGCTCCCCAATGGACCTGTGCTTGTTAAAAACAAAAGCTGTGCCGTGGTGGAAGCCTATCTTCCAGATTTCACAACACTAATGTAGTCCCTCTCTCTTTCCTTTTCCTGTTAATGCAAGATCAGCCAGGGCTTTGCATAAAAGAAATGTGCTAGAAGGGGCAGCGAGCAAACACTTTTCATACAAAAAGGCTACTTAATTCTATAGTTGGCACAAAAGTAGAGGCACTGTCAATGGTTATGGTGCTGAGTTACAGCAAGTGGAGGAGCCACGTCAGAACAGGAGTGGGGCTTGTGCTGCCACTGTCCCTGCTGTCAGAAGTGACCCTCTGGGGCTGGCACCTCTTACCAGGGGCTCACCTGGAAAACCAAGACCTGAGCAGCAATAAACCCAAGCTTTTTGTGGGCCAGTTCTTCCCTGGTGCACACTCCCAGCGCTCGGTGAGGAGGTAGCTAGGATCCCTAACCCAATCCTCTGTAAGCCTTGTTGGCTACTGTGCGTGGCTGCCCCAGCAGCTGAAGGTGGGCATGCAGCTGCACACACAGCTGAGCTGGGGGATGGTTTTTACAGAATACACAGTAGGAGATAAACCATGTTCCTAGGAAGAAAGGGGTGTACATGCTTAGGCTCTCAAATAGCATGTCATCAGTCTAGTTCCTCACATTGCTCTGTTTCGTGCCTTTCAAGACCCGTTGATGGTCTCAGAGCCTTACCCTCATGCCCTTGGCAGGCTCCCAGTGAGAGCTGCACAGGTGGAGCATCACAGCTTCCAGTAACACCAGCTGCTGGCACTGGGACTGCCAGGGTGGCTTTCATCTACAAGGGTTTCTAGTGCTAAATGCTGACAGCTCTGCTTCAGGCTATCCCTGCTGATGTGTATTAGCAGAACAAAGATGTATGGACAATCTGGCTCATTCCTCCATAATAGTGTTTATTTCTTTTCTTGATGGGAGCAGATGTGATCACTAGCTCAATTCCTTCTTCAGTTACACATCTGCAGCTGACTGAAGTCATCCAACAAAGTCCCCAAGAGCAGAACTTGGCCTGTTTGGAGCCAAATGGCTCCAAATAAATTGCCTAAACCAGCAAAAGTAGCTTTGTGGTAGCTTTAGAGATCACACAAACTTTTCATCTTAGTGGGGGAGTAAAAATCCCCAAACCTGCTTGTGAAATTCTTCAAAAAAGATTGCTGTAACTCGGCCCCATCAGTTCACAGTGCACAAACTCTTGCCTGCAGAAGCAAACCCACCTCCTGTCCCCGCCTGAGATGGGGTCTGGGGCGGTACTCACGGTAGCATTGCTTGCCGTCTGCCCCCAGCTCGTAGCCCGGGTTACAGGTGCACTTGAAGGAGCCGCGAGTGTTGAGACACTGGTGTGCACACATGGCGAGTCCAGTCTGACACTCATTCACGTCTGCAGGAGATGAGCAACCAATAAGCAAAGCAGGCTGAGCCAGAGAGTCTTTCAAAGGGACAATTGTTACTATCTTTTGACCAGTTTCTCACACCCCAAATTCTTCCCTGGGGTCCAGACTGACAAAGAAACGGAGTTAAGAGTTCAGAATTACTGTAAAGCTTCCTGGAAAATCTGATCACGTGAAATGTGAGTGTTGTTCCAGACAACTCGAGCAGGGCTCTGGGACAGATGTCAACCGAGTGCTCCCATGCCACCCCCCTGGAAGGCTTGTGCATCCCTCTGTTATATTCACAACCGCTGGTAGTTAGTTATCAAGACTGAGCACTACTTCACCCCGCGAGACACCGTTTATCCCCGTGAAAGCTCTGCTGTAGGGAGCTCACCTTCACAGGCCCTGCTGTCGGGCGCCAGCCGGTACCCGGGGCGGCACTCGCAGCGGGCTGCTCCACGGTGGTTGTGGCACTGGTGCATGCAGCCCCCGTTCCTGTCGGCGCAGGGGTTCCTCACTGCGGGTCAGAGCAGAACAGGCTGATTTCATTCTAATCCTGGCTCTTACTGGCGTTAGGCTTATGGGAGAACAGAGCACCACGCAGTTATGCCTGGCAAAAAAGTCTGCAATCCACGAAAGACCATTCTCCACCAGACAGAAAATCTCTGCTGCTGCTCTTTTACTGCCTCATCCAGGCAGGAGGATTTACATGGTGTGAGACCCTGCAAAAGGCAGGCACTAATCTGAGTAAAACCTTTCCAGCTGAAGCTGGGCACGGGCATGTCCCTCTACAGAGGTGACAGACAAGCACTGGGCAAACTTGCTTCAAGTGCTTCTATCAAGAGCCGTGCCAACGTCTGACCTGCTCCAGGACCTGACAGATGCTACAAAACCCTACTGACTGGTGCACTTTTAATACCCCAGTTATTCCTTTTCCCTTAGCAACTTCACAGCTAAAGACTTCCCTCCTCCTACTTCTTGAATGCCAACGCTATGAATGAGAAGGTCAAACTTCTGCTCTGTATCTCCTTCAGCTCCTCTCCCTCCTGAGCATCCAAGCTCCCCGTTCCCCCACAACTCTCAGCTGCCCCTGAGGAAAAGCCCAAAGCGAAGCTCAGCCTCCCCAGACCCCGTGCGCGCGCGGGGGGACTCACGGACGCAGCGCCTGCCGTCCTCCCGCAGCTGGTAGTTGTGCCGGCACTGGCACCGGTGCTGCGCCAGCGTCACCTGCACGCAGTCGTGTTCGCAGCCGCCGTTGTTCAGGGCACACGTGTTCACGGCTGCGGGGCAAAGGGACAGAGCGTCCATCACAGAACTCGCGGCACCCGGACGAGTCTCTTGCACGGGGCCAGCGCAAAGTGCACACACACTTACACAGAGGAATGAGAATTTAACGTTGGGGCATGCCGGGCAGTCAAAAGGGTATTTTCTATAGGTAAAGTACTGAAAGTAATTTGATTAAGTCTGTCTTGTATATTAGTGAAAAACAAATATTTGGCACAGGAGGAAAACAAAAGGCAAAACTGTATAATAAGATTTTTTCTGCAAACAGTTCCCCTGCAAAAAGTATGCCTTGACTCCGAGCTGAGGAGCTCTCTCATTTCAAACTTTTAAAAGCTAACTTCCCTTCGCATGCCTCTAATTAACTAAACAACAGTTGGGGGAATAAAAGTGACTTAATAGGGTTGAAGTATTGCCATACAGAACATATGGCTGGAGCAAGAACTATCCGTTTATGTTAGTTGTGCTGACATTGTTTCCTTTAATTCATTTGGAAGGAAACAACAGAAATACTCAACGTTCCTGAAAAGTTATGGGTCAGAGTTACAGTACTCAAGCTTTAGCAGCGATGGGTGGTCATTTAAAAATATTCTGATATATTAAAGTGTTTAATAACATGCATTCAAAAATACCCATAAATAATGTGCTTGTTCTTCTTGGAGTGTGGGGTTTTTTTAAAAGTAAAACAATTCTAATGCCTGCCAAAACATTCCTTCATATGGGAAAAGCACTGGGCTAATGTCTAACAAGCCAACACATCTTACGTCTAAAATAACCTCCCAGTACGCAGTTATTTGTACAGATTTTCAGTCTAAATAACTGCCCTCCTTGCATACCTCTAAAAGACAACTTTTCAGAGTGGAAAAAACTAAAGTCCACGTTCTGTTTTATCATACAAAATTCAAGCAGGCAGAAATGCTGTAAGGCTGGATACACCAGGCTTTCCAAAAGGATTATTTCTACACAGAAGAAGATCCCCGTGTCTCTCTGGGTCGCGCTGAGGCACGATACCCACCCAACAGCCAGCGGCAGGTGGGTCAGGATGGGGTTTTGCACTGGCAAAAATCATTCCTTGAAAGGCAGCGGGAGCTTCAGACACTCAACACTCGTGGCAACGCGTGGCCATCCCAAGCAGCTCGAGGAGGGTGCGGACACCAGCTGAGAGGACACGCGTTGCTGTGCCAACGAGGCTCCTTGGCCAAGGTCTTTAAGCACAACCAAGTGCCGGAATCGCTTATGCAGATCTTAACCGACGCCGTTTGCAAACTGCTAACGGAACATAAAAGGTGAAGCAGCGAGAACGTGGGGGTCTCGCAGAGCATTTTCCTTCCTCTTGTGTTTATTTCAGTACAGCTTATTTGCTAGCAAGCGTACTCTTCAGGACTAACAACCCCATCTGAGCCTCCCCATCCTGCGATCGCACGCGATGCCGAAGGGGCCGGCGCACGCTGGTGTCCCAGCCACCGCGGGTACGTGCCAGACCACAACGGGTAATGGGAACCAGAAGTCCTTCCCCGCCAAGACCCTGCTGCATGGGGCAGGAGCGGCTGGCACCGCTGGCTATGTGGCACTCGCGCGATGTGACAGGCAAAGCAATCGCGTCCCGTGGCGCAGAGCCACCCGCTGTGCCCTGCCTGCCAGGGGGGCTCGTGCGGCACCGCTGCTCTGCTAAGATAAGAGCTAATTCAATTTAAGAATCAGGAATAATAAGACAAATCAAATGAAACGTTACAATTGCTTTGGGTGTCTTTCCATCAAAGCAAGGGCCTTCTAATTCCGGGTCGCCTTAGCTGGCTTCTCGCAGACCAGCAGCCAGCAGACCTCACTGCTGGCCTTGTTTTAATTACTGCTCTTTTTTTTTCTGTTTACAGAACCACTCTAAAAATATTTCCATTCCCAGATGCTTTTCCTAGCTTAACATTTCTGTGACAACGTTGCCAAATGCAGTGTCCTCTTGTACATCACAGATTTTTATAATTAAAGCTCAGACAGATTTTCCACAGATGACATTTCATCCTCTGCAAGAGGGAGGTTACTTCCACCTCCTCTGCCCGAAGGGAGTGCAGTGCTGCTGAAAGATCCTAGCTCCTGGATTCTGACCCTCTCGGGCCTGGGAAAGGGATGAAAAGGGATGAAAAGGATGTTGTTACTACTGGTTGCACGTGGGAAGCAGCGCTGGAGGTGTGTGTGCATTGAGCTGCCTCATGAACCCGCAGCGTATCCCTCGCACCGTGGCGAGGTGGTGACAGCACTTCCCTTGTTCGACTCGGGCTCCTCTGCTCTGACTTCTCCTCTTTCCCACCTGTACCACCCTTCCTTCAGATCCCAGTAACTTGCCACCAGAAGCAGTGAGCCAATGCTTTAAAAGTCACCGTGAGCAGCTGTAACTAGGATCGAGCACGTCATTCCCTTTTGCAGCGTCACACAAAACCATCGATGCTGAGAAATGTGCCACCAAACAAAGAAAAGGTCACATTTTCTAACACGTGCCAGTTGTCTGTACAACACATGCAAACTGAAAACCTCTGCCCAGTACACACGGACCGTTACCCACTGGGCACACACTTCAAGCCCACACAAACCTTTATGGCACAGTCCTTCTGTTCCCTGTACAAATCGCTGCTATATTCGAGATTTCTTCATTCGGAGTTCTCTTAATATAAATAGGGATACATCATGTAATCCCAAACTGATTTAGTCTAACCTCAGACAATTTCCAGAAACATGTTGTGTGTTAACACAGACCATCTCTCCGCTCCGCAGGCCAACAAAAGCAATTGGCTCCGATTAACTGCTTTGCCTTGGACTGGAGTTCATCCCTCTGCTGAAACAGTGGAGAAGGACCTGAAGATGTCAGCTTCCTGCCTCCCGCCCATGTGGTTCTGATAAAGAAAGAGGTAATTTCAGGACGTCCAATGACTCTCTGCTCTGTTTCACTTTCAATAGAAACGCCTGCTCTTTTTCTCCCTCCCTTCTGTATTAAAATCATCAGTGACTTGCTATATTTGACCAACAAAGACGCAACAAAAGAATCTTGCACAACTGAGCTCCAGATCACCCAAAGCACCAGCAGTGGCTGAGAGTCGCTGCGAGGCACAGAGCAGGACACGGGAAGGTGGCTTTCAGTGGGTTTTGTGCTCTCCTGAGCCACGGCCATCAGAGCAGCTCCAGGTACCAATTAACCCAGGAGAGCGAGGCTGTTGGAGCCCCTTGCTCCCACGGTGATGATGGGGCAGACGTAGCTCTGGTGAAGGACAGAGACACAAGGAGTCTGCTGTCATCGACTGCCCTTGGTTCTCCAGGCCATGTCAAAGATGAGACTTAAGAATCCCCTGTTGGACTGTGCACAGAGCCAGGCTCTGCTTATGCTGTAAAAGGTACCAACACCCTCGAAGAAAAATTTTATCTGTTTTCCAATTCTTTGACATCTTCGGGAATAAAATAGGCTTTGACTTTCCATCGCAAGCTTGGACTAATAGTTCAGCCAGGAGGTGGGAAAGGACCCATCACCCTGAGTCCCCCCGCAGAGCTGAGCTCCTCGCCCAGTCCTGCAGCCCAGGGCTAACAGCCCCCAGCCTTCGCGGGGGAATTCTGGAGCTGCCCATTAACTGAAGCCTTCGTGGGCTTTGTGGGGATCGGAAAACATTTAAAGAATTAGATCTGTGGTTTCACAGACCTTAACCAGAAACTTCACGGCAATAGTCGTCTGTCTCCAAAATGCTTTCTGGCCTGCGCTGCTGCTCATCGGGGCTGCCAGCAGCTTCCTAAAGCCGCTCTCCATCCTGACCCAGCTCTGAGCTGCGAGCCTCCCCGCAGCCCTGGCTCCCATCACCAGCAGCCACTTCCCTGGCCCCCAAGGGCAGAGCAGTGTGGAAGCAGCTGCCAGGCACTGCCATGTCTCTGCTCCGTTCCTTGGGACGCGGGTTACTGGCCCAGACAAACACACCTGCTTTGACCCGCAGCACCGTGCTACAGCTCCAGCTTTGCCATGCGCCACAACCCATCTCCTCGGAGGTACCAACCAAGGCAACAACTATAAAGCAGTTCATTGCTGGGTAGAAGAGGAGTAACCTCTAAGTCCATGCTCTTTTCTGAGCTTTTACAGGAAAAATAAGTTTACTTCCACCCCTCTACACAACTGGCAACAGAGCTATCAGGAAGGCATGAGATATACACAGGTATATGCACATTTCTGTCACAAAAGTGTAAAGAACAAAAGCCACCAGTCCTGAAGCGAGAAAGACAGATTTTTAGGTCTGCTCTGTTGTTATTTTAGAAACAGTGTTGGACAATTATGCAGTGAGAGTTTCTACTCGCCCTGCCTGGTCTACATCTACTTTCCCGTGTCCTGTGTGGCTCACAGGGCTACGGGCACCGCTGAACTAACAGCAGATCCTGCCAGCTCCGCTCCCCAGGGCTTCCAGAGACTGCCCGAGTTACTCCTGGAGCAGATCAGGTTTCAGGAATAAAGACCCCCTAATTTTGGCAGATGCATTCCAACACTGCGCACATTATGGCAAATTCTTGCTCAGAAGTTTAATGCGAAGCAGGTTTGCGGCGCTCAGCGCAGGCAGCGAGGAGCAGGGGAGCCCCGAGCCCCTGTACGCCGCAGCCACGCGAGCAGGTACGGCTGGGGAACGAGAGCAAAGGATGGAAACTGCTTTTAAACAAGAGATTCCTCCCTACAGCGATCCCTTTGGTACTTCCTCTGGAAATCGTTCCACCTCCTGGGGCTGACCCTGCTGAGAACACCAGAGCTCCCCAACAGCTGGTGGCAGAACCGCTCTATATCACACAGAGACAACTACAGATTATAAAGACAATCATTAGATGACAGCCCACATACACACCTACATGCATAGCCACGAACACGAGGTTACGTGTTCAGTTCTAGAGCAGTGCTCACCTCCCCAGTCCCAACTGGAACGCACAGGCTCACACAGTGTTTTTAGCAAACTCCCAAACGTGACTATAATCTGAGAAGAAACAGCAAATGGCCTTTGTAATACCATCGCCCAGGAATCTGTAATACCATCGCACAGGAATTCTTTCCACTTGTATGAAAATATCCCTCAAAAAATGGAAAAATGTGTCAAATAAAGCTGTGGGGGAAAAGCGGTTTAATAAAAACAACAGCAGCAGCAGATGCTGGAAGGCAGGCTCCAAGCTCCACCCCGGTGACTCTGAGCCTCTAGTTTGGGGCAGGCAAACAACAATATTTCAAGAAATTGGCCCAGAAATCAGCTGCAAGCCAGACCTGGCATCTGAATTGCAATGTCTGGGCACACACCATCCAAGCGGACACACGACCAACATCTCAGGGAAGAGGGTTTTGAGGTTATTGTGGCCGCAGCTCCACATGCTGCCCTGCTTGTTTTCACTGTCACACTCATGCAGACTAGGGAAGTGGCTGAGGCAGAAATGCAGACTGCCTTGAACCTTGCCATAATCTACTTTAAGTATTTGTTCTGAAAATGCCATATCTGATACACCCTGTATCAAAAGCAGAAGCACCAAAGCACTGCGAGTTACTTCTCCTGAACCAGAATAAACTATGGAACGGCAAAGAAGCCAAAATCATACGTGTCCACGCTGAAGAACAGCAAACATTATGAACCCAGTAACAGAAACATGTTAGGGAAGGCAATCAGGATCCTGAGAAACAAAGGCACAGGCCACCCATCACCATCACCTCAGACTCCCTGCCCAGAGGACGGATGGGAGTGGGTAAGCACTCTGTGTACAATGCCACGCACTTACAGGGAGGAAAAGGGCTCTCAAGAATTAGAGATTCTCAAGAAATTTAAAACTCTGACATACCAATGCAGGTCCTGCCATCTGTGTGCAGGCGAAAGCCTGGCTTGCATTCACAATAGTAAGATCCAAGCGTGTTCACACATCTGTGCTGGCAGCCCCCATTGTGGACCTGGCACTCATCAACATCTGCAAAAGAAAAGAGTGGAAAAAAATTCAGAGAAGTGGGCATGATGGTATCTGAAGTCAGGATTATTTATCTTCTGCTAACTGAGTCCAGATTTGAGGAATGAATGTAGAGGGAACAAGACTGCCATTTCATGGATCAATTGTACAATTAGCAAGGACTTGTTCACAATTACACAAGAGTTAAGAACATGATGCAGTCCAACTGGACCCCCAAATACAAAAGGCAGACCACAAACGGTGGGACTCTGACCACAGCTCCCCAGCCCTCTCCTCGCAGCTCCACGGCTGGAGCAAGCCCAGGAGAACCGCGGCAGCCGTTCCAGCAACAAGGAACCCACCTGGCCAGCAAAACGGTGCAAGGCCATTTCTCTGGGTAAAACTACGGGCCCCCGAACAACAGGCAGCCTCTGAGCCAGAAAAACCTTCTGCCAAGTGCTGAGCAATCTTTCAAGAGCTGAAGTGGGAACTAGCCCATGAGCTCTTGGTAAAAAAATCCTGTTACGCTTTATTATCAAAGCTTCAAAACCAGGGAGGCAGCCGGCAGTGTGCTACAGACAGGGAGAGTCATTCCTGTTTCACAGACCTTAAATCGCCTTTAAGCGCCGGGAATAACTCCCAGAACTGAGAAGAAATGTAAAAATGTCTGAAGCGCCCAGCTACATGGTGCTAACTCAGATGCATATCAGAAGCTTGTCAAAGGCAATTTCAAGTTCCTGAGACACAAGACTCCTTCATGTGGCTGTAATTAGAAAGCACAGGGATGTCTGTGGCTATAGCTGCACAGTTCCTTAACTCCTGCTGCTGGGGGGTGTGTGGGCACGTACGCTACCTCACAGACTGGGACGGGTCAAGGATCTCCAGTCAGATGGAGGAACCAGATGATGTTCACGCTAAAAAAAGCCAACCAGCAATGTGGCGTGACAGTAATCATAAAAAATGTTTGTTTTCTCAGAATACTTTCAATTAGAAGGCTTCTCACTGCTTACAAAGTTAAAACCTAAGGATCAGAGCACAGGAAAACTGCTCTCTGCCCTTTCTGTCCTAGCGATGTCCAGTGAACCCCCACTCTGGACTCCTGCTGTCCTGCTGCAGTGGCCACACAAGGCTCCTTCGTCAGAGCTCCCCGGAGCAGCCGTTGCCTTCATTAGCCGAGCAGAAAAGGAGGATTTCTGAGCCTGTGCTCATTCAGCAGACTGCAGATTCCTCCTCTGGGCATTTTGGAAGGTTTTAGTATTTTCTTCCTGTTTTTTTCCAAGACACTTAATTTTTAAAGAAAGGAAAATGAATAGATTTTTGAGGTGAAACATAATCTTCAAGTGATGCTCTGCGAAGAGCAACCCAAATCTAAACCAGCTTTTTGGGAGCGGGGGGGAAAATAATGCTGAGGCATGAATCTGAGATGCCTGTCAGAGCAACCGAGCTCAAATCAAATCATTTTCATCTGCGAAGGCTTTACCCAGTTTGGATGGTGCAGAGCCCCGGCTGCGCCCACCGCCCGTGAAGTGGGCAGAGCCGTGCCACGTTTCATACTGTGCATTGTGGCTATTTTTCCTTTTTTTCCCATCTCTACGGGCAGAATCAGCTGTTAATACACAGAATTGGCTCTATAGAAGATAGAGTAGATTTTATACAGAGTAACGAAGTTTTCTGGTCTGAATTTAAATGACTATTCCACTGCTTCCCTTCAACTCTAATCTGAAGCCACAGAGCATTTACCATCCAAAAAAGTTAGCGATGTGTTGAATAAACTTCTTGCTTTCACCCCATTACTCATTCTCAGTAATTATACATCTCCTCTCTAAATATCTCTTCTTCTCCCTTTGTATTTTTCACCCTCTAAATCTCTGTAATGACAGAGGGCTGTCCCCACCCCACAGCTGGGGAATGGGAACTGGTCCAGCTCTGGGCGGCCCTTGCCTGGCCATGCCCGCCCCAGGGTCCGTCCCACAGCCCGGGATGCCCTCCCGCCCCCTGGACACACACCGCAGCATGGAGCGGGGAAGGGGGGAAGAGCTGCGGTGCCCGGTGGAGCCCGTGATGGAGGAAGGGCGACACGCTGGTCTGGGGATGGGGCAGGTCTACTGGCCACCCCAGGCAGCGACAGCTCCGACCTGCCCAGGTGGGCACAGGGCTGCGAGTGGTTTGCCCAGGAACACAAACCATGAAGCAGCAGGAGCTGCCTCCCAGGGCCAGGACTGAGCATCGCTGTGATGGGGCTCGTTGCCCTCGGTGCACGTCTTGGCAGTAAAAGACCTGAAAATCTACGTGACGCTTTGCGAGATGCGGTTTGTGGCACACCGAGGTTATTTTCCTATTGGAGAGCTGACAAAATCTGGTTGAAATTAATATACCAAAGAAAGAAAATTAGAAGCATACAGGCTTCTCTTCCGAGGAGGGCAGCTGACACCGAGCAACCCAGAGCCACGCCAGGATGGAGCGCGCCTCGTGCTCCGCTGTGCCTGCGTGGACAGGGCAGCAGGTGCCGGCTGAAGCCCACCACGGCAGGCACAAAAACCAAACGCAGCAAGAGCCTGGGAGTGGGACTTGGCTTATTGGGTAGGGAAACTCCTCTGCTGGGTGAGGAAACCGGAGCTCATGTCCTCATCTGCAAGGACACGGGGCTCACCCAAGAAACAGCTGATGCTCTCATCAGCCTCTTCCCCGAACAGAAACAATCCATCGGACCTCAGGTACCGATTACGTGGACCAAGAGGGGAAATGCTGTAATCGAATGTACGGAAGAGGAACACAAGACCAAGAAAAGGAGGATGCTGCCAGGAGATGACTTTGGTTAAGCGCACTCCCTGACCACGCACAGGTCCTGCGAGAAGACGTACTCTGATTTATCTCCAACAAGAGCTTCGTGTCAGAGGAAAGAAAGTGGCAACAGCAGCTCTGCAAGTTACTAAATATTTGCTACAGAGGCAGTTTATCTCCTCCGAAAGGCTGAGGAGGAGGAGATGGATCCCAGCTGGAAGCACAGGCAGCAGATACGCTGCTGAGGTTCGCTCTGCCTGGCCAAACAGCAGTGCCAGGCTTTAATCCCTGCGGCAATTAGCCTGGATTACAGAGCAGGGCTGCAGAGAAAAGGTTAATTAAAATCCATCAAGATGAGCATGCGTGGGATTTAGCGACTTTATCTTTTCAGTACCAGCTTGTTGAAGCTAATTCAGCAATTTTAAAGAACGAAGAGACTGGAAGGAGACGCATGAGCAGAGCGGCACGCTGGAGGGCCGGAGCCGACCGCTCCTGGGTGAGGAGCACAGCGGCACCGCTGCTGCCCAGCGCTGCAGACACGGCTTAGAAACTCGGGTTTGGGATGTGCTAGAAGGAAAAACCTGCCCCGGGCTGCTCTCGGCTTGGAATCCGAGTGACTCACGTGAGGAAAGAAGAAAGGTCATTCCGGGTGTCAAAATGCCTCCACACCCTCAGTTTTCATCTCGTTGTAAAACAGGCATTTGGGAAAGCCTTGAAGGCTCTTAAGGAGCTCCAGAGGGTTACTGGGGCTGGCGTCCCCTCCGCTGCAGCCTCTCCTACGCAGACGGGAGATGCCCGTAGCTTTCCCGCACTGCCTGGGCCATCCTCCCCAGCAGCAGTTCCCAAAGGCACTTCAGGAGCAGACGCGCTGGTTTTACAATAATCTGAGGAAGTGAAAATGCATCAGGGAGCTGTGTTGCCTCAGTCGCTTGCTTTGTCCTCAGCTCACCTTTCTTCGCCTTCGAGCGCAGCAGCTGGGAGAGTCGCTCAGCTCTCCTTTGTGCTCACATTTCTGTCTCTGGATGGTGCCGATAATTAGGCATTACTCAGAGTGGAACAGAGGTGCACGTAACAACAAGCAGGCAGCCTGCTCTTGACATTGCTGCTCCGCTCACCCTCTCAAACCTTCTTTCGTAGCTTTGTTTTACCCCACTTCTCTGGGCAGGATGGCATTTTGGATAGAAGAGGGACCTGTGCAGAGGCACGTCGGCTCAGTCCCCGCGCCGTGCCACGGAAGGTAACCGCACCGAGGCGAACACTGACACGTACCTGGCAACGGTACCAACCGATGGTGATGCAGGTCGCTGTTCAAGGAGCTAATGGAAACCATCTAATCAAACAAAAGTGACCCGCTGTGCTCCGTGCTGTTTTCTGACATACTTTAGAGATCACAGAGAGAACATCAAGGTACCAGGTCTGCTTCACCGTGACGATTCAATGCAAGTCCGCAGCAGAGCACAGTGACCCTCCTGTAAAGGTTGGCTGCAGCAGGGCATAATCCATAGCACGGCAATTAGCCCCTCTGCACCAGCGTGAGGGTCCCGCTGAGCGCTGTTTGCACACAGAATCATCTGAAGGCGCTCCAGACCTCAGTGAACCGTACACCGCTGTTACGCAGAACACCATTCTCCAGTCACACAATAACCGTGCCGGTGAAGCACGCAGCAGCGGGGTGTGCTGGTGTTGCTTTCGCAGCTGCCTGACGAAGGAAACGCGTCTGCGCAGACGCCTGCGCTGCCGGCACTGGAAAATGGGAACACGCTTCCAGTAAACCAGCGCGTGGTGCCCTAAAAATCAGGCAATGAAGAGAACGTCTGCTACTACCGATCGGAGGGAAGCTCGAGCAGCGAAGGAAAGATCATCAACCAAACCCACAGGAATATCAAGTTTAGGACAAGTACCATGTCTATGATCATCTCCTCTGCCGTGCCATCTGCAGGCGTGACGCCAGCCTCCCACCCCCCAGCTCCTGCCGCCCCACCGCTCCCCCAAACCTTGGGGTATCCACCTGTGTGCTGGGGGTGAGGGACTGCCGAACAGGGGGGCATGTCCTCAGGGAACTCCCCCCCAGCACCTCGCCACCATGCCTCCTGAACACCTCATTGCACCCAAAGCCAAAAATTAAGTTCCCTGTGTTGGAACACCCGCAGAGCAAGGTCCAGACAGCACCTGTGGGATAATACAGCAGCTCCGAGCGCTCCTGGGAGATTCGAGGCCAAAAGCCCAGCGCTCTGCTAGTGCACGTCAGCGACTCGCACAGAAAAGGCTCGTCCTGCCGGAGGAGAGAGCGAAGGTGTTTACCCGAGTCAGCCTTCACCCCTCCGTCTGCTGGGTCTGTCAAAGGTACCATTCAGAGGAAAGGTATTTCATGCTGCAACATGTCAAAAATGCACTTGTTTGCAGAGATGGAAAGAGAGAAGGGTATTTTTTCTTGGGGTTTTTTTTTTTTGTTGCTCTCAGTGGGGTGGGCCTGAAGGCTGTGGTGGGCTGAACTGGGTTTGTTCTGGTTTGTAATCTGCACCTACTTCTTTATAAACCATGTAAGAATATTAGATGTAATTTCTTGGAAGAAAGACATATATAGCTTGTCTTGGAGAAGTCATATGAGCTAATGTAGTTGGATGCAGACAGCAAGAACTGAGTTTGAGACAAACATCTGATCTATAAATAACAAAACAGCAGCTCACCCCATTTCCAAATGTCTGGCCCATCTCACAAATATACTGATATCACTTTTATAATCATCAACTGCTTAGGGCATTTATTTAGTAGGATTATCTCATCATGAGATAATGCATTCCTTGATGTCTACATTACTGACAAGCATCCAAAGTCTTTAGTGACCTTCACATATTCTCCATTATTTCCTAAATCTTCAGGCAACCTCAAACTTTATCTGCCGCTAAGTCAGCCGAACACACAGAGGAAGGAAGAGGTGTGTGGTGTGCTCGCAGAGCTTACACCTCCCCAGCCTCCCCACCTACCCTCACACACAAGCCAGTGCACATAAATGTTCAACAAGAGCCATTGCAAAGCAGCAAAAAAGTATTTATTGCCTCCTTGCAGTGCCTGACCCCGTGCAGCAGAAAGTAAGTACAAGTCTCATACAACAAACAAACCAAAGGAAACCTATCGATGACAGGGAAGAATTGTGTATTTGCTCCTTAGTGGTTGGGAAATGGAACCACTGAAGTTGATCGTTTACCTCTGGGTATACTGGGATCCCCATCTGCTGTTAGCAGAGACTGTCTGTTAATGCTTCTGACTTTCTGAAGGGATGGTAAGTGCTGGGGTACCATCGGCGGAACACGCTGCACGTGTGCAGCAGGAGCAAGGAGCGACTTCATCCCCTCCACCTGCTCCGTGGAAAACTCAGGCTGCCCAATCGCTATCCGCACAGCAACGGGCTTGAGACGCCGTTGTTGGGAGTTTGCTTCTAACAGACATTGCTAAGTGTGAACATCTCGGCGCAGAGAGGTGATGGCTCCTCTGACTGCATCTACCTGCTACAGCCCAGGTACTGCCCAGCTCCTGACTCTGATCACTGCTGCCAGAGGATCCCCCTTACACATAAAATGACACTGAGCAATACTGGGCTCTACCCTGTGCAAGACTCCACCATACCACACTCACACAACCCAGACAAACTCAGGTAGTCTTGCAGAGAGAAGGGCAGTTTTTTTTCCTGATAAAACAGTATCATCTTTCATTTATTGCCCTGGACCAGGGTGAGATCCTGTAGAACTGAGGAAAAAACTAATCAGCACACCCTAACAAAATGCATATATTTGTTTTTTAAAGGAATATTGCACCATAGCTATCTTTAACCAAACCACATAGCTGCACAGCAACTGATGGCAAGAAACTCTGGTTTCTTTCCCCCTCTGCCAGAAGGGACTTTTCAGAACAACAAATCCGCCAAAGGCAGACTGTGCCTGTAACAGCGCGACGCGACGGTACAAATACAGGCAGGTACACAGCCAGGTCACCAGCCTGTGCCCTTCATTGCTGCCAGCCTGCGACTCCCACCTCGAGCTCAGCTGTTTGCCTCCACAGCAGGAGTGAAAGCTCTCGGGCTGGCTGGGCAGCCGGCAGCGGAGGAGAGAGCCCCTGGCAGCCCCCCAGCCCCTGGCAGCCCCCCAGCCCCTGGCAGCCCCCCAGCCCCTGGCAGCCCACCCCAGTCCCTGGCAGACCCCCCCAGCCCCTGACAGACCCCCCCAGCCCCTGACAGACCCCCCCCAGCCCCTGGCAGACCCCCAGTCCCTGGCAGAGCCCCCCAGTCCCTGGCAGACCCTCCCAGTCCCTGGCAGCCCCCCCCAGTCCCTGGCAGACCCCCCCCAGCCCCTGGCAGACCCCCCCCCCAGCCCCTGGCAGCCCCACAGACCCCCCGACGTACCTGGCCTCAGCTCGGCGTGGCCAGCTCCGTACCCCGCGCGCCCCAGGTGACAGGGGTAGCAGCTTCTCCAGAGGTAGGGGTAGGGGTAGGGGTAGTGGTTGCCGGCGGCCCCCGGGATGCCGCCCAGGCAGCCGAGGCACCACAGCAGCCCCCAGAACCGCCCCATGCCGGCAGCCGCCGGGCATCCAGGCAGAGGCACCGCACAGCGGAGATGAAACGGTGCCGAGCTGCAGGAGCCGGGGAAAAAAACCCGCAAAAGAGCCCAAAAGCGAAGGTTTAGAGCCCGGCGAGCGCGGGGGGGATGCGCGGAGCTGCGCGGGGCGGTGCGGGGGAGCGGCTCTGCCCGCGGGCGGTCCCGTCCCGCCCCGCGCCGCCCCCGCAGGTAGCGCCGGGCCCGGGAGCGCCCCTGCCCCGGTCCAGCCCCGGCCCCGGCCGCCCCCGCACCGCGCAGCCCTCGGGACAAGCCCCGCAGACGGAGCGAGCCCGGGCAGGCTGCGGGTGGCAGCCCCGGGGCCGGGGGAGGCAAAACGCCCGGGCTGCCGTCGGGGCGGACAGACGGACGGATGCACGACCCTGATGCTCCCCCCGGGACACACGCGAAGGACCTGCTGCGGCATCTGCCCGCACAGCCCCGGGGGACGCAGCCGACGCTCCAGCAGAACCTTCACCATAAAATAAAGCCGCGTATTTGCCCAACGTACGTCTGGGGAGTGGTCACCAGTGGTCACCGATGGCCAGGCTCTCCCCTGGCACCCGCTGCTGCGGAGCACCCCGAGAGCACCCGGCACCGCTTTGCCCCTGGGGAGCTCAGTGCAGCTGCTGGGGGGGCGGAGGGCGAGAGGAAGGGGGCTGCTGGGCACCCAGCCTCATCTCCCCCACGCGGGCTCTCTCTGGCTAGTGACCTGTGCGAGGGGCCAGCCCAGGGCCAAGCGTGAGGAGGTGGAAGCAGGCTGGTAAAATCCAGCTCCTCCACTAAAAACCAAGGGCCCTGCAAGTCCTTAACTGCTACCTGAAAGAGAGCTCCCCCTTAAACCTTCACTAGGCTTCTCTTAAAATAATTTAAAAAAGAAATCTTCATCAACGAATTTAAGCTCAAACGAGGAACAGCCACTGCGACTACTCCAAAGAAAACCGTAACATTACCGTTTCCTGTAAGAGGGAGCCTAGAATTTTATTTTACCTTTTTCATTAAGCAAGAAGTAAGAATAGCTCATTGCATTTTCCAGAGGCAAGCTCAAAAACCTCATTTAACTTTCTGGAATGTTTTGAAACAATGTGCTTGCAGGGTTGAGCTGGGGGAGAGCAGGGCCTGCTACTTTGAGACGTTTTAGCAGTATTATTTGGCTGTAGTAAAATTCCAAATTAAAACTTGTGGTTTAGACTGCAATGAATAGCATTCCATGAAAAATTTTGAAACACAGAGAGAAGCTGAATCCAGGGAGAAAATAACAATTTAAATCTATTGCTGCAGCGGTTTCCAGAGGACGGTGGACTCCAGTCACGAGTGCCCTTTGTAGATGGCTCCAAGCAAGAGCAGCTTCCTAACGTTTCAGGGTCTGCCTCAGCTCATCTTAACATTCGCCCGTTGCAACAGCCCACATGCTTCTCATTAATATTTTGAGTTTAACAAAAATATCCGACCCAAAAATTTGTCAGTTACTTTGTGGAAAAAAATGTAACCTTTCCGAAAGATGCTGCGGATGTTTAAGAAGGAAAATCAGCACAAAGGGCTGATGTGCCTCAGCCCGGTGGCTGTTTGACACGCACCTTCCTCTCGCTGCTCTGCCAGAGTCCCCGAGGAGATGCTCAGCGCTGGGGAGAGAGGACAGGGGGCAGGAGAGGGGCAGCAGGAGGGGCATTACTGAGAGGCACCAGAAATCACGGCTGCGCTGCCCAAGTCCCGCGATGAACCGACCGCCCCGTTGCATCGCCTCGCAGCTCGCCTCTGCGCGGGCAGCCATGTGCTGCCATCCCGCTAGAAGCCACTTTTAGATCTACCAAATAATTCACCCATTTAAAAATAACACAGTGCCAGACATTGGCAGCGTCACTGCTGGCCCGATCAGCTCCTTGGGGATGCTCCCTCGGAGCAGCGACCCTGAAGCCACGACAATGGCGAGCGTCGACACTTCTCCTGTAAATGTTTCCAGGCGTGTTGACAGGCAAGAATGAACGTTGCCACAGAGCTATGAAAAATGGTTCAGACCGACTTCCTCAGCTCAGAAACGTTATTAAGACATTGTCTATACAAAATTAGCCTTGCCTGGAATGCAGATGAATCACAGCGAGCGCAGCTCTCCAAGAGGCTCCCTGACTCCACAACCAGAGAGCCCTTTTCCTCTGGCTCCACGACCTGGAAATTCCTCCTGCCCGGGCACATGCGGCTCCTGACAAAGAGCGCTCGCTCCTTGCCCTGCAGAAACAAACGCTAGCACAGCCCTGATGCTCAACAAATTATGTGACAAACTTGTTCAATCTCATATTTTCTTAGACTGATAAAAAAAAATAATGATGAGAGGCTCAGACTTCTCCAAACGGCTCTGTGGTGTAACACATGTATCAAAAATACATCAGGCTTGAACATAAACTGAATGCTGCTTATGTAATAAGTTATGCTTGGCCAGGTTTGAGCCAGCTCGAGCTTCCTTGTCACCTAATTTACTTCAACTGATTAGGTATTAAGAGTCAGTTTGAGTATGGCAACACATTACAATCAGCAGCAAATCGTTACTGCTTCCTGCGGAATTAGCTAGGAGAGCATTAGCAGCCAGAGGGTCCTTTAAACAGGGACCGAGCTGGACCGAACCTGTAACATGGAATTTCATTCCGATTCAGGCTTAGCATTAATAAATCCTCATAAGAACCCAAACAAATCACAGCTGACAATGCGGTACTTTGCAGTTCAACAGTGTGTTAAGTCCTGGAGTTAATTCATCCCTGCATAGACACAGGTCAACCAACCTGGTTGTTTCCTGTAAAAAACTCAACTCGCCATGTCCCCAAACCACTCTGCAGACAGCTCTTCCCCTAAAGGGAAAATCACAAGTACAGAATTGCTTGAGAGGCTGATGCTTACCAGTATAACCATCCATAGTCAACAACACAGAAACTCTACAAGCACCTAAGTCTACTGTGTGTTATTGATACTGGTAAATCATGAGAATTAGTAGCGTATAAAATATATTCCCTTGTAATTCTAGATCACTGGCTCAAGTTCAAACCACCCAAATAAAGATGAGCGCTGGTACCATCCCAGGACCCAGTGCCAGTATTAAGGGAGCTTGTCAGACAGGTCCCAGATGGGTACAAGAGTTAATTGGCTCCTTTCCTGGCAGCATTAGCGAAGCAGCCCAGGACTGAATAAATCCAGGGAGGATTTTCTTTCTAACTCTAATCCCTTTAGCTCAGAAGTGAAAACAGACTGGAGAGCCAAGCACTGCTGCTGCCACTGCCTGTTTCATGGCCATGGCCAAGCCAGGAGTCACTCTGCACGGCACCCGGCGGGGTCTGAGCCAGCAGCGTGCACGCACACGCATGCACACACGCACGGACACGCGTGGACACGTACCCCAGCACCGTCCGGCGGTGGATGTCGCTGGTAGTGGGCAATGGCAGACAGCGGGGAGTACCTGGAGGGTCCTGAAGCTCAGAAGGTGTCACACGTGGCCACCTCAACTTGTCACTGCGTCTGACAAGCGTGCCAAGCTCTGCACAGCCAAACATTTCAAGGGCCCACCACTCTCGCAGTAGTAAAACTGGAGAAGTGCAAACCACGGAGAGGACAGCTAACACCCGCTTTGCTGGTGGGTAGGGATTTACACTTGAGCAAAACGAGGGTGCTCAAGGGATGTGGCCCAACGCAAATTCTAGTCTCAGTTAATTTAGGGCTTAATCTTTCCTGAGCTCTTTTTCTGCACAATGAAGGTTGCAGGCAGAACAAACGTGTGCAGGATGAACAAGGAGCTCCAGGAGATGGCACTTACTGCACCCCACTGCCCCCGACACGGAGCCAGGCAAAGGGAGGACTGGGGTGGGCTGCCACGAGGGGAGAGGGGCACAGGCGGGCTCTGTGGGCATGACTAGTTACAGATAATTCCAAGACTATATGCAAAGGGATTCACACTGTCTACCCTAAAAAAAAAAAAGGAAAAAAAAAAAAAAGGATTGTTTGTTTCCACCAAAATCCTGAACTTCTTAATCATCTGAGAAGCTAATCCCCATCAGGGGAATGCTGGGGAAACTGGAAATATTTCAGCTTGGCTAAGATAAGGGCAGAGCTGTTTATTTCGCACATCTCCAGAGTGGTACAGCGCCAGGAAATACTTTTCAGTTATTTTCAACAAAACAAGACAAATGCACCAAATTGGCAAGAAAGTGACATTTTTCTGCAGCATTCTTTAATGTCCAAACCGATATCCACAGAAATGACTCTTTCCCAGTTTGTCAGCAATCCTTGATAATTATTTCAAATGCTTTTGGACTTTTGCTAAGCAAACCAGTGCCGAAAATATGTGAGAACCCCACCACAAAACACGACCATCCTAAGCACTCGATGGAGCACCCTGCAGCGGGCGTTTGATGGTCCACTAGAGAATCCGTGAGGCTCAGGGTCAGCAGGAGCCCCGTAAAGGTGTCTTTGATCCTGTCAGTGAATCCTGGCACTGCAATATACTCCAAAAAATATATCTTGCTCTTGGCTCCGATAAGCAAATAGCTTTTTGCATTTTTCCAACTCTCCGCTCCGGCCGACTCGAACACGCGGCGCTTGCACAGATGATAACGCCCAGGGAGAAGGGGATGGCTGTTGTTTGTAGCTCTCAGCGTGCAGCAGACAGAGAGCACGTTCTCTAGGGGGAAAAACACCATCAGAAGCGTGCAGGTAGGAGAGGGGAAACCCGACAGCGTGTCCTGTGGTGACAGGTAGGCACGGGTGAGCTGCTGCTGCCAGAGCGAGCCGGGGCACTGCAAAGAGCAAAGCCAACCGCTTTTATTACAGCTTATTTTCCTATTATTAACTTTTCCGTGCCAGTAAGAAGAGTGAGCGTTAACCAGAACAAAACGATCCCCCTTGTTGTGTGCTCAAACACTTTAGATGTCACTACCCAAAAGATTCCTATCCCAGATGAACGCTGGCACTCGCATGGGTAAGAATATATGGGTTATCGCACCACGCCGCCTCCCTCTGTGATGGCCATCTTGTTCAGGAAAAGGAGAAGACAGAATTTCTTTGCATTATAAATCTGTCGGTTTAGAAGTATTACTTCCTTGTCTTAAATCAGAGGGGCAGAACTATTACACCTTTCCACTTAAATTCCTTCAAAGAAACCCGCACAAGTTGCCTGAAAGGTATTAATCCATAGAAGACTAAACTAAAAGGTCGAAAAAATTAAAATAGCCATAGAGTACACATTTGCTACTCATTTGTGTAACTTAGGTCCAGAATAAATCACATTACCCTACCAAAACCAGAGATTTGTCTCTCCCTCAGCGAGGCGTGGGCCAGACCTTTAAGGAACACGGAGCATCTTTCTCAAATTATCTTTTAAATAGAGTGAATGACTAATCCCCAGGTGACAACAGAGGACTCGCCACCCCCTTGTCACCTAAACACAGGCTCCCTCCGGCAGCCACCAGCCAGGAGGAAACCCTGCGCCACATCAGCGTCAGGCCGGTTTATTATTTTCAGTTACAGATCAAACTCAAGCCCAGATTAGGAAATGCCAAGTTTCGGTTAGACGTGGGAAATATATGGGGAGGTTTCAAAAAGATTTATCAGCTGTTGGCAAATTTTTGGCGTTTAGCACTAAGCAAGGTGCTCTAAAAATGTATTTGTGCTTAAGAAGCTACTTCTGTTGCCCTGTAAAGCGGCGTTCCCTTCTTAAAAGAAAGGAGAAAAATGGAGACAAATACTGTTTTAAGGCATTTGGTCTGGATGGGAGAATAATGAGCTGTAGCTTTGCCAAAAACACACGCTCCAGCCTTACTGTACTCTGTACATTTCCTTCTGCTACTGCAGATAAATCGTGGTTTTCCTTTGCTCGCCCAGAGCCGGCAGGACTCGCAGAACTGGCAGATTCTTCACACTTCTCGTAGTGGAACCCAAAGGTTGTCATTTTGGCTGAAGTCTTAGGCCTGTTCAAATTCCATAATTCAAACCCAACCTGAGGGACCGCGATCCTCACGGGACTTGAACACTGAATGTTTTTTCACAAGACAATCCTGGGGAAGAAGAGCGCAAAGCTGCACGTGGTTCCACAGCAAGACACCAAATGACTTGGAAACACGACTGCAGGTGCGCAGGCACCATAAACGTCTGGGGTTATGGGCATAAGCTACTGCAGAGTGCTCAAACCTCAGCTGTGGAGGGGAGAGGGGAACGGAGGCAGGGCTGCACGAGAGCGTCCGGGCTCCCGGCTCGCTCCCCGCCGGGGATGCCCTGCAGACCCTTGAAACCAAGTATGGGTCGCCTCGAATCACACCCACAGGCTCCACCTACACTTGATTTCCAAGGTCACGCACAGCGACGTCGAGGAGCTCCCGGAAACCTGTTCCCCGAGACAGGCTTCTTCCTATCCATCGTTTTATTTGTACATTGCTGACATGCCATGTAAATGCAAATAAATTCAATATGAAACTTCTTACAAGACTTCCGTTCAAAGCTGGTTTCAATTCATCTCTATTTAAAATACACACAAGTTTGCTTTCTGTTTTTTAAGAGTTACGAACAGATAAGAGAACATTGTACCAAACTTTCACACCTATAACACATTTTTTTCAGATTATCTGTGCTCATTTTAAAACACCAATCTCCAGATAATTCACATCCCCACTAAATTAACGGTAGGCAGGAATCAGAGGCTGATGAGAGGGAAGATATCTATGATATGCACCTGGTAAATATCTGGTTTGTTTTCTGCTTTTTCCCCAGATAACTCTCCCCGAAGCGAGCACTGCTCGTGCCGTGTGATGCAGCAGGACCAGACTCCCCAGGCTGCTCTTCTGGTGCATCTCAGCGCTGAACACGCACAGCACCCCAGTACATCTCCATTTACACTTCAGCCATCACCTCACTTTTCTGGCTCTGTGCTCCCTCTAGGCAGTGATCACTAGAGGGTTTAAAGCACTGCAATAGTTTTTCTAACAGGATCTGCATATACATGTGTAGGATTGTATAAACATATATATAACTTCTGCCTGTAATGTTTTTTTCCCCAAAAAAAAACCTCTATAAGCTTTAAAAAAGGTATTTTTTCCCCTTTTTTTTTGTAGGGAAGTGACCTTTCATAAGACAAAAAAATAAAGAAAAGTTGCCTCATTTTGTTTGAGCAAAAAAAACACTAAAAAGAAAACTGCTAGAGTTTATATAGATTAATAGTGGTTACAATTGGGATAAAACAATTTTTATCTAATTCCAAAGGGACAACCCTGCAGCTCTTCAATGGGAAAAATTCCTGCCCCAGTCAAAGGGTGAGTCAGGCAGTTGAAGCAGAGCCAGCTCGGAGCTGAGCAGAGAGGCTCTACCCCCTCCCTCTGGCCGTAAGGGAATTTAACTGACTTACAGCCGGTGGGAAAGGGCCACTGGCAGCACCGAACTGAATTAATTCACCTCAGAGATGAAACTTTGGTTAATTATTTCTAGAAATCAAGTTGTGGTAGCACATCTTCATTAAAAGAGCTTTTTGTATCGGGGAAAAAAAGCTGTGATGTCCTGAGAATTTGAGCTGCTCTGTTTTATAGCCATTATAACACAACCTGTTTAATAAAGTTTACACAATATTATCCCTGTCACAAGCACTGGGCTGGTTGGGATGGCTCCTTGTCCGCTGGAATGTGCGCAAATACCTGCCAGATCAGCGCGAGGTACTTCTTCAGGTTGTGCAAATGCTCTGGAGGAAGGAAAATCCGCGAGAGGGAATGGCTAGGCGATCTGAAAGTAATTCCATACCCGTAACTACCTGTGCTGGGTATCTTCCATGCAACTTCCACTAAGGGGTGAGACAAAGATTTTCATCAAATATTCTTACTCCACTCAAAACATACACGTTTATTCGTATCGATGCCCTCTGGCTCCCTATTTCCTCAGCTTCGTGCCCACCACAAGCCTCAGCCAGACTTCAGCCCATATCACCAGGGACATTCTCCTCTTTCTGCCCGTTCCCATCCTCTGTCTCTGGTTGCTCCTGAGGTCCTCGCTCTCTCTGCCATGCCCAATTCATTCACCGTTGTAGCAAGTTGCCCCTTTGTCTTCCTGAAGGTCCTCAGGAGACAGCAGGTGGGGTGGGTAAGGCCACTCAGCTGGGCTGGCTCTTTGCAAAGGTTACCTCACGCTTTACAGACCTGCTCCCACTGAAGTCAGAGGCAACAGTCTGACTCGTCTCAGCAAGAGTAACCTCAGACTCTCAAGTTCTGCCATAAAACCGTACGGACTATAAATATCTCTCCATAGCGGAGAGAATTCTTTTTTGACACTTTATATAATGGATGCAATATAAAAATGTACTGCACTTGGCCGGCTTTCCAAGGCTTCCCTTCGGGAGCTCAACACACGGGCTGGTGTTTGATGATTTTTTTTTCCCCCACCGTATGGCCAAGGCAGCATTTCAGGGAAAGCCGGGAAGATGGCTCTCCTGGGAAAGAACCTGTATTCCTCTTACAGAGGAGCTGAAGAGACTTCCTTCAAAGTTTCCAAATCTTTGAAGTGACCTCAGCTCCATGAGCTCACGGGTGTGTTTGCCAAGGCTGAGTGTTTGAAGGTGTGAACACCAGCGGCAGTTTTGTCCCGTTATTAATTGCTTCTTGCAGAGAAGCCTGTGCCAGGGTGAAGCCCTGCGCTCCCCAGGCAGCGGGTGACCTCCAGCTGGGTGTCCCCACGGCGCTCAGCCCGTTGCCTCTGAACAGACCCCGGCCGTGCCTCCTGCCCTCAGAGCAAAGCAGCCAGGCTAAGCCGGACTTACTGCCACGCACCTGAGGAGGTGAGGCAGTAAGAAAGCCTGGAGCTTTGCTCTCACTAGTTACATCGCCCTGATCCAAAGCCAACGAGATCCACACAGAATCAAGGAAAAAATTATCAAAATCTAGTTGGAGGGTTCAAAAGAAATGCTGCTGCATTGTCCCAGAAATGCACTGGGAGCATGTGCTCCAGATACATCCCAGCCTCGCCGCATTGCCTTCCCGCGGCCAAGCCATGTAACCTGCCGTTCTGATGTCTCAGAGACATACCTACTGCCCAACGGGCAGCACACGTCTTATTCTAAAGAACTGGAAAGTCCCTGGGAAAAAAGAATCTTCTCCTAGTCTCTTTGTCTCTGTATAATTAAGTTAAATACTCCAAAGCATCCAAGGGGGGGGAAGCATTTTGAAAGGTTCTCAAGAGCTGCAGTAACATCTATAGTACAGGACGGTCTATGCAAACCCACCCATTACTGATCTCATTATTTATCTTTCACTGCAAAAGCCACTCATGTTCCCAGATGCATAATAGGTGTCAAGAGTAAGAACCTTGAAAAATAAATTGAAAAAGTCACAATAGCAAATGGCTTGTTTATGCCATAATTGGTATTAGGCAATTAATGGTGGGACAAAACATCACATTGCTTCTGAAAACAAAAAGCAATAGTGTTTAAAGAACATTTAATGAGCACATTTTATGTTGTCCTCAGCAAGTTTACTGCCAAGCCACAAAAGACATTTATGCACACTTCCTTTTGTCTCTAATGAAAGGGTCAGGGCTACTTGCTTCTTGTTAAATTCAACAAGTTAAAAAAAACAGTGCAAATGTAATGCTTTAAACTTGAAATTCACCTTCTTGAAGAAGAAGCTGTTTAAGTTCAAAACCGTTTCCTCGACAGAGACAGTCCCAGCACCGCGCAGGCTGGCAGAGCGAGGCAACCCAAACACCTCCACGCAGAGAGACGGAGTTCAGCCACCGCCTGGGACAGAGATCTATTGTACAGCTCCGATACCCAGATACTCCAAATATTTGACATTCCAAAATCTTCACTATTAATGAGGTGAGATCTTGAGCAACCGGGAAAAACAAAGGCAGAAATACTGTATTTATTCGCTAGGAGTGAGTATTCTGCTGTGCAATTCAGGGCAGTTTCCCAGACCGCAGCGGAGGGGGATAATGCTTAAATCATTTTAAACCAGAAAAATTACCTGATCCACTGTTTCCCAAACCCCATTCTCTACATCTGTTTCTCCTACGCATTTCAAACATCGCCACTCTCTGTTCTTATATTAAAAAGGGTCAAAGCCAAGGCGCTGCAGAAGGAAGGCACTGCATTTCCATCCATGGAAAGTTTCAGTACTGCAGCGTGGAAAATGGTGGCACAAACATCTCCAAACACTTTCCTTTCAAGAGAGCAGAGTCCTTTTTTTTTTTCCTTATCTCCCACGACGCGGCCGCAGGAGCACCCTGCCGCTCTCCAGACAGCTTCCTCCTGCACCAGACACAGCCCTAAGGGAGCTTTGACAAAGGAGAAAGGTGTCACCAGGAGCAGAAAGTTCTCAGGAACGCAAGTTGGTGCCATTGGTTTCCTTACAATGAACCTTTTTTCTAGGTTTGAAAAAAAACGACCTCACACACCATTGCAAGAAAATAATTTTCTGAAGCATTCTGTCTGGGAAATACATGCAGGAAGGAATGAACTTCAAAAGACTTAGAAAATGGTACATTCACAGAACCAAATCAGTATACTGTGGCGATGTACCAAACACCACCTATGAAACCTACATAAACCCCACATGCCCTCTGATTGAAAGCCTGTGTAAAGTATGAATATTTTCATAATTAATTTATCCCTAAATACGCTGTGATGCATTCTGTATTCATACTGCCTGCAGGGCTTAATGTTCTCTTTTTAACCATTTCTTCAGTTGAAAAATGTGCATTTTTAAAGAGTGTATCCTGTTACACTAGAGACCGTAAAGTGAAAAGCCATGTCTTATTCTCACATAAGTACAAAAACATCTCTGGCATTCTTTCACTTAAATCCTTGGAGTTTTCTAGGGATTCATTTTACAAGTTAAATGTAGAATATAATTTTCCGGGCAAGTTTATCAAGGCAAATCATAACTGAGCTCCTGAACAAATAGAAATTAAAATACATTATTTGACTTTTCCCCATGTGATGTGTTTGGGCTGCACAAGCCCGTTATTTGAGTTAGAGAAGCCTGATGACATCTGAGATATCAGTAAATTGTGGGAATTCAAACTTCTCGTGATGAAAACGTACAGCAGAGGAAGTGATGGACAATCTGCAGCTGGTAACAAGAGGTATCCTCTAATGACACACATCTGGCACCCATTCTCCCAGCATCTGCTGTACTGAAACCCAACACACCTCACAACACACAACTGAGGAAAGGCACAGCATCCCCCGCATCCTCTTTAACAGCTTAAGACCCACCCATCCCCTTCAGCCACTGCACACCATCTCGTCACACCAGAGAACCCACCATCCTACCCATTGCTCGCATTTATTACCCAGGACTGCACGATTTTGGCCCTTTGATCTCCGACGATCAGATTAGGACCATGAATCAGCACAACTGACTTCCATTATCAATGATTCAGAACAGCTCCCGGCTAGAAGAGCCAAGAGCTGGTTTGGACCTCTGGTAATGATCTATCCAGTCTTTAAGCAAGCCACTTAAATCTCT
Organism: Nyctibius grandis; assembly: GCF_013368605.1. Taxonomy (NCBI): domain Eukaryota; kingdom Metazoa; phylum Chordata; class Aves; order Nyctibiiformes; family Nyctibiidae; genus Nyctibius; species Nyctibius grandis. The sequence goes on from NC_090674.1 coordinate 7,780,054, forward strand.
GGAAAAAAAAAAAAAATCACTATTTTAATCTGCAAACACGGGCCATTCTACTTCTTTGTGGCCACTGTTCATTTGTATTAGCACAGCCCATCTGCAGCAGTCCCACCTCAAGTCCATGATATAAGTGTTTTAAGTATCTACCACTTACAAGACCTCTTCACATACAGCAAACTAGAAACACCTGTTGGCCTTCAAAACAGCTTTTTGGCTGGTTTATAGAGACTGCGGGTCTAAGAGCCGTCCCTACAGCCAACGGGAACGCCAGGGGGTTACAGAGGCCCCACGAACATCGAATGGTGCGAAGAAAGAACGTCTGCACAGCTACATACAGCACACGTGTCTGTGTGTGCAGGCTGAACCACGAGAAACCAAAGGCCCATAAAATGAAGCGTGTCTGGGAGGAAACCAGCCACGCTGGGACTGGGAAATCTCACCCGTGTTTCCAGCAAGGGAACCACTAAAATGCCACAGGTATTTTAAAATACTAGTTATAGGTGGTATTAACATACTACAGACCATGCATGTACTATGATATCCTACCGGTTGTATATATGCATACACATATATATGCACTACAGTATTAATTTAAACCCATAACACAGGTGTCATCAGCAAACACGGGATAAACACACGAGAAACCTGAGGATAAAAGAGCTGCAGAGGCGCAAAGTCCCCACGCTTGTTCTTTGAACCGGGTGCCAGTGTCTCAGGAGAAGGAGGATTCCCGTTTGCAGAGATACCATTTTTCATTTGAGTTTTGTAACATCCCTAGCAGTAGAAAGCGACTGTAACAAGCTCCTTTGCTGCCTGGTGCCACCCTTGATTTGTTTGGGGGGTTGGCAGTGGGAGATTTTCCTCCTCCTCCACCATCACACAACCTCGTTTGGGTTACGGCTGCACCGAACAGCAAGCTTCAGCCCAAGTCAAAACCCTGCGTTGCACAACAGGAACGCACAAGCAGTGAACTTGGATCAAGGACATACGGGAAGTGTCCTCCCTTTCTCACGTAACTCTCATTAATTAAACCTCCAGAGCGGGAATCCTCCAAGCATCTTCCTGGAAAAAAACCCCTATTTGTAATGAGCGGAATCTCAACTTACGTTTGATCCTCGAATTATTACGCAAATTCTACTGTAGCACCGAGACCGTAGAGCAAGGGAGAGGAAACAGACTGAAACACAACGAACAAAGCAAAAATTAAAGGAAAACCTGTGGCTGCGGTGGAGATGAGGAGTTTCAGAGGCTGGTTAAAAGATGTTATCACCTGCTGGAGAACACTGCTTTAAAGAGATGCCTTGGAAAAGGCAGCACATAATGAACACAAAAATGTTTTCTCCAGCCTTTCCAAACCCAGAAATTGAAAGCATAACACGCTGACGATTTATTACAGACCGCACTATGTATTTAAGCACAAATTAATCCTAAGAATTCCAGGAAGGTTTGCAGCAACGCTTATCTTTTCTGCTTTGGCCTTCGCTCCTCTTTTGACTCCCTAAACACCCAATTTGGCTGGGACCTGTTCCCTTGTGCCCAGGGCCAGTGCGGATCCCCACGCTGCCCTTCTTCACAAGATCCCCAGAAAGCACCAGAAGATCACAGGTCCTGAGTTACGCTGCCCTGCGTCAGTTCTCGTCCATAACGTAAACCAGCCAAAGGGAAGAGGCAGAGCCGCTCAGGACTGCAGCAGGGGACCAGAGAGGCACATCTCAGACGTGCCACAGGAACAGTCCTTCTGCCCAGCCTGGACTGGGCTATGGCTTGTTATCGTTCTTTCTCACCTCCAGAAACCAGCCAGCTGGGTGAGCTTGGGGTGGCCCTCGGCTACCTGACTTGGGGGATGGTCTCGTCCTCTCCAGTCACGGTCCAAGCATTCAGCATTAATTCAGTCTACTTGGCATTCGTGTATCAAATTCTTCTCATTACACGATGGGATCCCAGTGGTCCATTTTTCAGACTGGAGTATTTTTCATTGCTTGGAAAATAGTCTGTTCTCCTGTATAAATATCCCTCGACTCACCTCCACGTCTCCAGTCTGACTTTCAACAGATGGTTTATGAGAAGAAAATACTTAGGGTAGACAACATAGCTCTCAAAAACATAAAGCTCTGTGGAGCCCTAGCTCGGCTTTGCATGTCGCTGAGGTTTTGCAAACACAACCCCCCCTTTTTAATTGGTCACAGCTGGCTGCGAACGTTCGCGGAAACCCTTGGAGGGAGATTAGAGCGGGGCCTGACATTGCGCCGTGGGACTGGCACTGTGGTAATTAAGGAGGCGATCACGGGAGGTGCTGAGGAGTTTCAATCCTCACTACAGGGAAAACATGCATGGCTTTGAAGACGGCATCGAGTCCTTCACATGACTTGGCCCAAAGTACGAATCCCTCAAAACAAAGCATATATTTGGTCTTCTCCAGATGGCACAATGAGCAGTTTTCTTCCAAGCTTTTCTTACCCCTGACAGATCCTAACATGAGGAACCAGTAAAGATCTATACGAATATTTCAAACCCGTGCAGCGTCAGCGATAGGATTCCTCCCTCATTTGTTTGCCAAAACCTAAGCAGAAGACTACAACTCATCTAAAGGACTCGAGCCATGCACTTTCTGTCACCCAATATAATCACCTCTTTTAAACGATAACGAAATCCTTAATTCTTGAGTTCAACCCAAGGAAAGCTGGAAAAGAACAAACAAAGCCATATTTTGAATTCACTGAAGCCTTTAAAGATTTTAGTCTCTTAAACTAGCGGGTTTTTTTCACCCACTATCATGTTCCTTTAAACAAAAGTGTCAGTAGTATTTTTGCCTATGTCTATGCTCCATCACTCATCGATGAAGCTGGACAACTTTAAACGTGACAGTGTACATCCAAAAGGCTGTTTGCTGCACTCCAGTTAACCTTTAGAAACTCAAATCATACGAACTATGAAGTTATTGATAGAGTAACTGCCCCACATTTACGTCCAGCTTTGTAAAGCCGAGGTGGTGCCAGGAAGCTCACGATGAACACCGCGTTGTGCGTCTCGGTGGAGGACGCTGCACCCCAGAACACCCCACAGATGGAAGTACCAGGAAACTTGTTCTGCAGGTACAACCCCAGCTGTCCCCCACCTTCAGCACATTTTCCCTTTTCTTCAAAACTCACTTCACAAAAGATTTTTTTTTTTTTTTTAACCGAATAAACCCCTGCATAGCCTTGGCTTGTTTCACTTTTTCAGAGTTCAGTGCTACCTGTTTGCCAGCTAGTAAATACCTAACGCTTGGCTGATGCACAAGCCGATAGCGCAGGACGAAGCAGAGCTCTGCACAAGCCGCCCTTGTTCCGCTGCCTTCCCGAGCCAAAAAGAGACAACCCCGGCAGGCAGAGCTGCACGGCAGTGCTGCGGACTGGCAGAAACCTCCTCTGGGCTCGGGCTCTTCTCCTCTCCCCAGCAGAAGGTTAAACCTTTGAACCAGGAGGCTGTTTATAAATAAAAGTATTCGGACTTCTTGGCTGTTGGAGAAGCACTCTGCTTAATTGAGCCCTGGTATTATTAACAGTGGATTCTCTCCAATAAACTGACAGCTGAAGAACAATTGCTGCTATTTAATCCCACAAGCAGACTTCAAATCGGCCTTGTGAACTGTAAACCCCTGAAACACCGAACACAACCCCTCGCTACTGTCATTCTGAAATCAGCACTGGGGTCCCCTTGGACCAGGGAAGTCACCCAAGTCCAAACAAGCGTCATCACACGTGTGCACTCACTGGTGGTATCTTTCCCTCTTGGAAAGAAGCATCTGCCTCCTGGATCCAAGAAGAGTCTACAAGGTGTTTTCCTTTGCTTCCAAAGACAAAACCTTTCCTGTTTGGACTTCGACACCTCTGAGTGCTTTGCAGTCCTGTGTTTCTCTTTGAAAATCACCTCCAGCCCAAGGGCTGCAGCAAACCCCTCTCTCCCACCCCTCTGCCCGAGCAGCCCATGCTCTAACACACAACTGAGCAGCTCGAAGAGATTAGCAGGAGAAATAGGGTCATCAGTCAATCAAACAACACTGAGGGCACGTCAAATGCTTGTGTAAATGAGGGCAGTGCTATAAAAGAAAGACAATAATGGTCTCCTGAAGTGGCGACAAAGCCATTTCAGCTGGCCTTGCAAAAGCAGACACTAATCACAGCCCTGCTTGCTTACAGTTGACCTCTCCTTTGTGCAAAGCTAAAGAAGATTTGGTCTGGGAGATCCTTCAAAACGCAGCCGGGCTAATTAGGAAGGGTCCCGTCCCTACAGCACAGCGAGGTTCCCACACAAGAGCCCCCAAAGCCTGAGTGTTGTTGAAACGATCCACTCCGCTGTGAAGCTTTCAGTAAGCGAACGTTGAAGCCAAGCAGCTGATTTACAGTACGAGATGCAAATACCAATGGCCTTTATGGTCCCTTGTACAATGAGGGAACAGCGAGTTGCAACGAGCCCTGTACAGAAAGGTCATTTACACCCAAGCTCAAAGAAGGGAGCTCCGAAAGAGAGTCTCAGCCCAAACCAAACCTCAAACACTCCATTTACAGCCCTTTCATCTACCAGGCGTGGAAGATAACGAAGGAGTTCGGGACAACCCAGCTGCCTCCTCAGTTCAGAAACAGCCTCTGCAGTCACTACAACATGGTTCAGCTCAACCTCTTCCTCTGGGTCGCTGCTCTAGCAAAGCCCCACTTACGGCGGGTAGGAGATGCCACGTTGCATGGGGGAAAAGAGAAATCTCTACACTGACAGCACTTAACAGGATCAAAAAGCCACCAAGATGCAAGAGGCAACAGAAAAGGCGTTGAAACCCAGACGGGTAAACAAGATGTACTGCAGACCTTCCTCAAAGAGCTCGTGCAGCCCTATGGAGAGGTCTGCCGTCATGAGATGATTTAATGCAGATGAAGAAAGCCCAAATATTATCACTTTCAACAGCTCAGGAGAGCAGGAAGGACAGCATCTCACCCCTGGAAGCCAGGCTGATCGGGTACCGCCTGTTTTCCAGCCAGGGTAAACACAGGATTGCTGCTGCTCTGGGCTGGCCAGTAAAAATATCCCATGCTGAAAGGTATGATAAGAGTCTGGCCAGGACAGAGAACGTCCTGCCTTTAAAACAAACACGTCTGTCTTTCTTTCCAGAAAAGAAGAAGTGTTACCATTAAGATCAGACACAGAGATTTCTGGATAACGAATGACAACACGGAATATCGCTGTGGAGCAACTTCATTCAGCAACTTCTGGGCTGTTTTCATCAAACAGCCTCCTCAGGAGCCCCCCGTCTGCACCCAGATTCACCCCAGTCAGATGCCACACCTCCCACACCCGATCCTTAACCGGGGACTGTAATTTTCCAATTTTTCTGGCTAACAGCCGCCTCTTACCTGATCAGAGCATCCTTTTCCCCAGAAAAGGGGAAAGGCTTCTTGCACCAAGGACCCGTTAGTCCAGGGGGGAAGCGAGCTGCGACCCACAGCAGTGGTCACAGCATCCCCCCCTGCCCCAGTTTTGCAGGGCAGCAGAACAGAAGCCAACCTTCAGCCGTGCACGGGCTGACTTTTTAAGAGATAAAGCACTGACTTCGGGTCCCTCATCCAAGACGGGTAACGTCAGTGGAACTACAGATGTATTTTCTTCCTCTCCAAAATAAGCCGGTCATTTCCCTTTTAAGAAAATATTTGGGGGTCTCAGAAATGTGTGCTTTATTTTCAAAGCTGCGACCAATTATAATTGCTAAACATTTCCAAATGCGAAAATATTTTTTACCTCTCAGGTTCTATACAGGAAGATGCCCGACGTTTATTTTATTAATTTGCACAAGAGAAGCTATGACAAAAAAATTGCAGGGACAATTTAAGGGCTGTTTATTTCCTAGAAACCCCTGTAACATGCAAACATGATCCTAGGCAGCAGTGCAGGACCGTGTACACCTCTGAGAATTAGCCAGGCTCTAATCCTTCGGGGGTCAAAGGATGAGAGGGAAGGGGCATTTTAAGTAGTGAGTTTAAACTGCAGATAGGAGAGTGTCACTGGGGGGTGAATAATTTGGACTCAGGTTACTACTGTGTCTGCAGCGTGACTATTTTGGAAACACAGGGCAAAAAAAGCAAAACAAACCACAAATTGTTTTTGTACTAAGCAGCACCCTCCTCCTCTTACTTAAACTGTAGAATTTAAACTGTTAGCGCTAAACCAGCCACGGAGCTCTGAGTGACCAGCACGTCAAGACAAGCAGAAGGTCCTGCTGTCCCCTGACACTGGCCCGTTTTCAAGGCACTAACACGGGACAGAGCACCCCGTATTTCCAGCACGTGGCATTAACTCTGGGTGACACCTTTGCAGACGCTGTGGAGAGAAGGACAACCAGCCCGGGGGAGATGGCACACCTCGCTGGGACCAGAGCCCCAGGAAAGCCTCCGACTGTGATGAACACAGCTCTAACTCCAGTTAACGACATGTAATAAAGAGTGAGCAAGGAATAAACAGAGCCCAAAGTCAACAGCATCAAGGAGGGTTTGGCCGATCTACAGTTTGTATCTGACACAGAGAATCCTCTTTCTTTGAAGGCATTATCTAAACGTGACTTAAGGGCCTTTTAAGCACTTCTAAATTGACATTGTAACAGCAATTAAAGTTCCTTAAAACAAATGCACCATGAAAAATGCGCAAGAGCAGGCTGGCTCAGCAGCTGCAGCTCCGCGCCGCCGCGCAGCCGGTGTTTGTGCCTCCTCGCAAGCTGAAGTGGCCAGACCTCGTATCTGCCCTCTCAAAACACAGGCTTAAGACACACACTTTCCCTGAACTGATTAACATGCACAGTCACCTTTCTGCCCTCTGTTCTGATTACTCCAGCGCTGGAGGGTTTCAGGCTTTGCAGAAAAAGCTCCTCTCCAGCCCTTCTCCGTGGGACAAGACCAGCTCCTGCTGAGGACTAGTCTGATGTCAGCTCCTCTACATCTGTAAACTTACCTCCATTTCTGAAAGAGCAAGGAACCACACGTCTGAAGGAAAAGATATACACTTATGGATGGTTAAATGATGATTTAATTTGCTGTTACAAATCCAGAATTTGAGTAATTGTTACTGCCCTGTACCTTGCAGACTTAGCAGTCAGAGGGAAGGAAGGGTCAGGCGTTTCTCTCTACCACAGCACGAGGCACATTTTCTCTTACCTTCTCTGCAGCCTGGAGAACCATTCCAGCTTCCAGCAGTTGTTTGCTATAGACTATCACGTTACCAAATCAGAACATTTCTGAATTACCAAACATAGGAAAGTCAGTAATCTTCATGAGAGAATTCATTAATGCACGAAGGTTAATTAAATAAAGCTTAGCAGCCCCAAAGTAAAGCCTAGCCACAGATACAACTGATCCACCTAGTCAAGGCTTAACTATTTTCCCTTCTGATGTGGCAGCCCATTGCCACGCTCCCCCAGGCTGAGCTCTGCTCCACAGGCCGTGACCCCAGGGTGTCTTTGTGACCCACCTTTAATCAGCTTCCTTCTCCGACTCCAGCAAACCCCGCTGCTGATGGCAGCCAGCAACACAGGCTATTGTACAGCACGGAGCTGTGCTTCGCAGCAAGTCACGATAAGCATTTCCTTTCCAAACACCCAAGTTCCCCAACCATTACAAGCGGTGGCCAAAAAAAGTAGAAGGCAGATTATTGGAGTTTTGCAGATAAAACAATGGCTAGGATAAAAAAAATACACGGGCAACCCTCGTTCTTTATCCCCTCTGCTTCCGACTCAAAATTACAGGAAGAATTTGAAGACTGCTTACCGTACTGACAGCGAGGCCCTTGGAAACCGGAGGAGCAACGGCAGAGCTGCAAAGATCCCTCTACGCAATTTCCACCGTTGAAACAAACCCCGTAACTGCAGAGAGCTGCGAGGAGGAGGGAGAGAACCGTTCCTGAGATCCCATCAGAAGGGCACACGCGCTAATAAATACCTGCTCGCTGATGGAGCTCCCACAGCCCCGCAGCAAACGTGAATAGTGATAAAAATACTGTTGAACCATTGAAGGCGACTCTTTTTGGTTGACAGTGAGATACTCAAACAGTACATGAAGTCTCTCAAAATTTAGGACAGGAAGTAAAACACCTCAGGCAATGTCTAGGGCTTTCCTTAAAGTGCGGCTAAGTGAAAATTCACAGGAAAACACCAGCAGAGCTGCAGGGTTGTTGATGAAATAATGCTTTTCCAGCCGACAAGTGGGTAAAATAGTCAGAAAATGACTCGTGCAGAATCATTCCAGATCTTGTGGCAATAAAAATAACTTATTTATTTTGAAATTGGAGGTATCTTTCAGGAACAACCCATGAGAAGCTGCTTTCCCCCTCTCTGCTGAGCTTTCCTGGAGAGCTGGCTGCCCAAACGAGGCGTCACCTCTGACCGGACCGGAGGATGAAATAGAGCTAAGCTGTAAGTAAGCCCGAGCAGCCACGTTTCTCTGTTCTCACCCAGTGAAGTGTAAAATGGACACAGGGACAGAGAATGCTCAATTAGGCTGCTGAAATCCACCTTTTCAAATCATCTAAATAAAACCACAAACAAGGAGATGTTTTATATTTCTCATAACTCATGAAATGCAGCCAGTATTTTATATTTCCCACTAGAAAATGCTCATCCCAAAGGGGGAAATGTCCACAAGTGATGCTGTTGTGTGTGCTGTGTTGTGTCAAAGCGTAAGGACGCAGCACAAGCACCTCTCTTCCTTTTTAAGTCCACTTAAAGATTCAGACAATGAATTTTTCCCTCTATTCACTGATCTGCACATAGCTGTGCTGCCGGCCAATTTCCCTTTTATTTCTTTTTTCCTGCACCTCCTCTTTTTCTTTCCCTTTTCACTTTCATTGGACAAACTGTAACAAAACCCAAGAACAACGGGATTGGGTAGGAATACATTTCACAAAAGCCAGGGCAAGCAGATAGCAGGGAGCAAGAAGAGCTTCACCCGTCTCCATGGTGCAAGAGGTGTCGTGGTAGCACCTGGTCCAGCGGTTCCCAGATCCTGCACCCCAGGAAGGAACGCGCTGCCAGCGCCAACTGTGTCACGGTCACCTGTGTCAGGGGCCCTCGTGTCCTGCTGATCCAGTTGATGGATCCAGAGAATGTCATTATTTCAAGGAGCTGAAATTACAAAAGACAGACCTGGCAATCCAAAACCCCTTGGCTCAGAAATGTGGATTTACTACCAAAGAGCACAGAGTGCAGGCGAGCTAACGCCGGCGGAGCCAAGCGCAGCTCACACCGCGATTTGCTGGGCACCGTGTGCTGGCTGGCACGGCTGCTGCCCTGCACAGTTGCCGACTGAAGCCACTTGCCAACAGAATGAGTGAACCACCAACCTGCAGACGTACACTGCATCCTCAGGAAGATGCCAGCCTTTGCTGAAGCAAAGATGAGATTTGCCTTTGGCTTTATTGGAAACAATAAGGGAAAACACGAGTGCTAAATTCACATCATGTGGGAAAACAACACAGCAGCATCTCCTGCATTGTTACCTGGGCTCACGAGTGCCCAAATAAATGAATGAATAAATAAATAATAACTCCTGGAAAAGCCATTTTTTCTTCTCTAAAGCTGCAAGGCTGCCAGCTCTGCATGTCCTGAATGCCTTAAGGAAGAAGCTGGAGAATTAAATACATCTCCAGCAGGTACAGCCTGGGAACGGACTGTCAGCTACTCATGCACGTTCAGTGAAGCCCTCGAGAGACACCGGTGACACTGCCCGGTGTGGGGGACAGCACATGGTCCTGGGCATGGGCCAGGGGAGAAGTCCCCAACCAGAAGGCGCTGGACCCTGCTCAAGGCCAGGGATGAAATGGCATCTTTGCAGTTACCGACTGGACATAAAGGCCTGTGATTAAATTACAAACCTACGTATGATATGGGACCACCTGAAAACACTTATACCAGCACTCCCTGGCCCGGGGTTCCCACACGCACGCTGCCTATAACTTTTCCCTCCTATCTGCAAGTTGGGAGCCCCCGGGTTCTCTTCCCGTTCCAGCTAAAGCTGTAACTAATGAATAACAGAAAAAGCAGGACTGTGACTACACATTTCATTTTGTGTCGTTATAACTGGGGAGGAAAGGCACCCCGTGCAGGCTTCAAAAATGGCTCCAAGTACTTGGCACACGATATTCTGTGCCTACTCCAAAACACCAACTGTGTGTTCGGAAGAGAAAGGAAACACAGATGGCGACAGTGCAAGGCAGCGTTCGCATTTTTGGGGCACACTGGCAGGACATTTTGTGCACACAAGAAGATACATTTGCAACTTTACAACACTTTTTCAAAGATAATTCAGAACTTTAAGACACACATAAAATCAGAGATGGGAAAGAGCGGGTACTACTTGCACAAAGGAAATCCAAAGCTTGTGGTGTCAGCTTGCCAGGCCTGAAAAAATCCTTCCCTCCCGACGACAGGTCTGCTGGCAGCTGCACCAATGTTTTGTGGTACTGGCATCCCCTGTAATCAAAGGGGATTACCAGGGCACCACAGGCAGGTCCTTTTCCTCTCCTCACCCTCACCTCCACCCTCCTATCCGCTAAGTAATGAAGGTGATGGAGTCAGCGCAGGGCAGATTCACGTCCTCAAAACTCCTAAATGCTGGAAGCTTTCGTCAGCTGCACAGAGCTCATGGACACTTGCGTGAAGCTGCCTGAAATTGCCTCCTAACAAGCATTTGGAGAGATGCAAATGAGCACTTTGTTCAGGGGCTCCATGGAATTCAAACCACTGGGTCAAACCCTGGTGGTGGCCAACCCCTGGGCACTATATTGTCAGGTATTTACACAACTCTTATCGTAATGCAACCAGTTACAACCTGGAAATCTAATAATCACATTACTAAGCTTCCCACTATTCTCCTCCTAGCATTGAATCCTCCATATATCTAATATTGGCTCTGTTTCTTCCTACAGAAACACAACTGACTTCCTAATTTCTCCTCTGTGCTAAACCTTGATGCTGTCTTACACAACGTTTTCTGCCTCGTCTGCAGTGATTAAGGAGGTTTTGTGAAGGTTTAGGTGAATACGGCATGCTACAGATTTGCACGTTTGCCATCAAAACACACACTCTGACTAGACAAAGCTACGGACCTACTTTAAGGATGTTTGCTCTGTCACCCTGGCCAGAGCACCCTGCTTTCAGGCACAGCTGCCAGACGCGGGAGCTCCCTTGGAGCTGAGCCAGCTCCAGCTCGTTCCAAGCCTCATTCTCACCAATATCCAAACTCCCCAAACTTTGCACCTCAGATGCACTAGAGCTGAAATACTTAAGCCTCAGTGTTGGCTCTTTTAAGGACCTGATGATTTTTCAAAACCCCACTCTAAAAAAAAGATTATTTAGTAATACAAAGGTAGCATTGAAGTCCAAATATCACCTACCCAAACTAATGAAACAGTGATGAAATGCTGTTTGAGAAAGCCAGTTATCTTCCCATCTAATGTTTTAGTCACTTTTCATAGCCACGAATCCTTGGGGACCACAGCGGTCCCGTACCAATCCTGCACTGGAACTTGGGAAGCTCTTTCAGCAGCATCCCGCCCAGCGGAGCCACGCCACGCGATGCCCGCGATCCCAAACACTTCCCCGTGCGTGTCCTCCCACGTGGTGGCATAATTGAATGTGATGGAGATTTGGGAAGAGGGTAACGCCACTGTTCTGGGAAATGGGAAAGAAAGGATAAGTTACAAAAAGCATTGACATCTTCTGTTTGGAAGGCTGGACAATACCTTTTGAGAGGATTTAGCAAGGCAGGATTCTGGGGAAGTCAGAGACAGGAGGCTGATTTAAAAGGAAGACTGATGGGGAACAGCATTTCTCCTACCACGGACGGGCTCACTGAAGTACACCACGGCCACCCTCTGCGGGGACAGAGACGGCCTCCCAGGGGAGCGAACGTTAGGAGTTTAACCAGTACCAGGCTCGATCCCAGGCGAAAGGTTCAGAAGTTCAGTCAAAGCCTTTCGGCTGACAAAACAATGAGCCTCCAGGAGCCAAGAGGGGATGTACAAAGGAAAGTCAGCCTAATGGGGAAATTAAATCGTTAACCGAACACACTTCCCGCCGAGCCTTCCAACCTGTACCGCAAATAACGGAGCTGCTGCCCCGACGCCGCTCAGCCGGCTCCGCGTGCCTGCGCGGCCGGGCTCTTCCCTGCCCGACGGAGGACAGGCTAAAGCTAAGCCGAGCTGGCAGGAAGAAACGCGGTTCAGTGCGGGGTAACTCACTCTGGAGCCTTTTAATAGGCCATTTGTGACTAATAAAAGTTTCTCTTTTAATGATGTGATTAAAATTCAACTGCTTTCTGCTCAGCCCTTGGGGATGCTCGGAGGGGTTTTCATCACGTCTCAGACTCTGGTACTTCCTCCCACCTCTCACCAAATGAACATTAACTCTCCCTCTTTACCTAGGGCCAGGCTCTACCTGAGCTAAAAATCAGAGCAAAGCGTGACCCTAACAAGGGCTGGATAAAACCTCAAGACAAAGAGAGCTAGGGGTGGTGACAGAAGCTTTAGACCAGCAGCTCAAGCCGAGCTCCTCCACCAGCCCCTCGGAGGTCCCCGCACAGCAAACGGCCCCGCAGGGCAGGCTGTGGGGCAGCGGGGGCTGAGCGAGCCCCAGCAGCAGCAGCTCTCTGGCCATGCAGCTGCTCGATAGCCGGAGCTGGCTAAGCCGCTTCTTGGCCAGGCTGTGCTCACCTATGCTGTTCCATTTCCTTGAGCCAGCTCGTTAAAAATTGACTTCCATCTCCATCCCGCTCCGCAGCACAGCCAGGCTCTCTCCCCAGCCGCAGTCCCAGTTACGACCTGGCCTCACTGCTGTTCCAGCCCGAGCAAAGAGCCTCTTTAGCCTCTTCCATACTTATTGCTCTCCTCGGTGCCTTTGTGCCTTGTCCTGTCATTTCTGACCGTGGCAGGGGCTGGCCCAAGGACACAGACACGATGTCTGCGGCTGAACTCCAGCTCCTCCAGGCAGACCAAGAGCTACAGACTTGGTGGGACTCAGCTTTTCAACATCTCAAGCTGAAAGTAGAGATCGTTGGGATTACCAGACATGCAGGCCCCTTGTCCTAATCAGCAAGGGCTTTAACTGTGTTATTGAACCCATCTGGAATTTAAGTAGCATCTCAGAGGCCACTTGAAACTGAGAAGCTTAGTCTGAAAGTCAATCTATCAGTAATCAGGCAGGGAAAGAACCTGATGCCACGCTAAAAATGCAAAGGGTGTCTTGACTTCTGACCTTCCTTCCCAAACGGGACTGAGCGGATGAATGCTCCGAGACAGAGGGCACTGGGCAGGCAACAAGCCCTCACACTTCTGCTACCAGCAGAAGAGATGGGACAAAAAGCAGGCACTCTGCAAGGGAACGGGGCCCGCTGCCCTTACAAGGTGAGATCTGGCAGCTCCAGGGGTGTCAGAAGCAAGCACAGCTCTCACGATTTCCAGTGGCACAGCAGGAGAGGAACAAAGAAATGAAATATTCTGTGAGACTCGTGAGATCTCTGTGGAGCCATTAGTCTTTGGACCGCTTGGCTTCAGCACTGTTTTACAGGGTGTTTCTATGAAATTTTCCATGTCTTTCCAAGCTACTTGCTCCCAGCGGACCCCACGCACTCCCAGTCACCGAGTCCCGTCCTCGCAGCTCCGTACTGGCTGTTTTGTCACCTATAGGTGCTTAGAGACACAAACCTGCATGGGAGGAAAACGTGTACACCCCTTTTTTTGCTACAGACCTAGGCAAACAATGAGTACGCTCAGCACAGTGGCTGCGATGGGGGAAGCTCTCTTCTTCCCCGCACCAGGCTCTGAGAGCCCAAACAACTCCCCTGAACTGGTACCCACAGTGATGCTGGGCCATCCCATTTCACAAGGCTTTTTAACATTCCCGTCAGATGTCAGACAGTAGGTCACGTCAAACGAGAAGAAAGCAGCAGGCCTTGGCCAGTGACACACACAAGTCTACAGTGCTGAAAATTTACCCTAATAAAACATCACACGGGTTGTTTTTTTCTATTTTTAAGGAAAAGCGATGAACAGTCCAGCATTTGGAGCAAGGAGAGCACTGCAGTGAAGAGATGCCAGACTCCAAGGGAACGCAGCATCAGATGTCCTTCCTGGAGTGATTCCACCACACGGTGTCCAACGGCTCTAATCAAACTGTCAACAGCCATGGCCTTCCCCACCTTTGTACTCCTGGAACATGATCCGTGATCTCCGAAGACAGATAGGAAGGGCCACAGATCCTGTTGACATATTTTGGCATAGCTTCACAGCCTTCAGCAGACCTACGCCAGTGAACGCGGGCTGACTCGCGCCTGCTATGTACAAACCAGAAAATCCTCTAACAAATATAATGCTCTGGCTATGTTTCCCTGCCTCAGCAGTTCACTAATATTTCCTGACTCCTTTGCCCTGCCAGTCTTTCCTACACCCTCTTCTGGTCCAGAAGAACATCCTCATACTGAGGTCCAGGCCACCAGCAGGAAAAGTCATCACACCCCTGCAAACCAAAAGCTCCTCAGGATGGAGGAAACCAGAAGGGTTCCCCAGGACAGTCTGTGGATCGAGGCAGAAGCTCCCGGCTTCTATATACCTCGTCCGAGTTGCTCATCTGCCAAAACTCACACCCCACCTCAAAACCCCACTGGCAGCAATTTCTGCTGCATTTTTGGAGCTGGTGTATTCTGCTTTCGCAGAGCGCGCCAGGGCTGGCTGTCCCTAGGAGCTGTCAAAAAAAAGAGACAAAAACACACAAGCTGCTTATCACAGGAATATTATTTAAGATGCTTGGAGTGCTCGGGGTTAGCCAAACGCAGGGAGAGTTGGCTGACAATTGCTAGGAGAGTTCAGCATCCAGAGCAGAGGTGGGAGTAGATCTGTGGTTAACCAGTGCTGTGCCGTGGCTGTGTCCTTCCTGCTAAGACACCATTTAACTGATCGTGTCACCCTCACGCTCACTTTGAAATACAAACATTAATGGACGGAAGCAAGGGAAAAGCAAGGACTTTGTAAGCTGTTCTTCAGCTTACACTCCAGCTGCAAAACATCTACTAGCTTTCCTGCTCTTGGGAATAATACACAGAAAACATGTAAGCAAGACCCATTTAAAAGAGAGCAACAGGAACTACTGACGTATGCACGCCAAGAAAATAAACACCCACGGCTTGCCCGTCACATCGGCAGCAAGTTTGAAATAATTAATAGGGAGAGTCAAAGTATTTTATGACCAAGAGAGCTGGACCTCCCTCTCTTTTCTATTCCAGACCGACCCTGCAGCGAGCTGCCCGGTGCAGACCATCGCCCAGCCTCCGAGCGCTGGTCCCGATGATGAGGATGGTGAGTTCAGAGCGGGCCCTGAGCAGCTTTACTTCCTTTTCTCTGCTTCCTTCCTGGATGGGATTACTCACTTCCTCGGCAGGAAAAATCATTACGGAACGCGCTTCTCTGAGTTCACCTGAGGTTATTATCTGCTCGCTGACAGTGGGTTGTGAGGCATCCATGGAGTTTCCTCTGGCACAGTGGGGTTGCTCTCCTGGGTTGCAGGCTTTTGAAGAGGAAGAATAAGGATTGCTTGCTAGACACACCTTTTTTTTTTTTTTAAACTTTTGCTTCAAGCATCAAAGCACAAGGAAGGTATATGCAGCCTTTTACAGAACAAAAGATGACGAGCTGTGGGAGACATTTTCCTATATGGTAGGTCAATTACAATCAAAATTGCCCTTACAATGGAGTTGGGCATGGCCAGCTTTCATTCCCTTGATGGCAAGGCAGGTCAGATCCCAAACGCTTTGTTGGTTCACCTGCCTATTACTTGAAACCAAAGCTGCTCTTCTATGGCCGGGTAGGAGTGCGCCTCCAAAGCCTAATTCAGAAAAGATCAGAGCTCCATTATGCAACTAGGCCGACAATTAATAATCTATCACCGGGAGCATGTGCAGCTCCACCTTGATGGTGACATCTATTTCTACACATACGCTCAGATAAACCTTTCTTTGATTCGAGAGAAGATTTTACTTTGCTCTCAACATCTCAAAAGCAAAGTTTAAAGTTAAATATTTCTCCAGCTGGATGAGGCTGCAGTGGTTAGGGGAAGGAGCCGGGAGCTACGCAGCGTCTGCCTCCCATGTCCAGCAGTGCAGCCTGGAGAGGGAGGTGGGAATATGGGGCCCACAAGGATGACGCTGCCTGTCTTCTGCAATAACAGCATAAAATCATCTTATATACCAATATTTGCACAACCCTAGCCTGACTCATGTGCGAATCTGAATACATATTGCAGCCTCCCCACACAGCTGGGGAGTAGATACTTCCATGCCTGTTTTGCAGAGAATTACACTAGAGCAAACAAAAGAGAGGAGGAAAGCCAGCCACAGAGTCCAAGCGTCTCAAGTTCTGGGTCTCTGCTTCAAACCTTACGAGTGCCATCACTTCAGCCATGCTCCAGCTTGCTTCCTCCTCTGCAGCTGATGCTGTGGGATCCAGCAAGGGATGCCGCCAGTCCTGAACCCAAACACTCACCCCTTGGCTAAAGGAGGGAGCGGGCGAAGGGGAGCACTGCAGAGATCTCTGATCTCTGGAAGGGGTATCTCAAGCTCAGCAAGTCTTAAAAATAACAGATCTAGTACCTAACGCACACCCCTTTGCAAAGCAGCTGAGGAGCCGCATCCCTTTACAAGTAAGCTGACGAATGAATCCCGCTCTGAGCCGCAGCTCGGGGTGAGGAGGGGGGAGCACACCCCAGGAGTGAGCACACGCTGCCAGCCGAGGCACAGCCTGCCAGAGCACGGCGCTGGAGCCCAGCTTCTCAGCCTCTGTGCAACCAAAGGCCAACTCTTCCAAGGAAGCAGCTCCCACAGACACTGAGTAAGAGCAACTAGACGGCAACTCAGCCATCACCAGCACGTTCAGTCACACAAACAGCAGTTACTGGGTTTTATAATGAAAAGTCCACTCAGGGCTTGGATTACAGCTTTCCAGAGCTTCTGCCAATGGCATCATTTGCAACACCAGTTTGGGCTTGATCTGAAATGTTTAGTAGCATTTGGCAACTGGATCAATGAACGTGACTCTGAGAAGTCTTTCATGCTGCGATGAGGAAATTCTCCAGAAGAGGAAAGCAACACACAGCGCTTCCTGGGAAGCCAGAGATAAATCCTTCTGACACACAGCTAAAATAAATAAAAATAAAATAAAAAAAAAACACAGAAGGAAACAACAAAAAAACCCAGCTCTTTTTAAAGACATCTTTATAGCGTTTACTGCAGGCACAGCACTTGAAATGAGCACCCTCAGCCAACAAAACAATACTGACAGCAGCAAATGGAGAATCTCACCCAAACAGCGCGACACTTACGGTAGAGACAGCCGGCGTCCCCTCCGAGCTGGGCCCATCCCAGGCAACACCTGTACGTGGTCTGGTATTTCAGCTGGTACACCTGCCTGTAGCCCGTGTAGTACGTGGTTCTGAAACACGACAAACAAGATACCGCCCGGACAACGTTAATTCCTGCAGAACGAGGGAATTGGAAAGAACGGAAGTTGTAACTCTAACTGTGGATGTGAATAAAATGAGGAATTTGGTTTTCTAATGTGCTGACATTTTTTTCCACCTGCTCTAGCAATGATCACTGATGCTAAGAAAATACTTCTTAATTTACTTTAATCGGAAACACGAGAGACTGGAGCGTCCAGGTCCTCACGGCACCCCTGGCTCTTTCCTCCTTCTCTAAACTATTTCACAGCTTGTTAATGATGGAAATTTAAATTTCAAGTACAACAGGCATTTCAGTCCAGCTTTAGTGAGCATGAACAGGTGTCTCCAAGGGGCGAAGGTGAGCTAAAAACTGTCAGAATCCTGACAGGAATGTCAAGCTACTCAAGCAGCTCTCCAGGCAGTTGTGTGTTACGCAGCAAGGCTCCTATGGGGTCAGGCTGGCAGAACCCGTTCCCTGATGGAAAGGGCTTTGGCCTCCTCGGTTCTCCTTCCACTGCGCCCCACAATAACCCTCAACTTCACATCGACGAGCCCAGCGTTGACGCCAGCACCATACCGGCCACGCCACACGCGTGACCACATCTCTCCTGTCTTCCAGACAAAGCCAGGAGCCCTCTCCAGCCCAGCACGGTACCAGGACGTGACGGCAGCTGCCTCTCCAGGAGGCTCGGCCAGGGATGCTGTGCTCAGGTGGGAGCTGAAGGTCCCTTTAACAACTCCTGCTAGTTACCTCCAGGGTGGGAGGTGGGGTAGTAAAGCAGGGATTGATCTGAAGCATAAATAAATGAAAGCGACACTTCTTTCCTGGAAATCTGATGTTGTGTATATGTGAAAATTGAAACACAGATAAAACTTTTGAAGCCGATTTTTAAAAAGCTCCTTTGGCAGAACATGAAACTGCTCCACCAAAGAAAATCAGACAAACAACAACAAATATTTGGCACAGCAGATGTGTTGTACGTGTCCACTGAAAATATTTATCCTAACTCAGTCTAGTTGTTTGATTTCGTCTGAATGTTTCTACAAAAAGCCCTAAATAATGGTAAACCTTCAATTCCCGTGAAGGAAACCTTTGGCTACTCTTCTGTGCCAATCAGCAGATGGAAGCACAGCTGAGAAAAATAAAAGCAGATACCAATTTTTTTGTATGAGCTGTTAACAAATTATGAAGGAAACACTCGTGTTCCAGAAGCAGCTGAGAAAGCAATTTACAGTCACTCAGGCACCAGAACAGCCAGCTACCAGGCGTGGATCCATCTGGATCCTCTTGGTATGGAGAGCCATCTCCCAGCCCAGCGCAGGGCTTTCAGGTGGTGGCAGGGTGTGCTGGGAAGCACAAGAGGACACGATGGGTGTGGGGTGGAGCTAATGCAACAAGTGTTCAGAGCATGGACTGTTCTGGAAAGCACTGTCCTTTTCATCCCAAAGGAGAAAGGCTGCCCAGCAGCAAGCTGCCTCTTCCATCTGCCCTGCGTGAGCTCAGAAATGGGGAGGAAAAGGTATTCCAAGAAACTGTAATGTAGGACAGCTCAGGACTAACCCCAGGGCTCCTTTCTGCCCCCATCAGTGCCCTGAACAACCTCATC
Source organism: Nyctibius grandis (assembly GCF_013368605.1). Lineage (NCBI taxonomy): Eukaryota > Metazoa > Chordata > Aves > Nyctibiiformes > Nyctibiidae > Nyctibius > Nyctibius grandis. The sequence goes on from NC_090674.1 coordinate 7,799,149, forward strand.
TCCACGAGTCTTGGTGGGCTCCATCGGACACTTCAGATCCTTAAGTCAGCCCAAGTGGGCTCTCAAGGAGATGCAAATATTTTGACAGCCTCAGTTGCCTCTGGATATCTGGATGCTGCAGACTGGAAAGAACCACAGAGGAGATACTTTATCTTCAATGTTTCTGTTTTCTTTTGTGTTTTAAGGAGTCCCTGGCACAGAAAATGTTGAAAGAGCCAGAACTAATGGAACCCAGGCTTAAAAATCCTGCTGTGTCCTGCTGCTGGAAAATCCACTTCCAGCCCCTCTGGGACAGCACCGTCACTCCTCCAAGTTTCATTACTGAGGCCTGAGCAAAGCTACCTTCTGTTGTTACCTAATTCGGGAAAGTTACACAATCAGTAGCAAAAGCATCACTTTAGCAGGAACAACTGAGGAGCCCAGAGGATGCTCAGCTCATCTGCCGAGGAGCAGATGCCAGCTCTCTGAGCGGGCAGGGACGGTGCAATCCAGTACTCTAGGCACAGATACAAATCTTGTAAAAACAAATGCTACTGGTTTTGGAATGCACGAACTCAGCAGACCATCACCTCCTCAGCTACCCCCGTCCCCTGCCTGCCCCAGCCCACCGCCCCTAAACTGCACTTCCACTTTAGGCAAAGTGATGGGACTGCAGTGCCCTAAGCCTGCCTGGGAAATTTAGGAAATAAGCCAACAGTTATGAACCCTGCACGTCAGTGACTTGTGCTTCAGCCCCTGCTCCTCGCCGGGCAGGTGGGCTGGGCAGAGCCGCGCTGCGCGGCGCCCGCGGAAAGGAAGAGCAGATCCTGGACTTCCCTAGTCGTGTCCGTGAACTCAAAGGCACCGAGGCCAATTTCAGGCCAGCCCCGTGTGTGTCAGATCCTGAAGCTGTTAATACGCTTCCTGAGCCCCGCGCTGCCGGAGCCGGGTCCAACTGGAGCGGCTCCAGCGGGTGACAGAGGCTGCGCAGCATCCCTGTCAAGGCCGAAACCACGCGCCCCACTGCCCTCGATCACTCAGCACACGGGAGCTTGGCAGGAGATTTCCATCTGTTGGAATCAGCCTGCTGCGACGGGAACTCCCAAAAGAAGTTTAGAGTGAGGGGATATGGGACAAAATCTTGCCTGAGGAAGGTTTTGCTGATAGTCCTTTCACTGTACTTGCTTTTAAAATGCCCTGGGTGAAATCCCTCACAGCACCTCTAGGCCTCACCTCTGTATTTTCTTCAGGAACAGAGTTTTAGCACTAGGCTGCTCTGATATTTATAAGGAAGCATGACAAAGTTTTTCATTTCAGTTCCTTGATTTACAATGTCAAAAACATACATTAAAGAACTAAAGGGACAGCTGGGTCTGAAGAGTTCCCAGCCTTTGAAGTAGAAGCAGACAGGGCACCTATCATTTCAAAGTCCTCTCTTAAAACACAGTCAAAAGACAGACTCTGTTTGCTCCTTTATCACCACTACACAGATATCATCACCAAGATAATTACTGGCAATTACAGGTCAGGAGGAATTCCTGAAGTCAAGACTTAAAAGCAGTCTCTAGTCCAAGCTGCTTCTTTGAAACTACTACTACCATTATTATTTTGTAAAGGCTTGTAACTGCCTAATGAGGCCGGAAAAGCAGGTGGAGTACAGAAGAAGATCGGGCACATTGTAGTTGGGCTGCTGTGTAGGAAGAAAAGTTCATTATTTGCACTGTTGCACATGTCCATAGCCCTCCCTCTGCAACCCCTCCTTGCTTGGAGGGAAGGACACGTACCTCCGCTCGTAGCCCGTGCACCACCGCCGTCCTCCGCAGCCCTGCTTCCACACTTTGACAGCACGGGTGAAGGCCTGGACGCACGGCTGCCGCTGCCCCACGACCGCCAGCTCCTGCTCCGCGCAGACGTTCGGCCTGGCACAGAGAAACAGAGGGGTACGGGGGTCTGCACGCCGCTGAGAGAAGCGTGGAGTGCTGCCACCACTCAAACAGGCGCCAGCTGCGGGCAACCTCATTCCTTACCAAAAGAGCAGGAAGATTTTATGCCATACACAGTATTTGCCTCCTTGTTTAATTAAATCAGCGCAGGGAAAAGAAATCTGCCAGGTCGGCCAGCCACAAGCAGCTGTCAAGCGCCGCCTATCCACCTCCCCCAAAAACCCTTGGATGTAATGCTCTGGTGAACAGACAGCGTGGTCACAGCGTGCCACCGGCACCAACAAAACGTACAGCACAATAACAGCATCTGTATTTCTCACAAGGACGTCAATAGGCCTTGGTGAATCAGTCAAACAGTGGAGAACTACAAGGTGAGCATCGCAAACCGGTATTTATGGATGAAAACATGCCACAAAGAGAGAGGACACGTTGAATAATCCCGTGCTGCGAGTCGGTGGCACACACGGGAAGCCTGTGCTGTCCCGAACCCCCTCCCCAAACCTCCAGACCTGCAGCCCACGATGAGGCTCGGGTACAGCAACAGAAGTCTAAAGCAATATGGTTTTACAGCATTGCAACAGAGCAAACTTCAGTGAGATTGGGAAGCTCCTGACAATTTGTACCTCTAGGTCCTGGGACGTTCTACAACCCACCTGAAAAATGCAGCAGTTACTTTTCCACTGATACATTGAGGCTAATTTTTAGCCTTAAAACACAGAGGACGGATGAGAAAAGAGGCAGCAGCCTACTCGATACACTAGCACAATAATTTCTATGTTTGTCCACTCTGTCCACTCTCAGTTAACGCAGAATACATATGCTTGCTTTGCACTTAGGGGATTATTTTCCTGACAATTGCAATTGCGAACACCAATGATATCTGCATCTTCTGAGTGCTTGGGAAAAAAAGGTATTCTCCTGCTAGAAATGATACATCACTTGACCAATACTGCTTTAAATCAGAATTCAGTTTGCTGTCTTAGATGCTTTCTCACTCATCCAGAGCTAAGGGCTGCAAGACTAATTACTGTAAATAAAGTGAATGTATATAATTCAGTAAGAAAATAAGGAAAATACCATTTGCACCTTATTTCTTTTCTAATCCTACCTCTCTTTCACCAAATATGAGTCAGTAGCTTTAACTAAGAATGAAGAGGGAAACATTTCTCCCTGACTTAATAAGTTATGAGCTGCTCATTACTTGGGACTGCTCGTTGTTTCCAATTCTTCAAAAGGGACTGAGAGTTTTCCCAAAAATACTTTCTATAAAAGAAGTTAAACTAAATAATTTGGACGTGGTGAAGCATACAGATTGCAGCTGGCATCTGACTGCTCCAGGACATTCAATTACCCCGCTGTTCGAACAAGCCTGGCAATGCCTCCGGGATTAATGGCATGTTTCCTTCCCCTTCTGGCTTTGCTCTCAAACCTCCTCTCGTCATCCCCACATGCGGCCACTGCCGAGCTGTTTGGCTTGCAAAGCTCCGCACACATCACTTCACCAGTACGACAGTCCCCAGCGCTAATGGTGACTGCTAGAGGGGCTGGTTTACTTCGTGTCTCCGTACAGAGCGCGCTGCGAGTTGATGCACAGAGGGGTATTTCGCTACCCCCCCGCCCTCCTCTGCCGTCAGCCTGCAGGCGCCTCCGAGCTCTCTGCATGGCCAGAAAAAAGAACTGAAAGGACCCAGAAGAACAAGGCTGGCAGCAGCACCGTTTTGGTGTGATTTATTACGGCGAAGAAAGGTTCTTGTGTGCCCCAGACAGTGGCGTTGTGTGTCCCGGGCATCGTCAGCGTGCCCTGTGTAAGTGACAGCACTGCCCAGGCGCTGGCATTTTCCTTTCTCTGATGCTTTGGCACACATCTCATCTCTAGTGTCTCGTCCAAGAAGTCCTACAAGTACTTGTCAAGGCAGGAGCACAAAATCTCTGGCATAGGGAGAAAAGGCGTCTTCTTGCAAAACCTTTATCTGCTGAAAAGGACCCCTTTTCAATCACAAAGTTAAAAACATCAGGGGGAGCAGCCTGGAGTTAGCACACCACACAACACTGGGTTCATTTACAGAAAGAATTAGAGCAATCCCCCTGCATCGAGAGATCATCTTCTGGCAGGAGACCAAGTTTGCAAGGAAGTTTTCCAAAGAAGCCAAATGATTAACACCCAACTGTAACTGTAAAATTTAATTAAAAAGAACGGACGATGAGCTGCTAGAGTAACAGCAAAAGCAAGGAAGAAACATGCAAGAAAGATACATGAAGTGCAATAAAAATAGCAGGTCTGGGAAGAAAGGTCAAGCTATTTACACAGGAATCACCTCTTGTGCTCACACAATAGCAACATTTCAGTTAAAAACAGTGAGTTACCTCCTACAAGCAAAGACTATCCCGATTTTCAAATTTCTCTTCACCTTTATGTACATCTGGTACCAGATAAGGAAGTACAGACCAGCCCTCCCTCCCCTTCACTCTCTCTGCTCCTCCGGTCACCCTTGGTTTTAAAATACTGTATTTACCTTCTGCTCCACAGGCCCCTGCCCTACAAAAACACTCCAGTTTTCTTTTCATGCTACTTACATATGGGGCTGAAGTTTGCTCCCAGAAGCAAGAGAAGATATTCGCAACACGAGGACGAATGACAGTGCCACCGCATGAAACTCCATCGCAACAGCTCCTCTCTCCCCCCAGGGTGCTTCCAGTGGGTGCCTAGAAAATCTCACAGCTTCCCAAGCACAGCTCGCGAGTCCCTGCTCCCCAAAGGAGGACGCTCCTGCTACCTCCTGTTCCCAGCTTGCTGTCTCTTTCTTACAAGGACAATGCTATGGGAGCACATGGGAATTCTTGCACGGGGAGAGCAGATTTATCGCTCCTAGATGCTTCCTCCCATATGGGTTCAGTTCAGCAAGTTTCTTCACTCCATGGGAAATTATTATAGTGCAGATTGTTGCTGGGTTTTTTCCAAAACCAAACCTGGCTTCTTATGCTCATTTGCTCGTAGTGAAATGTACTGAAGTGACTTTTCCTTCTGGCATTTGCTTCTTGACAAAGCCCAAAGACCCGGTGGCTCACAAGACCTGGGTTCTGTCCAGCAATGAAGCCCCATGTGGGTTTAGCTGATTTGGAGTCACGATCCACTTCACAAGGCAATATAAAAATCAGCACTTGGCAAGGGAAAGGCAAAAGGAGAGGTGCTCTCCTGCGCACCGAGGAGCCCACCTCCCAGAGGGCTCTTCCAGAAGCAGAGTGCTCCTTTACCCCATCCGCAGAGCTCAACCCTTCGTCCTGCTACAGCTCCCCACGTTCCTCTGGAGATGGGATCAGTAACTCCTGCACACGCACACGCTAAGAGCAGCTTCCCTGCTTTCAGGGGAGTAACAAAACTTCCCTCCTGCCTTTCCCAGGTCCAGCTCCTTTCCCTCACATGCTCTCTTGTCTCTTTTCTTGCTGACAGGCAGAAATCCCTCCCACCAGCCGTGTCCAACCCCGACGAGAGGAGGGGGGAACCCAGCAGCACAGTAGCAGAACTGATTCAGGTTTGCTTCTCGAAAGACAGCTCTTTTGCACTACCCAACGCCAACTCTGTACACACCACCCAAAACCCCTTTCCCAGCAGCTCTAAAAATATCCCTCAGAGATTTACTCTTTCCTATACACTCTAAGAGATAACAAAATCGATCAGTTTCCAAGGAAATTCTGCTGCGCGTGTAAAATGGACAGGGACACATCTGACCTGCACTCAGCTGCTAGAGCACTGTTAAATGACCAGTTCCCGGCGTGGCAGGGGAATACACTGGGCAAAGAGGAGTTAGGGAATGAGATTGAATTGCTCTCTGCCTTTTCCCACCAAACTCCCTACTTACATAGGGAAAAAGCACAAAAAGAGGCATTGATGAGGATTTTGCTGAAGCTGAGTGACAGCCCGCTGGCCCCTGTGAAATGAGAAAACAGAGAGAAACACCCAAGCCTAATTCTCAGATGGTTCACTGCTAAGTTTCCAAAAAGCTGCCACAAGTATCACCCGATGTTACTGCCAGTCTCGGCAGCAACGGTGAGGGCTTGCAGAGGGCTGAGCTGTCTCCTGCCTTCCTTCCAGGAAGGATGGGCACACAGTAGCTGACACAGTAGGACGGGGAAGAAGAGAGCGGAGCAGGGATGCGGCGCTAAAACTCTCCTGCTTGTAAAACCTGCCGACAAACTCTCTCACCAAGGGCAAGGAATCACCAGGGCACTGCTCCGCTGCCCTGGGGCGGCCCTGGGCAGACCTGAGCTTTGGCAAACACCGATTTCTGTGAGAGAAGCAGGATAAGGAGGTCTGGGCAGTTTCAGTGCCCATGCCATGCACGTATTGTGCCACTGAAAGACAACCATTACATCAAGACTAAAGTCACCAAGGAGCCATGCCCAAAAGTTGATAGCTCCTGGAACAAAGCAAGGCAGCTGCTTTTTATACCTTAATGCTTCCAAAGTCACAGCAGTTGCTTAAATCATTTAGGTCAGAGAAAAGAGCGAGTAAGAGGGGCTAATGTTTTCACTTAGAAGTAAAGTATCTGCCAAATCTAACAGATGGGAAGACATCTTTCATTGTTCCTAGAGAAGAAAACTATGTAAAGATGTTTTATAATTATGGAGAGAGCTCCAGAATACAATAAATTCAGGCCTCCGTTTTCCTGTCAGGACTTTAAAAATTAGGACTTATCTTACAGTAGGAAACCGTAAGACTGCTCCCAGTTAGCCTCTCAGTGCTAACTTACTACTGCTACACAAAAGCTTTCCTTACACCTTGCTGATCCTCTGGGTCCAGCTTTGGCAAACACAGTGCTGGGTACCTGGACTTGTAAGACAACCAGGTGAAACCTCTGGGCACGGCAAGGCACCAGTCCCTCCTGGCCCTGACCAAATGCCCGCTGGCAGAGGGTGCAGGGGAGCCTGTCCCCCAGCCCGCAGGCAGGGATCAGGCAGAGCCTGGAGTGTGGCTCCCTCTCCAGGACACGGCTCGGCGTCCAGGGACAGGGTTTCATCCTGGTCCAGCCACAGCTCCCAAACTGTGTCTCAGGTGACAATCCTGGCTACCACACGGGCAGGAGACAACTTACTAAGGGGATCTGGGCTGGTCTGGCTGCGGGAGGCAGCGACAGCAGCGTGGTCACCCTCTCGGCTGTGGCTGTCCCCAGCAGGCTGCCCGCAGAGAGGAAGCTCTGATGGAAAAACCATGCTCTGAGCACGGTGTGCGAAGTTATGAGCATAAAGCCAGCTCTGCAGTTCTTTTGTAAGTCACTTTAAAGAAAGCAACGAGGCTTCCCATTTAAACAGGCTCATGTGAGCAAGAGCAGCACACAGTGCAGCAGAGAATTCATGAAACACATATGAGAGATGGATATCTGAAATCCAATATTGTCCGTGAAGTCAATTTAATATGTTTTCAATTTTATACCATTTCTCAGCACAACCGCCTGCCGAAGATGTCATCCTCTGGCGCAGGGTGAAACAGACCTGGAAAGCGGTCAAAGATACAATACAGTTCCATAAATAGCGATGATAATATCTGCACTAAAGCCAGAAACCACAGAAATAGAAATATTAACTCGTCATTCATTCCCTGGCGTTATTTAATCTTTGCTATCAAGCACACTGAATGCGGCACAGGCTTTAGGGCTCTGACCTCGCAGTTCTGTCCCTAGTTCTGCATTGCTCGTCTGCCACATCACACCTGGAAGTTTTGAGCAGCTGGTATTTAAGGATTTGATATATCTAACCAAGATTTGCGTCACAGTAGCTCTGAGCAGCCTCTGTAGATACATAAATCTCTTTGCTTTGTGGGCAATATCAGACTCGGTGCCCAGAGCACCCGAGCAGAGCAGCACACGCGGTTTGGCTCAGCCCGGGGCTCCCTGTGTATGCGGTGTGTGTGTGCCCTGCTGGGCCCCCGGCAGAGCCGAGACAGGCCCGGCACAGCCCCGGTGCAGCCACAGGGGAGCCGGGCCGCTTCTCTTGGGCCCCCGCCCCGCCGCGGTGCCGCCCCCCGGCGCGGAGCGGGGGCAGAGGGCGGGCCCGGTGGCCATGGCTACCGCCCGCCCCGCCCCGGAAGGTGGCGAGCGCCCGGCCCGGCCGCGATGCTGCAGCTCCGGGACGCGGAGGAGGGCGGCCCGGCCGAGAGCCCCGGCAGCCCCGCGGCGGGGCCGGCGATGCTGGTGCCGGGGGAGGCCGGGCCGGCCCGGCAGCGGCTGCGGCCGCTCAGCGTGCGCACCGCCACCCGCGCCGGCCGCCTCCGCCGGTACTTCGTGTTCCGGGTAGGGCCCCGCGGCCGCGGCGGGGGCACCCCGCGCCCCGCACGCCCTAACCGCTGCCTTCTCCCCCTTAGCCCGGCACCATCGAGCAAGCGGTGAGCGAGATCCGCGCCGTCGTGACGCCCGCCGAGGACGGGGAGGTGCGGAGCGTCTGGCTGCTGGCCGAGTAAGTCGCGCTGCCGCGGGCCGGGCCGCCGGCTCCTCCCGGCCCCGCCGCGGGCACGGACGGGCCTCGGAGCCGCGCGTTCGTGTGTTAAAGCCTTGTAAATATCGCAAAATGGACAGAGGCGCCTTGAAGGGGCCTAGGGGGGCTGTATCGCATCGCTATTTCTGTATAGCCCGACCCACCGAAGCGTTTAGATGAAAGCTGAGTTAACTCCTTGCAAAATCAGCACGGTACAGAATCCACTCACGCTAAACCCACTGGCGTAGCTTTAACTACATCAAAAGCCATGCCTGTGCACCGCCTTACAGACCCTGAGCCTGTAATTCACCAGTGAACGGAATGGAAGCTGACAGTTTGCAATGTATCTGGAGCAAAACACAAGCTGAGTATGCCTACATCTGCAGAACAACGCTTGGCCAGATCTGCAGCCCCTGAGCACTCCTCGGGGCAAGCAGAAGGGCAAGGGCGGTGTCGGTCCTTTCAGCACGGCGCAAGTCAAACTGGCAGGGAGAGGCAGAGAGAAGGGTCCACAGGAGGTAGAAATGCTCTGGCCCATTGCCTGGTCCCCCTGTTTGCACTTACCTTTACACAACGAGGATAGCTTTGGTCTTATCAGCTTCACATCAGTGTTCCTGTTGAAACAATAGACAATTTTTGTAAGGAAAAACAATTAAATCAATAACACTAAAAATAAGCTGTGGCAGATTTCAAAGGTGCTAGTTTAAAAGCTGAGCTCATTAGAGACAGAAAATATGACCTGCTCTTAGGTTGCCCTAAGGATGAAATAGTATAGCTGGGATGGTTCAACAATGCAGTGTGGCAAAACACTCGGGGAAAGGTAGCATCTGTTATTCATGAAATTTGAAGAAACTGGCAAGTTTTTGAGGTACAAACTGTTCTTAAAGAGGAAAATACTAAGTCAGACCAACAGTTAAAGGAAACTATTTCTCTCCCCTGAACATACATACACCAATGCAGTTAATAATTTAGCACGTGGCAACACGCTAACAGGAGGGTATTAAACACTTAGGGAAGAGTTGTTGGAGAATCATCTGCCCCGTTCAGTAGCATTTGTTCTCAAATAACAGGAGATAGCACTAGATCAAGATCTTCAGACTATTTCTGATTTTCTTAACATTTTGCTGTTGTAACGTGACTATGTTGTGACATTCAACCTCTTATCTGACTTGCCGACTCAAAGGCTGTAATGGAAAATACAGCATTACTAACACTTCAGATTTGTTCTCCTCCTTGACTCTTCTGTCAAGCTGTTGAGTGTTTCTGGCCAGTAATCAAAACTGCTAAAGCTCAGCGGTGTTATCTTACCAGAATTGATCACTGGAACAACGAGAAGGAGCGTCTCGTTCTTATCACGGATTGGTCCCTCCTGATCTGCAAATACAACTTCATCAGCCTGCAGTGCCAGCATGTGACGAGGATAGCCCTCAATGCTGTCGATACCATCTCTGTAGGAGAGTTTCAGTTCCCACCTAGATCTCTGAACAAGTAAGTTGACATAGTAATACAGTAATGCAATTGTAATCCTTGTATTGTTATTGTAGTTTGAGCTGTCAGCCTTTGTCACTGACCGTTGGACAAGTTTGAGAACTCTTCCTTTTTTCATTAGACCGCCTCAGAGTAGCTGCTGTTTTGCTGGGACAGTTAGTAGTTACGTTAAAAGTGAGTTGCTCAAGGACTTTCAAGATAAGGTGAATAGATTTGGGAGCAGAAGTTCATCGCCATCATGTAACGCAGTAGTAATACCACCTTAGCATTACTAGAAAGCCTCGTGTAAAGGTCAGGTCACCCGTGAACGCAGGCTGTCACAGGCAGTACAGTTCAGGTCTCGTGTCCTAGGTGTCTAATGAGCTTAACCTTTTGCATTCAGCTTATAAGAATGTACATTTGCATATTTCAGGGGCTGAATTCTTCTATTACTGCTCTGGGGGAAAAGCTTAACTATCAAACATATTTCAGCTTCCAGTTTTAAGTAGGTCTTTTTTTGACAGTACATTTCTAATTAAACTTGCCTCAAAGACTCAAAAGTCTTACCATATTAATTCTGCTGTCTCCTGTATCAGGCGAGAAGGTGCGGGTATTCGAGTTCAGTGGGACAAGCAAAGCCGCGCCTCCTTCATCAACAGATGGAACCCGTGGTCCGCAAACATCCCCTACGTCACCTTCACCGAACATCCCATGGCAGATGCTGATGAGAAGGTTGCATCCCTTTGCCTAGTAAGGACGTCACCTCTCCTATTCTAGATGGCTTGTTCTTCTCATAGGCTGGGTGTGACTTAGATTATTTTGAAAAGATAGAGCAGATAAATCAAATAGAAGCAGTTAAATCAAAGAGACAGAACTCAGAGCTGTAAGCTACATTTCCCCGTCCTCCAAATTTCGACTTGCACGGCAGCACAACCGTCAGCTTTTGCCAGCTACCCGTAAATGGTTTATCCAAGAAGGAAGCTGACAGTTCCAGAAGTGCAGAGTCCTGTAAAACCCAAAAGAAAATGGATCTTGGTGCTATTCCTGCTCTTGCTTACCTGACAGGCCGATCTCTGACCTTTCATCTAGGACTGCCAGCTAATTAAACAAATAGTTTAGTTGCTAACTGTAAACCTTCACTGAGGTGGTTCTCAGTTTTTCTTGCAAGAGTTGCTTTCCTCTGAAGGTTTCCTTAAAACTAGAACACGATGGTAAATTCAGTTCAATGCATCACTGATAAGGGCAGGAGAACTACAGTCAGAGATAATACCAGTCACTGATAAATCTTTACACATCTAGCCTCTGTGTTTAAGTTACACGTAAATAGTGTCCTGGTATGAAGTTAACTGAATCATTAAGGTTAAATGTCAGAATGTGAAGTTTATCATGGCACGTGAGATCCATGACAGCTACAGCTTTAGTGTTAATCCTTTACAATTCAACATCAGCAGCTCTTTGCCTAACAATTTTTAAAAGAATGGAAAAACAAAGTGATTTTTTTCTTTCAGTTGGAAAACTTTAAAACTCAGCTAATTCAAGCCGTGAAGAAAGCCCATAAGGAGTGTCCATTGCCAGGAAGGGCTAATGGTGTGCTAGTGCTGGAGCGTCCTCTTCTGATCGAGACCTACCTGGGATTGATGTCCTTCATCAACAACGAGGCCAAACTTGGCTACTCCATGACAAGAGGAAGAATTGGATTTTAAAATTGGTTGCATTTAATCTTTTCAAGGGAAAGTGGTTTGATACTGGTCTCCTGGGGAGAGCACGCTGTGTGGCAGACTACTTGGTAATCAAAGTGAAGTTAGGGGAACAAAAGGGGGTGGTTGTAGATCTAATGGTTCATGGGAGGCCCTGGTTGTTATGGTCAGGTCAGATTAATCCGAAGCAGACAGAAGGTAGTGTCATTCTTGTTTTTTGTATCTAATTTACAGCTCTTACTGGTTCTTATACAGGGCTAGTGAGCAGCAGTGTTTTCCATTTCTAACTACGTGTTCTTCTCTGTTAATTAAGTGCAATTGGTATCTGCTACAAACACTCCACACACATACCCAAGATACAGCAGAACATTCATGCCATATTACAGTTGTGTCCCTATATATGGTGTGAAATCACGTAGTGTGCTTGGGATTGATCTGTATTGTTTAAAGAGGTATTTGTGTTCTCGATTACAGTAATCTTAGCATTTTGATTAACGCCTGTTAAGAATTTTGAAAGCTGTGTCAGTCATTCTTTAGCAAAACAGAGTCAGCAAATTTTGTTAAAGCTGTACCGTGACGTCTGCTCAGCAGCAGTGTACACAAACTGCTACTTTGTAAACTGAAGTACATGCCTGAATATGCATTTATTAGCTTTTCGTAAAATTACCTCCCTCAGAACTGAGTCTAACTTCCTACTTTCTTATGTATGTTGTCTTGCTGCAGCCATGGAATAGACTCTTGAGAGAACATTGCCAAAAGCCTCACAAACACATTTGCCTTCAAAGCTATTATTTATAAAACTGAAAAGGAATTCTATTTTGATTAGTTTTATATTCTTAGCAGTTTTTCTTAATTCTGCTCTAGTTTGGGACTGCAGCAGTGCAGGAGTTTTTAATGGAGACAGATAAAACAAAGCACTGTATGTCAATCTTGATTTATACATTCTTGCACTTAACCTCATACAAATGTCCAGTAATGAAATTCAGAAGCAGCGTAAGAGACACTACAACTGAAATGGCTCATGAGGTTACTCTAACAAGCTTTTTCATTGTGTATGACCTTCTGTACGTGCCATTTTATCAGAGAATTTAGCTGCACAACCTCACTGCTGAATAAACGCTGTGCTGCAGTGGTTTTTTTTTTTTTAACTTAAAGTAGATGCGTGTTTATGAAACTTAGGTAAAGCTGAAGTCACAATGGAATGCAACAAGTTGCATGCCCCTCTCAACGCATTTTCCTAAGATATCTATCTAATTTTCATTAATCTTGCAGTAAAGTTAAATTTCAACTCAATTTGTTCTTCATTCTTCATTTTGTGGAGACTGAGGCTGTGAAATTAAGTAGCAAAAGAAAAAACATCCAGTTAATTCCTACACAATGGGCTCCCTTCCTTTGAAGAATACAGTGGCTGGCTACTCAGGTTAAAGACAAAGGATAGTCCAACTTCTCTGTTGAACAGTCTACTCCAACTTGGCACTAGATAGTTGGGCCAAAAGCTTCCATTTCAGTTGCCTGTAATATATCATTCTGAAGCACCAGTTATGATCCTTCTTGTAAAGATTTAGTATAATAAATCTATGGTAGACCAGGCACAGTTACTGTCACCTGTTAACATCTTAGTCTGGAAAAGCAAAGTTATTGCAGATGACTTAATTTGCTTTCTGAACAAAGAACTTGTTTTGCTTTAACAGTAATTGATTTGCTAGAAAGTGTCTTACTGATGCATCTACTTCTACTACATATTTAATTCTAATACACAAGAAAAATCTGTTGTTTTACAAAACTAGACATAAGCTGTACACTGTTCTGTGCAAATGACTTTTCTTGTGCTGGGATAAATAGCTACATAATCACATCACTGATAATACAGAAACACTTTAGAATGGAGAAGTGCAGGTTTATAGTTAAGAGTCATACCAAGTTGGTAACTATCAAAATATTTATTGGAAATTATAAAATTTAAATAATAGCTATACATTATATACACACAGCTACAATCTTAGAAAATAAGGTTTCATAGTTGACAAAGTTCCAGAGAAAGTTCAACTACATCAATACCAAAGTTTTCTTGAAATCCAGACTTCATTGTCTACACTTTAGTGGCTACGTCACTTCATTACACTCCTTCAAATAAATAATTTATAAATACAAAAACTTCAGATTGAGGAAAGGGCTCAAACCCTGTTGCCCGTTCTTCCTCAAACTTGTCAGCATTTTTAATGCAAACGATTGTTATTCTACCTCTTCTCTTTCTAAGAAACACATGCAAAAGTTGTCCTTACTCAGCAGTGCCATGGAGTCTCCACTAGAATGCCAGGAGAGAGACACGATCTGGAAGTCACCTGCAGAAACAGATCAGTTTGTCAGCAAGAAGCTGACAGTCCATCCTCTTACTCTAAGAAAAGGCAGCTGGAATAAGTCACACATTGCAAAAAATACCCTCCCCACCCTGGAAGCCTTAACAGGGTGTTGGGTTTTGTTACTGCTGCAGCAGAGCCAGTCTGTTCTCCAACAGAGCAGTGCAGATCAGCTGCATTACTGACCCTTTCCCCAAACCTAGTTACTTTGTGTCCCATATACAAGCACAGATTTTGTAGACACATCATTTTAATGCAAAGAGATGCCACAAGATTGTTCACCGGTGCAGAGCTGCATACCCTGGTGATATTGCTGCTCCTTGTGTAGAGAGGAAAAAGTTGAATCTTTGCAATTTCTTTTCTGTTTAATATGCAGAAAGGCATTTATGGGATCTAGCTAACGACCCTGTATCACTTCTTTTGAAGATTGAATTACCCATTTTTTAAAAAGCTCCAAGAATACAACTGAGCCATTTACATGATAATGTTCAGGCTGATTCGTAAGTGGAAAAATATTTTGTAAAGAAGCAGCTGACGATGGCTTGTGGAAGTTACTGCTGGCAGCCTTACCTTCCACGGGCACCTGCACCGACACACAGCCAGCTGGGGACCATAAGTAGACTTTGCTGTTTCCCGTACATAGGGCAAGTCGAGGCTGTCGTGGATCCCACTGGAAACACTGGACTGCACACAGCTGCTCTAAGACTACAAACAGCTTCAGCTTTTGAACGTCCCAGATCCAGACAGCGTTAGGAATGTTATCTGCCAGAAAAGGTAGAGGTAACCTTGTAAATAGCTGAAAGATAAACAGATCACACTTTTCTTTTCTAAAAGAAATGGGCATTAATGGAGGTTTAAACACAACACAAACCATTCAGGGACACCACAGGTTTAACAGCACTAGAGTTTTGCCTAGCAGTGCCTTCAATTTTGCCTTGGAAAAATTGCAAAAAGGATAGAAGTGACTTAGTCTTCCAGTCCTTCACTGGCTTTTATCAAATTATTCACAATTAAGCTGCTTGTTGATGGGTTTTGCCTCTGAACCACAGCTTTTGCATCCAGCCATAAACAGCCCTTCAGGACCATCGAAGGGAAAGATTAAACGTTAATTCTATAACTTTCAATGTTTGAGGTAAACAAAAGCCCCCCTGCTACAGGTTGAGAGGAATTCTGCCTTTCAAGAGAAAATTGCTGTAAATGAAGGAGGAAGGATTCATGTATTTAATCTTCTTCTAATACAGTGAGCTCACATACATCTGAAGAAATACAAAAAGTGTATTATTTTAATTAAATACAAAGCCAACACTGAGTTAACGCACTGATAAGCAGTTCTGGCAGCTCACAATACTTCACATACGCTAGAAGACACAGGCTGAATTTCCCCTGTATTTATGTGTTTGCCCAGCAGAGCACTGATTTTAAATAGGGCCATGAGTCTTCCCATAGTGCAAAATAACTGACCAGTTATTGTCCTCGTTTCTTTTACGAGAACCCACCACATACAGTGAGTAGGTTTCCCCTTTAATGTAGGGCAGTAGGAACTTACCATTTTTGGTTGCCAGGAAACAGTTATCTGGACTGAATGCCAACATCCCAATTCCCATTTTGGGGTTTGCCCTGTCAGCAACTGGTTTGATACACTGTAAAGAAACTGGCACCTGGGAAACGTCATCTGGAATTTGAAATAAAAGTACTTTACTAAGCAAGCCTGAATGGACAAAATATTTAAATTCCAAATGTTAAAAAACCCCTCATCTCTGAAGTGATAGGACTGTATTTTACTCTTCTCCAAGTTGTTCTAACCAAAAACTTCAACTGTTTTAAGATAATTGCATCTTCACATAAAGAGCCTACTATTCTTGCCTTTCTACAAAAAAAGAAAGGCTGGAAATCCAGCAAGTCTGAGATTAAACTATGAAAAAAGGGAGAGAGCAAATTTTCCTCTTCCTTTTAACTAGTATTTCAAATAAACACCAATGCAAAACAAGGTGATTTACAGTACCACAAACAATGAGACAGAAAAAAAATAGAAAAAATACTAATCAGAGAGGCAGAGTTCGCCTATAATCTTTATTTATAGAAAGACTTCACATGGCAAACTCAAGTGTCTCGTTTTAGTAAACTTTGGCTTACATTTACTTTGTGTGCTGAAGAGAGAACTAGCCAATGCTCTTGTTGGAGGGAAAGAAAGTCTCTCTGTTTCAACAGATGGGGATTTCTCCACTTCTTTATACACAATCTACAAAGAAACAAGTGAGAGTTCTACAGAAGGGCCTCGGAGAATCTGAACGTGGGCTATTACTAGATCATCCACATCCCACTAACTCGTTTTCAAGCGTATTATATCTCAGCATCCCCTAGTTCATCCGGGGAGGAAAGGCCTTCAGCAGGCAAATAGTGAATCCAGCATTCTCAGTGAATCATTGGCTATTGGAACCATGATCAGGAAAACACTCCTGTGACAAATAAATGAGCCTTCAGGTCTATGAAGAATGAGGCCGCCAGAGTACACCTCATTCATTACTCCCTAGAGCTCAGTCTGGCAGTACAATAAATCATCTTCATTACAAGGGGAACATAGATTTCATTTTTGCAACAAAGAATCTTTAATTGGATACTATCATAAATAAAAGCAAACAAGGTGCAACATTGCAGCAGCAAATAGCAGAAATACTTTAGCAGTATGCCTGCAATGTATTATTCCCAAACACAAGCACCAGGACAAAATGCACCAACTGCAATTCCTGTCTGTGTAGTAGAGATTAGCACAGCTATTCCCATTTGTTTTCCATTACATATTTTACACCTAACTGGAAGTAAGGGCATTTTTCAGTCGTGAGAAGTTTTGCTGAGGCGCATTTAATGGATCATGCCTTGCTTCTGGTTAAGAGGCATCGACACAGTCACGTGAATATTGCAGACTTGCAGCCCACACATGTAAAATCTTACAGGATATCTGTCCACATGCAAGACTAGTCCTTCCTCTGCAGTGGCACGCAGCACTACTACACTGTGTGTTCTTTTTACCTTGACGGATGAGAACAGCTTGTGATTTTTGGAACAAAAGCTACAGCTCTCTGCCTGCTGCCAACTACCCAGAATCTGTTGGGCCTTGCATATACATGTATGCAAGGATAAAAATAGATGATGGCAGATGTTTACAGGAAATGCTCTTTAGGTGAGCTGGATGAGCTTGTACATAAAAGATACAAATCTGATTACAATCCAGTTCCAACATTGTTTAAAGTCACGATTGTATAAAGTTGAGAGAAATGTCTCCTGTTAAGTTTCCCAGTTTGCCATCATCTGCATGCCCAGATCTGTAATGCAATCACCATCTACATCAAAATACACTGGCTAGGCCAGAAGTCATCTGAGAATCTATTAGTGCTAAAGCTGAGAGGATCATATGTGTGTATTCCAAACTTGAAAGGATTCCTCCATTTTTCTTACATCCCCAAATTTTCATGCCATTTCCCAAGCCCTAATTACATATCAGGAGAGGAAAAAGCAAGGTCACCAGAATTAAATGTATTTACTACCCTCTTTCAGATACAAATAGCAGCATCAGAGCACTGCTAATGATTCAATGGATTTTGGATCCATACTTACAGTCTTGGTGTTGGCAATGGTTGCTGGATGCTCAAACTCTGTGATCTTCTTCCAAGTTACGTGGTTCAAGATACGCACCTAATTCAAGAAAGCATTGCGAGACAGAACTGTTATGACAAAGTTCTACAAATGGTTTAGATAAAAGAGAGAAAACAAACCTATTTCTTACCTTTTCATCATAGCTGCCAATTGCCAAAAATTGACTGCTGGGACTCCAGGCGATGGATTTTATGCCTAGTGACCACTCGTAAGCCCGATACCTGGACAGCAGTCGGCCGTCAAGGGAGTACAGCAGTATTTTATACTGAAACATGAACAGATCAATTCTAAAGATTAACAATATTGTTAAAAGCCATTCACAGGTGAAACCATTCCTTCCAAACTTATGGCCACAGGAGGACACTTTTCTATACCTCGATGTTCACCTACTCAGAGCAGAAAAGACAGCAATTTATATATTCCTTGCTAACTTTTTGGACGAGCACTTTTACTTAACTGTAAAACTACTGTGCAATGCAACGTGAAGTAAATGGTAGAAGAGTCTTACAGAATAATTCTTTCATTATTCCAATAGTGGCTTCTGTAGTGTTTACAATTTTTTTTTTTCAAGATCAATTAGAAAGCAAGCTAATAAGAGAACCTGCTGTCATTAAAGAGTTACATAATGGTTTGACATACACCTGTAAGGATATCCATTACCAATACAACTATATTTAAAAAGGTTTGACTTCAGCTTTTGTTATGTTTAAAAAAAAAAAATAACGCTAGTTATTTTAGTTACTGCGTTATACATGGCAGCTACACACCAGCTTGAACTCTCTGAGAAAATAATCTTTTTCCTCTTACCTCCAGACATGTATCCCACGCTGCCAGAACACAGCCGTTAGGAGCCCATTCAATCCCAAACAGATCTTGCGTTTCACTGTCAAAATGCTGCCCCCAAAAGAGAAAAAACAAAACCATTTGAAATATTATACTAACAAATACTGTTGCATCTGACCTAACGTAGTCCTCAGTTTTAGCCTTTTAAGTGCTACCACGAATGCAAAATAGCCTTTTGCATGCTAGCATAGAAACAGAAATATTTTCTTTTGTAATATTACGCTCCATTCAGTCTTTCTTTGGTTTCCCTTTACAGAAAAGGCAAAGAGTTGCTATACCTTAAAATGAACAGCATTTCATAAGAAAATAAAAGTAGTTACACTGAATCAGTGAAGAAATTTAGCTAGCCTAACTCCTTGCCTCAGGAAGACTGGTACAGGGTCATTAGGGAAGAGCTTGGGAACATGACAAGCATTTAGTGCTTTATCCCAAATTTTGCTATCAGTTTTTAATAAGACTCAATCACTTTATCAAGCATTTGATACTTTCATTATTATTAATGTAGTGCAGTCTATTGTAACTAAGATCATGCACGAATTTAAAGGTGAACTTTTGCATTCCATCAGAAATTCTTTACATATAGTCTATATTGGCCTCCTGCACAGAATGCTGCCACGGAAGCATGCCTGCAGGGCAACGAAGGAGCCAGCTGCTGGACAGAAAATGCATTGGCAAATCTAAAATCAGACTACCAAAGTGACCAAGTGCAACATATGCTTGTAGTGTGTGCAGAAGCAGTGGAAGGCAAGGATGTATCTTACTCTCAGCAGCTGCCAGTCGCTGCATACAAAGATGCTGATAAAGTCCTTGCAGTCACGTCTTTCTGCTACTGCCATATAGCGGCCGTCCTTAGTGAAAGCTATCCCTGCCAAGGAGACAAAGTTAATTAAAAAAAAGAGAGAAAAGACAGAACAGCTGACAATTCTTCAATGAAAAGCAGTTACTCCCAATTCAAAGGAGAAATAAAGAGAGAAGGAATAATGTGATCTTCTGTGAAGATATTTATCAAGACAATGCATACTGTTACTAATTTGTGTTGGCAATTCTTAAACTTTGAATATACTGTTTCTAAGGATGCAGCTTCACGGCTATTGCAGAACTTCAGCATGCTTCAAAAACCCACATTTGATTACTGACAGACAGTTGTTACATAAAACCCACAGCTTTCAAATAAACAGTTCATTTAGTCTAGCTAAATGGATCTGTTATGCAGCCATTGGTACTCCCCCAGCTTCCAGGCACTGCTCCCCACGCACTCTTATTTTCTACGCAATACATCACTGCCTTTGTCATATAGGGGATATGACAGGTTCAGGCAGGAAGCTGCTAACCACAGCCATGTGGCCACACAGTCCCGACATGAGCTTCCCTTTCAAATCTTTTCATGTGTAAAAGATGACAAAAGCCACTTTGGATGAGTGTTTTTCATCACCAATGCATCCTGCTTAATTTCATGTCTTAAAGGACCCTTCAGAGGCAATCACAACAGAAAGCTGCATGTTTGAAGAACAGGCACGTAGATCAGATGCAATCCTTCAGTCACAGGGAGGACATGACAACCTCAGAGCACATCTTGGTGCACTGCAGCAGGTGGCACACGGGTACTGATCTTGGACCTGTACCCCTGAGGGCGAGCCAACCCCTCAGCAGGGAGGGGGTCAGAGCCTGTTCTGAAACATGTGTTTTGTCATTGCACATCAAATTCATTTTCCCTTTTCTGCCGTACTAAAAAAATACCATTCCTGTGTTAGATTTGTGACACTTACCCTGCTGACAAGCTTTGGGATACTTGATGTAAGACACAGATTTCGTACACAAGGACCACACAGTTATCCGCAGCTGTAACAAAGAGACAAGGAAGTATTTGTTTACTTTCGTAGATTTAAAAAAGTAAATAGAAACCCATCAACCTAATTGGAGAACACAAAGTAGATCAATATACCTTCTGTGGTTAAACCTTGCAGCTATTCTGTGTTGCTCAAACACAAAGCCCTAAGAAGTAACTGCAAGGAATGATCCCCCAACTGCCTTCAGTTAGCAAGGTTACTTATTCCAACTTAACATCACAGGCACACGGAATACTCTAGAGGGGTATGAGACTGCAGAACACCAGTGTGGAGAAAAGCCGTTCATTATCATTAAAGTTACTGATATTAGCATGAATCTAGCTACATGATTGCCAATGTATCATACGTAGACACTTTGCAGTTGGAAAACCACTATTTCATCACAGAATCTGGAAGAGGGATGAAAAGTTTCTTGCATTATGAATGGATGAGAAGTTACAGCAGCAACAGAACGTTGTATCTCTTGGGTCAAGGCTAAGTATGGAAATTTAGCTGTATTTTTCAACTTTTGGACACACTCAGCTTTGACAGCTAATTTGCATTTTGCTCTTCCTTCCTCAGCTACCCACAAGAAGGCAACATTACGTAATCACTGAAAGAATTAGAAAAGAACCAAAACACTGTATGCAAAGCAGGGCATTAAACATCTCGTTTGGGGTATTTCTGGAGGCTTGGGCATCCATAAAACAAAAACTGCAGAGAAGGCAGTCAGCTGCAAAACAAGCCTCTCCCCAGCTCTTCAAGGTCACAGCCTGCATTCTGGAAGCTCTGCATTGCCATCTGCAGATTATTCAATTAAAAACAAATACTTGCTCTCCCTTAGCAACGGCAGCCACACCAGACATATGTGCATTAATCAGGATGTCATGTGAACCTTTGCATTTATATCTGGAGCGAGGAATGTTTCCAGGGTAATTTTTTTCTTGTGTTTTCCTACACTTTATTGCACGCAGGTAAGAGATTCTAGAAGAGGTGCAGGTAAAACTGTTTTTGCAATAAAGCACCGTGGTCATAAAGCTACCCTTCCCAGAACTATTGAACAACAAAATTAGTTCTGATTCATTAGATAAGTAACAGCACTGTCTACCATCTCTCAGATGCAGGCCACCAGCACCACCAGCAGTCTTGGGAGGAAGTTTCTGCTACACTTTTTTATGTGTTTGTCCTCAATGCACATTTTCCTTCTCTGAAGTAATCAGTACTATTCAACAGTGACAAAGGACTCCAAGGTAGCACCTATGTTCTACCTGGCAATGCTATAGACTGCGCACTGCAACACAACCTGGAGGTTTTCTCATTGCTGACATTATCATTTTCACTAGAAAGCACAATTCAAGTAATTGACACCGTGTTCAAACCAAGCGTCAGAACCCAAATAAATGCTGCCTCCCTCCAGAGATATGTGGAGTCACAAAGTAGAGGAGCAGCATTAGCTGTTCTCCCTACTGCTTTTTATATACAAAAGAAACTTGTGAGATTTGAAGAGACAACACAGAAATCTTTTTTTAAAAATTATCACAGGAAAGAGCACTACCAGATCTATTTCAGACTGTTCC
Organism: Nyctibius grandis; assembly: GCF_013368605.1. Classification (NCBI taxonomy): domain Eukaryota; kingdom Metazoa; phylum Chordata; class Aves; order Nyctibiiformes; family Nyctibiidae; genus Nyctibius; species Nyctibius grandis. The sequence goes on from NC_090674.1 coordinate 7,820,954, forward strand.
TACCCAAACTTAAAAAAAGTATTGGACCACTACAGTGTTTATTATTCTCTTCCTTCATTTTACAGGCATGAAATTACAACTAGACATCTATAGCGTTGGTTGGTTAACCAACCTTCATCTTTAAGTTTAGCACGTCCTAAAGCAATCCACTAGATGAACAACATTAATCAAGTTCTATCACTGCAACTGCTCACTTCCGGACGTACACAAATACAGCATTGTTAGTCTGCTCTTCAGGCAAGATTTACTTTAAAAATACCAACACAATGCCTGCTGGCATACTTCTACAGCAACTGCAACAGTGAGACGCTGCTTGCTCCTATTGCAGTGTTAAATGTACTTGCTGCTGTTCCTCCCTTGACCAAAACACACAGCATACACAACACATTCTACAGCCACTTAATACAAGCTTAGCAGCTGCAAGCTTTGAATGCTGAGGTCTGGAGCGTAATTTTTCCTGACAAAGGCATCCAAGTTTACATTTGTGCTGCTCCGTGGCCTCACAATCAACTCACCTGGCCTGCTGTGCCTCAAACTACCGAGCATGCACTTCACTGACACCAAAAGTTTCAGTAACATTAAACACTGATGTTGCAGTAGTACTGTATGGCCCCACATACCTCCTCAACACATCATTTCTAGCACTTATTTGCTTTTCTCAGAGACTTTATGGGGAGGGGACAATGCTTTTACAGCAGGAGAACAGATTGTGGTCAATTAAGTCTGCAGCAAGCACTTCACTGATCTTTTTGAGGGGCACTTTCTCTTTAGCATAGATGACTCGATTAAGTGGAGTTGTCAAACTCAAATGCTAATGATAATGGTGTCTGAGGAGTTTTCAGCTGTTGTTTTGCAGTGGAAAAACAAACCAAAAGCAGAAGCATTTTTAAAATAGCCTAAAAACAGCTGAGAAATAAAAGGTATTTAGATGGTAACGTGATAAACAGTCTCCAGTGCTGGGTTCAGGACTACATCCCAACGTTGACAGCTATAGGCAGGTGTAAGACTGGTGATTTTCAATAGATAAAAACACACTTTTAAACAACCTTGCATCTCAAATGACTGTCAACTTTTGTCCCAGACTTGACTGGGTCACAAGGCCTCCTTATATAGCAGTGTCTGTCAGCACCGGATTTCAGAAGATTATTCAGAGCACATTCCTCGACAGAAAGCATTTTTCAACCAATGTAGCCATTCACAGTTACTAAGGATTAGCTCCAACATACACAGAAACACACACTTTTTTTTCCCCCTGCTGCTGTAGTTCGAAAGAAGCTCCTTAATGCTTCAGTACTTAACGTGGAACTAGAGAAAGTACAAGATATGTAGTTTATAAGTGTGGCTCTTAAAAGAAACACTCAAGAACAATGCTGCTGATCTTCAAACTATTTATCACAAAACACGAGTCATGAGGAGGCAGAGGATCCATCTGCTTTCTCCATATCTTTTACCTGCAGCTCTTGTTTAAGCTCATATGTGCCTAGTTTGGAAGTACCTTTGAATATATCCCGCTGCCCAGTAAAACTAGTTTTTTCCTGGCAAAACCTAGCGAGCCTGTACCTCACCTTGCAGTTTGCCAGTCTGGATAGTAGCACTGACAGTCCCCAAGAAAAGGGAATCCCCCAAACCAGCACAGCAAGAGCTGAAGGACAAACCTCCACCTTTTCTACACCTCAGCAGAACTTCCATCCTAGATGCTGATGGCATGACCCTTCCACACATAGTACTTCAGCTAACACACAGCACAAAGATGCTTTCAAAATTCTGGGGCAAGTAACTAGGTACTATAAACACTTTTGTAATTAAGCACAGTAAGTTCCCCTGCATCTGCCAGTAATCCATGATTGTGAAAAACAATCCACTCTCAAGTGAGAGAGTCTCCATACACTTCCTCTGATAAGACTGTACCATTTAATTGCCCTGTATATCATGCTGTTTATTGCAGTAACTGTGTAAAGATTTGGATAGGTGCCTGTGCCTTTCAATATTACTGTACACTGTGTAACAATTCTGGGACCCAAAAACCTGCACAGTATTAGACTCATCTCCAATAAAATGACTGCATTTGCAGAGTTATGTTACTATTAAGTGCATACAGAGCACTGCTGCCCGTCTCAAAAGACTGAACAGAGTCAAAGTAGATTTTGGAAATGTGTCAGAATTCTGCTGCACTCATCCTGAGTTAGGAACTGCACACCAGTCACATCAGAAACCCCACAACGTTATTCACTATAACGCTGACCACAAAAAGAACTTGACTGCAAATTAGCCGATGAGTGATTTTTCTGAGGCACTAGTAAGTGTGGGTTGCTAGAAATAAATTAGCACAACCACATTCTTTAAAAAAAAAAAAAATCTAAGAATAAGAAAGTTATTTGTGAGCTTACAGTGGAGCTCACACATTGACCTGAAGAATTACTAGTATGAGTAATTAGCTGGTGGTGTTTGAAAATGTCAGGCTACCAAAGCAAAGCTGCCCTGGTTCACAGGGAACCCCTAAGCCCTCCAAGCAATTGCTGAATTTGATAACGTACATAATACACCAATATTAAGTATCCTGAGAGTTTCTGTCTCGAGCACTACTCACGTCTGTCCCACCAGACTATGGATTTAGCAGAGAGCGCGTAAACACAACTCAGACATCAGCACAACCCAGGCAGCTGTCTGACAAAAGCTAATTTAGCAACCTGTTTACAGCTGGAAAGAAAACTTATCCCAACACAGATGCCAACTTGGCAAAGGCTTAATGAAATCCTCTAAGGTCAAACCAAGTTCTGTTGGGAGGCAATAAATACTTGCTAGTCCACCCACACACACACGTGCCATGAGATACTCACTTGTAGCACATAGCACCAGCCTTCAGTTTGGGTTACTGCCTACAACACTCCTGCCTGACTAGCACGCATGTCTTTTCTGACTCCAGGCTGAAACTCTGGACTCATTGTTTTATTTTAATTGCCATCAGGGTGATTAATTCCTGGGAAAACTAAGGCCTAAATTCATCACTCTTCGTAACCCACTATCTAAAGGGGGAGAGGGATGGAAAGAGACTGTTTTATAGCCAGCAAATCTCTACCCCAGTCAGCACCAAACATCCTCACCAGAGAATTCCACCACGTGTGCATCAGGAGCTACACCACAGCTGTATGCAAGTTTCCCCACAGGTTCTCTTGAGAGCATCAGCATTTGCACTAACTCCAGTCCGCACACATAGATGACAAAGTCCCCCATCTACATTCCACTGACATTGGGATTTGCATGAAAAAGGACAATTTCAGTGCTAGCCAGGGTTATGACACAATAACACGTCATCTAAAAATTCATCTACAGTTTTGAAAAGAGTAAATACAGCAAAGAGAAAAATGTTTTGCATGTAGTTCTTTGCTATTTTCTGACCATTCCATAGCCACTCCTAAATGTTTATGCTTTGAGGGTTTTTTTTGCTAGAAACCCTGAACCTTCCCCAAGCTACAAACACCACATTCCATTTCCACAATTGCTTCGATGAATGCCAGTTATCCCTACACTTTTCTCAAACACAGAATTTTACCTTCCAAGCTAAGTGCCCATTTTTATCTTATCATCAGAAGCAAGAGGATAAAATGTTAACAGAATAACATCTAAACTGGAATGAACCTGGATTACATCTATGAATACAGGAGAACTATGTCCACGTTCTTTATCACCACTACAGCTTTAAGAGCTTTGGGTTATTTTAAGAGGCAAAGGGCAGACAGTAACATCTGATACCGTCGAGAGTAATCGTGACTTCACACTTACATGGAACTCGGTTGTGTTGAGAATGTGACGACCATCCGGACTCCAGCATGAAGCCACCAATCCTGCTGACCCCTCGTCTATCTTACAGTGCCAGTCTGGCTGCTCCAAGGACCAGACCTAGGGGGGAGAGGAAACCAAACAGACAGCGCGCCAAACGAACGGCTCGTCAAAACCTCTGCTTACAGAATACACCACGGCATCGCCCACCAGAGAGGTCAGGAAACCTCTGAAAGCCCGTGGCCATGAAGGACTGGCGCTGGATCCCACTACAAAAGTAAGCTCCACACCTCTGTGTGTTAATACAAATTGTAAAGTAAGGTAATTTTTTTTTTTCCTGTGTCAAATATTCTGAACATCCAACACTTTAACAAAAACTTTTAGCCGATTTAACAAGTTTGCATGTATTTATTTTAAGATAATCTCCAGCTTTGATTTGTTTTGATAAATATTTTTATTCTAGGGTTTTGGTTTGGTTTGGTGTTTTTTGTTTGTTTTTTGTTTTTTTTTCAAACTAAGATGTTTGTCATGGTTTTAAAAACAATGGCATGCTGGGTTATCCTCAAACCATGCGTTATCAATAACAACATCCGTTACTTTGGCAAAAACACTGAACTAGTGCTTGCCACTGAGAAGCTTTCACTCACACCACACACAAATCCCCAACAGAAAACACATTCCGTCCTGCTTCTGCCCTTACCTGGACAATCCCACGCTTGTACATGGCACATAATATGAACAGGGAATCAGACGACCACTCTATGTACTGGATCTGATCCAGGCAAGTGTACAGCTGGAGAACCTGGAGGGTGTTCGCATCCCGCACCACCAAGCGGTACTGCACGCACGAAGCCTGAACAAGAACAACCCCAACACTGAGCTGGCGCTCCGGAACAATGGCTTTGTCCTGCGCCGTGACCAAGCGCCGTGCTGCCGCCGCTGCCTCGGCACGCCGCGGCCGCAATTAGGGGGTTTAATTCCAGCAAGGCTTGGCGTGCGCTGCGCTCTACTGCGAACCACAGCAGAAATAGTTAAACCAGGAGGGAAGGGGGGTTATGGTAATAAAAAGAACCCTCATCCATCCTATCACTGCTGGTTAACTCATTCTACTTTTAAAAAAAATATTATTTGTCTTATAACTATTATTTTATTTAATTAGCCGGGATCAGGTCTCCATCATAAAGACCCTTACTGACTAAAAGCCCCTTGGCAAGCGAGCCGTCCCACGCACCCAGTTAAGTCCTTGCGGGACCACCAGCACCACCGCCACTCCGTCAGTGGCCCCGGAGGCCCCGCCGCTGCCCCGCCGCGAGGGCTGCCCGGGGGCCCGCCGCGGCGGCGGCCGGCGGGCGTCGCTGTACCACCGGCACCGGGCGGGCTCCACCGGCCGCCTCGGCGGGGAGAAGCCGTTACCTGGCGGTCGCCCGGCCCGGCCCAAGCCGAGGGGCCCCGCGCTGCCCAGCGGCCGCCTCAGGCCGCGGGCGGGCGGGCGCGGCCCCGGTTCCACGCGACAGCGGCGGCCTCTACTCACCAGGCACTTGCCGTCCGGGGAGAACCTGCCGAGCAGGCCCGAGAGCTTGAACGGCTCCGAGAAGTTCATGGCGGGGCGGGGAGGGAGCGGCCGCGCCGCGGTTCAAACACGCCCGCTCCGCCCGCCGGCGGCCCACGCCCCGCGCCCCGGGGCGGAAGCGGGCGGAAGGGGCGGGAGCGGGCGGGCAGGGCGGCCAATCGGAGCGCGGGGGGGGCCGCCCCGCGGCATGCCGGGAGCTGTAGGCCCGGGGCGGGGCGGCGCCGGGCAGCGGGAAGCGGGCGGGAAGCCTTATCGTGCGAGTAATTAGTATGCAAATGACCGTTTAATGAGACGCGGAGTGGTCAGACGCCGACACCCCCTTGCTCCTCCCACAGCCCGCCTCCCCCGCGGCCCGCAGGAGCCGGCCGAGCCTCCCCGCGGCCCCGAGCTCCCGCTCACGCGGCACGTTTCCGCGGGCAGCGTCCCGCGCCCGCGCGCCCTGGCTAATCACTGCTCCTGGCTAATCACTGCTCCGGGCTAATCACTGCTCCGGGCTAATTACTGCTCCGGGCTAATTGCTGACAGCGACGGGAGAACAGGCGGGGTGTCCTGCGAGGTTCCCCAGCTCGGACAGCAGCAAATTGCAATAGAAATACACCAGGAGACAGGATGCTAATTGGATTAGAATAAATAAGTAATTAAAGCGAGAGCAGCGCTCGGGGTGGGACCTCATCTCCTTGTTTGGGTAATACAACAACCATCATTTAAAAAAATAAACATTTGAGTCTTGTTTTCATTATGGATTCGTCATTTAGGCACCAAAAACTGGTTACAGCAGCTCCGATGTGCTTCGGGGCTGGTAAATGCATCTGTCTTCTGGCCTTGCCCGTAACGAAGGGACAGAACGTGACAGCTGCGGAGATGGGTGACTGACACGCTCAGCCGATGTCTTAACAGCCATCAACATCACTCACAGCTTTCCCCAAGTGACCAAGCACAGGCTGAAGGGCAAGTGACCAGCATTCTGTGATTCTATTGAAAGGGGTGTCAGTGAGAAGGTGTATCAGTGAGCCCACACGACACAGCTCATTAGAGTCTCATGGCTGATGGTTTTTTATCAGAAATGTTCGGGCTTCATCCACTGCCACTCCACGTGCGTCCCAGAAAGCCTTTTTCCCACTGTGGGAAGCAGCGCAGTGAAACACGGGGCCCTTGCTGGTCCCCCAGGAAGGCTGCCCTGGCCCTCTGATGCCCCAGGAGAGATGAGCTGGGCATTTTGACCAACAAAACCAACTCAGTCCGTCAATCTGGTGAGGGGAAGAGGCTCCTTCAGTGTGCCAGTCTACATCAAGTCTCCTTCGCCGCTCCATCACGTTTAAACGCCAGCAGCCGCCTTGGGCATAGCACTGCTGGGTGGCTGCTGCTGCCAGAGCCCTGAGAGCCAGCTTGCCCCAGAGCCACTTTGGCACTGGTGGCCAGCTTAATTCCCCGCACGCTTGGCTGAGCATTCCCCACCCCCTTGCAACTGCCTCCTATTCCAGGAAGGAGCGCACAAGCCTTTGCCTCACTTTTCACATAGCTTTCAACAGCTCCAATGTCATTGCCTAGGCGACCGGGACGCTACTTGATTGTAGTGCAGTAAATAACATAGATCCTCAATCCCAGGCCGCTCCTGTCTGCGGGAGACCTCCGGGGGAACTCGAAACGCTTGGGAAGCCAGAGCAGGTAGGAGGAAAAACCCAACAAAAGAAACCCCCTTGCTCTTTGTGTGTGCGAGTTACTCAGCACGACCCTCTCTCGAGTGCTTGATAATGCAGCTGGAAGATGGTTTGTGGCTGCTTTGCTTTGTAGGCTAGTTACACAATATTAAAGCGTCTTGGAAAGTTTGCTCCCAAGTGCCTTATATCCAGAGTTAAAGCACCTGCGGAGGTAAAACCAGCCAAGCCTTGAATGGGAAAAGCAGAGGTGGGGCTGGGCACCCGCTGCCGGGTCCCTACGCAGGGCTGGCGCTCGGCTGCCAGGGAGGGAGGGAGAGTTGGCTGCTTCAGCCTCCTGCCCCATCACAGGCTGCCTCTCAACACCCTGTCTGTCAGAGAGGATTTCTGTCGAACCTGCCTGCTCCTTGGAAAGAAAATTGTTAATAAGCCGCTGGACCCCAAGAAGGGCTCCCAAGATTCAAGTGTGCTGCAGGAAAGCTCGCTCGTTCTTGGTCGCTTTTACAAGCCTTGTTTCGCAGGTGTGAATTTAATAATCGGGGACAAATGAGCAATAGCACGGGGTGGTGTTGGCACCTTGGGATCTGTCAGCATTTTGCAAACGTTATTTGCTGCGGGCTGGATGAGCCTGGAGGTTCTCGTGCAGAGGAGGGGAGGAGAGAATGTACAGGGGCCAGTCCACAAACCATCAAGTAGTACACAGCAGCTCAATGTGGGAGTTGGAAATGGCTCTCAAAAGTCTCCCTCTCTCAGGATGGGCCAAGAGTCTTTAGGAATTAGGAACAGCCCTGTTATACAGGTTTTGTGCATTTATCTCCCTTTAGTGTGGCTGCAAAATGCTGTTGCATTTCATTCTGGACTGTTAGAGTAGCAGGGTAGCGGCAAATATGTTATTGCTGGGTGCAATAGCAACAGACATTTCTAAGTGCCTAAAACAGAGGCTTAAAGTTAATGGTGAGATCAAAGATGCTGCTTCTAGAGAGCACAGAAACTCGGCTGCCAGGCACCACTTTGAGCAAGGCTTCAGCCCCCTCCTTACGCCCGCGGTACCCTTCACCTTCCTTATATTGATGAAAGAAGGAGGTTGAGTTTATAATAATTCTAAGAATATATGCAAGTTCATCTGCTCTGCTTCTGCAGAGAGTCGTTCTCCTGTCTGGAGAGGGCTGTAGTGGACCTTGGTGTGTGCTTTTCATTCTCCTTGCGTCCCTGGGGCAGGGGGAGAAACGGCTGCGTCAGCTGCGCTGGGGCTGACTTGGCCTTTCAGGTACAGCCACAGTCACAGCAGTGGGGAAAAGACTAAGGACACCGAGTATTTCCGTGCTAATCCTTCGGGAATCACTTCAGTGGCGATTCACGGGGAAGGTTTGTGGACAGAAGGAACCAGCTCCCACAGCCCCGGGGTGGCAGCCCCCCACCTCGGTGCTAAACCAGCAGCGGACTGAGCTGAGCCCCATGGCAAGTGCAGGTGCCCGGTTGCCTCTTCGCAGGCTTTGTCTGAGCGTTCCTGGCTGTTTTTCCCGTGTGCAGTTCCCCTGCAATGCCCTGACTAGCAGCAACAGAGGGAAGCAGCAATCCAGCGAACGGAGGAGCCGGCTTGGGGAAGCACGCGGAGAGCAGCTCTCCCGAGTGAAACCAGCCAAATCATGCCAGCAGCCTTGGTGCCCAGCACCAAAAGCAGGTTGGGTCCCTGGAGGTGTTCCATCCTCCTGGGGGAGTTTGGCTAGAGAACTCTTTCTGGCAGAAGCCAGGGTGGTACCTCAGGTCTTTCCTTTGGTCCTGGGAAGCGGGTGACATCAGGGAGCTGACACAGTTATGGCAGAGGTGAAGTAGCCTCCAGATGGACCTGGGGGGCTGGAAGTGGCAGAGGAGCTGAGCCTCGGCCACGGCTGATCTCGAGCTCTGCCACTGCTGATGTGTTCAGCCCTAGGCCAACAGCCCAAGCTTCATTTGTACCACGGAGTTTAGAGCTCAAACGTGAGAAGATACTGGCCTGGCTTTGCAAGCGCCCATGTGCTTTGAAAGAGAAAGGGAACTTCCAAAACACCCTTAAAGTACTCAGATTTTTTTCCTTTCGAGAACGAGTGCAGCCACGTGGTTAGAGCTGGTGTCACCCATCATGCCCACGCAGCCGGGGCGGTGCGGAGGTGCTTTCTCTGCTGAAGGGAAAGGCCTGGCTCCTTCCTGAAGCTGCCGCTGCCCTGGGCCAGGGAGAGCAGCATGGAAGCAGGGTAAGGCCACCAGCGGTCGCTTGCCGCAGCTCTAAGTTTTTCCTTTCTCTCAAAGCTGCCACGTAAGTTGTTGCAATTCCCGGTGCGTCACATGTGGGATGAGGAGGGATGGGAGGACACCAGACTCACTGCTAGCTCTTCTGCGATGAGTCCCGCGGGGAAGGAGCCCTCCTCGCTGTGGCAAACCCTCCTGGCAGAGCGGCTGCGGACGCCGTGTCTCGCGGACGCAGCAGAAAGCAGCCGGCAGGATCCGCCGTCCGGGGACACCGCCCTGCTTTCGTTTTAACTCCTGGCCCCGGCAGCCACGCGGTCCCCAGCTGACTCAGAGGGGCCTGGGCGACCCCGAGCATCACTCGGTTAGAAAGTGGCTGCCCTCACGCTCGGCACCTCGAGCCCCAAAAGCAGGAAGTTTTCAGGCTTTCACTATTAGATGTCGGTACCGAGTTGAAATGAGATGCTAACACTGGCGTGGGTAAAAGGAGTAACCAGACGGTGCCAGGGGCACGTCCGTGTGAGCCAGGGCAGGGAAGCGGTCCCGCTGCTTCCCAGGAGCGGGTAGGGGATGAGGAGGATGCTGGCATGGCGGGGCTGCCAGCAGAGGAAGGCAGCACGGGGCTCAAAATGGCTCCGCGAAATCTGCCGCTGTGCTGCCGGGGTTGGAGAGGTGCTGGGCACAAAGGGAGAGCAGAGGTACGCTGCAGGCTCCCTTCCGCGCTTGAAAGGGGCCAAGAAATGTTGTCCAGGGGCAAGAGGAACAGCCTGGATTGAGGACAGCTCTGGTTGTGCCCATGCAGCAGCGTTCAGAAGGCTTTGGCTGAAGAATGGGCTTTGTGGGCATTTGCAACTAGAGCTTCCTGAGAAAAATACGTTAGCCTGTTGGCAAACAATATTCCTGGGATAAAAGCTGCCCCGTGCCTAAAATGGACAAACCAGGTCCAGGACTGAAGGGCTACGTCAGAATAGGCAGACTTCTTCTGAAGTTGTTTAAGTGACCGCTGGCTACGGGGCTGCCTGAGATGCCGGGGCTCAGCGCTCCTGCCCTCCCACTTCCTTGGCGTCCCTTGCTCCGAGCTGGTGGCAGCCGAGGATACTTCATAGACCAGCCTTCGGAGTACAGCCCGTGGCCTGAATTTGTGGCACTGCCGTGATTCAGAGACAGGAATGTCTCTGCCGTATTCCACGGATGGATTTCCCCACCCCAGAGCAGAGCAGGGACCACACCGTGCAGCCCAGCAGCCCGGACAGGGGCTGCAACAAGGGTGCCTTCGGCTCTGATTCTTGCTGCAAGGTTGTTTTTTCTGCCACCCAGCTTGGGGTTTCGGTTTGATTCAGAGAGCTGGTACTCGAGAGCTCGGTGTTGCTGTGTCTAACCAGAGAGCCTCAGCCCTTTGCTGAATGAAGCTGGTCCGAAGTGGTTACTAAGCACAGTTGTGGGAGGACTGCCCAGGGCTGGGGCAGCTGTTTGTAGCCCCGCTGAAGCGCTCCATAAACATCTTCAACAGGAGCCTTGAGCTGCAGGACTGGTGCTGAGCAGAAATGGGCTGACATCCCACGCCCTGGTGAGGGGCACCGTCTCCTACGACGGGCCCTTTGGGGCTCCGGTCTCTGCCGTGCCGTGGGGAGCGAGGTGGGAGGGTCCTGCCCTTGGCCAGCCGCTTTGCCGACGGGAGATGGCACTCCAGCAGTGCTGACCTTGCTGTTTCTCTTTGCCCCTAGAGCGATTTACCCGCTGTCAGACTCCCCCTCTGTGAAGATGTCCCAGCCGTCTCCAGCTGATGAAGGCACGACGTTCGAGCATCTCTGGAGCACGCTGTAAGTGGTGGTTGGTCGTTTGCCTTGAGGTGTATTCTGAGGCAGAAGTGGCCCTTCGCTCTCTGATCTGTGTTAGCACGTACCAGTACTGCGGCCCGAAGGGAGACAAGTTTCTTTTGCATGCCCCTGTTTTCACATACTCCTTTTCCACATTCAACACTGCTCCCAGACTCCGATCTCTCTGCTCAGACCGTTTCCTTTGCCAAACCCCTCTGCCCTGGTGATGCTAGGCAGCTCAAAGACTGCGGAGTGTGCGTATGCTGAAAGCAGGGCCCCACAAAGGCAAAGGGGTTTGGGGAGCAGAAATGCCTCAGCAGAGGCTGACTGCCTGCCGTCGCCTCTTCCACAGGGAGCCAGACAGCACCTACTTCGACCTCCCTCCATCCGACCATACCGACAGCAATGAGGTCTCCAACCGCACAGAGGTCACGATGGACGTCATCCAGATGAGAAGCATGAACGACTCGGTCATGGTGAGTGTGCTCAGACTGCACACATGGGAGCTGCACCAGACCCAAACGTGGGTGGGGGGCCCTGGGGTAGGGAGTGGGATGTTTGCTGGTTCATAAACTGAACACAAACACAAGGGGTGCAGCGCTGCTGTCGGTGCAGGGTCTGATAACCTGTGACCGACGGCTGCCCTGCAGTGGTCCGTAAAGTAGTGGGTACTTACTAATAGATACCATTGCTGCGTGCAGCAGCAAGGGCTCTGCGCTGTAACGGCGGTGGAGAGGAGAGTATAACTCACTCCGGTGTAAACATGCTGCGTAGTAAAAGCCATCTGTAGGCTGCTGGCGAGGCAGAGCTGCTGGAGGGGCATGTCATGGTCCCAACGCCCAGCTCTGCTCCTGCTGTGGTCCCCCAGGGCCCGTGCCATTGCCGTGGGTGCTTCCCTCCAAGAAACTGGTGTGTGTCTGTCTAAGGCAAAGGGTCCAAAAGGCGCAGTGGGTGTGCGAGATGTCCAGGTCGCTTGTGCATGTTCGGTGCCCCGAGCAGGGCGGCCTCCCGGGAGCATCCCTGAGGCAGCGCGGCCGTTGGCAGCATCTCCCTCCACAACGCCGCCGTTTCCCTCCTCGCCAGCTTGCGTCCCCTCCCCCAGCCCCCTTTTCCCTCGCTTTTCCCTGTTTTCCCTCCCTTCCCCGGCCTTTGTCTGCAGCGGGCAGGAGCCTGGCAGCGGGTGGGGGCGGCGGTGCTAATTGGGGAGCTGCCCCTCGCTGCGCTTGCTGCCGACTTTCTCGCTGTCCCGCTGTAACCGAAGCTGAGTGTGGCCCGAGTCGGTGCAGCCCGGCGCTCAGAGCGCAGCGGCTGCGCGCAGGCAGGGCAGAGCGGCTGCTGGCCCTGGCTCGGGAGAATGAACCCGTAGTAAATATTGACATTGGCCCGATGGTGCGAGCGAGCGCTGCGCTGCTGAGCTCCTGGTGAGCCACGGCCAGCTCCCGCCGGCTGGCATCGCCCGAACGCGTGGCAGGCTGATGCGCGTGAAAATAAATGCACAGAAAACGTGATGCTGCCGGCCTGAAAGGCGAGACGTGGGAGCCGTGGCGGAGGGGCTGCTCAGTCCGTGCGCTGGTGCCTTTGGCTCATGGTGCCCAGCAGTGCTGGAGTGGGCACGCGGGAGGCAGCGGGTGCTGCGGCATCCAGCACCGGTGCTGATGCTTGGAGGCTGCGAGCAGCCCACCCAAACGCTCTGTGACCTGCCCTCTGGTCAGGCGTGGTGCTCCCTCTTGGCGTGGTGCTCCCTCTTGGCGTGGTATGGGCACAGCATTGCTCCTAAAAGCCTGTTTCAGGGTCCTGTGGGAGGAGCTGCTGTAATTAAAGATGTGAACAATTCCTCAGCCATCCTTTTTGCTTAGAGACGACAACTTCGGGACTGGTAGTTTGGGCAGTGCTTTAGGCTTTACATTCGACGCTGCCGCTGACCTGCTTGTGCGTGGGTCTGCACGTGCACACCAGTGCTGGGAGGTGGGCGACGCACGCTGGTTCCACCTTTCAAAATACACCACGCCACTCTTTGAACTGCTTATCTGCTTCAGCGTGCAGCCTTCCACTGTGGGCTCTGGCCCCTCTGCCTTGAGTCGGAAGGGAATCTGCCTGGTAACTCCAGATATCTGTCTATCCATCTATCCATATCCATCCTTCTAGGTATCTATCCATATCTGCCATCTAGGTATCTGCCTAGCCATCTGTCCCCATCTATCCACCTAGATACCCACCTACCCACACCAACCCATATCTGTCCACCTCGACAGGGATGACTCCGTATCTCTGAGAATCGGAGCTATCTCAGAGTCTCTGCATCATCTGGTTGATGCAAGTGCAGCCACCTCGGTGTGCTGGGAAAGGGTGCCGGTCAAATGGGTTTCCAGCCCAGTGTGGCTGGGAGCAGCTTTCTGGAGTGGGATCTGGCCGGGTTTGATGATGGAGCTGGACCCCCGCTCTCCCTGCAGTGGGAATGGTTGGTATCGCCCAGTCCATCACTGGGCAAGCTGGGGCCTGCCCTGTGCTTTAATGAATAGTCATGAGGGACAGAAAGGGGTGGACCCCGTTTTGTTGTTGGATGCAGCTAGCTGACAGAACTAAGGGAGATGAAAAAAGCAAAAAAGCCAACACACGGCGGCACACGGGCGGCCAGCGCAGCATCCCTGGTGCTGCCCGCCCGGCCCTGCTCCCGCGCTGCCCCGTCCCACCTGCCTTCCCACCCTGGCCATCCCCGCCGCCGCCCCGACCCCATGACTCCCGGGGCAGGACGCTTCCCAGCGCTCTGTGAATCCCGAGACAACTAAAATGCTGTACATCAGCGACCCGATGCAGCATTATACCACGGTAGGTGCTACTTGTTATTTACAGGTTCTGCCTTGCTGCTTCTTACTTGAAATTGTCCCCACTGCCGAGGCAGGAGCTGGGCACAGGCTCTGGCTCTGCCTGCTCAGCCTCCGTGCCCGCTGCTGCACAGGGAGCTGTGGCTGCTCCGACCCTGGCCGTGAGCCGTAACCTGTGCCAGCGTGGGATGCTCCAGCCTTGTAGCTCAGTCAGCATCGCTCTCTTGCTCTGCCTGATCCGGTGCTTGCAGAGCCCAAGGCGCGATGTAAACCCTTGGTGTGCAGGGCAGAGGCTCCCGTGGACGTGCAGGCAGGAGGGTGTTAGCTGGAGCATCCATCCAAGGAATGCCCAGTGGTACTGGGCACCACCAGCACCAGTTTGTTGTCCACTGGAGACCTCCTCAGCCGAGCCCATGGCATGTCCTCGTGTCCCCAGGCAGGCTTTCCTTCCCTGGGAAGGGCAGAGCAGATGAAACGGTACCTGCGCTTGCAGGAGATGCATTTTCAGCCCTGTCCTCCAGTGCTATGGTTGATTTCTTGGTCAAAAGGGTTTGTGTCTGCTCTCTGGCTCTCGGAGAAATCAGATATATTTCCCCACCAGAAATTACTTCATTCCTCCTTTTTGTCTCATGTGCGTCGGTATAAAGCACACACGTACCGGGTTCGGTTTGTACTGTGGTGCTGTTACTCGGGAGGTTGTTGCTGCAGTCTGGTGAATATTTGTCTATGTGTGTGGATAAACATGTGTGCGTGTGTGTGTATTTACAGACAGGCACACACAAGTGCTGTGTTGGGTTTGTTGACACGCAAACATACACACACAAACACTCACGCATTCGATTTAAGGGAATGTTTCCAAAGTTTGGTCAATTTTTCAAAACAAGTTGGTCATTTTTCCCCCTGCACCTGACACTGGGTATCTCTGCCAGCGGATTTCCAAAGCCCCGGCCCTCGGGGCACTGCCTGTGGCTTTGTGCGGGCGGGGGATCCTGGCTCGGGGCGGCAGAGATGATGCTCTGGGTCTTGTGTCTCCTTCATGGGCAAAGAGGTCGTTGGTTTTCCCGAGGGAAGGCTCTTTCGAGCATGGAGGTTGGGATGCTCTTCCCAGTGGGTCGGTCCCCATTTCCCTGCCCCTTAAGCTTTACAGCCACAGGCTTCAGCTGCTCACAGTCGAGCACCACAAACTCACAAAATCATGTGGGGATGACTTCTGCAGAGTGTTTTTTCCATCCACTTCCAAGGGCGGTTTCCCGGCCGCACAGCAAGGGCTTTCCACGTGCATTTTTAACGCCTGTTTTGCTGAAGTTTCTCGTACCTTTTCCTCCAGGTGAAGGCTGGGATTGTGGGACGCTTGGTTGGGGGTGGTTTGTCTTTGGCAGGGCTATTTATAGAGCGTCGAGAAGGAATAGAGGGGTTTATCCTCATATTTTAGGGGAGAAAATGGCAGTATGTGTAAAAGCAAGCCAGATCTTGTTCAGCATTCCTCCAGTTAGTCACGGGCTCCAACGACCTTGAGAGATGCAGACAACAGGAGAACTTCCCTGGAGAAGGATGATTGCCTTTAAACCGTTCTACATCGTAGTCGTTTGGGTGAGGTTGGGATCCCAAGTTAAAACACGTCTCTTGATTCCAAAGCTGTGAGCCTCACAGCCCTTCGGAGGAGCAGGCGGCTGGCTGAGCCTGCTGGGCTGGGGCTGGGGCTGGGGACGGGGACGGCCACCTTCCCGCAGCTCCTGGGTTCCCAGGGCTGCCCCAGCGGGTGCTGGTGGCTGCAGGGACAGTCCCCGCTGGGGCAGGCAGGTCGGGGCTGGAGCTGGGTGATGGGGGAAGCACAGGAACCCCCTTCCTCCTCCAAGCAGGGTGCTGCAGGGAGTTGGGGTGACAGGCAGCAACGCACCGGCGCTGTGCGTGGTCAGCGGCAGAGCCCAGGCAGGTGCCAGCAGCACCCGCCTCTGGGGCTGCACACACCGGAGGGCAGCCCCTGAGAGCTCGGGAATTGCACATCTGGGAAAAAAAACCACCCCACTTGCTTTGAGAAACACTTACATTTGGGATATATGTTTTTAAATATTAGTTTGTTTCTCTACCATAGAAAAAAACGGGGTTTTTTTGGTCTGATTTTCAGATTGGACTCAATGATCTTAAAGGTCCTTTCCAACCAAAATGATTCTGTGAAAGATTTAGGCGGCTTTAGCCATGCAGCTTTTGAGAACATAGCTTTGCTTAGACTTACTGGAACTATCTAACAGTAATTGTTCAGAAGAGGAATAAGAAAAAAATACAGTAAAATGTCAGGATTTGGTCCAGCATGTCTGGAATAGGAGCCAGTACCGGCACAAGCAGGTACGTTTGCTCTGTGACCTTCCTGCAGCGAGCTGCGTCACAGCTCCGCGCGTTGTAGGTTTGAGGTTTTCCCCAAATTAGCCCTGCATCAGCGAAAGCCACGGAAAGCAAACACCCCGGCTAGGAAATGAGTTACACAAACCACCATTCAGTGCATCGAGGAGCACTTCAGAAGCGCCGTGCGTGTGTGTACGCGCGCGACAAGTGGGCGCACGCGGGAGGCGTCTGGGAGGCAGGTCGGACGTTCGGTACCGCCGCGGCCGTGGGAGCGATGCCCCTGTCAGCAGGCTGGTGCTGGTGCCAGGCAGCCTCCCGCTGCTGAGCAGAGCCCTGAGCGCCGGCGGGGCCGTCCCTCCCCACCCCGCAGCCGGACATCCCCCACACCCGAGCAAACCCCAGAACATCCCTGCCCGGTCCCCCGCTGGCAGAGTGGCTTTGCACAGACAGATGTGCAGGGACCCAGGGATCTCGGCACCGCGCTGCCTCCGGTGAGGATGGAGCGGGGAGAAGGGGATGGTTTCAGCGTGTTGGGCTTATCCCTTACACGAGTGGTGACCTGTTCCAAACCCCACGCGACCCGGAGCAGCTCCTTGGCTGCCGTCCCCACACACGGGCCCTTTAAGGCGGCTGTAACAGGACACCCAGAGCCCTGCAGAAGCGTGGCTGAGGTTTCCATGTCTCTAAACTGGCTGGTGTTTTCTTTTTTCCCTCCTCCCCTTTTCCCTTCCTCCAGTCCCAGTTCAATTTGCTGAACAACAGCATGGATCAGAGCATCGGCAGCAGAGCAGCCTCCACCAGCCCCTACAGCTCCGAGCACACCTCCAATGTCCCAACGCACTCGCCCTACTCGCAGCCCAGCTCTACCTTCGACGCCATGTCCCCAGCTCCCGTCATCCCCTCCAACACTGACTACCCCGGTCCCCACCACTTTGAGGTGACCTTCCAGCAATCCAGCACCGCCAAGTCGGCCACCTGGACAGTAAGTTGCATGTCTTCTTGCCTTCGCTAGAGAGGGGCTTGCTGCTGCAGACGGTGGTTTTGGCCGGTGGCTGCAGGCACCTGAGTGTCTCGGTGGTGCTTTGCAGCGGGGTGCAGAGGGCACCTCTGCATGGGGACTTCGCCTGCGCAGGTGGCCCTGGAGAGCAAAACACGCAGGAACCGTCAGTGCTTGCTTTGCAGGGATTGTCCCCAAAAGGGCTGTTAGGCACAGCAGTTCCCTAAACTGTGGGTAAATGTCCCCAAAAATCACAAAGCTGGAGCAATGTCCTGGGGAAGTTCTGCCTTGTTCTCGTGGTGCTTCCCGACACATTTGCCAGTGACCGCTGTCAGAGGTGAGATGGACCTTTGCTCACATCTGCTGGGGCCATTCTCAGCTTTGCCTTAAATTCTTGCTTGTCATTTACAATCCTTTTTCATCTCGTATCAGAAGAGCAACTTAATCTCTCGAAGCCAAGGCAAAATATCAGAGTAGGTTTTTAATCAGCGCGGGATCGCTGCACGGCATCGTGCCGTGTGCGGCGTGGGCGCAGCAGCCCGGTCCTCGGGAGCGGAGGCGCGGGTCTGGTCCGCTGCCGATCTGACCGCAGGGCTGCAGCGCGGCAGGGGAGTCCTCTGCAGCTCGGGGACCCAGGAACCGGGCAGAGCGTGTGACGGCTGCTTTGCTTTTTGTGGCAAAAGGTCCTAAATCCACCTCCTGGCTCCTGGCTCAGTGCAGCGCTGTCCCTATTTTAAAGGAAAAAAACAGCACTTTCAGCCGGTGTCGGAGGGGTTTCTGCGGTGGGTGCCTCCCTGAGCACCTGGGAGAGCTGCTCAGCAGCACGCTGGAGGCAGGCGGGTTTTCTCCTCTGGGAAATGTTAGCGGAGCAGAAAGGCTGGGACGAGACAACTGACACAATGAGGGAGCACCGGGGTTCCCTCCGGGGCGGCGGTTTGACATTGTCACGCACCAGGCAGAGCAGACCAGGAGCGATACATCAGCCCCAGGTGTGATAATGCCAGTTATTTTTGGAAGCTGATGTGTTTCATTGCCCAGCAAGTCCTTCCCACGGTAGGCAGAAAGCGTCCTTGGATGCGTTTGCACAGGCAGACCCCAGCCCCGGGTGCTGCTCCGCTCGCTGCTCCCGGTGTGTCACGGTGAGAGCAGGCAGGAGGGGACGGGCTACGGCAGCTCCTGCAGCGCCGGGTCTGTCTCCTGCGAAAACCAACAGCGGGAGGAGCGGGCAAGCTGGCAGCAAGCTGGTGTTTGAATGCAGCTGAATTCAAGGCTGGGGCAGCAGAGCAGCTTCCCTGTGTCCGGTCACCGGAGCTGCACTGCTGAGCCGCACTGACCGGGGGCTTGGGGTCAGCACCGCGATTAAACACGTCTTGCCCTCATAGGAGCGGTTAAGTCTTCACTATTTTCCACTGTCTTTCCTTGCAAGGTGCTGCTAAAGGATGCATTTCATTAGGTGTTGAATAAACTGAAGGTCCTCAGGGTAGGATGCAACTCCAGCCCACTCCTCTGCTTATTGGGGGATCACTCACACCAGGTAAAAGCTGCACAGGACCTGCACGGGGAAAGGAGGCATTCCCGTGCCACGGGAGCATCCGAATGGAAACCGAACCCACAATGATGCAGGTGTCTTGTCCTGGCATGGAGGGAGGAGGACTGGGAAGTGTCTGATGCTCGCTCGCCCCAGTCCCCAGCTAGTGGTGCCCATGACAGCCCCCTTCCCTCGCTGGAGCCATCCCAGCCACCTGGGACCTTCCCACAACTCTGACCAAACTGGGCCCAGACCATCTCAGCATCACCCCGTGCTGCCCGTGCTCCTGGAGCTGTGTGTCCTGCTGGGAGCTGGGCTAACCACTGCAGGATTGCTTTTTCCCTCAAGCCTTTATGTTGAGGTCTCCCTTGTATGTCAGAGCAGCCAGTGCCACGTGGGTGCTGTGAGAGCCCACCTAGCCTCGGGGAGCAGCTGGACTCGAGAGGTCATGGGCAGCTGTGAGCACCTGCGGAGGATGCTCCCAGGGCTGGGAGCTGCAGCTGCGACGGGGGGCTCCTGGGAAGTGGTCCAGAGCGGAGGAGTTAAATGCCTGAATTGGCTTTAATGCTTGGCAGGGCAGCGGGTGAGGTGTGAGGAGCTCTGAGCCGCGATGCTGGGGTGATTGTGCGTCCCCCGAAAGCAGGCTGGCTGCAGGACTAGAGCCAGATTTCACTGCGCTGAAGCTGAGCCTCACGGAGAACAGAAGTGGGTCAGCAGTGTCTTGCACCTTGGAGAGCGTGGGGGATGTTTCATTTGAAACAGTACCTGCTGCAGGAGCGCCAACGTGGGCGCAGGCTGTCCCGCTTGCCGAGGTTGCCACGTGAAGAGCAGCCCTGCTGCTCCAGCTCCTCCTGGCTGACGGCTGTCACGGCCACGCAGCTGCGGTTCTTGCACTGGAAGATGGGGCTGCTGCCTTCCTCCCACTCACCCGAGCTCTACACTGCCACTGCAGCGCTTGAAAATCTGTCCTGGTTAGATGGGGAAAGGAATTCAGCAAAAAAAACATACATTATACATCGCCACAGACAATATACACATAATGATGCCTGTACGCAGTGTGATTCTCTACATAAACTGTGAAGGTGTATGTAGCAGCGTACAAATAAGACTAGGAAAGCTACTAGGACATGCAGGCCCTTGGGAAGGAAAGCTAAACGTATGGTCAGGAGGGCTGGGGACAGTGACATGGGGCAGCCCAGGGCAGCTGAATTACCCATCTCGGTGCGCTAAAGGACACGCGTGGTTTGATTCAGCACTTTGAAAGAGAACAGTGAAATACACTTCCTATCTCATCCGCAGCTGGGAAGCCTCGTGGCTGTTGAATACTTTAAGATTAACGGCACCAAACGATTTACGCCAGGGCCGTCGCAAGCGTTGACCGCGAATTGGGCAGAGCCCCCTCGCCAGGCAGCGTCTGGGAGCAGCGGGGAGCCCTGTGCCCCGGGGGAGGCTCTGCCCGGCCGGCAGCCCCGCAGCCCTCCTGCAGCCTGGGCTCGGGCCACGGAGGATCCGCCACGGAGGACCCGACAGCCGGCGCCCAGGCAGTGCCAAGCCAAAGAGTTCCATGCGAGTCGTCTTGTCAAGCGATTTGGCATCGGTTTTTTACACAATCATAAGCTTTGGCTGGTGGAAGTTTGTAGCCCAATAGACTCCTATTTTTGAAGGGTTTTGACTGAACCCCTCTGGCTGTTCCTCTGGGACAGGCGGCATTATCGGTTCTCCCGTGCTTAGGAGAGGAGGCTCCCGAGGAGCTCCGGGCTCGTGGCCAAGGGCCGTTTGGAGATGGGCTGTCTGCACGGCGGGGTGGTGGGGGAGCGAGGTGTCCCCGAGCCCACTGCCCTCGTGCGCACATGCAGTTCTCGTGTCCACACTTCAAACCCTCTGTTGACAAAACAGAAAAGGTTTGGGAGGAAGAACCAAAGAAGATGAAGAATTTGGAACAGATGCCTTGTAGGGTGATACCAGAGAAACGTTCTGCATGAAAGGTCTCCACGAGAAGAGTAAGGGTGGCTTGATCGCAGTCCGCGGGCGAGATGGTTTCTGATAGCAGACAGCTCTTTAATCTAATAGAGAAAGACATAATGAGATCCAGTGCTTGGAAGCTGAAGCCAGGCAAATTCAGACTAGAAACAAGGTGGAAATTTTTTAACGGTGAGGATAATTAACCATAGGAACAATTTACCAAGGAATGCGGTGGATTCTCCAACTCCTGAAGTATTCAAATGAAGAGCCTGCATATCTCTGGGAAGATAAGCTGCACTTCAAGCAGACACCGTTGGCTCAAGGCAGAACGAGTAGGCAGGGGTCTTAGGCCTCCATACCAGAGGATCATCATCTGTTCTCTGTAGCCTTAAAATGCTGAATTCCTAAATTTAGGAAATGGGTGAAGGGAGAAGGGGTGAAGACCTGGGACAGGGGTTTGAGGCCACGTCACCAGAGCCAGGTCTGTCCTTGCAGAGGGATGCTGGGCAGCAGGAGGGTGACGCTGGGTGTCCCAGCTCCCAGGCTGGGCTCTGAGCACCACACGTCGCCACAAAACCCGAACCGAAGCGGCCCCCCAGGCTGCCGCCGCCTCCCTTTGCGTTTTTAATGGCCTTCTCATCAGCAGAGAGCGATGGCCAGGTGCTGAAAATGAGGTTTTCCCTGTGGGTTCGACCCCCCCTCTGGTAGGCTGCTCCGAGGGGGCTGGGAGGAGGACGGGGAGCTGCGGCGCTGCAAGACGGGGCACGCCGGCAGCCCGCCTGGCTGTTGGGAGCGATCAGGACTCGCCGTTCCCCGGTGCTGCCCGGACACGCCGGAGCCACCAGCCCCTCTCGGCTCGTTCTCGCAGGCAGCCCCTCGCCACGCCAGCCAGCTGGTAACTGAGAGATAATTAGTATTTTTCTCAAGTCAGGTCTGTGGCAGATCAGTGCTCCCTCCCCTCTAAAACACCGTCACGTGCGCCAGAGCCAGCAGAAGCGTTAATAGGGTCTTTGGCCTCCCGTGGCCTGGCTGCAAATGGACGTGGGGGCTCAAGCCCCCGGCACGGGGCAGCTGCCCGGGCTCACATAGAGCCCCTGGCACTGGGGGCAGACGGACAAACCTCCGAGCTAAGCAGGGACGGGGTCCCCTAACCTGGGCGCAGCGGGGTCTGGGCCATGTCCAGGGTCTTGCCTGCTGCTTCGGGGAGCAAACAGCCTGCGATGAAAGGCTGGAGAGGTTCAAAGGAGAGGCGAGATGCTCCTGCTACGATGGACGGCCGTCCAGCAGTCACCCACAGCAAACTGGTCTGCATCCCAGCGCTCAGCCAGTGGGACTCTGCCACGCTGAACTGGTTCCAGTTGCTCCCAGAGCGTGGGCACTGGGCGAGCTGAAACAGTTTGCCTGATGCTAACTGAATGAGGAGGATGGAAATAATTGGTGTGGCAGGAGGTGGGTTCTCCCTTCCTGGTCACTGTCTGAAGCTTGTTGGGGTAGAGGCGGTTGTAAAGAGGAGGGAAAAAACCTTCAAGAGCTTCTACAGAAAACGAGTCCCCTCTTCAAACTCTCCCTGGCACCGAACCATGCTTTAGGGAGGTGCCTGTCCAACAGCAGCAGCCTGGAGATGAGCAGGGGGCAGGCAGGGCTCCGTACGCTCTGCCTCGGAGCCACAAACATCTTTGTTTTTATCCAAGTAGCTGGGCAGAAGAGCCTGGATATTTTGGTGTGCCAGAAGCAGGAACGCAACCTCAGCACCAGCCTGCTCCAAAGCCCATCGAAGCCAGCCCACTGGAGGCTTTCCACCAGCTTTCGCAGGGCGTGGATGAGGCTCCAGGAGCTCCAGACACAATGGAATTAAGAAAAAAGGCAAAGGAATTCAGTGTGCGATGTTCCAACACGATCCCGCTATCAGCTCCCCTATCTCGAGCGTGTATGGTATGCACAGGTCAAGGGAACGACTGACTGGCAGCTGCGGCTCCAGCGGGAAGGGAACGCTGTCCTGCAGGAGGGGACACGAGGCTGCTCCGGCCGGCTCCTCCGTCTTGGGACCTGAGACACGCAGGGGATGTGGGGGCTGAGGGACCCGCTGCAGGAGCTGGGGTAATCAATGGGCTGCAGAGGGAAATGCACCTCCGTGCTCGGGCGCAGCGGTGGTCTCAGGCGATGGCTGCAGCAGAGCCCTGGGTTTTCAGATTTCATTGCCAGCGGTGATGCCCAAACCCAGCTCGGCCTCTTCTTCCCTCCCCTCCCAGCTTGCTCCCCATATCCAGTCTTGCTAACGCAGCGTGCAATAACTGCCTCGCTGGATTTTCGGCTTCCTTTTTGGATGGGAGGGAACTCCAGCGCCAGCGTGGTCAGAGGACCCGAGTATCCAGACACGCAGAAGGAGTCAGATTTACTAGAAGAGATTAAAACAAGCCCCGCGTGTGCCAGCGCTGGCTGGCCGAGCCGTGACTAACACCGGCTGGCAGTTATTTTAAGGATGTGCACACGGGGGAAGGAAGGGAGAGGACTCCTTTGGGGGTGAACCGAGGGATTTAATTAGCAGTAATGACATGGTAATAAAGGTAGAGGAGCGCAGGCTGGAGCACACTCAGCCTCTCGTGTCTGCTGTGGGGCAGCCCCGGCCACGAGACCTCACTGGTGGTCCAGCACTCGCGGGAGCGGGGCTGGGGGACCTGCGGGTGATGGGGTCCCTGCAGCTGCTGACGGCCAGGGCAAGCAGGGGCTCTGCCGGGCACCTTGAGACCCCCCTGTGCTGGGCATGGCTGGCAGTGCCCTGGCCATCACCACCGTGGTGCAGGGACTGGAGGCAGGTGTTGGGATGTCCCTTACGCCGTCCCCGGGGCAGCATCTCTGCTGCCCAGCCCGCCCGTGTGCCTCGGGCACCGGTGGATGCTCTCCTCTCGGGCATCAGTGATGCACTGGACATACTCAGACCCTGCTCGTAGTAAGTGAGAAACTAGCTTTGGGAGGAATTTCCAGCTCAGTGAGAAGCTATATAGGCCGGTGATTAAAAAGTGGTTATTAAAAAAAATTAGAAAGAAAAAAATTAGCTCTGTAGTCGGCATGTCTTCCAGGATCTGTCGTAACAGATTCGTCCGAGCCGGTTAACGGTATTTGCGGTTTGCAAGATGCTACATGTCTGAGTAAGATGACAGACACATTATTATCACCTCTCGGCTGCGATCTGTCCGAACCTGTCCCAGGATGCAGCTCCACAGCTGCTTGCTGGGGAGCGCAAGGAAATTAGCAGCCGGAGGCAGCACTTTTCTTCTCTCTCTCTTGCCAGGCTAGTGGCTTTATCGGGATCCATTGACTGCAGTCCTGGACACGTCTTGAGTAGAGCTAATGAGGAGACTGGAATGTAGAGGAGGAGGAGGAGGAGGCTGGTAGGGAGGAGGGGGGCAGATTTGTGGAAAAAGTAATTGTTGAGCAAATCATTTCCTTCAAGAGGGAAAGGAGGACTTGGCTGCAGCCCTCCCGAAGCAGGCAAGTCTAGACGCTTCAGTGTCAACAGTTGAAGATAAATAAGATTTTATCAGCTCCGAATCTGTCGGGACACATCCTCGTAGCGGTTCTGCTGCCCAGGGAGGGCGGGGGAGACGGACTTCGCCGGCAGGTCTTTCCACGCAGAAGATTCAGGTTATTTTTCGTGCGAGGCTGTCAGCATCCATGGGGAAGAGCACCTCTCCCCACTCTCGCTTCTTGTGCGGGAGAAGTAGCTGCGGGTCTGAGCAGTGCGGTGGCCTCTTCCAGAGCGGGTCCTGGGTGCTTGCTCAGGGTGGGCAGTGGTAGATGCTTCGCAGCTGCAGCCGTAGCAGTCGCCACGAGTCGTTGTGGGGCATTAGCTCGTTTGGATCTTGTGATGTGCAAAGCATTTCCTTGGATACAGCGGCAGCGGGACCAAGATAACTGTGGCAAAGCCTCGCGGGGCCGGTTGCACCATGGGTTCTGTCACTCTGCTGTGCCTATTTACCATCACGTTTGGCATCGGTGGGTGCAGCGTGGCCTCTGCCTTGCCCAGGATGTAGCCATGTTTCAGTGCAGAGGTGAAACAAACCCCATCTAAAGACACTCTGGGGTACCAAGTCCCTAGAGAAACAGAGGTTAATGCTGATGTACTGCTAAATAATTTGGCTTTTCCAGTTATTCCTGGTGCTCTGGACTTGCATTGCAGGACAGATCACAGTAGCAGGGAAGGGTCAGTGATGGAGGCAGCAGTATATCTCACCCCAGCAGATGAGGGCAGACATTGAAAGCTGCACAACTACAGAAAAAACCCAGGGGATTCACTGTCCCCTATGGAGGGCGTACATTGCCGAGGGCTCTTCCTGGCTGGAAGCGAGCTGGGGCTGTAGAGCCTCCCGGGATCCTAAAAACATAACGCTCATTCGCCCGATGGCCGTGAACAGGCTGGGTCTGCGAGACCGGGAGCGCTTCGCCCGGCAGCGGCTGGAGGTGCGGGGAGCGGGAGCGTGGCCGCACACGGCACAGCCCACACGTCGCTGGCCCAGAGTTATCAGCACGGGGTTCCTTAAAAGAATAGTTTGTTATTGTGGAAGGATCTTTGAAGGCAATCCTGGAGCTGTTAGGACACGATAAGGTTATCGGTGGAGGCATGCCTGTGTGGAGCGGCAGCCTTTCTCCCTGCGGGGCAATCGCTCTGCTATTTAACAGAGATTTATCCATGTCATAACATGGTATAATGAGAGAATTTGTTACCAAAGAACTTGCCATAATGCACCTCTACTCTTCCAGAGCAGTTATATTTCCCAGGCATGTTGAGGGCTGCCCGGGAATGTCTACATGAAAGGATCCTTTGACAGGAGTTGTCAGTGTTTTAACACCTGGCAAGGAAGAGCCCCCCTCCAAATAACCCTTGTTTTGCCATGGTGTCTCCTCAAAACGAGGGTGTAAAAGCCCCACCGCGCTGTGGGTGAGCAGGTTCCATGGGCCACGGCCGCACGGGAGCTTCCCCTTCCAGCTGGGCAGGGGGGAGCGACGGCCTCCCCAGGGCAGCCCGTGCTGGGCTGCGGGATCGTGCCCAGGAAGCTGACCAGGCTGCAGAGTCAGGGCACAGGCAGCAGCACCGGGTACCCGTGCAAAGGTTGGGGGTTCAGGGAAAGGGGCTGTTTCTGAGTGCCTTCTCTCCCTGGCCAGTCCACGTGCCTCCAACGCCAAGGATTAATTCTTGCTGCCAGGTGCAGCTTCATGTCACACCTCCCAATCACACCCTCTGACAACCACAGCATCTTCCTGCCCCCCCCAGCACAGGGCAAGCTCTGACCCCCGGATGTGCCCCCCACCAGCCCCCCAGGAGCTGGTACCTGCTGCTGGCCAGCCATCGGTCCCACGCATCCTCACAATGCAGGAGCTGCTGCAGCTTGCCCTGGCAAAAGCCTCTCCCCTTTATACCTTCCCTAGAAATACCACCTGAGTATCGTTTCTCTCATTGCCTCGTTAGCAGTTCCCAGGCAGCAGGAGCCCGTCCAGCCCCGGCAGGATCACGGGGAGCCTCCACGGGAGGATCCGCTCCCACAGAATGGGCCGTGGGACCGCGGAGCACGGATCCCTCCTGCAAACCCACCTGATGCACCCGTCTGGGCTCATGGCAGCATGGAGACAAGGGCTGAGCCACCCCTACCAGCCCTGGGCCAGCAGCCAGCTGGCTGCCGAGCCCCGCTGCCCCCCTGCCTCGGGCAGCCCTGGCTCAGAACCCCCCCGGCACCGGGCGAGCAGAGCAGGGGGCTCGCGGCGCGGCGGCGGAGGGAGCCTCGCTGCCCTCGGCACACCTGCACTCGGATGGCTCAGGACAAGCTTTAACGTCCTCACAAACACTCTGCACGGTGGTATTTTTTTGGCATCAGGCGTGATGTTGTGGGGATGAGATAAAATACTTTGAGCAGGAACATGCCCTGCCATGCAGGGACTGGCTGCTCGCTGTGTGGCAGGGGTGGGCTCTTGTGTAGCAAACACATTCCTTGTGAGATGGAAAACAGCGTGGCACCGCTGAGGTGGAAGGGGATTGCACATCCCCGCACCTGGGAGCCGAGACACGCGGTTACGGGAAGGCGAAGGACAGGCTCTGCCTTCCCCACCCTCCGCGGGGCTGCGAGCAGGGCTGGCTCACGGGCACGCCGCCGGCCCCTTCCCTCTTCAGTGGGCACCGGGAGCTTCCCCTGTGCCGAGCAGGTCCACGGTCCTTGCGAGAGGAGTTTGCCTCTTGCTCCTAACCGAGCAAATCCCGCTGTGCCCTCACAGGAGGGTTTTAGGGTCAGGAACTGTTTTCTATCCAGGTGCCACCTCCAGCTGCCTGTGGAGCATCCCGCTCCCGCGGCCAGCCCGGGCGAGCATCCCCACCACGTCCCCCCGTGAGCCACCACTGTCGCTGCGAGCAGCTGCGAAGGACTGAGCCGTGGTCAGGACAAACCCTGCCTGTGTCACACGTGCTAGTCGGAATTGCATAATTAGCCACGATTCTGTTAATGACGTTAAGCACAATTTCCCCAGGATGTGGCGTGTCGGTGCCCTCGGTGCTCCCAGCCCTCGGCTCAGCCGGGAGCTGTGCGGTAACACACAGGGTGACGTTTCCCACATGGGCTGAGCGATGTACAAACCAGGTTTATGCTGATTTTCAGCAAGATTTCCCCTAAGTCACCGTGCAGGGGTGCCCCCGCTTTGCCAGAGCACTCAGGCTCGCCGGGAAACCCTCCCTACGGCGCCCGGTGTTTGTGTCTGGTTTATGTGGAAAGCGGGTACGATGCAGCGTGGGCGAATTTGGTCATATTTAAATATTTCCAGGGGAAAAACAAATATTGAGCCTGGAGAATAACCAGTTACCGCAAAGACAGGCTGGATTGCCTTTGGTCGCTGTCCCCCAGCAAGAGGAAGGCGCAAGGGCAGTTTGCAGGGCTGCGATCTGTCCCGGAGCTGCCCCAGAGCCTGGGCGCTGCAGGGGCGATTCACGCTGCCGGTGCACGGAGCGGCTTTGCACTGGCACAGTCTGCAACACGATAGGTGCTAATTGGGTTTATAACAGGTCATTATTTTAATTTGCTCCTTCACCACCATGTCCGTGTTTCACTCGGGGTGTTGGGGAAGCGGCGGGTGGGCGGATGAGCGGAGCCCGGGGAACGCTGGGTGCACGCGGGATCCTCAGCCCGAGCCCCGTGCAGGGAAGGAAGCCCCACGTTTATACCACAACAGCTTTACACCACAGAAATCGGTGTTTGCAGGTAGAGGGAAGCTTCACGCAGGGCAGAGCTCGGTTTAATTGCACGTACAGCAGCGTTCCCTCCTCCTGCGCGGAAGCCGAGGGTGGGCAGGGGAGCATCCACCACCCCAGCAGGGACACTCACTCGATGGGTGTCTCTTCTTTTCCAGTACTCCCCCCTGCTGAAGAAACTCTACTGCCAGATTGCAAAGACGTGCCCCATCCAGATCAAGGTGTCCACCCCGCCGCCGCCGGGCACCATCGTCCGCGCCATGCCCGTCTACAAGAAGGCAGAGCACGTCACCGAGGTGGTGAAGCGCTGCCCCAACCACGAGCTCGGCCGCGACTTCAACGACGGTGGGTGCTGCCCTCCCCGCTCTGCCGGGGCCGCCCCGTTGCCCGGGGGGGGCTGCACGTCCCACCCCGTGCTGCAGCCCCCGCGGGCACAGCACGAGCCCCCCAGAGAGCCGCCGCTAACGCGGGGCTTTGCCTTGCAGGCCAGTCTGCCCCGGCCAGCCACCTCATCCGGGTGGAGGGCAACAACCTCTCCCAGTACGTGGACGACCCCGTGACGGGAAGGCAGAGCGTGATGGTGCCCTACGAGCCCCCGCAGGTACCCGGCTGCTCCCGGGGTGGGCGGGCAGGACCAGCCCCTGCCTCTAGCCAGGCTTCTGCTGGTGCCGAGGGTGAAGCTGCTGGTGACAGGGCTGCTGGGCAGGAGACAAAGGGTAGGAGCCTCCTGCGTGCCCTGGCACGGCTCAGGCCACCCCCTGCTCCTCCCCTGCACCGGGGGCAGTGTTTGAGCCTCTGCAGCTCCCAGCCCGGTGAACATCCCAGAACATTCCATTCCTGGGGAGTGGGGTGTGAAGGGAGATCCCCTCCGGCCCTGCCCTGGGGCACCCCAGAGCCCCCACAGTCCCTGTACAGTCCCCAGCTGGGACCAGCCCCACACCCCCCGTCCCTGGGGCTCCGCTGCTCGCCCTGCCCCGTGCTGCCTCCCCCTCCTCACTCCCTGCTCAGCGCCTGCTCTCTCCTCCCGGGCAGGTGGGGACCGAGTTCACCACCATCCTCTACAACTTCATGTGCAACAGCAGCTGCGTGGGAGGAATGAACAGGAGGCCCATCCTCATCATCATCACGCTGGAGACAAGAGAGTGAGTGCCTGTGGGAGCAGGGGCGGGCGGGCAACCGTGGGGCTCAGTTGCTTTCTGAGCAATCCGTTCACACGGAGGGAGTTTGCTGGTCCGGGTTCTGAGCCGGACCACACCGCGCTGGGCTGAGCCGCGATGCCCTGCCCGAGCACTAACCACACCACCCATTCCCCTCCCCTCCCAGCGGGCAGGTCCTAGGAAGGAGGTCGTTTGAGGGACGGATCTGCGCCTGTCCCGGCAGAGACCGGAAAGCTGATGAAGACCATTACCGAGAGCAGCAGGCCCTGAACGAGAGCACGGCCAAGAACGGCAACGCCAACAAACGCAGTGAGTGCCCTGGCCCGGAGAGGGAGGGGGCCCAGGGCACGGCTCTGCCGCAGCCCCAGGCTCCTGGCCAGCACCCGCACCCCCTTCCCACCCGCTCAAAGCCACGCGGGTGCTTCTGCCTCAGCTCCTCTCCCATCGCACCCAAAATCACTGCGCTCCAGAAGTTCAGGCCCAAATCCACATCCTGGCACGGTGCTCTCCCTTTCTCAGCTAAATCTAAAGTCTCATAAACAGGACCCGCTCCCTTTTCCCTCCAGAGTGCAAAGCTGTTTGTGCAGGGCTTTCGTGTCCAGGTACATTTGTTCTTCATTGTTATTACACATAAAGGGACACCATCAATGCCAGGATCCGGGAGAACAGCTGACACCCTGCATGGCTTGAGCTCCCGTCCCGCAGGGAGCCCCGGTGCCCCCGGCTGTGCCCCGCTCTCCCCAGGGCAGCACACTCACGCTCTCCCTCTCTCCTCTCCAGCCTTCAAGCAGAGCCCTCAGGGCATCCCAGCGCTGGGGGCCGGCGTGAAGAAACGGAGGCACGGGGAGGAGGAGATGTATTACGTGCCCGTAAGTGTGGGTGAGCTGCATTGGGTGAGAGCATCGTCCCCTCTGCGGAAACACCCTGGGGATGCGGTGTCGGGCAGGACGGGGTGGCACAGTCTCCCCGAGGGCAGCAGGCACCGGGGCTGAGCAGAGACCTAGAGAACAGGAGCAAAAGCACCTGTAAACACCTGTGTCCACGTCTTGGACCCCCAGATAGTCCCTGGCCATGGTGACACTGCGCCTCGTGAGGCTGGGTGCAAAAAAGGGGCCACGAGGAAGGTGGCCAGGTGGGATGGGAACAAAGCGAAGCCCTGGGCTTGTTCCCTCCTCCAGGTGCGGGGCCGGGAGAACTTTGAGATCCTGATGAAGATAAAGGAGAGCCTGGAGCTGGTGGAGCTGGTCCCGCAGCAGCTGGTGGATTCCTACCGGCAGCAGCAGCAGCAGCTCTTGCAGAGGCAGTGAGTACCCCGCAGTGAGAGCCTGCGCAGGGAGAGGGGGCGAGCAGCCCCGGCCTGGCTGGGGGAGGCCCCAGACAGCCCCATCCTGGTTGGGGAGCCCCCAGACAGCCCCTCTGGGCCAGGGCAGGGCGGCTCCATCCCCGCGGGCTGACCGGCCGCTTGGTTTCCCTGAGCAGGAGCCAGCTGCAGACGCCTTCCTCCTACGGCCCCGTCCTCTCACCCATGAACAAAGTTCACGGCGGGGGAATCAACAAGCTGCCCTCCGTCAACCAGCTGGTGGGGCAGCCGGCGCAGCATGGCTCCGGCTCCGCGCCCGGCCTGGGGCCCATGGGTAAGGTCCTTGCCGGGCTCTCCCTGCCCGTCAGACCGCAGGCTCCCTGCGAGGGAGCGGCGGGTCGTCACGGCTGGGGTGCTGATAATGGGTCTGTTTGTTGCGTTGACGTGGCCGCTGCGCAGGACCCGGGATGCTGAACAGCCACCCCATGCAGCCCAACGGAGAGATGAACGGCGGCCACTCGTCCCAGTCCATGGTCTCCGGATCGCACTGCACCCCCCCTCCGCCCTACAACCCCGACCCCAGCCTCGTCAGGTAGGGAGGGCGGCCGATGCCCTGTCTGTCTCGTCCTCTGACGTTCCTTGCTGTCGTCCCTCGCTCTAACCTTCAGATCTGTCTAGCAACTGGTCAACTGGCCACTGGTCCCAACTGAGAAATCACACAGACCACTCTTCTCACCTCAGAAATCAAAGCCCAGCTACCTACCAGTTAGAAACCTCTATTGCCCTCACATTCCTCTGTCTGGGTAATCCATCCTTGCTTAATTAAAAATTAAATGCATCTGAACAAGAGTCTTTTCCTGCATGTCAAACCGGCACGTAGCTTTGTGAACTTCCCCTTCCCCTTCCTTACCAGCCATGTCTGCAAATCGCTCCACATGGCTCGTTTCCATCAGGGATGCGTTAAAGTCTGCAGCCACTTTTTAACATTTCAGTCTTTAGAAAGCCCACAGACGCTTCGGCAGACACCCCACGGCAGCCAGAGGCCCATAGCTGCAGCCCAGGGCAATGTGCCAACCCCCCTGTCCCCCCAGGCTGCGTGCCGCAGGGACCGGCCCCGCTCCTCCCCACGGAGCTCCCGCAGGTCAGCCCCAGTGAGTTACTCGGCTGAAACCTGTGCAGATCAGGAGAAAACTTGTAGCATTAGGAATGAAGGTGGTGCCGTGCTTCCCTTGGACATTAATGGCAACGGAGGTCACACAGAGCCAGAGGGAGCAGCCGGAGCCCCCCAGAGCGAGCTCCCCCTGCCCTGGGGCTGCCGCAGCCCCTCGGTGCCACAGGGTGACCCGACCCTCCTCCCTGACCCGAGACACGGTTTGCCACTACGGCGACGGTTGCGAGCACAGCTTGTATTGTGAGAAGTTAATGGCACTTTATTGTCCAAATTTTTTCTGCAGTTTTTTAACAGGATTGGGGTGTCCAAACTGCATCGACTATTTCACCTCACAAGGGTTACAGAATATTTACCACCTGCAGAACCTATCCATAGAGGTAAATGCTTGGGGAAGATCTGTTCTTACCACTTGTTTCTATCAGCTGTTGATCTGAAAAGCAAGGACAAAAAAACCCTCTTAAAGGAAAGGGAACACTGTGCACCAACCCGTCACGCAGGATAGGTGCTCCCCAGGATTTATGCCATGCATCCTTCTGGTCCTTTGGATTTAGCAGCAGCAACCCCGAGAGTCTCAACTGGTTCTTCCAGACCATCAGAAACAAAAGAGCTAGAAGCTCCCCAGACCAGACCCCAGGGAGATTTTCCACCTAACACAGAAAAACCAGCTGAGGTGCTCAGCAACAGCACCCCAAGCCCGCTGAGCCAGCGGGAACACTCCACTGCCCTTCAGGGAGATCTCAGCCAGACTGATCTGATCTTACTTCTGCCCCTGTTAATCTTTAAGGCAAAAGAGGCTGAATAAGGGAGTCAAACCCGGGGCACTTGTATTGAGGGAACCCTGGCATGAAATAGCTCAGGCCAGGCAAAAGCCAGCATGACAAGTGGTAGCGGGGATGCTCCAAGTACCTGAGCTTGCAGAGCCTCGGTTCTGCTGCCGTGCCCATTGGGGGAACGAGAAGGGGGGAAAAAAATACCTTAACCCTTTGAGCCGTAGCAAGCCCTCTAAATCCCAGAGTCGGTGTTTTGGCCGAGGGGCTCCTGCCCCGATCCGCCCCAGTGGCAGGAGCTGTCGTCTACCCGGCAGCTACAGCAAACGCGAGGCCGCGCTTTGGTGATGCGGCTGTGGGAGAGACGATGATTTTTCATTGGTAGCTGGGGCCAGTTGTGTAACCTTAGCCTGGTTTTGGACTGTTTTCTGAACTAACTCCGTGACCGTCTGTAAGCTGCCAAAGGAAACGCTGGGTATGGCCCAAACCCGTATCAGGGCGCTGAGCTTGTGTCCAAGTTGGCATTTGTAATTACTAATTGTGCACTCGCTGTCTTCTCTAGTTAACACTCACGTGAGTCTCTGTTTGGTGTTAACGTGGATCTCTGGCCGCTCCCCGCTACGACGCTGGTCGTTCTGGTGCAGACCCCCCTGTCCTGAGGTTATTGACCTCGTTTGGCTTTATGGCCACAGCCCTCGCGTCCTGCCAGCCTCCTGTGCCCACTTCGGTGCTTTAGTGCACGACACCGGCCCCCGTAGGGATCACGGACGGTTCCCCGAGGCCACCAGATCCCCCTGGGGGCAGGTGGTGCCTGGACGTGCTGCTCCAGCCTCCTGCTCCGGGACCGGAGGAGAAGCCAGCCTGGCTGACGGCTCCTCGCCCAGGGAACAGACATGAGGACGCTTCATGTGCTGCTCTGCAACCTGCATCCAAATGGGAAAGGTCCCGTCCCTCCCATTTTCACACCAGTTTGATGCAAACCCACCCCTTAAAAATCAGAAAAAACATTTCCAACCTGCCAAGCTGTGTTTGAGTAACTGGCCCTTGGTCACAAATGAGAAATGGCCCCTGAGGGATGCACCCGTGTGCTCGGTGCCGTGACCCCGGGGAGGTCCAGCCCCACCACCGCTGGGTGCTCAAGCCCACGTGCCCCCGTGAGGCACGGGCTTGGGGGTCCGGGGCTCGCCCGCGCCAGTGCAGTCGGGTCTCTGCCGGCTGTGCCTCAGCGTTGTTGTTCTTCCAGGATCTCGGAGCACTGAAGATCCCGGAGCAGTACAGGATGATCATCTGGCGGGGTCTGCAGGAGCTCAAACAGAGCCACGACTACGGGGCCCAGCAGCTCATCCGCTCCAGCAGCAACGCCTCCACCATCTCCATCGGCAGCTCGGGCGAGCTGCAGCGGCAGCGCGTGATGGAGGCCGTGCACTTCCGCGTGCGCCACACCATCACCATCCCCAACCGCGGCGGGGCCGACGAGTGGGCGGACTTCGGGTTCGACCTCCCGGACTGCAAATCCCGCAAACAGTCCATAAAGGAGGAATTCACGGAGGGAGAGATCAACTGAGGGTCTCCAAGGCAGAAGCAAGAGACTTGGGGGGGAAACGAAACCCCCTGTGAAAGACCTTTTCAGACCTTTCTGAAAAGTGTAATTTTGTTGTCCGGAGGGGAACCGCGGGCCGTGGGAGAAAGCACGGCCCCGAGCTGGGCGGGAGGCGCCTGCCCCGGAGAGGAAACTGCGGTGGCTTCGGCAGAGCCGAGGGGGAGAGGAGGGCGGCGGAGCGCCCATCTCCTGCCTGCCGCAGCAGGGGAGGCTCCTGCGGGGGCTTTACGCTGGTTTAGGGGCATCCCCGCACCCCACAGCCGCGCGTAAAGCTGGCGCGTTTCTCTCATCGCGAGACCAGCCTTCGTTACCGCTTACCTCCCCCTCATGGTGTGTCCTCGTGGTGTCCAAGCCCGACAGACCTTCATCATTGTAAAAAGGACTTGGCCCTTCCCTGTCCCATTTCTGCACAGAGACCTGCCAGTGACTGACACAAAGCGACACAGCCCGTTTCCCTGAGGGACTGCGAGAGTACCCGCCTCCCTCAGTCCTCTGTAGAGCAGAACAGAACCTGTTTGTCCGTTCCCGATGTGTTCATGTACTTAAATATTTGTGTATATAAACAGAAGCAAATGTACATACCGTATACTTGTCGTGCTGTAAGGAGAAAAAAAGATTTATTTTCATGTAAGCTATAAAAATTGATACTTACTCCTGAGACACTATAGTGTCAAGTAAATTAATTTCATGTTCTAGCATGCAAACATGCAGAAAATCACGTCTCCAGCCTTATCTATTCAAAACTCAATTGTTTTTCCTCCTCTGAATATCTTTCACACAATTGCAGCAGAGGGTGAATCCTCCTGGGGAGTCAGAGGTCTGGATAATCCCTCCCCGCGCCGTCGGGGGGTTGTGCAGACAGGTCAGACCTGGCGAGCAGGAACACAGGAGGTGTAAATTCGATCCTACTTTGGAGCGAGGAGAGGGACTAGGGGACCACGTGAGGTCTTTCCAGTTTTGTTTTCTGCTTCTGCTCATTTTTTCCAGGTGTAATTAGTCTGTTGATTCAGGCTGGAAGAAAACCTCAGCAGAAAGCAAGTTCACAAGCAGGCGCGTTCCCTCCCTCGCTCCCCTACGAGCAGGTACACATTTTGAAAGGTGACATCCCACAAGTCTGGGGGTCACAAAAGGCTCCTCGCAGGGGCTGCTGCTGCACGGAGGGTGGGCGGGCGGGCAGGGAGCTGCTTCATCTGCCCCTCGGCCTCGGGTCGCTCGAGATTTCAGGCAGCTTGAGGGAATCCGTGCAGAAACGACGCTGCCCAGCACCTTTCCCCTCCTGCATCTCCCCCCGGCACTGCCCTGCGATGGAGACCTCCCGAAGGCAGAGCTGCAACCAGCTCCCATCTGCCCCAGGCTGGGGAAGGAGCTGGGGGACCCTTGGCAAAGCCCTGGGCCTTCTAACCAGCAGAGCAGAAGAAGAACTCGAGTCCCACCGGGGATGCTCAGGGCTCGCCTCAGCGATGCGCCTTCTCCTCCCCACCCAAAGGGAAGATCACGGGGAAGACGAGCGTGAACTCTGCACGTGTAGCCCCGGGGCCCAGGTCCTCCCTTCGTCGTGGTGTCCAACGGTGGCTCCGAGCCCTCGGCGCGCAGGACGTGGCCTCCTCTCCCTCCGGCGATGGGCTCTGCCCTGCTCTGCCGCCCGGGGCGAGCGCCGTGTCCTCGAGGCCGTTACGCCCCTCGACAACACACCGAGGAGGAGCCCGGCTCCTCTGGCGCCCCTGAAACGTGAACCTCTGTCCTAAGATAACGGCTAATTAAAGCACTTCAATGCTTTAAAGGTTTTGAAACAATCCTTCACGTTTTCCATGTTAACTAAGGCTTCTTCCAGCAGTATGAACTGATACGCCCCAGCCATGGTATGAGTGGTATTTTTTGTAATGTTATCTTTGGAAAATGTGTTATTTTTATAGCTGTGGTTTGGGTTTTTTTTTTTGTAACACAATAAAAGCACATGTGGGAGCTCCCAGTGCCGCCTTCCATTCCCAGTTACATCCCACAGACGTCACATCTGCAGAGCCAGCCTTAAACCCCACCAAAACGAAGAGAAAACCACTTGCTATTAATAAATGGCTATGCTGGTTACATCCGGAGGCACACGTCTACTTCTTTATAGGTAAAACTACTTTTTTTTTTTCAATAAATGACTTGAAAATAGAGAATGAAATTGATAGCAATCTTTATCGTTAAGACACAGCTTTTCTGAGTTTGAAAAATGACACCATTAAAAACAATTTCCACAAGAGAATTGTCTTTAGTTATAAACGTCACAGCTATTTCTAATTTCAGTAATATATATTGCATACGTAGGAATTGGAAATTGATTGAACTAAAGAATCTTGCAAGAAGCGTCGTTTATAAACCGACACTCAAGGCAAGAACGTTATTTTAATACAATAAAAAAAGCTTTCAAAAAACCTTGAAAACTGGCATGTGAGAAATAGAGAACAGTCAAATCTATACATCTGCCACGAGCTCAACACAAGAATAAAAAGGTACAAAGAACCTGGTTTAAAAGCAGACTGGCCTGTGGTAGAAGGCACTAGATCTTTTTCTGTGGTGTATATTCCAAATCTGCTGGACTGTAAAAAAAAATACGATTAAAATCCGCAATCAGATGCCCTTCCTACACTCAAAGAACGTGATTATTAGTTCAGTTTTGCTACTAACATGTTACCATACAACATTTAAGCAAGGAGAACAGCAGCCTCCTGACAGCCACCGCGCCGCTGCCGCGAGCGATCCAGCCACCGCTCAGCCCGGGTGCCGAGTAACCCGCCCCGCACCCGCGCGCCTCGGCAGCGGACGCTGTGCAGGGCCCTGGGCAGATTCACAGGTGCATTCTGAAAACCCCTCTAATAACTCAGTGCTCATCAACAAAATGCCCCAGTGCGTTGCTCCTCCACGGAACAGCCTTAATTTATGGCCTCACCACGAAGCCTCTCACCTCTGTGCCGTCAGGACGGGCGGAGGTCTCCCTCCTTGCTCTTTCTTTTCCCCACCCCCTAAAGAAAATTAGACTGTAACTTCTTTTAAAAAAGATTTAGAAAACCCAGTAGAAACAACAAACAGAACAATAAATAGGAGGCCCGGAGGCGAGTCCAGCACAGAAGTCACGTTCCTGCGTATACTGACGGGAAATGAGCACGGACCAGAGGTGCTCCCGTATTGAGCGTCACGTCCTCTCGCTTGTGAAGCCGACAGGAAACCCACCCGCCTGCACCATCCCCGTCACGGCTGGTGGTGGTCTGCACCCCCTCACCCCAGCCTGAGGAGCGTTGGTCTTCTCCCAGAACTTCTCCAGGAGGAGAAGCTGCCTGGATGGAAGCGCCCAGAAGGTCCCGAGGGCTCTGGCTGACGCGCTAAGGAACACGCTCAGCCCAGCGCCGAGCGCTCCTGCTGCAGAAGCGCCTCCGTCTGCTGGGCGTTCCCGGCCGAAACGGCAAAACCACAAGTCTTATTTTCAGGTTACAGTGGAGACATCACTAGGCGGGAAGTCCTCGCTGTAGCCCAGCTTAACGGTTACCCTTCACCGCAGCGCGTCTCACATCGCCTCAGCCTTGATTGCAGACGAATCCACCGCTTTGCTGCGCAAGTCCACAGCGGATCCGTTTCTCCAGGACTGTTCAGCAGCTGCAGCGACCTGAATGGTCCAGAGAAACTGCTCTTTGGTTATCACGGGGGGTTCCTTGCCTGCAGGGACAGATGGAAGCACTGGATGAGACCCAGGCGATCGCCCGCTCTGCCTTTCGGCACACCGCCGCCCACCATGGATTCCCTCTTCAGCTCCCCGAGCTGCAGCCTCAAATTCTAAAAAGAAAGGTTCACCCCCTCTCCTTCCTGTCCTGTGACTAAAATCCTGTATTTTCATCAACGCAACCAGCAGAAGAGAAATATTTTCATCCCTTCGGGGCAGCCAGGACTCTAGATGAGGGTCTCCTTCCTGCCACATCTACTCATTTCTTTTGGGGATTTCAGACACAAACACCAGATTGCAATTGCTGTTGGAACAGCTTCCAAGGGACGTTTCACTGAAAGCAAATCCAAAGCAGCACCAGCCGTTAACACAAGCTTCATCCTACCTTTGAGGGTTCTCAGGAAGTGTCGGAAGAGCTCCCTGTGTGCATCTCTGTAGC
Organism: Nyctibius grandis; assembly: GCF_013368605.1. Lineage (NCBI taxonomy): Eukaryota > Metazoa > Chordata > Aves > Nyctibiiformes > Nyctibiidae > Nyctibius > Nyctibius grandis. The sequence continues at coordinate 7,859,001 of NC_090674.1, forward strand.
GATCAGCTTGGGTCTGTGAATATATGGACACCGAGGTCCCATGCTCCGTAATCCCCAGGGGATTCTGGTTATCTACCCGTAACGCTCCTTGAGAGCCATGCACCTGTGGGAGGCAGCAAGCAGGAAAGAGAACAACAGTTGTAAGTTACTCATGCTTCAATCTTAAACCCCTGGCTAGGCTGTAGAAGCCCTGGTTTGTACAACCAAGCAAAAAAGCTTCTAAAATTAGGAGTTACAACCGACACAGCCCCTTGTACGGATCAGACATGGCAGAAAATACCAGGTACACATTGTAATACAGTGGCTTCCACTTATGTGATGCCTCCACTTTTTTTTTTCTCCACCTGAGCAAAGCTCCTTTTTTAAGTATTTAACAGATATTACTCCCCAACCCCAGCCCACACATCTGTTATAATCCATGACTTTAGGAATTTACGGACAATTTGTCTCTGAGTTTATACTTTTCTTCTCCTTTAATATCCTTAACTCTTGGCTTGCCTCACACCTAAAAACACCCCGGGAAGACAACAGAGTGCGACAGACCGGCCTGCCAAGGCAGAACGCACCTCCAGCCTCTGGTCGCAGCGCTTCGTGCAGTGCTGGCTGACGTCCAAAGTCACGATCGCCCCGCTGGGAAACTTCATGCTGACCGCTACAGTGTCCGCGTCCTTCAAACTCGCCATATCTGGGTGACACAAAGGCACTCGCTCACACCAGGGGCAGCAAGTACTGCGGCTACAAAGTGCTGCTCTTCCCTTACGAGGTGACCCTGGCTCTGCAGCACCTTCGAAGGGAAGCAGTAGTGACAGCAAAGCGCTTTCTGCAGCGCGCACCTGGTCTACCTTCAGTGGCACCTCTGATGGGGAACAAGCAGCTCTGCAGAAACACACCGCCCCTGCCCAGCCCGTAGCTCTCCCTACAGGCTTCCCCTTCTGCTTCCAAACACATTTGCCTTTGCAGCTTTTCACAGCCAAGATCAGGCAACTTCCAGCACGCAGCTACAACGAGGCAGACGGTACAAAATCCTCCCTGGGGCATTTTGTTTGTTGCATCTCAATGCTTTGCCATAGATTATACCATTGCATGCTGCACCTTCTAATGACAGCCAGTCAAGGTTGGCAGCAGCTGCAATTATCTTAATTAAAACTTTGCATTTCCAGTTAAAAAATGGCAGCTTCCAGTTTTATGGTTAGTTTAAGTCTGGTAACCCATCAGCTTGACACAATCCTCAGTAAATTCACATCTTTAGCTGTGCTGAGATCAACAGGAAAGCGCCAGAGAAAGCAAAGAACTGGAGAAGACTGCACTGACATCCTTGTTACGCACAGAGCTTTGCTCATTATTTTCTGCACTCTGGTTTTCTAATGGCAAACGTGGTAACTCTCACGTTCAGTGATGCCTCTGCAGCAACCGCTTCGCATCAGCACGTTATTGACAACATTCAGAAATCATCACTACAACATGTCTACAACAGCTCCTGGAGACACTCGCCTTGTATTTCACTAGACTATTTTTTCAACAGTTCTATGATGGAACAATTATGTCATGGCTACTGTGCTCTCACGCACTCTTTCTTCCCAGTTTTAGGGCTGAAATCCAGATTTACACAATAAACTACCAAAAGGTTTATTCTTACCTGCACAGAACGCATGCCCCAGTGAAAATATTGTATCTGGTGCTCTCTCTCCCAACAACAAGCTGATAACATCTATATCGTGCACAGCAGCATTGTAAAAAATTCCACCTGGAAGAAGCAAAACTGGGCATTAAGGTCTCCACATGTAAACCCACAGCCAATGCACAGTTCTGAACCGCACTGAGATCGGTATAAAAAGCCCCTTACACCGAAGAAACTAACACTGAAAGCAAAGAAAAATGCAACAAAAATAAGAATTGGTAAAGAAAATGCTCCTCAGAAGAAAACCCATGCACAAACACGGGGACTTTCCACCAGAACACCAGGCAAGCCACATTTCCACGCCTTTGAGGACAAACTTTCAGAGGCAGCTGCTCAGTACCTGCCGTTCTCAGGAAGCTCAGGGCCGCTGCTGGGTAGATGCTGCTGATGGCCGATATCCGGTGGATCCTCCCCAGCGCCCGGCTGCCGCGGACCTTCTTGTACAGGAACTGCAGCGCCGGGTCAAAGCGCCTTCGGAGAGAAACAAGGGATGTGGCACAGCGCTGGGGAGAGGAGGAGTGCACCGGGCCGCCGTCACCGCTGCGGCGACACCGACCTCCCCGGACAGACGGGGTCAGACCCAGCTTTCTAAGTTCAGCCACTTATTACGTATGAATTTTGCTTCCAGTGTTATGAAAATATATTCAAATTTTACAAGAGGAGCCTTTTCCCCTGCTATTGTAAAGAGCGCAGCTAATTCACTGCCGCCTTCCAGTGTCATTTCTAGTTTGCTGCAATAAAGCTGTCAAACAGGGAAAAAAGGACAGCTACCCTCAGATCCAGAAAAAGCACAACCCACGTGGGCAGAACTTTCATAGGGAAGTCTAATAGATGAGCAAAAAGTCGTACATGAGTCGTACTAGACCGAAGAGGGCTGCAAACTAAATGCTTCCCAACAGAGCAGCGAGGAGCAGAGCTCAGTAGCTGCACGCTTCACAAAACCACCGACCTGCCTGACCTGGTGGCTGTACATGCATGAAAAACCACGAGCAAAAAAGGTCCTAAAACCACACACCAAGAAACCGCCTCGGAGAATGGCACAGCACCGTCAGAACATCTCCTCCATTTTATCTCCATTAAGCATAAAGAATTAATCCAATCCAGTTAACTCCCAGATGAACAACGTTAACAAGCAGCAGCGAAACTAAGCTTATTTGAGGAAAGTCTGAGGAATCAGTGCTGCTTTCAGACACTTGCTTCTTACGAAGTATAAATCACAAGAAAAATGCTGCTCTTACTTGTAGAATCCACACACCAATGGTCTTCCACATCTGTCGGCTTCATCGAAACAAGCCTCTGCCGTCTGCCTGTCGAAACTGGGCAGCCTCTCGCAAAACACGCCTTTTCCTGGGCAAAATGGCACAGATCACAGGATTAAAGCAGGACAAACAAAACATTTTCATCTTGCAACAGCACATCCATGTCACTACATTCCAGAAAACAGGTTTCATGAAGCTGAAGCATAGTTTTTTTTTGTTGATGCTACTAACTCCCTTTTGGCCTCCAGCAGTGCTTTGACTAGCCAGGCACAGACCCCAAGAAGTGTGACTGTTTTGACAGCTTCCCTTTGAGCCCTACTGGTACTTCTAGGACTAGACACCCCGCATGGCCATACTGGGACCAGCAAACCCCACTGGTACTAAGGCATTAACATCAGTGTCATTAGTGGACTCATTTCTCTAATTATGCTACTGACTACAGATAGAAGCTGAATTTGCAGCCGTTCCTCTCACCCGCTCGCAAAGCGTCTATTACAATCTCAGAGGCTTCTCCAGGTGGTGAACAAACAATGGCTCCAGAGACTCTGCGGAAGGGAAAAGAAAGATCTGCAGTGAAGACAAGGCTTTTACTAGAACGAGCAATGCTCAAATGCTCCTTTCTGTTACCGTTATTTTTACGACAGCCGCCTTAAACTTTGAGGAAGAGTTTAAAAAAAGACGTAAAACCCCCATTGCTCTGGAAGAGCAAGTTATGTTATAAAAGGAACTCGGTACCTGCTTGCAAGGATGAAATGCAGGATGACATACATAGGTTAAAACTACACGTGGGATTGCATTGCTCTTCCTGCATCTTAAAGGAGAAAGCCTTTTAAAGGAGTTAAATCCTGCTAGTTAACAGATACAGTGAAATTGGAAAGTATTTATGTGGCAGAGCTGCTGAACAAGTGCTCAGTACATCTCATTACCACTCTTTAGTTTCTAATATCAAATCCATCTTTGCAAAAGTGAAAGGCAGAGCTTTTATTTAAAATATCAATTTGAGAACTGACTGTAACCACTAGATGTTACTTGTTCAGTGCAGCTGTAAAACAGAATGCCACAATCTGTCCTAGTGACAGCAATCCTTACTCATCTCAGTTTCAAAAGAGCCACCAAAGCCAGCCAGCTGCTCTGAGGCAGAGAAACTGGTAGGCAGCAGGAAATCATGTCATTTACTGCTCTATGAGAATGGAGGAAAATATATATTTTTATACTTCTTAACAAAACTGCCTGCAACTAAACTCCTCTGAGTTTCCATCGATTCTAGGCACGAGTCAAGCTTCTCAGGGACTTCTGGAGCATCTATGGGGAGGTGACATACTCTACGTAAAGCTTAGCCTGTAACAGCCCCTCGGTCTTGCTCCGATCCCATACGTGGGGCCGGACGAGCAAGGTCTGGGTCTGTTACGGCACAGCGGCGCTCTCCAGAGAAGGGAAGCCAAGCCTCGTGCAGAAACACTGGCTGCAGGGAAGAGGCACGCACGGGAGCCAGCAGTGGCCAGTACCGCTGATCGTTGAGCGCGACATCAGCGTCCCGCTGCCGCAGCACCCTGGTGCCAGCCAGGAACTCGGCGCCGAAGGCGCGCTCCACCTCCTCCAGCTGATCCTCCACGACGTAAAGCAAGCAGCAGCCGCTCTCCTCCATCAGGCTTTGAAACAAGGCTTTGTTAACGAGCCCAACGCCGAAGAGGGCGAGGCCGATGGTGGGCGCGGGGCCGTCGGAGGCCTCGGGCGCAGCCCCGCTCTGGCCGGCCTGCTTCGAGGGGGCAGGCGCCATCCTCGCGTGGAAGGGGCGGCTGGTGGAGGTGGAGGGCGTCGGGTCTTCCCTGGGGACGGCCACGCTTGTGGGGGAGCTGGCGGTGACGGGGTAGAGGGGAACCAGCGGCTTGTGGCAGGAGGGCGGCGAGGGGACCATGGCGCTGGTGCCGGCGGCGAGGATGAAGGAGGGCTGGGAGAGCAGCGAGGGCGCGTCGAGCTGCAGGGGCAGGCCGGTGCCGACGTCTGGACCTGCAGAGCTGGGCGAGACAGAGGAGGGGCTGCGTGAGCCTCCGCTCTCCCCCGCCGAGCGAGGGGCCCCCGCGCCGGGCACTCACAGGAGCAGCGGGGCGCGCAGGCCGTGCTGGCGGAGCAGGCGGCGGTTGCGGTAGTGGCGGCCGGAGGAGAGGTGCTCGAGGATGCGGTCGCGGCGCACCCGCATGGGCAGCTGGCAGGAGGTGCAGTACAGCGTCTCCACCACGGCCGCCTCCCCCGCCGCGCCGCGCTGCAGCAGGTGCCGCTTCACCGCCAGCTCCGAGAACTCGGCCGCGTAGTCGTGCAGCGTCTTCTTCTTCCGCCCCATGGCGGCGGCGCGGCCCGGCCCGGAAGCGGAAGGCGCGGCCCCGCCGCCGTTGCCCGGCAGCCGGGAGCGGCGGGGGCTGCGCGGCGCTGCCCCGGGACAGCCCCGGCTCCCGTGCCCCCCTCCTGCAGGCAGCCGCGGCGCTGGGCCCGACAACGCCGGGACAGGGGACGAACCGCCCGCCCGGGCACCGGGACCGACGCGGCCGCCTCCGCCCCGGCTCTGAACCCACCTCTCGCCAGGCGGGGGTCCTCACCCCTCCGACAGCGCGGGGATGGAGGAGAGCTCAGGCCAAGCAGCCCCCGATGCAGCTGTCAGCGACGCGGATGCTTGCGAGGTCTTGCAGGAGCAGGCGCAGGTGGCAAAGCTCACCGAGACCCAGGAAGACGAGCGAGAGCTCCGTGAGGAGCTGCAGAAGGCAAAGGATGACTATAGCATGGCCACAGGTACCTGGGGATGACCACGGTGTGGCCACAGGTACCTGGGGGTGACCACAGGTACCTGGCGATGACCACAGCGTGGCCACAGGTACCCGGGGATGACCACGGTGTGGCCACAGGTACCTGGGGGTGACCACAGGTACCTGGGGACAACCACGGCGTGGCCACAGGTATCTGGGGGTGACCACACGTACCTGGGGACGACCACAGGTACCTGGGGATGACCACAGGTACCTGGGGATGACCACGGCATGGCCACAGGTACCCGGGGATGACCACGGCGTGGCCACAGGTACCCGGGGAAAGCATCCAGAAAACACAGCTATCCTCAAGCGATTCCACTCCGTTTACCTAGAGAACATTCTAGGTCAGGTTCTCATGAACGCAAAAACCTCCCGCTTTGGAGCGCTGCTTACAGAGTGAGGCTGAAATGCCACTTGTTTTGAAACCCCTTTCTCTCTCCCCTTGGAAGTGAAGTGCAGAAGCAAGCCCTGAGCAGTGTTCTGGGGCGCCCAGTAGCATTTCAGCACTCTGGCAAACCTGTGCTTGTGTTACCAGCTCCGAGTAGCTCCTACCTCACGCAATGAAATTAGTTAGATTAATATATATCACAGCAAAGTACTAGAAAACGCGTTATCAACCAGTGTCACTGTGGCCGTAGCATTAACTTCACCCACGGTACCTGGACGGTTACAACAGCAGCTCTGCTTATGCTGACCTGAAAAAAGGAGCCATGAAGCTTTTGGCAGGGATTGGGTTTGCTTAACAGCAGTACTCCAACTTTACAGGTGCCATCTCTTCCTTGCAAAGACAGCTGGAGATCCAAGAATCCCAGCTTCGGAGAACCAAATCTGAAAATGAAACGCTCCAAAAGAAGCTCAGCGAGCGAGAAGATCAGCTACAAGCCATGTCTACCAAGGTACCGCCCTGAGGGCACAGGGGCCATTTAGGAGAGCTGGCAGCGGGGAATTCGGGCTTTATGCCACAGTTCCCTTTCTTCTAGACACGAGGTGCACCTGTGAACTGCAAAACTGAAGTGTAAAATATTTTCTCTTAAGCTTTGCAGTCTGAGAGAAGAAGGGAAAGATGAAGAAATGATGGTGATGATAGAGAAGGAGAACAGCAGTCTTCAACAGGTAAATTCCGTGCAAAGCCACTATAAGAAATTCTTGTAGTGGCTGAGTTTCAGGCTTGGGGGAGTTTGCCACTTAAAAAAACCTACTCAATGCAGTTTTAGAGAAAATGCCAAGTAATACCAGTTACCAGTACTGGCAAGGCTGTTAGTTTGTACTCTGCCCAGGAAACAAAAGCAGCGTTTGGACCAGACTCTGGGAAGATGTGGCCAAGCCTCTCACTTTCTTCCTCACAATAACAGCTTGATTTATGTATCTCCTCAGGTTGTTACAGAACAAGAATCCAAACTGGCTGAGCAGAACAAGCTGATCAGTGAGCTCCAGGGGACAGTCAGCCAGCTACAGGCAGAGGTTCTGACCAGCCGCTACCACATCCACAAGCAGCAGCGGGCCCAAGAGGCGATCCAGAGCCAAGCTGAGACACTGGAGCACAGGGAGCTGCAAACTAGAGTGGCACTCGAATGCATCACCAGCAGAGTAAGTGCAGCCTCCTTCACTTCAGAGCCCTACCTCCCTCTTGGGAAACACTTCAACCATTTCAAGCAGAGAATCTGAAAGCTTAGGGACATTCTTGGGCAGAAGCACAGTGGGAGATGCACCAGAGCACTGCAGTCCTTTGCTCTTGGGGCCCAGCTTCCCTTTGTAGCCACGGGGCCAGAGAAGCAGGAAACAGTCCATTTGCTTCCCAGCTTTTTAGCATGCAGCTCTTACGTCACTTACAAAGCAAACAGGCCTCAAATACCAGAAGCCCTTGAGAAACTTGAGTTCAGAACAGTTACATCACCAGATTTCTAATATCCTTCCAGATTCAAAGTCACAGGTAAACAGACTTTCACATAAACAGACTTTCCAGTTCATCATTCACTAGTACTTTGTCCAAGTCTGACAGCACAGTCTCTGTAAATCCATGCAAATGCCAAAGACTAAACACACCTATTTCTTTCCTCTTTTATCAAAAGTTCGAAAGATATCGAAGCAAAATAATTCAGGCTACGTTCAGCACGGCAGGCAGCAAGCCTCCCCAGGCAGAGCTCACGGATGAGGAGGTGCTGGAGGCAATGCAGGTACGTGGCTCTTTCGACCTCTGCTTCCAGCAGCTGGCAAGGGACTGATAAGAGACCACTCTGCAGTACTGCTCTCCACCTAACGCTTCCCCACCCCTTTACACTTCCTTAATTTTCAGAAAATAATTAACGAACGGATGGAGTTCTATCAGATGCTGAAACAGAAAGGCGTCAAGGTCCCCCCGCTCTACGGCACCGACCTATCTATTTCATTGCCTACCAGCGCTAAGGGAAGGAGAAAGAGTCCCGCAAGGTTGCATCTTTTAACGCCTGAAAAGCAGCCCTAACGGCCGAGGCAGAATTCATCACCAACGTCAGGCTCCTCTTCCTTGCTTTTCAGATAGTGACTTACTAACAAATTAAACTCATTTTACTAAAATCAGGTTCTGCGGGAATACCTAACTCAAACTGTTTCAGCTGACTCAGAGCACAATTCACTGTAAATCGTTGGTCTGTAGAAACACTTGACTTCACAGGGAAGCCTGAAGCACGAAGGACTGCTTGGCTGCAAGCAGCTCGAAAGCACTACACTAACTTTTTTGCAGTATGCAATAGCTGCTTTGGCAAGTTTGTATGGTTACATGACTGGAAAGTTCACCAGTGCCAAAACAAGTCACAGTGACATATGACGGCAAGAACTGTTTTATTTTTCCATTCAATATGCAAGTCCCAACACGTGGACATATTTGACACGGTATCTGGAAGTTCAGTTAGAGCTCTGTATCATTTTTAACAGAAAAAAGTCAACCTGTAGGTCACCCTAGCTTATGGAGAGGTCTGCATTCATACAGGCAGTAGCCCGGATGTAAAAGTCACCCACAGACGGAAAAAATTAGACCCACTCAAACTACCTGTATGTCAGAGGGTGTCCCCAACACTCTTCATGTGACAGAAAGCTCCAGGAGGGTCACGCTGGGCCAGAGTGCTTTTATTCTGGGGACACAGGGAGCTTTAGTAGTGTCGATGTAAGGCAGCATTAGCCCTCTGAACAGAACTGAACTTCATGGGCAAGAATAAATTCAGTGCTCAACCAACAGTAACTCAACAGGTACACAGCAAGGTCACTACAACTGGCATTTCCACAAGAAGGGCTGATGGCTCTAAAATGTACTGGGACACGCAAACCCCGGCAGTCAGTTCTGACTTGCAAAATGGAAGCTGTGTTAATGTCTGAACACAGAAACCGTCCCTTTCAAACTCATTCCTCAAGTTCTGACAGCAATTAAATTTTCACGATTACTCCAGATAGAACAACAAAATTACGCAGAATGAGACGTTAGCGAAGTAGTTTTGCATCCTGTCTGCAGAACTGGTACACAGCACCTGACTTCATTTCACTGCTGTCACCCGCTGGATTTCTCAGTTTAGCTGCCAAAATAATAATCCAGCTGAAACAGACCAGGAAGAAATAGTGACCTTGCAGGAAAACATGACTGCGCTCATTTTATAAATGCTAAGATGTCGTGATGATTTTCTCTACCAGTTAACACATTCTGACTTCCAACACCTTCTCTGCCTTTAACTTCACATTTGAAGATGCTGTTATCTCCACCTAGTCAGAATACTGATGACGTTCTACTACGGCTGAAAGAACGCAACGCTCCTTGCCGTAGCTTGATCAAACTGGAGTTTTTACATACCCAGGCAGGATGAACTGTAGCTTTTCTTTAAAAAACCCACACCACCTCACTGCATACAAGTTGCATTGTTGAATATGGAAAAAAAAAAATAGAAAATGGAATAACTTTCTTAGCTTTGCTAGCTGCTAACGTACTACAGTCAGAAGAGAGGAAACTGTGGTTAGGTCAGTTTTTGAAGGATAAAGTACTTTCAAGTTCCCATCTGTGTCCACCACTCGAACCTGCTCCACCAGCAACGGAAAATTCATGGGCTGTACGTTTTGGCTGGGGTTCAAATTCACAGGTCCACAGAGAGCATCAGATTCGTTATCTGAGCCTGAGTCTTCCTTATTTTCCAAGGTAAATCTGTTCAGTTCTGCAATTTTCTGTTAAAAAGCAAAATACAGAAAACAAGATTAATTCTGCTGAAAGTCAAACCATAAATTTCCAATTGTGGTAACACGTTATTTACCCTGGTGAGTTTTGAGGTCTGCCAGTTAGTCAGGATACAAAGATATAAAAACCTCTTGCAATACAGCAAGAATGGAAGAGTAAGTGAAGGAAAGGGAATAATAATACTATTAAAATAAAAATCAACTGTATTCTTCTCAATACATGTGAGCAATTAAACATTTCACTGAGAAGCACACCAAGAACAGACAGGATTATTTTACTGAACGTCTTACCAGAATTAGTGTGTCCATGACGTCTTTGCATATCTGTAAACTGGTATTGCTTGTCACTTCCAGAAATAGATCACGGGTGTCTTTTCTAATCTGTAACAATTTCACAGGTAAAGCAAGTAAGGAATGAGAGCACACTCACCCCCAGTCACTTGGCAACATTTCAATACACAAACTGAATGAAAGGCTTTCATTCAGTTCAGCCAGAGGCAAAGTACTGCCATTCCTTACAAGTCAAAAAACATACTCCTGCCCTTCAATAAAGCCATCTCTGCAAAGGCAGACTGGTGCCTTTGGAACAGCTTGCCAGAGCTTTACAGATTTACAAAGGTAAAAATATAACTCCAAGATCCATCTCAATATGACAATCTAGGAGAGAAGATTTATATTTGGAACGCAATCACAAGTTTCACAGAACTGCGCGTATCTTTGAATCTGGAGTTAGATATCTCTCAGGAGAACGAAACACTGTTTAATTCTGATTAATGTATTCCCACTAACAGAGAGTACCTTTGTTTTCTCACTATTGGTTATTGGTGGGAAAGAAATCACAGTGCCTTCGGCATCCACAAGACACGGGTAGTTATCTTTGCCATCCAGTAACTGGAGATACCTGCCAAGAAAAACAAAGAAACAAGAAGTGACCAACTGAAACAGCAGCTGAAGAATACATTCCAGCACATTTTCTTTCAGTGCTGCTTTTCCAGACAAGTATGAGTTACCAAAATTCACACAAAGAAAAAACAAGAGATCAGGACACTGACTTGTGCAACCCAGAAACATTCTGACGCTTCTTCTGTTTCCTCTGCTCCTCAGCTTCTAACTGCAGCTGACGGAGAAGATCCTTTGCCTTGATCTCCTTTCGACCCAGAGGCATTATCTACAGCACACAAGAAAAACATTTGAGTTTAAGAGTGACTCAGACACTGGGGTTATTAGAACTCTCCCGTAAGCAAGTCAATAATTAAACCCGTATTTCTGTATGCCGTCATTCCTAAGTTCCTATTCAGTTCGGTCCTTCAGCGAGATGGGCTCTGGAGGCAGGATACTAACGGACACACTGAAATGGGCCTAAATAAATTATGACGAATTCCAAGTATCATTTTTATATTCTAGATTGAAGTTACAAGTACAGTCTAAGAGCTCGTCACACAACTGTACTGCAGGCTTTTTTTCTTGTTTTCCCTTCTTTGAAAGCAGCAACATAAACAAGCCAAGACTAGGTAAATGAACAGAACCTGACCTGATTTTGATTAGGTTACCCTGAAGGCTGCTGCCATTCGAGGTGCACTCATAAGACTGAGCACCTGCCTTGCTGTGCAACACTCCAGGCACATCCTAACATATACAGACCTCCAGGGAACATTAAGGTGGTAACACCACAACACAGGAGAAAGGACCAACACTGGAACACCAACACCTCAGTCACCCTAAGCAGAGGCACACATTAAACAAGATCAGAATGTTTTTAGAGGGGAAAAAAAAGTCTACGTCTGCTTTCCCTGATTATTAAAGTTCCTGGAATTTGTTTTCTAGGATCTACGGGGTAAGAAAAAAAATCTTTCCAATTCCAGAAAACAAAAGGGAAAAAAGTGGAAAGGCCCACCGATGCCACTGGCCCTACCTTCAGCTCATCAGGAGGCTGAACATCATATATCAGAGGACCTTTGATCAACTGCAAGTCGTGGGTGGCAATCGTGGCTGCTGTCCGCTTCTCACACATGTCTTCGTGCAGTTTAGTCTAAAACAAAGAATGTCATCAAAATATATCAAAGACATCAACATGGTTTATTCCTCCTAGGGTTCAGCATTGTCATGTATTAATGTTAGCAGCATTATCAGCCAGTTGAGTAACCCTTTAGCATTAAATGGAGCCCTTCTCTTCATCTGTGAAACAAGTTTATCTGAATTACAACCCAAACATAAAGACAGTGAAGCACAGCACATGACATGTCTCTCAACTGGGAGATAAACAGTTTTAAATCAGAAAACAATCACAAATACACAAGTCTCATAACCTGAAAGAAGCTAACACCTGCCGTCTAAAGGACAGGCGAGCAGCATAGCAGGTGAAAGCCTGCAGTTAAGACACCTCGGTTGGAAGGTTAGGCATGCAAGACAGTTTTAGCACAGATTAGGAAACCTGGAGCCGAACCAGGGCACTTCTAATGTGGACACGGGTTTATCATTAGTTCCCAACAGGTTCCACAGCAGTAACAAGCTGTTGTTACAGAGACAACGCAAACGCGCGTCCCTTCATCGCCCTCTCATGGCAACATCTGAGCTCCCATTAGGTTCTGCAGGAAAACCAGTTTGGCTTATTACAGAGTGGCTAGGTGGCATGCCGCTGGCAGAGGCCACGCCGCACTGCCACCCCACACACCCTCGCCACCTCCTAGGTGAAGAGCTCGCCCTCAGTTTCAGAAACTTATCTGCAAGAAGGAGTCTAGAACGGTCCATTTCCAACGCTCCTGGAAACGTTCCCATTGCCAACGAGTAACACAAGACGGCAGCAGTTACCTGCATGGACAGGAACCTCTTCAGAGCGTTTCCCGGCTTTAAGTTCACTCCCTTCAGCACGCAGCACACAATGAAGGGCCGAACATCTCTGACGCCCGCGCTCGCCTTGACCACCAAGGGCACTGGGTTTTCGGAGATGTGCAGGACCTTCACCAGCAGCTTGCTCGCCTCTTCCAGCTCGTCCTGCTCCCCGTCCCCACCGTCCTTCTTCTGCTGCTTCTCCCTCTTCTTCTTCCTGGCCTCCTCTCTGGTGCTCTCAGCCTTCCCCTTCCCGCGGCCCCCGGCCCGCAGGTACTCCAGGATGGCCTTTGTCTGGCAGCCGTTGACCATCTTCTCCAGCCGCTTGTCCTTCAGCTGGTTGCCCCTGAAGTTGGCCTCCTTCAGCCGGGGGCAGTCGGCCAGCGCGGCGGGCAGCTCCCTCAGCTGGTTGTTGGCCACGTCCAGGCTCTGGAAGAGACAAGACAGGGCGGTCAGCGGCGGCGGAGGGGACCCGGGCCGGAGCGGGGGCCGCGGGCCCGCTTCCCACCTTGAGGGCCGGTAGGGCCGCGATGTCGGCGCCCAGCTCCGCCACCTCGTTGTCGGCCGCCTCCAGGCGGCTGAGGAGCGGGAAGGGCCCGCCGGGGACGGCACCGGCGGGGGGCAGCAGCCCGCCGGGCAGCGCCCGCAGCCGGTTACCGGAGAGCAGCAGCGCCTGAAGCTGCGGCGCGGCGCGGGCCAGCCCCGGGCCCAGCTCCCGCAGCCGGTTCCCGCTCAGGTTGAGGCTGCGCAGCTGCGGGAAGGCCGGGGCTGCCGCGGGGGCTGCCGCCGGCTCCGCGCCCGCCGCCCCGCCCAGCGCAGCGGGCAGCGCCTCCAGGCCGTTGCCGGAGAGGTCGAGGAGGCGGAGGGCCGGCAGCGGCCCGCCCAGCCCCGCGCCCAGCCCCGCGGGGCCCAGCGCGTTGCCGCGCAGCACCAGCGTGTGCAGGGCGGGCAGGGCGGCGGCCAGCCCCGGGCCCAGCTCCCGCAGCGCCGCGCACCCGCTCAGCTCCAGCGACTGCAGCAGCGGCAGCGCCAGCAGCGCGCCCGGCAGCCGCCCTCCGCCCGCCGCCACCCGCTCCGCCACCGCCGCCCCGGCCAGCGCCAGCTCCCGCCGCCGCTCCCGCGCCGCCGCCTCCAGCTCCGGCCAGGCCGCTGCCGCCGCCATGGCGCCGCGCTGCCCCGCCCGCCCCGAGGGCCCGCCCGGCGCTGCGGCCACGCCCGCGCGTCAAGCCACCGCCTCGCCGCGGAGCAGCCGCCCGGTACGAGTCACGCGGTGACTCCCCGCACAGCCCGGTACCACCGCGCCGCCTCTCCCTCCCGGTAAGGGGGGACCCGGCCCACAAACACTAAACCAAGGGCACCCCGCACCAAGACAGACGTGCCAGGGAGCTGCCCTGGCCCTGCTCCCGCAGCCACGCTTCCACCCTGCCCCGCACTATGCTGGTGGAACAGCTTGTCAAGGCAGAGCTACCATCCAAACCTGCTAAACTATTTTATTAAATAAGCGCCATAAAAATAACTTGCATGTTTCACATAAGTGACTTTTTATCTTGAAAAGACAGCGATAAGATCTCTAGGATTTAAATACCTTATCTGCTTATCCAGTACTTAGGAACCATGTAATCTATACAAATGCTCTCTCGGGGTGGTGGAACTCCACGCAGTCGCTTGAGATTACATCCTGCACGCAGGGACGCTGCCTGCTCTCGAGTTGTCTCTGCAGTTTAGATGGATGAAAACAACGTGGTTGACATTCAGGTACAGCATGGAAAAACACATCAGACAGAAAAAAGCCCATGAGACAGGGATGACAGTCTGTTCATTCTTTAATAACGATGTACCGTCATTGCTGAGTGAAGTTTTCCAGTCCAACGCTTTGGAGAACTTCTTTCCCTCAGTCAGACCTGCACCTGTGCAACAGTTTTGCTCCGGAATATTTTGCTTGAGACTTCGTGGCACAGGAACAAAGTCACGGTGTTTTTCCCACCAGTGCTTATTTTGCCACTGCAGAAAACACAGGTTGTTTATTAAGTGAAAGGAAGCAGCCCCGTGAAATCACCCTTTAACAATCACGTTGGCAGTACTACTGTGCTCAAAGATGGTCCTTTCACATCCTAAAAAAAAATTTACATTTTCTCACTTCTAAGTTGTTTCCAATTTGTACCATTGAGTAGTTCAGATTATCTTTATACCTCACTGTAGAGGTGCATTTTTTTGTCTAAAGATACCCAGTAATGAATGAATGTTATGCGCTCTAAAATATTTAAATGATTTCTTTAAAATGTTG
The DNA here is from genome assembly GCF_013368605.1 of Nyctibius grandis. Classification (NCBI taxonomy): domain Eukaryota; kingdom Metazoa; phylum Chordata; class Aves; order Nyctibiiformes; family Nyctibiidae; genus Nyctibius; species Nyctibius grandis. Next base: position 7,874,034 of record NC_090674.1, read on the forward strand.
TTAAAGAGCAATTCTGGATTCTGAAAGAAGGTCTGGGAAAGTGTCTTACGTAGCTCCTAACTTTTCTGCTATTCAGCTCGGTCAGCACCAGGAAATACAACCCTCACTATAATTAATAGTGTTTGTGGGGTCTTGGTTTTGGTTTGTTCGTTTTTTTTTTAATTCAAGTCTTGTGTTTTTTAAAAAAAGAAAAAAAAAGTAAGTTTAAAAAGGTTGTCCCATAATATTATAAAATAGAAAGGACACATCCTGCTACATGCAGGATTTAACTGATGATTTTCATTACGCTTTGCTTCACTGATTTTAAAAGCCATGGTTGAGCTGTATTTACTAATTCAATGTACACACTACATTGGCCAATCCAGAACACATGGAGGACCTTTCCAAACAGGTTTTTTGCATTAAACTTGCCCAACAGAAAACTCACAGTTTTAATTTAAAAAAGAAAAAACGCTCTGGGCAACAGCTCACGAGCCTGCAGTCCATTGCACACGCTAATACGAGCAAAAGCAATGGCTATGTTGCTTGCATAAGGAATCAGGTTCTCAAATAGGAACCTGTGCCACTAAGGCAGAAGTAAAAATACATATATATTTGTTAATATGTATATATTCCTAATGTATGTATATTTATTGATACAGATATTTGGAAGAGTTAAAGAAACAATTTATATAAAGACTTTCAAAATACAAGCACACCAATCGACCTGTAAAATTCACAAGCTTGTAGACAGGGTGCATGAAAACTATAAAAAGTGTATTACAAAATCAGCGCTGTGTATACAAAACATGCAAATTCACTCCGTGGTAGTAGAAAAATCCAACCCCCAAAACTTGTACTTATATTACCATGACCACTCATTCTTGTAGCTGTGGTGGACAGCGACATGGGAGCAATTAATTCTCTCCTGGAATGCATTTGCCTTGATGTTACAAGTAGAAATGTTGGATTGTTGCTTTAGGTCCAAAGCTTCATACATTGTGTCTTTATCGAATTTGTTCTCTTTGAAGCTATTAAAGGTCACATGCTGTAGTCTGTGAATGTTTATTTTAATCAAGAACTAACTAGAGAAACTTAGCATTGGAGCTGGATTTAGAAGCAAGCTGAGAGAACGTACACTAAAGCAGGAAGAAAGGTCTAAATTTATTAATTCAAGCTTTTCAGGGCCTCACTAAGATTTTTTTCTTTTCTTTAAGGGGCCATTTCTTGGGGATATATTTCAGAATTAACTGTGAGGTTTTAAAGCACAACTTTAATGTTTACACTAGCTCCATCGATAACACACTCTTATTATGTACCAAATGGGACTCCTGAGGTTTAGCTTAATCCTCTTGTCAAGTGGACTAATAAGGCACTTAGTGCACAGCGAGCAGGGCAGCGCGGAACAGCTACTTCATGTTCCTTCCTACGCAAGGGCACGTCAGCCAGCAACATCCAGCCAGCCCTTTAGCTTTTTTATTTGGTGCTAATTCTTGGTGTTGAGTGGCGCTTTGGGTACTGCTCTACTGCCTTTAAAATCCTAAACCTGAGATCTGTGTAAAGGCCAGGCTTCCACAGCCAAACCACTGCTTGCCATGCGTGGCTTGTGCTACTCCTAGAGCCTCAGTGGACCCAAGGAAGAGACACCTATTTCACTGGACATCATTAACATAATTGAATAGTAAAATTACAGACACCGGTATTACAAAGGAGAGCAAAGTTATCTGTCAAAATAACTTTTCTAAGCATTTTAAAAATGAGTGGAAACATTTTATAACGGCCCTGATCCAATTCCTTTCCTTGCAGGGTCAACTGGAGCTTTCGGCTGACTTAGGAGGTGTGCAAGGATACCAGTCAGCTTCAGAAAAAAGTACAATTCCCATTTCCAGTGAAGGAACCAAGAGTTTTAGAGCCTAGCACAAATAAATGGACTTGTAAGCTTTCACAAGGCTGGAAATTTGCCCCATTTTAGCTGACAAGTTTGTCATGACAAATATACAGAAGAAACAGGCAGCTGTTGTAAACGCACTACTAGTGTCTGTCTTACCATCAAATACACTAGATCCTGCCACAGTGGCTACACTAATCACCAAAGAACAGCATCATTCTTTGAGTGACTTCATTATACTCGAGAAGTGGATGCCTGAAAAAGCTTTCCAGTTCCTGGCCCTACTTGTGAAAATGCCCTAATTGAAGTAAATAAATCCACACTTTTTTTTTTTTTTTTTCCTTCTAGCAAACACGAGGAAGAATTTTGCTTCATGGAATTGTTATTTTACCCATTAATTGGTTCAAGAGTTTATCTGTACAGGATCATGCAAGTCTTCCTGATAACTGAGACACACACTTCCTACAGTCTGACAGGTATTTCCACCTCCATGTACATGCATTTTTCATCTCACCTTGTGCCAGCTGCACACCATAGCAGATGAACGACAGCATTGCTAAGATACCAACATCATCATCACATCAAAGGAACCTGGGCAACTGCAACAAACCTATTTTGCTCATTGTATATCCATATTTTCAATGGTGTTCCTCAAGTCTAATTATGATGAATTCTCTGTAAATGCACTGATGTGATGCAGAAATACACACACAGGCGGCCTCTCTCCTAGCCAACCAGGACACACAGTTTAACTTGCGGCCTATTTTTCTACCACAAGTGTCTGATGGCAAGACAAACAAAAATCACTGACACTATTACTTTCAGCATGTTATAAAGTCAATTTTGGCAGAAAACTATTAGCAATATATTCTGAAATTATTACATTGAAGTGATCAAGTGACAAAGTCAACTAATACAGGTACTACTTCCCAAGCTTTCAGAATAAGTAATTACAAACAAGTGTCACACTTGGTCAAAAGAACAAACACTTTTCAGCTCTGTCCTGAAAGTCTAGTACAATTTCTGCTTGGTAGGTTTATTGTTCTTCTCCAAAAGAAAGCCAAAACACAAATGACTGGCTTTTGGAGCTTAAGGAAATTCCTTAGTGGATCTCCAAACCAGACAGTTAGAACCATAGCCCCAGTGTAATCCCATCACCAGGGCCCAGCCTCTGTGCTGACTGTGAGAGCAGCTACACAGCGTGGCCATGTTAACTCCATACTCATTGGGGAGTGTTTTTAATATGAGAAACCAGTCAGAGACCAATGCACAGCCTTTCTCGTGCCATACAGGGAATGTGGCAGGCTAGATCTGTCCCAAAACATTTGCATGTTTCTAACACGAGCATTTGTAGGAGAAAACCACAGTGCTGCACAGATAGCTAACACAAAAGTTACTAAACTGGGCAAGTACTGCTCAAGGTTGATAAACAGCCCCATGTAGTCAAACAAAAAAGATGGTATGAGCTGCCCATAATTTTAAAATAACAACTACATGCCCAGTTATTAAGACAAAGGAAAAAATACTTGTCCTGTCATCGCTTTGAGTATGTTTTGCCAGGGCTTCTATTTGGGCCCCCTCTTGGGGTTGGGATCTTGCTTCCTACAGAGGGAAGTCGAGCTTTTGCTCCTGAAGGACCTGGTTTCCTTAAATACTGGCCACCTATTTTGCCTGTGAAGAGAACACACAGATCGTTATCGCAAGCACATCTAGTCTCAGTGTTGAATTTTATCTACCAACTAAAAGTTGGCAGGCATCCAGTCTGAGGTGCATCTCATACCAGAAGCGGTAGGACTAAACGGTCAGGGTTCCCTTCCTATCTCTAGGAAATTGCTCCGGAGTTTTAGCTTTACCCAGGTAGGATTCAAGTTCCTTTTCACTATGTTTCCAAATTTTAAGCAGCAGCAAACTAAGTGGCATTCTCGTTAGCAAGTAGAAATAGCAAGGCTGAAGACAGACAGACGTGATTGTAGGTCCAGTTCAAGACTGGAAACTGTTGAGTTTAACCACATTCATTTACGACAGCTGAAAGAGATAATTCAACAGTTCTTTCCAGGAACTTGGAGTAGTTGTGAAATGCAGATATGAGCAAAGCAAATCTCAGGTGTTAGTTAACCTCAGAGGAGGTTAACTCTAGCAACAACCTGAACATGCAGCGGACTAAAGAATCCTGAAAAAAAAGTCTGAACGAGGAAAGGTTTTGGATGTTACTGGCCAAAAGAGTTTTGGTGCTGCACGCAGTGAAAATAGCTTGTTTAACTTCTGTCTTCAGGAAATAAAAGGATTTTGCATGTGCTTCATAAAGAAAGATGGCTGTTAAAAATCCACCTGACATCAGCATCGATTTCTCTTTGCGGGTGAAGCTGCACCATCATAAATTCTGCCTAGCTCCTGGGTCTGAATTGAAAAGGAAAAGCAGTACACAGCACTAACTATTCAATTCATCTTGTAATTAGGATTAGATTAGCATCCTCTGATTGGACATCAAAAGCTAAATCAGGCTCTCTGTTCTGTGTGTCAGCGTACAGGAGCTTTCCAGAATGTTAACTGTTTAGTGTCACCGCTGATTGTTCTATTCACGGTCATACTATTATCAGAAACAAGAGTGAACTGATCAAATTACCTACTATGCCAGCTTCCCCAATCAACTGAGCTGATGCCCTCGTTTTGAAATTACTGTTTATCATGTTATTGAATGGTTTTGAGAATCTGCTCCCTAAGTATACTGTAGTCTACACCAGCATAAGAAGCATCAGTTAGGTCACACAAATGCAAAAAGCATGTTGAACACACAATTAAGAGCCATCTTGCTTTCAAGGATGAAATACTTTTCTTAAGTAAAGGCAACATAGTAAGAACTATAGTCATCATTATCATAAAATAGCATCTTACCAGGCTGCACCAGAAGAGTTTTATTTATTGTGGATAACCTCCGTTGGTTCATTTTACAGCCATTGTTGCCCATTAGGTGAGACTTCCAGGCCTGAAGTCAATTAGAAAGAAACCAGCAAAATTATCCAACCTTTATCTAGTCACTATGTATGCACATATACTTTTTAAAATATGGGGAAAATGAGAGCTGTATACAGACTTTATGGCAACAGCATTTTAATCTGCTGACTGATAAAAGCATGAACACCTTATGACTTAAAAAATCCCCATATCCAAACAACACGTACATTTCTCAACAAACATTTCAGACTTGTTTACAGTATTTTCTGAGCTACTCACACTGGGCAAAGTAAAAAGGCTTTGGAAAAAACCTGGTTTTGAGAACAGAAGCACTACTCAATGGTCATGGCCCACTGAAGGGAAGAAAATGACATAGATTACATAGATTACATATCAGCCATTGCCATTTAACTGACTGAAACAGCTATTTTAAGTATTTTTCTGAACAAATCACTTTTTATACAATAGCAATATATATTTTCAATTGCTGAAAGATCCAGGTTCAAATATGGTCCCCAGATTGCAAAACAGCCATTATAACCCCAGCAATAATCCAGGCAAGTTCTTAAGTCGTTGGGTGTAAGCTAGTGTTAGAAGAGGACACAACTTTGGTCCCAGTGACATAACATCAGATGAATCTAGAAGGCAGTTTTACCTCCTCTCCTGGGGAGAAGTTGTCATGGCACAACGGGCAATGGTTTGCCACATGTTCTGGTTTGGCAGCTGAAATGATTAGAAAAACAAGGTAAGAATGGCAAAGCCAGGCTAATTTCAAATACAAGAGGAGAACTTGCACAACAAAGAGCATAAAACTACACCATGGCTAAACCAGCTCCCATCCTATTATCATTAACTCCTCTTAAGGAAGTCCTATGTTTAATCATCTACATCAAAACAAGATCAAAAGGAATGACAGGGTTTAATCCGCATGGATGTGGCAGAGGCTTTCTGTTCTCCTCACTCATCCTCCCCACATGCATTCACAGAAGCGAAGCATTTCAAGCACTAGGAAACTCAGGCAATTTATTCCAAAAGTGTTCCCTCCTGAGGATTTACTCAGATTTCTAAATCCACAGTGCAGTGCCTCAACAGAAGTGGTCTGACTTGCCAAAAATACACAGCACTTGAAAGTCTGACTGACTTGACCTTTGAAGTTCGAAACCTTGCTGTTCAAAACTACTCACAATTGCAAGTCTTGCTCTTAATATGTTTGGGCAACTCATCTTTTGGAAGGGCCTCACTGCATCGCTGACATTTCCCAAAGCTGTCCTTTTTATCACAGTCTGTCAACAAGTGCTCTGTCAGGCTTGCTATTTCCACCACCTGCAACAGAGCAAGAGGTACCCAAGAAGATTTGTACTGTACCAGCTAAATAAGGATAGTATTTAAAAAACTGCTTTTGTGATTTTTGGAAGTTAAATCTCACTTTCCAAAATGACAAAGGAAAAATGAAATTTTAGTCCAGTTAATAATACAATTTAAAATGCTGCTCTTTTCAAAAAACACTACTCAAGATCACAGTTGTGTTCAGAAGTCACCTACCTTAGCGTTAATATCTTATAGCACCTTAAAACCAGAATAACAACAGTTCATGTCTTGTAGTAGCTCTAGAAAGTTTATGCCTAACCTGTCTGCAGTGCTCACATCTGGTTAACATAGGGCAGTGTTTCCAGTAATGGAGATCCAGTCCTTCCTCTGTGAAGGATTCGTCCCTTTCACCACAAAAAATACATAAGCTAGGAAAAAAAATACAAACATCAGTAACACGACAGAGTGAAATGGGTGAACCCTGTTTCTTCTGTTAGAAACTATCCTGAAAAATAGCTAACATCTTGGTACACCTTATTTTCCCTCTGTGGTGCTGACCTTAGGATAAGGCACGGACAGATACTACTATGTAATTTATGGTAAATACAACTACAAAGCATTTGTTCATATAGAAAGACATAATTCCACAAAAGCACTGAGAACAGCTCACTGAAACTGGCTTTCATGGCTCCAGAATTTTCAAATGCTCCCTCTATCCTCTTATCCTACCATGCACGTGAAAGCTACAACGTATCTTTGCCTTATTTCATACAGGCAGTTGAACATTAAACTGTGGCAATTTCTTATCCCACAAGCAACTAATGAGAAAAGAAGTTCAAGGTCACTCTATCCAAGAACTTAAAAAATGAACATCTAGGATTGCCTGGTCATAATTCCAGATCTGTTAGAAGATATTTTCTTTTTCATTGTTTCAGTGCTGAAGGTATTAGCTTTGATTTACTGAAAAAACGTTATTAATGTTATTAGCTTGCAGGTTAGACTAAGTGGAAAAGGTGATTAGGAGCTGCTCATCTAACTTACTTATCCAAGTAATTTGCAACAGAGGAATGATCATCTGGAATCTCTGCTGCTGCAGGCTGTGGGCTTTCGTTTACCTGGTAACCTGTAAAAAGAGAATTATTAAAAAAAAGATCACGTTTTAATTAGTTTTTGTGCATTCCCAGAAACACTGCTTCTCTGGACCTTAACAGCAAAACACCTAACAGAAGCGTACCATTGCCATGTTGGTAAACAGGCACTGAGACACAACATACCTGTAGGCAGTTGGGGAACTATTGCTTTAGTGATTTACAACAGTAAAATGTTTTAGTGACTATTTTTACACTTAGTAGACGATCGACCTCAGGGTGGGGAGAAATCTAAAGTGGTCTCAAGCCAAGCCACACTAATTCCTTATTACAAAGTAACTGGTTAGCTGATGGTAAATTTTCTTTTGTGAACTTAATGATTACCTCTACGGCAGGCTGAGACTCAGTCAATCTGAAGCACTCTGGCATGTTTTTAACTGAGATAATTCAATAATCCATTAAGCATCTACAGTTTCAAAGACATACTGAAATATCTCTACATTTCTTAATACCATTTGAAACGACCTACCTTGATTCTTTGGCTTCTGAAAATCAGATTCTTTCTCCTATTGAACAAATAAATTTCAGTCAGAAACTTGCTTAACCGCTGTGATGCTTGCCAGAGAGAAAGAGAACAGATTATATCCTGATTTTTCTCTGGAATTAAAAGCTTAGAAGCAGAGCCAATGCATTACAACGTCCGTGCTTCTGGTCCTACAGCAAATCTTTTGGGTATTGAGGCAGCAATCTTCTGAGGACAGAAAAACAGTCCCACTTCCTGGCACTGGGGTAGCTGACTGTCTTTCTAAGGTTCAGATATAAAACTTCATGGATGTGCAGTAGAGCATGCTTCTGGAGGGCCCTGACGCACTCAGTACAATTCCCGTACTTTAGCTGGTACAGAAACACTTCTACAAACACTCTCAAATTTACCATACGATAGACAAAAATGTTGTAAGAAAGAATGCAGATCTTATACTATGTTAGGAAAAAAAACCTCCCAAATTTTAAGCTGGCCTGCTGAGAATGAAAGTCAGTTAGCGTATGTCATGGAGTGTCTCTCTTTTCTTTTTTTTTTCCTTTTTTTTTTTTAGCTTATAATGAGACAACAGTAATGTTAATTATCTAAGCCTGTGATACCTGAGGAAAAAAGGATTAAAAAAAAAAAAATCAAACCCCAAACACCCTAACCTTTCCAGCTTGAACTTCTGCTTGTATCTCCTTTAGAGCTGCCAGCTGACCTTGCAGAACTTTTATTTCTTCCTTCTTCTGTTTCTCTGCTTCTTCTGTTGCTGCCTTTCTCTGTGCCTGTTGAGAAATACTTAACAATTACAAAAGGTTTTGAACCATCTGTCATATAGAAGAGACTGCAGACGCATCAGCATAGAACAAATGGTCAAAGCAGCACAAGAAATACCCTGCTTGGTTACATGCTTTATCTGTTACAGTAACACCTCCCTCCCCAGAAGTTCCTCTGTACTAACCTGAAAGAAACACAGAGCATTTCCTCTGTGCTCACTGTTTCAAGGCCAGCCAGCATAAAATAGTATATGCATGTTTTCCAAAATGATGGTGTATTATTTGAGAAGTACCATCTCTGTATTCTTTGTAGACTCTATTCACAAGAGTGAGTATATGTAATAAACTGAACACCAGCTTTTTACACTAAGTAATGTTAACAACACACCTTAAGATACTCTGCTGTGTCATTCAATGTCTAATATAGTATGAAATCAGTATATTGCTTAGTTGAATGCAATGTTTAAAGTAGCTACGTATATTCTGCCGTCTTATTACCTACCCTAATTCCAGCTTCAGAAAGTTCACCATCTATTTTAGTAAATCCATCAAAAAGTGTTTTATAGAGAACAGACTTGCGAATGCTTGCACCATCTGGAGGGAGATATTCCAGTATAGCAGCCTTGTGCTGCCTGTACATATCAAAGATAATCCGCAGTGCTACATCACGAACTTCATAAACTCTGTGTTCCAAAGCTCCCGTTGCAAACTGAAAATAACAATAATAAAAAAATTATGTCTCTCTTTTCCCACATGTTTTTTAAGGACTTGTTTATTAGTCTAAGACAATTATTTCACTGCAGTGGGAGAAATCTTCATGCAGATAGGTTTTTCCAAACACTTTTTGACCCTGTGATTCTTTTTTCCCCGTATTGGCACCTTGCTTCCTCACAAGGTTGTGGGTTGTCACTTCCAAGAGGCTCAAATTCTCTTTAGTGATTCACCAAACACTCCAAAACAGACAGACAAGCCCCAATAAAACAGCAACAGAAAAAACTTCATGTGCTGTAAACTCAGACTCCTACCTTCATGACGTTGCCAATCGTAAACCCAGAGTTTTCAGTTCCCATGTCTTTCAAGAGGCGTTCCACCAATTTCACTTGACTCATTGCCAGATGTGTTGGGGAGTTTGGTTTTAATGGTTGAACCAAATGGACTGGAACAAACTGAAGAGGTTTCACTTCACTACACAGTGCCATTTCCTATAAACGTACAGAGAGTCAGTGTGCATGTAGGAATGCTAAATGAGGAAACGAACTGCCTGTGCAAAGTAGAGTTATTCTAAGTTACTTCTAACAAGTTAAGTAAAAAGAAATAAGCCTTCCATAAGAAGTAGCTGCTTAAGATCATACAGATGTTTGGTCTTGCTTTTGGCATCAGAGAGAAAGGTGCTGAGAAATGGATAAAATCTTAGACATGCTCAGATGAGTTGCAGAACTGGGTTGTAAGAGGAATTTCAAGAACTCCATCTTACCCTGAACTATCTGAGGACAAAGCAGATTAGAAGTGTCACAAAGGGTACAAAGTTTTGACATTGCATCAAGATGAATTTCAAGACTGCTTCAGAAGACATACGCCACCTTACAATTTCTCATTCTATTTTGCAAGGAACCTTAAGGGCTAAATTCTGCTGTTATTCAAAGCTCAGTATTTATTTCTTTGCTGGTAGCAGAATGTTTAATAACCCGAAGCAGCCCTCCTCCCAGTTCCTGCCTGCTGACAGACACTCAAGGAGATGATGGCGTCCTGCAGTCCCTCTTCCTGACCGCCAGACGCAGTTGTCACTGGGTTGGCTACTTATTTCTATAAATAGGTGGCACCTTCCCTAGAGAACTGCTTATTCAGACAGTGTCTCTTCCATCAGCAGCGATACAAAATAAACACATTTTCCTTCTCTCCAGGCCACCTCCTGTCTATGAAAATACATTTGTAACCATGTCTCATTTCCTTTCTCATTCAATTACAAAATATATTATAAACAAGCCAAGCAGTAGTAATAAGTAGCCTGTCACCTTTGGGGTTGCAGTGACACACCAGAGCACTTCACAATAACCCTGTTAAAATTTTAGTTACGTCTACAGCGAATGAAAAATCTTTTCCCTCCATGTGTAGATGCAAGCAAGAATAAATAACCCAGAGCCAGTGACTCACTCCACTCCTGGGACTGAGTTAACACATTTTCACACAGAACTACTGTTCTTTCTTCTAAATTCTACTGGAAAATAGAGCCTGTAATCCTCTAGCAGCTATTCACAGTTGCTCTTTGCCAACATTGAGCAAGGAATGGACTGTGTCTTTTAAAATGGGCATTTTTCTATGCTTTTGCTAATTTGACTGTCAAAAATGCAATGTGATTGCAGCACAATCTGAGGAGTATATCGTACCTTCTTGCTCTCATCTCTGTAGATCACTTGCAACTAAAAAGAATGCAAGAGTTACGCCTTCTTGCACCTGCAGCAGCAGGTATGTCCCCACACTGTCCCCCACAACAAAGGTGACAGTACACGGCTAGAAAAAACACTGCAAAGATACTAAGTTTGTGCTACCACTTTGCCCCTTCCACATCAGATGTAATCCTTTACAGCAGCAAACTCTGGACTTGAAGTCAAGTCTCGTTAGATGTTATCCGCCTGTAAGCTCTGTGACGTCCTTAAAACAAATCAAACCATAACTTGAAGACAAGCACCTACCTGAATAAAGTTAGAAGCCACAACACGAAGACGGGATGAAGAGTCTCCTGTTCTAGAAAGCAAATTTGGAAGTGTTTTTTCCACACAATGAGAAGTTTCCAGTCTTCCTAGTTTATGTTTTGGTATATATTGGGTAATAATAATTTTTAAAAGTTTCAGGGAGGCTTGAAAAACCTAAGTTAAAAAGAAAAAGGAAACACTGAACAAAAATACCACATGGATCCTTGTTTTCAGACAATATTGTAAAATCTTTTCTGTAGTTCTAAAGAACAGCAGCAACAGGAACCTAGAATTACAGTAACATTATTAACGGAAGCTACTTCAGATACCTCTCTCCCAGAAAACATGTTGCTAGGGCTTAGGTGAAAGGCTTCAGAGTTTGTTTTATAAAGAGTAACACAGCTCTTAAACAAGAAGATAAGAAAAAAATTAAGGCTGATTTGAAGCCTAAGTCTCCTTAGGCTAACTGTAGTCTCTCAAGTTGGAAACTAAAAGGTGTAACCACACTACGCATTTACTGCATGAGCAGTTGTTTCTCAAGCTCATTACTCAGCCCAGGGCAGTATTTTCCATGCTGCTGAATGCTAGACAGTGCCCAGTCCTTGATCCTAACTGAAAGCTGACACTGACATTTCAGTTGTTTTGGGTTTCTGGGTTTTTTGTGTGGTTGTTTTTGTTTTGTTTTTTTAAACTTACTCAAAAGCAGTTTTACAAACTATTTGTTTAAATTATTTAAAGTGTGTTAACCACGCTGTTCTACAATTCTTGCTGTTAGTTCTTCACTGGACCATTTCATATCAAACATATCACAACTTACTGAAGACACTATGTCTTTGATGGCTCTCCTTACAAGAAAAACGGCAGCCCGCAGCATGTTCTTTAAATCCTCCTTCGGAGTGCTTACTGACATTTCCATCAGCTTCTTATATACAGCCAGCAACGCATCTTCTCGATATGACCAAGTTTTGGAATATGCTCCTGAAACCTGAACACAGAACAAGTTTATCTCCTAAAAGGTAAATACTGATATTTCAATATTTATTCAACATCTATATACAGAAACAGCCTCAAAAGAACACATGAACTTAACCATGAAATCCCCAGGTGTTTCTTACAGGAATCTGGCTTTTATTAAAAGCACATATTTCTGAAAAACAATGAGTAAAATGGATTAAGAGGTCAGGCTCAAGGACCCATTTCAAGCACAGTAATGGTTTCTCTCCCTGTGAAAGACAGTGGCAAGTTATGGGTGTTCTGTTAGAGTCTGTACCCTAAAGCAGTCTACCGGACACTATCTGCTTAATAGCTCATCAAGTAATCAATCATAAAAGCTACAGCAACAAACAAGCGTTGACAACAGGCACCCATATATCCAAGGTCAAATTTTAATCTCAGGTTTTTAAGTAACAGCTCTGAACATGTAAAAATCATATCAGTAAGTCTGTGCTGACAGAGCGCATATCAGCTCAGCACAGATCACAATAATCTATGTGTGCATTTTGTTGCTCTTTACCAAAGCTTCTCCAAAAACGTCAACAGCAGAGCTGGCCTCCCTCAGTGCCTTCTCAGTCAGCGGTTCTGGTTCCCCAGTAATGCCACTTCTTGGAGTATTACTGATATCCTCTTCAGTCACCTCCGGCTCAAGGTACGCAATTGCTTCATCGGACTGTTTACAGACAGTTGGAAGAGGTCTCTCATCATAAGGTAAAAATTCAACCTAACAGAGAAGATAAAATTTGCTATTCTAGAAAGGACTTAGATGTGAAGTAGGTTCTTCACTAACTGGATTCACCTCAATGCATTTTTTCCCCCCATCAAAGCAGTATTGCTTTACAATTAAGCACAGATGTTGAAGTTCCCATAACACCACCATGAAGAAATGGAACTAGTGCCTGTGAATAAAACTTTTTTCTTGTCTATATAATACAATAAAACACACAAAATACCTTCTGCGGAAGTGCACACATCTACAGGAGAAATCACCTGTTGACATGAAGCCAGCAAGTCATGAAGCTTTATTTGTAAAATTATTTTATGTCCACACCCTGTTAAGAGGGAATACTACTGCTACTAGAGCCAACACAAGTCTTCCTTGGTTTTGCCAAAAGCTGGAGCAGCAAAACCCAAAGATCAAGCTAACTAGATACCATGATCTTCTTCCTCTCTTTAGAGACGACACCAAGACTCTTACCCTACAACCATGTTCCAACAAATTCCCTTGCTGCTGTAGATTCATCCAATGTGATCTCTAAGAAGATTTATTAAGCCACTAATGGAGCAGGCAGAATTCAGCTTCCACATAATTGGCTGTGTGACCCCTGATTAGTCATTTAATGTCTATTTGCTTCCAGTCATCTATTTGTAAATCAGGTGTAACCCCCTTTTGCCTCAATCTCAATGAACATTTGTAAAAGCTTCCAAAGAAATTCAGGAAAGACTGATGCCAATTATGAGCTGGGCACTGCTCAGCAACACAGTCAATTTCACATACTATATAAGCCACGAGAATAACCACAAAATACCTCGTTGTTTTGGAAGGGTGAATACAAGATCTTTTGCTGTGATAGATTTCTGCAGTAACAGAGGTACAATACTCACATTTTCATTGGGAAACACTTCCCTGGAGCTTCTGGGATCAGTCACAGCAGGAGGAGGGGACTGATGGGGAACAAGGGGCTCAGCAGAAGTGGGATCTGCTGACTTCTCTTCCAGCAAAAGCTCTGCTCTCCATGGCTGTCCTTTTTGCGGTTCCATGTGCTCACAAGGAGGTGAATTTGCAGCTTTTGTGCGCTGAGGACTGTCAGGATAAATCATAGACTCCAAAGGCAATTCAGGTGGTTTTCGAATCTAAGAAAGGGAAGGAGGTTTTTCTAAAGCAAGGTTAACAACATACTAAAATCAGAGTTAGCACAGCTGCAACTCTGACATTCAACAAGGTTCTGCTGCTTTCATATAAACACCAGACCTCACTCACAGACGTGGAATCATTTCCACTGGATGCAGCTTTATGAAACAATAGGAAAGTAATTCTGTATGGATGTGTGTGCGGAGAGATTATAAAGCTTCCCATTCTGAGAACAACATAAAACTGTATTTTATCACATGAATTCTGTATGGTCAGCCATGATGCCAGCATAGCCTGTTATACCCCTTCAAAATATGATAAAGTACCTTATGAATCTGCATTGGGTAGTCCTGAAATTGCGCAAAACATTCAGAATCTAATGTCATTTGCTTGAGACCTTAACAGTTTAATGTAACGTAATTTATGGAGAATGAAGCATGTTCCTAAAACGCCACGTGCAAATCTTTGGTTAGGGAAATCCACAATCCAAGCAGAAAAGATGTAATTGCCATAAAATACCTGTGTAACAAATCATCTTCCCTGAATTTATTTTGGTTGCTCTGCCATTTCTATTCACAACACCCACATGATAAAGCCTTATGAATTAGGAATAGCAGTACCTACCATCAGCTCTGCATCCAGAAGGTTGTGGAGCTCCAGCTGCTGATACACCTTCAGGCGGTACGCTGCCATTTGCTGTTTCTTTTTTTTAGCAAGATCATAATCCTCTTTCTCCACAGCATAGCGCTTCTCTACCTCGTACCGTCCAAGTCGCTCCCCTACCTAGAAGATGGTATAACAAACTAGCTTGGAATCACGTCACTGTACATAGGTGTATGTTTCAGTATTTCCAGCCAAGTTATTCAATCAAGCTATCCGATTTTAAAATTACTATTTTGAAAATATACTGGAAATCATTACGATTCCACATCAACGACAGGGTCCCTGACAGACCACTGGAACACTGTTTGGCTTAAGAGATGAACAGTCTTTCAACAATACCTTTTGCAAGTCTGCAATAGCTTGTTTGAGTTTCTTGGCATAATCGTAGCGTTCACGATGGACAGCTTCGCGCTTCTTCTCATCCAGTCTACGTATTATCTGAGCAACTTCTGGATCCTGGTACATGTCAAAAGCCAAATCATCCAGAGGTGAAATGGAGTCAGGTCTCCTGAAGATATAAAAATGTATAAAATAAACTTTCAGCTAATCCAAAATAGACCAGGCTGAGCATATGTCTTCTCTTTTCCCTAGCTGGGAACTAACAAAACATAGAGACTGAGAACTACTTTAGCCTGAGCAGACGCTTTGCCAGGGTATATGCAAAAGAACATCCTTACCCAAGGTAAGTTCCATCTAAGGCAGGATCATCTGACTGAATTCCTAAGTAGTAGTCAATGAGCTTCTGTCTGCTAGGCTTTTTAGGGGGGAAAAAAGATATCTTAATGCACATTCATCAACATCAAGTACGCATTGAGGACAGAAATCTGACTTGCAACTATCAGCATAAGCTATGCAACTTATAATACTTATGTTTTGAAACAAGAGAATTTGGAGAGGCTGAAAATGCAAACATTCCAATTGATTATGGTTTATTTTTTGTATCCACAAATTCAGCTCAGTTTTTGAGAGCTTTCTTGCTTTGAGATAACATTAAAAAAATAATAAATCAATAGCATGGCAGCTCTGCTACAGCACATAACTAGCAGAAGAAAGATGCATTCCATTACCCCAAGAACCCTGTAACTGAACACGTGTAGTAACAGTAAAAAGACAGGAATGCTTCGCACTTACAGTATTATTGCTGTCATTACTGTAGTCTGCTGGATCTCCAATAATGTTTATAGCGACTAGGGCAACCTGGGACAGATTTAAAGACAATGTAAATGCATAAGCTCGTTACTTTCTCCATATCTTATGAAAACTGAAACAAAAAAAAAATAGGCCCTGTGGTCTCCAGTGTGGTATGGAAGCAAAGCAAAGCACTAAGTGCTACTTCATGCTTCATTAAAAATTCATTACCATATCTACAGACCACATTGCACAGTCATCAGTTGTTCCCTTTTCTGCTCTGGGATGGAAGTGAAAAGAGTCACTGCAGAACTGAGGCAGATGTTTGCTTTTTCTGTATCAGGACGGCCATACAACACCTCCACTTAACGCCACATCAGATCCTAAAGACTAGGGGTGGCTTTGTAGTGACCACAAGGCTGTTCTCAGAGGAAGTACTTTGTCTTCAGCACAGAGCCTGCTGTGCAGGCTAAGACTCAGAATAAAAGGCAGCAATGGAACATGCACTGGACTCGATTGTTCTGGATAAGTCACCTGCACTTGGTCATGATTCCAAGTCACTTATAACCTCTTATTTGTATTTCCTGTTTTATAAGAAACCAAAAAAACACCCAGGAGCTTTTAACCAACGTGTTTAGCTTCTACAATCAACGGAGTAGATTTCCATACTTGTTCATACTGAAACTTCATCTAGCTTACCAAGTAAGGACTCACCTGACCATATAAGTTGTATTTATTGACATAATTTTCATGGAAAATCAGCTTCAAGTACTGACCAACTGCATCCATATACACAGATTTTAACTCTCGTGCTTTGAAATCAGTCTTTTCATTGTCAGAGAGAGGGACATAACTGAGAAGGAAAATGGAACAAGTAAGCAGGGGAAACACACAGATACACAGCTGTATTTTTGCTCCTCAGGTTAGTACTTTAACAATGTTTCAGTTATGAGTGAGTTTTAAACCAAGTGTGCTGTCTTCTGACAAGACTGTTCATCTGCAGCATGCCTCTTACACCTACTCTTCAGCTTTCAGATCTAAGCAAGTACGGAATCCCTTTACTGCTTGCAGCACAGGGTATCAATGTTGCATGCAAAGCATAATGAATATTACTTCCTCCTGAGGCCTTTCTGATTAAAGTAATAAAACCACTTAGAGCTTTTTGACTTACCCTAGTCTGTGAAACCTCTCTGACTGATACGGAGCAAAGTATTCAGGCAAGCTTTCACTGATGTAGAACTCGATTTTGCTTGAAATCATGTACTGGTGAGCAAGCAACTGCAGTTTTCGTATTCGGCACCTCTCCATCAACTGCAGAACAATTTCCTGTGGATACTGACAGAGTCTGAAAACATACACGATTTCTGAATCAGCTTTTAAAGATGACTTCCCTTCCAACTTGAGCTATGAAACTTTCCAAAGTTATTATAGTGTAACTCAGCACTACAGATATTGTAAAAGGAAACCAAAGAGTAGAGTAGAAACACTTTTCACTTTATCACATGCATGTGTATCTTAAAGTGCGCCATACATATCTAGAGGATGTGCTGAGAAGACTGAGTTTTTAATACTAAGCCAAAGCAGCTGCAAACTCCAAGGCGACTGACAAGAACATAAATAGTTCTCTTTTCTTCTTTTAAAGGACTCTACTTAAATGCAGTGTGATGCCTTTAGGTGGTAACCAAGGCTTTCCCCAACCCCCTCCCAAATAAGGATTCCAAGGGATTAAAGTAACTATTTTGTTTTTATAATCAGTTTGGTCTGGGATGCTGTAAACTACTCTGAACATGCCTGGTACACCTCCCACCCATTTTAAACTCAGTGCTTCAGAATTATGCACATTCCTCCCACTTGCAGTACCTGGGTGACCGCCATCCATTCACTGTCGGTGCATGAACCATCAGCTCTTTCGCGCTGAAGCCATCTTCATGTCCCGATGAACTAACTACTATAAAACCGATCTTGTGTGGCATCCTGCAGAAGCAAGCTCGTCAAAGCAACGATGTTTCAAGCTTAAGATAATCCCTGGAAGGACAATAAAAGAACACTGAAACACTACAGACAAAGAATTAAATCCTGTGGTCCATCAAGTCAGTAGATGATGACTACAAACCTAAATTTTCTTTAATTAATACTGGCACCATAAACCGCACCATGTTCTTATGCTGAGTATTTTACAAGTACTTAGTGAAACGAGGGTGTAGTTAACTTGTATAGCAGCTTGCCAATAAACTCAATTAAATCTGGTAATCCAAGACAAAGCTTAAAATTATTTGAGCTCCAAAACGCGCACAGGAGTGACCCGTACCGGTCCTCTGTGTGCTTGAGCCAAAGGAAAGAAAACCAAACAATTAAGAACAGTGTGAATTCAGCCAAAAGCTAGCTAGCGCCGTGTCACAGCTACACGGACACCAAGGCCGCTGACAGGGACGGCAGCGGAATGGAGGCAACAACAGGCAGGACAAGAGCCAAAGACCATCGCTACCCCACCCCAGGGCCGGAGTGATATTATGGCATCTCTCCCTCCTCCCCCCGGCCCCGGCCGCTTCGCCGCAAGAGGCGGCAGCAGGCCGAGGCGGCGCCCCGCAGGCCCCGGCGGGGCCACGGCGCTGGCGCGGCGGGACGGCCGGGCCGCAGACAAAGCCGCCCTGCACGGCGGCAGCCCGGCGGGGACCACGGGGGCAGTTCGCCGGGACGGAAAGGAGAGGAAGGGAGGAGAGGGGGAAGCGGCCGGCCCGGGCCCAGGCCCTACCTGCCTCACGGCGGCCCCACCGCCCGCTCTCATGGCAACGCCGCGCCCGCCGCCGCGCATGCGCGCCCGCCCCGGCCGCCTCTCGGGGCGCATGCGCGCAGCGGCGGGGCCATGGCGGAGGCGCTGCGGCCGTTCCGGCTGCGCGGGTGCGGCAGCCCGCGCAAGTTCGGCGTGGCGGCGGGGAGCCTGCGCGGGCTGCTGCGGAAGGGCTGCCGGCTGCTGCAGGTGCGGGCCGGGGGCCGTGGCGCGGGGCCGGCGGCGCGGGCCCGCCCGGCTCTCACCCGCCCGGGGGGCAGCTTCCCTTGGCAGGCAGCCGCCTCTGCCTCTACGAGGACGGGACGGAGCTGACCGAGAGCTACTTCCGCGCGCTGCCGCCGCAGACGGAGCTGGTGCTGCTGGGCCCCGGGGAGACCTGGCGGGGCTGTGAGTGCCGGGGGCGGGCGGGGGGATCGGGCGGGGAGCGACCGGCGGCGGGGCAGCGCCGGGGCTCGGACGCGGCCCCTCAGCCGGCGCCGCCTCGCCCGCGCAAGCCGCAGGTGCCAGCGATATCGAGCGGTTCCTGGCTGCCTTCTGCAACCAGAGGGATGCCGTGGTGGAGGCGGCGCGGAGGCTGCTCTCCGACGAGCGGGCCCCCCGCAGGCAGAAGCTGCTGGTGGATCTCATCCACAACCTGAGCGAAAACATCCTGGCCGAGGACAGGGAGGAGGACAAGAAGTGGTTTGAAGGTACGTCTGTCGCCCGGAGGGAGCTGCTTAGCGGCTCCAGGTCTCCCTCTGCTCAAAAGAGTCGCTTATGTCAATTTTACTGTTCTTACAGAGAAGTAGTTTAAAAATTTGGGAGTCCTTCTGGCTGCTGTGATTGGCATCTGGTCAGGGGAGTAGTTATCACTTACATTAGCATGCGTTTTTAAGTTCCTTTAAAATATATGCATATTTACTATCAGCAAATTGTTTTTTTACCATGTTCCCTATTGCTCTATCCCAGATCGCTCTGGAATACATTTTTTCCCCATTAACCTAGGTCTGCATTTACAATCTTTTAAAAATTTGCTAATAGTACACGATAATTTGCACCTATCAGCCAGCTAACCTTTCTTTATGTTTTCTTTGTACTTTCTTTGCAAGTTCCCCCCCCCATTCCCAAATCATAGTTGCTGTTCTTCCTGAACAGTTTTCTTTTCACAATCTTAGTGTTCTGTGTATGCACATTAACGAGAAACATTTAACAACGATAATATCAGCTACTGCTCTCAGCGGATGCTCTGCATGTTCCTTCTAAGTGCTAAGAACAGGGTAGTCTAGAACCAGTAAAATAAAAATGGGAAAGAAAAACATCTGTGCATACTGGGTTTGTGAAAAGAAGGGATAAATACCCAGCTAGGCAGAAGCACGGCACTAAAAGTACTACGTTACAACACAATCTAACTCCCTTTAGGTCTAGAGTCTCGTTTTAAGAACAAATCAAGCTACATGCGATACAGTTGTGAAACTAGAATACGAAGCTACATGAAAGAGGTAAAAGTTTCTGTTGAAGTAACTTATTTTCAAGCTGCTAGTAAAAGTAATTCCATGACCACATATATATAAAATCCTTTTGCAGTGCAACATACTGATTGTAGAAAAGAGCCTCAGGCTGCTGTAGGTAGCAAGGAATGATTTGGGTTTGGTTTATTTTTTCCCCCCTCTAGGTTAGTAGTTTTACTTCAAATGTTCATCCTACAGCAAGAGATGCATATAAAGGGATAATTGACCTGATGTCAGATAAACTGAAATCTGTGAAGTATAACGGATGCTACTTTGACAGAAGAGAGGAGGAGGCCGTCCGCCTGTGCACTGCAGAGGGGTGGTTCTCGTGTCAGGTAAGTTCAGACCTTTCTGAAGCAGAGTCTTGGTTCCAGCAAGCAGTGGCAACGACATCAGAGGAAGGAAAAAGTTATTGGATGCTTGCATAGTGCAGCGTCAGGTTTGGTGGGTGATGTTGCCACAGCGTGCGTGATCTGCCTTTGGTTATAGCGAGTGGAAGGACCACGCTGGGGTGACGAGCAGGACGCCTTTGTGTTACAGGGACCTTTTGACAGAGACGACTGCCCGTGTAAGCATTCTATCAACCCCTACGGTAACAGGGAAAGCAGAATCCTCTTCAGTACCTGGAATCTCGATCACATGTACGTATAAAGTATTAAACGGGATTTGCTCAACTAAAAATCATAAACCTAGTTATGGTGAAAGAATTCAAATTCGGCCTGGCTCTACAAGGAAGATGGGAGACTTGATTATTGTGAAACAGTGTTTGATGGCAATATTGTTTTCTCTTTTGTGTGCTGAAGAATAGAGAAGAAACGTGCTGTTGTCCCAGAACTGGCAGAAGCTGTCAAAACACGAGATGGAAGAGAAGTGAACTGGGAATACTTCTATCAGCTGCTGTTTACCGTGGATAATTTAAAACTTGTACATATTGCTTGCCATAAGAAAACTAATCATAATCTCAGCTGTGACAAAACTAAAATTTACAAAAAAAGGAAGCAAAACCACAAGATCTCCTAGTGCTATCTCTGGAAGGGACTTCTGCTTTTTTCAAAATCATGTCACGTGGTATCATTTTTAAATAGCTCTAGTTTCTTAAACAAAAACTTATTTAGGAGTCCCTGGCAAAAAAGACTTGCTAAGTAATTCAACTGCAATCTCACAACACACACATTTGTATCATGCCTAATTCTCCTCTCCCGCCTTCTCACTTACTACAAGCCTGCCTTCGATCACACTGTGTTAAGTGTGATAAAATACAGCTGAGTCTTGAGTATAAAAATGAGGCCAGAGGCTGACACTGATTACGCCCCACCATTTCTTCCTTGCCATGACAAATGCAGGGCCAAAACTCACAGTACACAGAAAGAAGCTTAGACAAAACACTTCTTAATAACTAATCTGAGGGCACTTGTAGATTTGTATTTCTCTAAACATCGAGCCAAACAAAGAATACTTTAGGATAACTATTTTGCTGTGTGCCTTTTCCAGGTAGAGAACCACTGCAGTTCAGGTATGCCAAAGGGCGATTTTTCTGTACCAAAACACCTGCCCTCATCCACCACTCCTCCATTTGCTGCTGCTTTAGACATGCATCTCCTAGAAGGAAGAGCAAGGCCATGGCCTATCTTTCCTTTTACCACCTTTGTCACCTTTCCCATTGATTTCCCTCTCCTTTCAAACAGTTGCTGCCTCCTTAGCTTGAATTGGCTTGAAGCAATACAAGCAATGTTACTGTATAATAATCATGTTTACCTGCTTTAGAGAATATTGCTTCTGGAAAACACTTCCTACCTCAGGTAACAAAATACAAATAGATCCATTTTTACTTGAATTTTTTTTTTAAATACCAGCTCATAGCAACTGAACTTTTAGGGACTGTCAGTGTAAACGATGTGAATTTTTTTTAAATAAAAAGAATTATCCCCTTCTTTCTGTGTGTGTATGTGGAGGCAGAGGTGCACAAGTGGTTAATCAGGTGTAATATAGCATGGCCAATACAGACTAGAAAGACTGAGTGAAGGGAAGCATGTTTACAAATGAAGCAGTAGTTACTGCTATGTAAATAACTTCACTCATCTCTAGGGAAGAGCTCTGTTTTGCCCCATGTTGCTGGTCCTCTTTTCCACCTGGGCAAATACAGCTGGTCCACGCAGAATTGCATTAAGATAGTACTGCCGTGTGAGCCATAACATACTAGGTCATGGAAATGCAGGAGCTTTGCTACAGAGAGTATTGTTTTACTTTAACCAACAAACTCGACCCCCCTGCCAAACATTTCAAGGTGAAAAATAAGTAGGTGCTTTTTAAATACAGGATTTCAAATGCCAATGCATTGAATCGATCCCTCGAGTGCCTTACTGAATGTACGTCATCGGTAACCAAGATGGAAATGCACAGTACGCTGTTTTATCGGTGGGGAGGGCATCACAGCTAAGATTCTGGTGACAAACACGATGCCATCTGTATGGCACACTTCCTACAAACTGAAAAGCACCATTTTACACAGTGCTGAAACTAAAATGACACGTCTGTGCGCGAAGAAGTATTTGCTAGAAAGAGACGGTAGCAAATATGGCATCTAAGGAAAGCTGGGAGCTACTTCAAGATGGAGTTTGCTGAAAAACATGAATATGCTATTAAAAAATTAGATTTTTCTGTGTTAGAGAATTAGAGTGAAAAGGAGCCAAGAAATATCGTTGACAGAAACAATGCATCAGCTGGAGTGGAAATGTGAATAAATTAACATGTCATGCATATACAATTTGTTTGGCTTACAACTTTTGAATGTTTAACAGGCTATAGCTGTAGAAATTAATATTTATTTAAACCATCTGCTGATAACATTTTCTTTGTATTTTTAGAAATGTAGAAGAAACTATTTATAACAATAAAGATTTGGAAGCTTATTGCATAATCACACTTTCAAAGAAGTATTATCATAAGCATGGGATGAGTTAACAGTTCCTGAAATCATCTGAGGTTGCTCATTATTTTCTAAAAATGCAGGCCACAATAACAAATTTGGTGGACTCACCCATATCCTTAGCAATCAATACTCATTCATCTACCAAGTCCAACACTGAGAGATTTTATTCCTCCTTTATCACCACCAATGCATTTGTTTACAAAATTCCTACTCATAACCCTGGGAAGTCACTTGAAAATGCTGCACGAGCTGCGCTACACAACTATTACAAAAGGCAATGCTTACGTCTGGGCTGGTGGAAGAGGGTCAGCTTCACGGGGTGGGTGTTCAGAGAACTAACATGCACTAAAAACGTACGTAACTTCCAGAGATTAACACCACGGAACTCACATGGACATCCATGCATTTAGTTTTGCCAGCAGAACGGCATGTTAGAGGTTTAATAGGTTCTGGTTGAGATGTAAACAGTGCAACACAACTTACACAGCAGAGGACGGTGTCCCTCCTTGTACTGGGTAGTCAACTGGCTGCGTTACTCACTGGATGCCACAATGGCAGACATCAGAGAATAAAAAGGGTGTGTTCCAACATGGTTTGCTTGGCTATTTTTAAAAAAGGAGTGAGACCAAATGTTCATCCCAGATATGCGCTCAAATTATGCAAAAGCAATAAGAACTTCTATTTTCCCTCTTTTTTTTCCCTAAATATTAGTGGTAAAATGATAAATTACAATTTATTTCCAAATCACTGAAAACTCAATCATTGCGCCAGGTAACCATGGGAGAGTATCTGCCAATTCCAGAAAAACAAACTCTACCAGTTCTCTCTGAGAAAAGGCAAACGCAGACACCTTACGCCAGTGACACAGCCAACCATCGTCACACGGTTGCAAAGAAAAAGAAAAAAGGTTTCATTTATTTACAGTTTGTTGTTAGACAACATCCTCTTCCTCCTCCTCCTCATCTTCCTTTGCAATGAAATGTAGCTTCCTGAATTCTCGCCTGCTCATCGTTGTGCTTGGGCGTGCAACTGCTGGGAGATCCTTTAAGAAAAAGATAAAATCATTAAGGAAAGTCTGTTGTGGCAAATGGCAGACCTGCCTCTGCAACAGTTCACGTGCTTCCACATCCAAAAGTAGAGGTGGCCAGAAACCGGTGTCCGTTCCAAAGAATTACAATAATTACAATAATCACAATAAAGAACCAATGACCAGTGAAAAACTATTCTGACAGAATAACGCTGTCTCCATAATACAGCTATGTCTGTCTTTATGAGTGAAGATATCTATCTTATGGAATTGGACTAAACAATCTAAATGGGAATGATTCTACATCTGAAATTAACTTGGCTGGGCAATTAATTTCATCTCCGATTGAGACAATTCTCTCTAGGAGACAGGGTTATGGCTCCAGATGTCTACCAATACTGGTCAAGTTTGCCTACAATTTTGAGGCTACCCTAATTTGGCTTGAAGATGCAAGACTGAAGTGGAACTGAGCTGAGCCTGTGAAGTGTGAACACTGTCATCATCTTACCTGTATAAACTCGATGTCTCCAAAGAACCGGTGCACTGGCATTGGCTGGTTGCTGTCTTCATCCAAGAAAGCACTATTGTCCATTTGTATCGGCTTCCTCAGGAGATCTCCATCCTCCAAGCTAGACCCATCTGAAAGTACACTCTTGCAGCTGCTCTCCTCTTCGCTGCAGACATGATTGTGCAGATTTTCATCACTGTCCATTTGTGATGGAGCACTGCTTGATTTCGCTGCACGTGGCTTGAGAGAAACATTATGCTCCTTTTCATGTTTGTCTTTGTTAGTCTCTGGAATGCTTTCACCTTTTTTCTGTTGAATTATATTGCTGTCTCCTGGATCTTCTGAACATCGATCCCCATTAGATGTTTTAGGTGTTTCTCCCAGTGCAGCAAGGTTTCCACTTCCACATGTAAGGCCTTCTAGTTCTGATTCTACTAGACTGTTTTTTTCACATTTTAGCCTCTTTGAGGGTCGTCTGTCAGCCACGTTGTGTGAAGAAGACTGCTAGAAAAAAGATAAGATCCTAAAGCTTACTTAAAATAAGTAAAATCACCAGACCTCTTTAGCTGCAAGGCTGGATGTGGAACAAGGCCAGCAGCACCTTGATCCAAAGCTGCATCGCTAAGAAAAACAGTAGAAAGTGCACATGAAAAGAAGAGCAGCAGATAGCTTACACTGAACCACAACGGACAGTCCATCACCAGTGGAAAGCTACTTCTCAAAGCACACACCAGCACCGTACGCGGCTGACCACCATTTTCATATTTTCTTAGGGATGCTGTAGATGGCAATTAACGTGGCAGAACGAACTATCACCCGGTACAGCACAGCGTCCCGCTGCTTGCCAGTGACAGCACACCAACTAACGGCCTGCCACAGCCCTTTGAACAGTGATGAACCCAAAAGCTGGCCCTGTGGCTCGCAAATGTGCCCCTGTGGCACGCAAATGTGCCCCGGTGGCACGCAAACATGCCCCCGCGCTGTGTGTCTGCACACAGGCGTCTGACAAAGCGCTGGGAAGGCCGGAAAGCCAAATATTTACTTAAATTCTCCAGGTAATTCCCTCATGGCGACGCTCACTTTGCAGCTGTCAATAATCAGCTGCACCCCCCACACTTTGCTCCCGGCCCCGCCGCCCTCTCCCCCCGCCCGCGGCCGCCCGGCCCCGTCCCTCCTACCACGCTCGGCGTCCGGGGGCCGCCCCGCTCCTGGCGGGGGGCAGCCGGCGGCGCTTCCCCCGCGGGCTCAGCAGGGGCGGCTGCCGGGCGCTCGCCCTCCAGGGACCCGTTCGCACAGCGCCCGGGGGGCCGCCGCCGCCGCTGCCGCCCTGGGAGCGCCGGGCCGCGGGGCTCCGCGCGGCTCCGGGCCCGCGCTCCGGCCGCCGCCATCTTGGGCAGGGCGCGGGAGCCCGCGCTCGCCATCTTGTGGAGCCTCTCGCCTCACGGGGCTCGCCCTCGCCCGGCTCCCGGTGTGCCGGGCGGGCAGGTGGCCCCTCCGCCCCGAAACGGCGGGCGAGGGGAGGCCTCGGCCCCGCTCGGTGGCGGGGCGAGACGGGGCGTGGGCGGGGAGCTCGCCTCAGGGCCTGCCGCACGCAGGGCGGACAGCCCGGGCCCGCCACACAGACCCAGACGCGGGGCTTGGCCCACAGGCAGCGTTACATTAAAATAAGCTTTAGCAAAGTGAAAACAGAGGAGTTTGCCTCCAGATATCCCTGCTGTGCTGCTGCCTGGGGGAAAAAAATCAAATTCTGCTTGATCACTGTATAGGTTATAAACGTTTCAGATCTTTTGCCTCCCATTGTGTCTTCCTTCTGGAGCAACGCTAGCTCCCGTTACAAGATGTGCAGTCAGGGAGTTATTATTCAGATATGCCTCTCAGTTCATTTCCACAGCCCTCAGGGAGCAAATTATGTCAGTAACTCAAATCGCTCTTTAACTTCAAGGACTCTGACGATAGCAGATGAATTTCTGTGTAGCAAAGCAACCCGACACCTAGATTTAAGTATGTAATTATCTTCACTTATTTTACTGGGGGAGGCGAAGTAGTGCGCTTGCCCGTTTCAAGAAACTGTAGGTACTGTGTGCCCTGACGGTCCGTGATGGAGGAGGGACAGCAGCGTCCGCCGCAATGGAGCCCAGGGGCTCCATCCATCACATTAAACTACAGCTCTCTCTTCTGTTAATTCAGTGCTTTGAGGACTCTGTGGGGATTTTTATAATTCTGTCCGGCTGAGGGCACAGGAGCTTGTTCCTTTATAGCAGCCTTTATGTTCTTGCTCATTGCAGGGCCGTACCACAAGTCTCAGCGGTTTGAGGATATTACCTGTGTTCCTCAACCCAAGTTAGCTGATAAAATGCTTGTCTTCATCCTGGCCTTAAAAAACATGAGCAACAATTTAAATCGCAGAAATAAGTGGCAAGAATGTACCTATGGGAATATTCAAGTTAGACATTTTTTCTCAAAAGCGTAAAGTCTCCCAGTTAAACTGCAGAGGTTTGGAAACATGCCTGATACGTTGTTCTGCAATTTCTCTCGGTGCTCAGGGGTCCTTCTGCGCTTTGTTCTCTGGCTGAGATAATTCATATTCTCCTCTAAAAGCTTCTCGACTTGCTCCACTCTCTCACAGTGTTGTTGCTTGCAGCCACGGAATACAGATGATTGTTTTTATTAGGCTGTGAAAACTTATACTGTCTCACAAACAGAAGAGGACTAGAACTGGCTGAGGAACAGCATTTCTGCAGCTGGAAAACTTGGTGATTGTTTTAGTTTCCCCCACAAACTGAAAATAGTAAGAAAAATTTAGTTTTGGAAATTTTAATAAATACTTTTCACAACACTGTGTGTTTCTCATTCTTTATGCTGCTTCGTAAAATTAACGGACATATTCGAGCAATGAGGGCAGGGGTGGCTAAGCCCTAAGCAGCCTTGTGTGCTTCGGTGACCCAGCACAGACGTGGGCTCACAGCCTGTGGCAGCATGTGGGGATGGAGATACACGACCACAAGCGCCTGAGACTGCACAGGGTGGCCTCAGACACCTCCGAGGGAGAAAGCACCTTCGGCAGGTGAAGCCAGGATGCCAGGGCTCCCTCGCAGAGCTGTTGTATTACTGCCACCACATCCTGCCCTACAACCACATTACTTTGTGGGAAAGCAGTGGCAATTTCACAACTGCAGATGTTGTTGTGTTTTCTGAAATATGGCTGATCCCTCTCTGAGAAGACAGCTGCCGTGTAGTGCAGAGCGCACCCCGGGAGAGGGAAGCGAGAATGCACATCCCCTCCGAGATCAGTCCACATCTCAGCAGCAGGCAGTGTCTCCTGAGTGACTTGAAAGGCTGCACAGGGACTGCTAACAGCCAAGCAGCCCTAAAAGAGAATCAGAGCAGCACAAACTATTTACACTAAA
Source organism: Nyctibius grandis (assembly GCF_013368605.1). NCBI lineage: Eukaryota > Metazoa > Chordata > Aves > Nyctibiiformes > Nyctibiidae > Nyctibius > Nyctibius grandis. The sequence goes on from NC_090674.1 coordinate 7,902,020, forward strand.
TTCACATTTCCACATAAAAGAGGACTTATTTTCAACAATATTAAAAAGTGGTTTTTATTAGAATCTGTTGTCTAAGCAGGCAGGCAATTGAAAAAAACCCAGATTTGGTGAGCTCCCTCATTTTTGTGGAAGCTGGCTGGCGGGTATAAAGCAGCAGCTGATGAGCTTATTGAGCAGGAAGGGAGGTTCAGGCTGTGAAACTCGATGTGTAAATTAGCTTCTTGCAGCACTTGTCTCTGCGCCTGTCACTTGCACCAGTGTCCCTGTCTGTTATAATCCTCCCAGTTCATTTGGCTAAACATTAGTGACATGCTTAGGGACAGCAGCCAAAAAAAATGTTGCCTCTAAACATACTGGCTGTTAACTGTTGCAGGAGAGGTCTATCAAACTGAACAGCCATCTAGCAGGAGCACTGGCTGCTCTTTTCCTGCTACGGGTAAGTTATTTTTAGTTAAGGTGGCTGAATTATTTTTCATTAGCAGCACCTGCGGAGAAAGCAGGAGGAGGATCTACCACCTAATAATGGGCACAGGGAGCCCCCCTGCCTGCCTAGACCACGCTGCGGCATCCTCCTTGCCTGCCGCCTTCTCTGCCTCCTCAGCAGAGCGAGTGCTGGCAGTACGAGTTAGTCTTTCACTCAGGATTTGAAGACATAACTTTTTAGCTGTTCTCCTTGCCTGTCAAATGATGTTGTCGTGCCAACTCAGGTAATGACAGTGAATATTGAACTGCTGATTTTGGGCTCCCAGAGGCACTGTCTTCTGGATGAATTTCTGGTGAGTTGGTATCCCAGCTAGAACCGAAACATTCGAGGGGGTCTGCAACCCTCTGCTGCAGCTGACCTGAACACTGCTGTCTTGGGTACTTTTGCACCACTCGAATAAGACCTTCATTTTCATTACTGAGGGGTATTCACACAAGGAACTAGAGAGCCTTGACACAGAAATAACAGGGAATTTATGATACATAATGGAACTTTATGCTTGCCACGTGAGAAATCTCTTTTTGAGTCTTATTTTGCATTTCTTACTGGTATCTTATCAAGAACGAAATGTGGAAAGCCAGTATCTGAAGAAATTAATGAACACAACCAAGCAGAGTACCTAGGCTTTGCAAGAAAGAGAAGCGAAGAGAAGAACCTGTGAAATTCATTAATGAAAAACCTTAAGGGACGTCTGAGAAACAGAGAATACAGAGAGCTCATCTGCAGTTGGGTAGCTGTAACACTTGTCTGACTGAGGAGCTGTATCACACTGACCTCCCTGTGCCGGGTACAGCTGGAGGTGCCGGACCCCTGCCCAGGGCCTGCTGCTGGCAATCGCATCCTCCCCACTATTCATGCACGTACCCAATTTTCATAATGATCTCTAGTGTTGATACAGCAAATCCTTTCCAAAGCGCTCTGCAAACACTAACCAATGAATTCAGGGCACCTGATTTGCCCAAGGTTTCTTGACTTTCCAAAGACCTTAATTGCTTTGAGCAGCGTTGGTTTTTTAAAGCGTTTCACAAAATGCAAGTAAGCCTCTCCCAGCACACAGCATCCCACTGAGCCCAGATCGTTACCTTTGCTCCAGGAATCTGATTACACGGACTGTGGCAACTTAGCCTTGCCGTTAAAAGGAACAGCTTACAGAAACCTTTTCCTGACTTAATTTAATAGTTGCTTTAACTGCAGCCATGCAAACAAGCACTCTCTTCCCACCACTTTCTTCTTTTTCAGCCCTTTCTTTTCCCTGGCTGCAGGTAGCTACGGCGCCAGTCCTGGCATTGCCACCCTGCCCGGCTGTCAGTGGGACAAGGTGGGACTCCATCCAAAATTTGAGCCCAGGGCGCACTCAGCATTATTCGCCTAGTTAGATTAAAAAGCAAAATAAAGTATGCTCTTCCTCTGTCCTAAGCACCAGTAAACATCAGGCTTGCCTCGCCACAGCTAGATTTTCTACCAGTGACAGGTAACATTTTGGTAAAGTGTCGTACATTATTTAACATTGTTTCTTTGGGGAGATTAAAACAGCTTTGAGTAAATGTAACTCTCTTCCATATACACCTGACAATGATAGAAGAGGCTGTTTTACACAAGGCTCATTAAAAATAAAACCACAATGTTGATTTCAGCAGCTTAAATTACTTGAGCCAGTGTAATGGGATAAATATTTGATCGTGAAGTTTATTAAATTTCCACCACTGTTATGTTGCTGCTAAAAATATAAAGGATGCTTTAAAGCCTGCTTGGTGGTCTCCAAAGGGAGATGGTTGGAAATCTGTCTCAAAACCCGCCTGCAGAGATTGCTTTTGGGATGGGAATGAATTATCTTCTTCCCTCTATTGTCTGCAGGTAATAGCAAATTCTTTCTGCTCCCATCAGGATTAGTCCCTGCCAGCATCTAGTGGGGGGCATCTCTGCAAGCCCTCGCAGCTGCACTGGTCATCACCGAGCCGTACAGATGGGGAATTCTAAAGAGGGACTGAAAATAGAAGATCCCAGGATATTTTTAAATTCTGATTTTACAAAATTTTACCTGATTTTATCACATTAGCACATGGCTTTGAACCCAGCTTGAGGTGAGACTTACCTTTTAGGAGAGCTGTGGCCCACATGACTGTCAAAGCCCCATCCTAAAGTGTTGCTCTGTGAATCAGTAGCACATCTCGTGTCAAAGTGCAGTGGCAAGTTTTGCAGTCCTGAGTCTATAAATATTTCTATTTGCCTTTGAAATGATTGCTACGCAGTGGCACTCTCGCTCTCTGTCACAGAATTAACTCTTGCTCATTTTCTGTCGCTTATCTTGTGATAATTCAATACATAAAGTTAATAAAGCCTCAACAATTTCATTCTTGGCTCCTAGGAGTCACCAGTTGCTGGACAGATGAATGGTGTCTCCAAGGACAGAGCTGGCTGGAGCAGAGGTGCAGTCCCCACTGGTGGTCACCAGTCTGAGATGGAGAAGGCCGCTGGGCCAGGTAGCACCTTCTCAGCAGAACAAAAAGCCATCAGCATTCTCCTCAAGAGGCATCTTTTTCCCTGGTATCTTACAGGAATGGGAGTTTAAGCCACTCCAGGAACATTATCACAGTTCAATAGCTCCCCAAATTAAGAAAGGATAATTGCAGTTGAAGCACCCTGGAGCAGGACCGTGGAACAGGCCGCTGAAGTCAGTCTCTTGTCCAGCCTCACAAACTCTCACAAGCTCCTTCCAGAAAAGGAGCACGCTTCATCCGAAAAGCACTTAGATTCCCCCCCCGGCATTACTGATTCCAGAGGTTACGTGTAAAGAGCTGTAACTGTACCTCGGAGAAGACCTTCTGTCACTGAGGACCCTCAGACAGCATCTATCTCAACAGAGCAGGAAAAAACAATCAGAGGAGACATGTTCTGTTCATGCAACAGCAAGCAATATTGTACCATTGGCAGGATTCACGCTAAGACAACCGCTCCGGTGTCCTAGAGTGCCGTGCATTTACGCATTCATTCCAACTGGGGACTTCAGTGCAACAAGAGCGATTCAGTTATCAGCCCTGCGAGGCTCAGTAATGAAGCCAGATCTTCATTACAATCTGTTTAAGTATTTCCTACATGCAAGTGTGCCTCCATCAAGAAATCACTGGTGGATCTCCCGTGTACTGACTCTTCTGAAGCAGGTTTTCCAGGAGTAGCTCCGTTACACAATGCCACAGCACTGAAGCCATCTTGCCCCTCTTTGCATTGGTTGTCTGAGCACACTGCACCAAGTGCCTGGCCAGGACCCGAGCTGTCACCAGGAGTGTCTATAGCCAGGTGTCCACAGTGCTCACGACAGCTCTGATTTGGGGACGCTGGCAGGGTCCGGGGCTGCCCAGCACACAGCGATGCATCAATTCCAGTCCTCTCAGATTCTAGTAAAAGTTTTTGCGTTCATTTCTTCTTACCATGTGTCTTGGGTCTTCTTCTTCACTAGATAACCCTGGCTGGTTATCCTTTTCAGATAAAAATATCTGCTCCTCAGATGTCCGTCTAGTGGCCAGAAGCTGCGGCTGGCACACTGGGGATGTTATTTTGACACTTTGATTTGATGTGAAGATACACGAATACAAAGCCACCAGTGAATGGAAGAATAAATCTATATATTCCTTGCTGTCACTTCAACTAGAAAACAAAGCCAGCAGCTTGCTCTCTTTGGGAAAGCTGAGATTATTTGGACAAAGGTTTCCCCACGGGTAGCACACTTGCAGGAACAAAGAAGTAGGGTTCACAGTACGAACAAGTGTCCTACAGCCAGTGCGATCAAAAGCAAGCCCTGGAACAGTGTGTAAACCAGGTGAGGTAGGGCAGGTTTAACAGCGATCAGGCTGCTCAGGAAATGTATTCAGACAGCAGGTTCTGAGAGAATTTAAACAAGCGTTAGCTCTGTCATTTCCCGAGTAACTAGTGCAGGCAGACAAACCGCTCTGTCTGCAGACAATAGCAATGTTTAAGGAGAAGCTGCTACAATATGCGTGGCAGTGATTCTGTCATCCTGCTTAATAGGAAAAGAAATCAAGCTCCCAGGCAGCGCTCAGAAAGGCAGCTGGTAACTTACCCCTCCTGCTGCCGTCACTGTCTCCTTGCGTGTCCATACGCTCGCCAAGGGTTGTCATTGCTCCTTTATGACCTGCAGAAAAACAGCCACAGCGTCACCAAGGACTTCTGCTCTCATGCTTAACTCGGTGCATGTTGATGTCAGGAGTGTTTCAGGATAGATTGTAGGGTTAAAAGCAGCAAACATAGAGCTACACCGAACCCCCTGCTCTGGCCGCTTTGAGCACGCCGTGCTGGGGCGCGGGAGGGAGCACCTCCTGGGTGCTAGCAGGCTCTGGATGCAGAGCAGAGCTGCTCTGACCCTGCGGGGGAGCCTGGTCCTTTGACACCCAGCACCCACGTCAGGGTGATCCTCTCAGGGATGGATTTGCTACTGCAAGCAAAAGAAATGCAGTGCCCCCCATTGCTCAGCACGCAGCCAAGCACCGGCTTCTCCTTCCCTCAAAGAGGTCCCCAGAGGCAAGCTTCTCTGGCCCAGCAACCCACAGGCACAGCAGCAGCTACTCCAGCGCCCAGACCTTGCTGTTCTCCAGGGAGCACATGGTTTTTGCCGCTGCCTGACATTTCCACGGTGTTGTCAAGGTCAAGCTGCCTGCACTCGACGTGCCCCTTCCCCAGCGCTTGACCTGTGGCAATGCTCTGCATTTGCACCTACACATTTCTTACCGCTTTGTGCTTTTGGTCACGCTTCTTGGTGGGAAACATGCGAATTCCTCAGTTTTGTCGCTACGCTCAGTAACCGGGGAAGGAAAAACCCCTTAGGAGGTGCCTGGGTTGCATCTTTGGGAAACAGAAATGTACAGGTGTGCACTTCCACAAGTATTTCAGAAAGGAGTTTATTAGATTCTGCTAACATGGCAACTGCTGCGTTACAGATGCTGAAGACTTTGGAAGGAAGCCAGCCACCCGTTTCCCAAAGAATATTTTTATCACCATTGCACTGTGCTGAGCAGGGATCCTTCTCCTCAAAGCGCAGATAGCTGGTTGGGAAGATGAGAGGGGCCACCACAGTCAAGCCGAAGCAATTCTTTCTTCTGTAGCTTAATCCTCTTCCCTCCCCTTGATATGCAGTTTATTTAATTGCAGAGACAAGATACATTTCTTTCTTGAGGGATTGTGGGAGAATATTTGTAATCCAAGGGCTGTAATTGAACTCAGTAATAATAATTATACTTCTCTTCATTAATATTCTTAAAGCTCATTACAAACTATTTTTGTGCCAGCATCTTTGCCAAATCCCTAGAGGGTTAGAGATAACTTTTTATTCCACTACAGCAGCAACTTTAAAGAGTGCTCCTACAGTAGCCAAAACCATTAGCTTGATGTTAAGGCTGGGGAAACCCGGTGCCGAGTGGTACGAGGAATTGCCCGAAGCGCTGCAGCCGGCCGGGGGCTGGCCTAGGGACGGGACCCCCCAGGCTTGCTGCCACCCAGCCTGTGGCACCTTCACTGCTCCCCACTGGCCACCCGCTTCGTCCGACCCGGGGCTGGTCAGAGCAGGGACCTCTTTTACACGCCCACACCGCAGACTGAAAGCACTGTCCCAAGCTCAGGAGTGAATAACAGCACAAAATGTCTTGCTTGAATGTACCTGTCCACAGAAGGGGAGACTTTCGGGAGCCGTGGGGCATCTCTGAGCTTTCCTGGCTGGCTGAAGTGGTGCCTGAAATGCAAACCACCGCTGGGATACAGCTGTGCTGTCAGAGAGCAGAGTACAGGCAGCAGAGGCCGGGGACACACCTTTGTCTTTGCATACCTGAAGGATCGGATCTAAAGTGGATGCTTTTCAGTACAAGAATGTCTATTCCAGATCACAAGTCTGCAATTAAGATGCAAAACTCATTTTACTTAGACGAGATACAAGGGACGCAGTGCATTAAGATACGTTCCAAACTCACAAATCCCATTAACACCGAAGTGAGGTCCCCGTGTAAATCCCAGTGTGAAAACATTCCCTAGATTTAAGATCATTTTCAGCCCCTCTCTGATGCAGGGATGCTGCTCTTTCAATATTTAAGCTCAGTCTGTGAAACATGCGAGTTATCTAACATTAATTATCCTGTTTGTGCCAACATCTCCCCCAGTGCACTGAGGAGAACCATTTCCTTGCTACAGCAGCAGCACTAAGGTGTGCTAGTGCAATTACAGGGGAATATGAATTTATAGCTCTCCTGAAATCACAGCACTCCGATTAAAGCAGCCCGCTGGCTATGTGCTAAATTTGCCCAGACAGCAGCACGGCCAGACAATGGAGGCCTGTTGAGATCCTTCAGAATACGCCGGGTGCTGCTGAGTTTGCTTTTGGATGAAATGAAGTCCTCTTTCACCAGCTCTCTGGCTCATATCAGTTTCAAGAGAAAGAAAAATATGAAAAAGGAGCAGCACAAGTGACAGCAGCCACAATAGGCTTTCTTTGAAGCAATTCTTCCAGGTATATATGCACTTGCTCTCTAGATCCGAAAGTATTTGTCAAATAAATTCAATTAATTTTCTCAAACAACCATTGCTGCTTTTAATTGGAAACTCTCCTGTTGAGCTCACCTGCAACATTTTAAGTTCCTGTTCCCCAGAGAGCCACTATAACCAGCAGACAGCAGGAACTGCTGAGTCCTGGGAGGGCTGCTGGCCCCCCAGCCACAGCACAGGCCACATCCCAACCGCCCTCGGGCTGCGGAGCCGTTACTCCTGGCCACGTGAGCAAGGAAAGCTCCGAACTGGATCCTCAGCGCCAGGTGGAGTTTGCAGGGGCAGATGAGAACGTGCTTGAAACGATGAAGCGAGGAGGTCTGAGTGGCAGGCACAGATGCCTGGAAAATCACTTCCACGTCCTGTTTTGGAGCAGAGCAAAGCAGAAGACATGTCAATAGGCACCCTGGCTGCAAGGAAACTGTTCTCTCCATCACTGAGACCTGTGGCTGCACAGTCCTGAGCTTTAAAGAGAGCCTCAAGTCACACAAAGAACATCAGAAAGCCCCAGCAGCACTTAGCTTGGCTGAAGACAACAGAGCACAAAGCAACAACTTGGAAACAATTTCTGCCTGTCTTTAGAGCTGCCTCTCTGCTGTGAGCAGTGAAAGCAGCACAAATCTGTATGGGAGGCAGACATCTGGATTCAGACAGGCACAGTGGCACCGAGCTGGTGCTTGTCATTTCTTTCTGAAGGGGATGCGGAGGAGGACAAGCCGCCCGCCTCCGTTCCCGCTGGAGGCTCCTCTTCTGCGGGTGACACACTGGCAAGTGCTCGGCTGAGGGACACGTGCCCTCCCTCCCTCACCTCCCCTGTCCCAGCTCTGGTGGGAAAGAGGGTCAAACCCACCCCAGAATGGCTGCACTCACCACACGCGTGCTCTCGCACCTTTCTTCCAAGCCATTTAGTTCTTAGAAGATTTTTGCCTCTCAGTTTCACATCTCCTTCCAAAACATCACATATCCCTTAAACTGACTTGAATGTAAATGATGCAAATGCAGGAGGAAGGTAATTAGTCTCTGGAGGCTACAACTGGGATTTAAGCACTGAAATCATTTTAGATGGGTACGATTTCACCTAACTGAGAAAGGAAGAAGTCTCTAAAGAACACGCTGGTTTGGGGAGGGGTGGGGTTGCAGCCCAGCTATCGCAGCCAAAAGCTGCCACCCTTCTCTTGCAAGAGCTGCCTTGGATTTAAACTGCCTTAAAGGCTTTGCTGCCCAAAGCAAGACAGGAGGATGGGCTCAGGCTGCAGCTCAGCGGCTCCCAGTGACACACGCTGTTCCCATCTCCATCTGCTCAGCCCCATACAAACACACCGCCCCTTGAAAGCGCCCAAAAGCCCACCTCCCACACCCAGGCCTTCACCCCCCTGGGCTCTGTGTTCCCGCAGCGCCCGCCTGCCAAAACCTATTTCTGCTCTTGGCCACGTCTCGCCTTGGAGTCCTGAAAGTCATTTCCCACCCTGGACCAGCAGCTGCAGCTGCAATCCACTGGCTGGGCTCATATGCTCCAAATCACCCTAATGGCACTTCAGAAATGCAAATAAAAGTGAGATTATGATATTTTACGTAAATAAGCAATGTGGCAATCCCAGACTGGCTTGCCCTGCCAGCGGAATTCACTAGAGAGATATTAACATTGAAATATGTGAGCGTGTTTGCATGGAACATTTATTGTATAACTCTGGGCTCCAATAAAGGCTGGTATAAATTATTCATTTTGGAACTGAGATGAAGTGCCAAAAACCCCACCCACCAAGGGACTGCTTTTATTACTACCAAAGATCTAGTCTTAGTTAGCAACTAAGCTATTAAGACAGCACGCAAGGTAATTACGAGTGGGAAATGAGCAGTTACCTCCCTGGTGGCACATGCCCTGTGCTCAGGGCAGCTGCTGGTCATCCCTACCCCAGGCTACTCTTGGCCCATGCAGAGGCAGGTCCCTGCTTAACGAAGAGCGTAGGCTCCTGCCCGCTCTGCTCGTCGTAGGGAGCCGGGAAGGCAAACGGGAGGAAACCACAGCTCGGGCACGAGCGTGGCATGCTCGGAGCTGCGGGCGATGAGCAGCCACCTCGCTGCGAGCTCGGCTGCGGGACCCTCCGGGGCACAGGCCCCCAACAGCAGCCACCACAAATGTGCCCGTGGAGGACAGCGGGCACCGCAGGGCGCGGGCTGCCCGGGAGCAGAGCGGGCAGAGGAGCGAGACCGCTGCGCCATGGCTGGGCACACACAGCACCAGCATTCCCTGTACCGCGCAAAACCCCCGGGTAGCAGTTGCCATGGCAACTCCTCTTTTTAAACACTGCTGTTAAACAGTTGCATCGAACCCTCTGCGAGCACCACGAGCCCTCTGCAAGCATCATCCCCGGAGCCACGGCCGTGGTGGGGGCACCGTCCCGTGTCCCCACGTCCCAGGGTGGCGTGGCGAGGCGTTACAACAGGTTGCTGTGTTTTCTGGAAGTGCAAAGCTAACATAAGGATTCAGTTACCAATTTGCAGTTGAAAATTACTCTTTTCCATCTCAAATGCCTGCAGCACCCACAGTCCTGAAGTGTAGCTGCAATTAGTCTTCCACACGCCCCCTCCCTCCTCCCACCTTACGCCTCCTCCTCTCTAGTTCCCAGGAAGCAAAACAAGGTGATGGATCATGGACAAGAATTTGGGGGCTGCTGGCTTTCCTGATTTGAACGGGGAGGGTTGCAGGGAGTCCCTTTGTGAGCCACACACAGCCTGCCCCCCGCGCAGCCTCACCTCCAGCCCGCTCAGGTGGGCAGCAGATGCTCCTTCAGCCTCCACACCAGCAGCACCCACACAGCCCACCATGCCACCCTCACCCTCCTCTTCCTCAAGCAGAGCTCCAGCGGCCTTCCTCCCACCTGCAGCTTTTTATAACCTTGCACCTGAGGTTAATGAGGCTGCTCTGGTACCTCCGTTAACCCTCTCCTGCCCGCTCCGGTGGCCCTGACCTTAGCACACAGAGTGGGGTGCAGCCCTGGGACACGAAACCCTGCTGGCACATGGTGCTCCAGGGCACGGATCGGGGAACGGGAGCAGCAACGGTGCTTTAATTCTGCATTAGCAGCCCAGCGCTTGCACAGTCACAAGCATCCCGTACAACCACAATAAGTTCTCTTTATCAGCTGTAACTTTTTTATACCAGCAGCTGTCTCTGCCTCCAGCAGCATTGTACGGATCCTAAGAAAGGCTTAGTGGAAGTTTTCCTTTCTTTTTTTTTTTTGGACGCAGATCAAACAGGCCTGGTCAAACAGCTCGGGGTGGTCTGGAGCAGGGGTCGGGGTGGCAGCCATCTGGGCAGGAGGTGGCGGGGCAGCTCTGCTGGGTTCCCCTGCTCTGCTCCCCCGGGAAAGCATCCGTGTCCTGCAGCTCATGGGGAAGCTGTGTCGTGGCCCCGCATTGTCCCCCCGTGACACCACTTTGATATCAGAGCAAGTGCAGAAGACAGGAGCCACAGAAAGGCAGCTGTGACATGATGATCTTGTGCACCAGCCTGCTCTTGGCATGTTTGAGCTGTAGGATGGGGAATAATTTCATTGCAGGGAATGCTAATAAGGGATTTGTTTGAGAGAGAAATAGAGAGAGGTGAAGCTACCTATCACAATAGTGAATAATGAAATTAGGAGAGTAGTAATTACCAGTGCATGAGATTCCAAGCAGGGCAATTATCCCAAGTGCTGTGTCACTAACTGCCTGGGGTCTCTGCAGGTGGCCCCCACCCCTCGGTTTGTTCTCACACCGCACAGCTCCGGGCGGCGCCGGTGCTCTGCCATGGCTGCCAGCACCCTCCTGCCCCTGCCATCCCCACACCTCCGGGGGACCGGAGCCGGTACGGCCAGAGAAGGGCTGGAGGAGCGTTTCTTTCCCTTATAACCCCATGTTTAGAAGCTGAAGACAAACACGCCTGTGTCTGCTGTTGGATCTCAGTGGTGTTAGACTCCCTGGCTGGGTTAGAAAATAAGCCCTGCACCTCTGCCTGCTCAGAGCGCTTTAACAAGGCTTCCGAAGGCGTGGGGAGCACCCGGGCGGCACGTGCAGGCGATGTCCGGCTCGGTGATTGCCCAGCTCTGCCCACGGCGCCTGGACGAGCCGCCAGCCCAACCGCCCTGGGAACAGAGCCCCGTGTCTCCGTGGGACTGCAGCCCGCGGGTCAATACTGAAAACAAAAACGCGTTCTGAATAATGCACCTTAGGCTTCGGGGGCCAAATCGTGCCATCCGGTCGTGTAAGGAGAGATGATATAATTCCAGATCGTGGCATCTTTAGTGGGGATTTTATTCCTTAGCCTGCAGCGGTGTGTCTTTGGGAGGGCTCGCTGCTTTGTTAGGGAGATGATCAAATGGCTCGGAGGAGCTGGAGACAGGCAGCGATGTCAGCCTCTCTTCACGAAGTTTATATTTAGAGCCTGTGCATTGTGCTGGAACGCTAATTTGACGTATTTCTGAGGGCTGCCTCTGCCCCTCTGCGCTTGCCAGCTTTCGGCTGCCCGTGGGGCTGGGGCTGCCTCTCGCCTTCCCGGGCACGCGGGCGAGCAGAAAGCGGGATCGGGACCTGCCCGTCCCGCGGGAGATGGGCGAGCATCCCTCGCACCTCCGGCACCCCACGCTGGCAGAGGGGGCTGAGCCGTGATCCCCCCACCGTGGGGTGCATCCGTGTGGCTTCCAGGCGGGGGGGGAGCTTGTCGCATCACTCAGCGCTACGTGGGGGAGTTTGCTGCTGCTTCCCAGCTGGGTCGGGGCTGGCAAGTGCGGCTCGGAGGAGCCATGTGCCGGGCCCCCTCCCTCCCACCCCGGTTGCCGGAGGACGGTCTCGTCCCGCACAGGCGCCTTCCCGCGCAGCATCGCGTGGCGTGCCGAGGAGATTCAGCCCCGCAGAAATCCAAACAATGAGGGAAAGTGTCAATAAACATATATTTTTTACAGTCCATTATCTTACCCTTGCCAGCTTTTAGACTGTTATTGCACCAAGCCATTAAATCCCCTCCATGAGCGAAACATGCCATTTGTGTAATACAGCATAATGGGACCGTTAATGCCTTCCCTCCCCCCGCTGCAGAGCGTTTCCAGGAGAGGCATTAATATCCACATCCACAAAAACAACCCCTTAGTTCCAGGTTATTTGCACTTAATGCCATGATCTTGCTAAAATCCCCCCTAAGATTAGCACAGATGATTTTAACAAAACCAATAAAACTTATTAATTAATAATATCTATGATAAATGCATGAATATAAATAGGTCATTATATCTGTCTAGAAGCTCTTTCGGGGCAGAAGGGCTCGTGATTTCTTCACGATGGTCATCAGCAGGCATGAGCAATTTGCAGCCCAGTGGCTAAAGCAAGTCACAGCTGGCTTGCCCTGAACGGAGGACACGTTTGTTGCTGTAAGACTAGCTGCATGGTCTGTGTTCACTGGTATTTCCATTTACTGACCTTGCAGAATCTGTTATTTAAAAATAATTAAACAACATTTCCAGTTCAATAACGTTTTGCTCTATTAGCAGCAGAATCTAAGATGCAGAATTAAAACGACGAAGTGAACAGTACGTGTGCAGGGTCTGACGAGAGCAGCAGCCCCTCGCCAGGCTGCAGCCCCATCTCCGGGCTCTGTGCTGAGGCTGGTGGTGGGGACGGTGCCCGGGCTGGGCTGCCCACGGAGCAGAGCCCTTCCCTCTGTGCCGCCTGCACGGGGGCCCTGCCAGCTCCAGCTCCCCTCCGCGTTCCCCAGCCTGTAGCTCAGCTCAGAGCACGCAGCTGAGCCGTGTTTGCTCTTTTACTGCTCCTTACGCGGTGGCTGAGGCTGCTGGCAGGGTTTGCCAGCAGAGCAGAGCGTGAGAAGCAGCGTGCTGGGGTTATTAGCAACCGCCTTCTGCAAGGGTTGTTGTTAGCAGGGTGACACGGGGACAGCCACCGCGGTGCTGCGGGCACGGAGCTGGGACGTGCACCGGGGCTGCTGGGCATGCAGCGAGCGCTGAGCACCCTCCGGGGCCAAAACCAGCTTGGGGAGACCACGGTTTGGAAATGCCTGGCTCTGGCAGAAGCCGGAGCCACTGCACAGAGCATGGAGCTGGAAGCGAAGCAGAACGACCCACGCGCCGTCCCTAACGCCGCTCCGTGCGAGGGGCGGTGGGACCAGCCACCCGTGCCAGGCCTGGGCACGCCAGCTCCAGCCTGGCCACCGCAGTGCTAAGCTCACGTCTGTAAATGTTTGGCTGCTGCTGAGATGGATATCGACAGCAGCAATTAATCCCTCGGTGTATTTGCTGACCTGCTGCATAAGAGGGGTCATATTCAATTCAGCTACGGAAATACGCTGCTGTTGTTGTAGGCAGCAGCTTCGCTTCACGCCTGATGCCAGGTTTTACATTTTATTCTAACTCCTGGCACTAAAAAGCGTACCCAGGCAGCACTGGAGGCTCGCGCTTGGTCGCGTCCTGGGAGCACGAGCCCCCCACGTGCAGCTGGGCCCGGCTCTTTTCTGGCTTTTCCTTCCAGCTCTCTCACTTACACATTTTCTATTACGAATTGATTCCTAATCTCCTTTCAGAGAAAGATCAAACAAGCCCTTATGTCTTTGTCGGCTGCTTCCTTTGCTTGCTTTTAAGTCGTTACCCTGGTTTTGAAGTACGATTAAAGGGGGAGCGAGGACCCCGAGTGTGGGGGGCACAGCTGGGTGAAGCCGTTGCGGGTTGGAAGCAGAAGACCCCAGAGACCCCGGCTCCCCACGGCACCGTCCCCCCCTGCCCCACGCGGGACCCTCCAGCCTGCTCCCGCCAGCCCCGCTGCTGCGGGGGAAATCGGCGCCCGGCGCCTCGGCTCTTTACGCTCATGTTTTATTTCTTCTGAGCAAGACTCTGTCATTAGCGTTTCTCCGCCGAGCCAGGCAGAGGAATTAGGAATTCATAGCGCTGTGGTCCAGCATAACTCAGTTTTCGGTTTGCAGATGAGGCCTTTGTGCATCGTCTGGATGTTGTGCGATGTGTAAAACTGCTCCCGTGCTCCGTGGCAGCAAGTGCTCTATGCAAGATAACACCCGTGGTTTAAACCTTTACCCCTTGCCATATTGTTAAGGCCTGATTCTTAAACAGCAAAGCTGGAACACGCTGGGATTTACAGGATTTTTATGTACATGCCACCCTCTTGAACAATTGACATGAATTTGAGAAAGATGATGCCGCTTTTCTCCTGTGGCATCTTGAGGACGAGCTCAGAAAATGAATTGTCTTGCTGAAGACAATGCCCTTGATGCACAATAGCGGAGCCATCCCCGAACAATTGGGGGCTGATTTTTATTTTGGCTTTAACTCAGCTTTCTCGGCGCAGGAGTCCAATTTGTTCCCGCCTGTATAAATCCCACCGTTTAAATGACTCAGCTGTTGGCACAAATCAACCCGGGAGATGTTTCCCTGGCCGGGTTTGTACCTCTTGAAGGCAGAAACATCACGCCTGTAAAACAGACGGCTGTGATATGCTCACGCCCTGGAGGAGGTTTGCTGGAATAAATTGCACGTGAGGTTAAAACAACAGCGGATTCCTCCCCTGTGTCTTTCCCATGTGGACTCGGGCTGCCCGGGAGCTCTGGCAGAGACCTGCCCACCCAGACCCCTGCCAGTGTAAGGGTGAGGGCAGCGGCTGCTAATTCACCGCGGGGGCTGGCAGCGGGTGAGGTGCAATAATCTGAAACAGCATTTCTGTAACCTTACGACAAGGGCAATAAAACCGAATGAGAAGCACATTGTTCGCTGGAATTTATCAGACTGGGATCATCTTCCTCTTTGAGGAAAGGTCACGATACAACTTATTTTATGGCGTACGGAGGAACAAGGGCAACTACCGTGGTGCATGACTGGGTGTCTGTTTAGAAAATGTCTGGGTGAAAAGGCACTGTTCACGGGAGGTTCATGGTGAGATGGCGGAGAGCAGCGGCACGGCCCCTCGCCCCCGGCCAGCTCTAGCTCGGCTGGCCACGTCCCGCAGCTCCAGCAGGAACCGCAGCTGCCTCAGGCCTTGGGTTCTTGTGGAGATTCAGAGGATTTCTCATTGTTTGAGGCTGAGAAGCAAAGTCCGTGTGGTATAAAGTAATTAAATGAAGACATTGGTCTTCCCTCTCAAGTGGCTGGTACTGGCTGCTTCATTATGGTTTTTACTCTTTGGAATATGACCCGGACAATGCTTACACCATCATAAGATTTCACTTTAAGGGTCTTAAAAGGAAAGCAATTATTTTTAGAAATATAAATATTTTATGAAGCTGCTTCTTTTTCTAATGCCGAAATAAAGTAAAATACAGCCATTTTGCTCTTTAACTATAGAAAGCAATGCGGCAATCCCATCTCAAAGCCTGCAGCACTTCACCTGAGTCACCTTCTCCAGGCATCTTAGGCAGGAGTCTGAAATACAATATTCTCTGTTAAATTATGCATATCGGAGCTGGCCGTCCTGCTGTCCAGAGCGGTCAGGCTCCGGTTGAACCCTGCCGTGCCCTGGCTCTGCCAAGGGAGCGGTGCTGGGCACCGCAGCAGCTCCCTCCTGCCCCGGTGGCCCCGGTGCTGGGGAGCCGGGAGGTCCCCGCTCCAGCCAGGCTCTCTGTACCCCGGACAGCATGAAGAGCGGCGGGGATGTGAGCGGCAGAGGTGGGCAAGGGGCAAAGCTGGGGCACGCTCCAAAGATGCCGTCACAGTGTTGTGTGTGCTCGAATTTCCCATCCCCGGGGGACCCAGCACTCGGCGGACTCCGGGTGGGAGTGGGCACCCAGCCCTGCTCCCTCCCTTAACCTGGGAACCCAGCGCGGCTGCAAAATGCAGGCGTTTAGGTTTTGATATTATTATTGTTTATATCAAATGAGCGAATTCCCAGCCGCTTTGGTTTGCTCTTACATAATTTAGACCAATCAGTGCGCTTCCTAACGCAACATGCTCTTAACTTTGCTGAGCCCCGAGGCACCGCATTTATATTCTGCTCTGCTGCTGTGAAAACGAGTGGTGTGACGGTGACAAGAGGAAGAAGGAGCTTTAAAGAGAGAGAAGAAGCCAAAGAGAAAGAGAGATAGTTGAAAGAAGCAGAAAGACAGGGAGAGGAGAAGATACAGAACAGCAAAGTGGTTTATAATGGAAGGACTGTAATTTATTTTGACACTAATCATGTATTATTCATTCAGAACAAAAATAAACCTTATTAACCAGGAAAAACAGATCTCCCATCTCCAGCCCACGTTGTGACGAGCGAGTGGCGGCGGTGAGGATCCTGACAGCCGCCAGCCTGGCTCCGTGCCGCATCCTGTGCCACACGCACCGGTCCTCGCCTGACGGCACAGCACCCGCGGGCGCTGGGGCCGGGAGCAGCGCGATGCTCCCGCGGTGTCACCGGGAGTTGCTGCTCTTAGTCACTTAGAGGAAAGGTGACTTTGGCTGTCAGGGAAACGTGTTTGTACTGTTTTCATCCCCAGCCGATGTCCCTTGTCTCCGAGGCTCTTGACGTCCTTCACAGGCTATAAATGGCTGGGTCGCTCCGTCCGCTGCCCGGGCACCGCGGTGATGGGCTCAGCGGTGGCAGCATTCAGAAGCCCAGAGGAAGGGCAGACCGTGGAGGGCTGCGTGTGCCAGGGAGCCGGGACACACCACCAGTGTGCTTCCAGTGTCCCCGATCGGCACGAACGCGGCCCTCCCCGTGCAGCAGCAGGAGCTGGCTGCAGTTTCCCGGAGCTCTCTCCCTTCCCTACCACGGCGTTACCAGTAACCAACAATTGTCTCCGCTTCCTTACCCTGCTTGTGCACAACACATAAAATGTACCTCAGCAGCTCCCGGCACCAAACCAACCCTCCCTGGCTCCTGACAAGATTTAGGGTGGATTTTAAAGCGTTATTACTGACTTACGAGGCTTTAAACAATATTGGACTCTGCATATCTTTCAAATCTACTTTCTTTTAATATCCCTGATCAGGTTTTAAGGTCTAAGCCTGGATTTACGGGGCTGTCCTGTCTGTAATTGAGAGTCATGGGTGGCTTGTGATTTCAGCGTTTATGTTCCCAGTTTTTGAAGCAAGTTTTGCTTCACGCTTTGGGGCTTCTCTTTTAACATGAAAAGCAAACACGTTTCCAGCAAAGCTTCCTTTTTTTGCCGGTGTAAGAGGAGTCCTGGAGAGGGAGTCGTGTGCCACAGCGATGCCGTCCGCCGACACCCCGAGGTGCGGTCAGCGCCCGGAAGGTGCCGAGATGCCATGAGGGGGGAGCGGCTCTGTGGGTCCCTTTGAGTTTGCAGCCCCCCGTTTCCCACACCTCAGCAGGCGAGGGGTGGTGGGAAGGGACTGACCAGCCATCACACAGCAAGGCGAGGCTTTTAAAGACCCAAACACGTGTCGAGCGCCACGTCCCAGCCCCATCCCAGCTCCTCCCCCAACTCCGCAGCAGCACGACGTGCTGTACTCGCCCCCTTGTCTCCACACACCTCGCATTACCAGCTGACAAGTTTATTTACTTGTTAGAACAAATTAGGAAGGGGCTCCCTGAGACCCCTCAGGCAGGAACAAGAGCGACCGGCGCACGTGGAGGGTGCTGGAGCCGTGGTTGGAGCAGGCGGGGAGCAACGGCACAACGTGCTGCGGGAAGCAACAAATTATAAATTGAGGTATTCAATCTCTAGAAAGCTTACACATTTAATTATCTCTCCAGACCTTCAGGGAAAAGAATTAGAACAATAATTATCAATTTGTTCTTTGTATCCAAGGGCAAATTTAGCATTTAGAGGACAGAGTTGTTGCTGGCTTCTTTTTTCCCCTGCTCTTTGTAATCCTGATTAGCAAAATGTACTTCAGTCTTTGAAGTAAATGATTCCTCCTCTCTGGCCGTCGGAGCTGTTCCCTTGGAAAACGTCCTGGGAGCCGGGGCGTTTGCTGGGGCCAGCGCTGGGGATGGAGCTGGCTTGGAAATGAGCCGTTTTGCCCAAGGGAAAGGCAGAGAAAGGGGAGATTTTTGCTGCCTGGTCATCCCGCTGGCGCATCCTCCGTCTCTGGTGCTGCCCGTGCCCCGTGCCCTGCAGACCACCTCTCTGCGGTGGGTTTGCATCGCGCAGCGTGTTCCCTGCGCCTCGCCTCATTATTGATTCCATTCCCTGTTAATAGCCCCTGTCATAAACCTCATCGACAATAACGAGGCGCTTTATGTCGGTGGTTGATCTATGGGAATTTCCAGAAACAGCATTCTTTATTTATTCAGCAGCATAATGGGAATTCAATATTGTAGCTGTGCTAATTAAGGGTCTCTCTTTTTTTGTGTGTTGTTTTTTTTCCCCTCCTGGGCTGGAAGCTGGGCAGGACGTGATTTTCAGAAGCAGAATTGCTCCAGAGCAGAGACACGAGAGCAGTGCTGTCCAAAGGGTTGTCACTCCAGCCGTTTCCCTCTCCTCTGGCAGCTCAGAGCTTGCCCAGCTCATCCTCCTGGGCAGGGGAAGGCTGCTTGGCCCTGCTGTTTGGCTCAGTTTGGCCAGGGTGGTCCTGACCCCAGCCCCTGCAGGGGGGCTGCAGGGGTGCAGCAAACCAAGGGCCCCAGCCTGCAGTCCTCAGTGCCTTGCAGTTACCTGCTCCTGACAGGCTTTGAGTTAGAGATAATGGACTTTTTTTACAGGTATTATTTGAATACATCAGTTTCCACTTGACCTGTCTGAACAACTTCTTGATGGATATTCAACCTCTCTCATAAACGAAGCTTATCCTTCAGCTCAGGGACAAAATGAAACATGAACAAGAAATATAAAATGCAATCCAGCCTCTTCAGGAGCACAATAGCTCCCAGGCAGGGCTGGATGTCTGGGCCTCCCCGCAGGGTCACAGAAGGGATCCGCTCTGCCTGGCACGAGGGTCCCCGGGGACACGCGTCCCCCCCTGGGCTGGCCCAGGCGCCGGTACTTGGGTGGGCACAGACAGCATCATCACCCAGCCCGTCCCCTCCTGCATGGGCCGGGGCAGGAGCAGAGCTGCGTGCACGCAAACACACGCTCTGCTGCGTGTGCTGAAACCAGCCGAGCTCTCATGGCTTATTTCCTCCTTTTGGGTCGTTTTTAAGAGTATGGAAAGGATAAAGATGCTGAAGCTGGCAAGGAAAGCCTCCTGGAATGAGCTACATTGTTAAAAATGCTCAATTTAATTCAGATTGATAACTGCATTAAAGTAGCGGGTTTTCCCTTCCGTAATTGAGTTACACCTACAGCATTGAAGTCAAAATGATTTTAATCACCGCCAGCGTTAGGTGATGTGTGCTAAATTCCCGGTGTCAATGCGAGTGCTTAGAAACATCAATTAGAGATGCCGCTTTCTGCTCCCTCCGCCCGTTGCTGTCAAGCGCCGCGCGCCGGGGGAGAGCTCTGGCTCCCTGTCGGCTCCCGACCCGCTCGCTCTGCCCTCGGCGAGCTCCCGCGGCCGCTCCTCGCTGCTGGGAGCATCCCCTGCCACCGCCAGCCCGTTCTCTCCTGCCCTTTCCCACGGTACGTGCCTCTATGGATTTGCAGGTGCCTTTCGCGTTGGCAGGTCCGTGGCAGCGAGGAGAGACCCTCAGGGGACGCCAGGGCTGCCCTGGCTCCGAGGAGGTGTGCCGGCCACCCAGCAGCCCATGGCACCGCGCAGGGGTTCAGCCTCACCACAAAAACAGCCCTGCTACTGCCTGTTTGGGCCCCAGGTACACGATGTGGACACACACAACCACACAGCATCCCCCAGCTAGTGAAAACAGCCAGACTCTCTTTCATTTTGACATCAGATAACCTTGATAAATTCTCTTATTAAATTTAATATCTTTGATCAATCACAGTAAAACTTGAGGAGATGAATTATTAAAATGAAGAATTGCTTTGTAGGGTTTATGGTTATTGTGCTACCTAAATTAAAAATGTAGGTGCTGTTATTTAAAAGAAAAAATATTCCCTCTGTCCCTAAAGCCACGTATATCATTTTAGCTCCAGCCAGAGATCTCTGATAAGCAGAAATGACATCGCTCTCCTTGCACACACTAATTAAGCAGCCCCTGTTTTCCTAAGCCATGTGGCCACCAGCTCTGCTCTCACCCGAGCTCAGGGGCTCCTGAGATGTGTCCTGCACAGGATCTCCTGCTTCTGGAGGTGCTTCATGCGTGCGGTACCTGCAGCTGCATTGAGCAAGTGACATCGGCCACCACCCGCGAACTCCCCGGCCGCAGCACCTTGTTAGCCGTGCTGGGAGCTGCTCGGGCAGCCAGCCAGGCTCTGAGCCCACAGGGGACAGCAGGAGGTGGCAGGTGACAAGAGCCACCGTGCCCTGGCAGCTCAGCTCTGTCTGTGTCCGTCCAGCTGCGCCAACACCTGCACAGCCGCCCTCGAAGAGATGCCATCTGAATTGAGGGAGCTCCTGAAGATACAGCTTCTGAGGCTTAGAAGCCGACAGCTTTACATATTTTTTTCCCCTAGATTGCGAGGAAGGACAATTAGAAGGGATAAAATCAAATGTTTTTTAAAAGAATGTGTTATTAGGCGCACGCGGAGCTGCTTTGTCAGGTTGAGCTGCGAGGGACCAGCGGGTTTGGGGTGGATTATGTGTTTAGAGGGATAAAGAGCAAATCCTAAGCTACAGTTCTGCACGAGGGAAAACCTGCAAGGGTTTAAGTACATGAGGGAACAAACTGAGGTTCGGGCAGAAAATCACAACTACCTGCTGCCGCCTTCCCTGAAACTGTCTGCGGTGTCAGTTACGGGTTATTTTGGGAGAGAAGACACTGAATATGATGGGCATGCTTCTGCCTTGGCTACCCTGCGGAGAGGCTCGGCAGGCAGCTCTAGAGGTGGGAGATCTGTGCCCAGCATCTTTCCAGCTCAGGAAACGTGGGCAATGTCATAAGAAATAACGATCAGCCCAGCTGCCAGAGCAAAGGAGTGCAGCGAGCCGCCGTGTCTCAGGCTGCTCCATCAAAGTGAACTTCTACATTTCTCACCCATCATGAATTTTCTCTGTATCCTTAAAAACAGCTTTAAACTGCCAGGCTGCAGATGTTTTCCTCCCACTGCTTCCTCTGTGTCGGTTCTTTCCAACACGGGCTGTCAGTGCTCCTGCTCGCAGCCCTTGGGCAGTGATGGATGAGCGTGCCCCAGAGCACCCCTGGCTGGAGGCAGCGCTGCCGCGATGGACGGGCTCGGCGCGGGGGTCCTGTGGCTCGGGGCTCGCTGGAACCCTGCGCTGGAGCTGTGTGGGGGGCTGCGCTTTCAGAGGGCATTTTGGTAGGGCTAGCAGGGTACCCAGCTGTGCAGCACCTCTCCCGAGGGCAGGGTGATGCTCCCGGGTGACAGTGGTCATGCTGGGACCCGTTGCTCCAGCAGCAGCTCCTCCCTGGAGCTTTGACAGCTCCTTTCCTCCTCATGTGCAGCCTCACAGCTGCAATGGGAAGGCAGCCACGGCCGTGGCCAGCATCACCCCCGCGGTGCACCCGGCTGGCGTTTGGTGGTCCCTGCCCGGGGCCCGATGCTGGCACAGCGGGAGGAGGCAGGGGCAGGGTGGGAGAGCCCAGGTCCTTGCGGAGGTTTGCCACGTGCTGCCTGCGTCGCTTTGGACAGACAACCCGACCTCCCGAAGCTGGGGGTCATCTCCCGTTAGGTGGGACAGGAACGGCAGCCGTGCAGCCAGCCCCCGGGAGATATTACTGTTATTGGCTCCTCTGTTCCTTTGGCACACGAAATTAATTTTGTATTTGTTTGGACCGTGATGGGTTTTAACCTATAGTAACAGCAGGCTTTTGCCAACCCCAGGCAGTTTAATAGCTTAAGCGTTTGATTAAAAAATTTAATAGCCCCAGAATGATGGAACAGCTTCTGTCCACAATACATCAAGCTTCTGGCATTCAGATTTATATGCAGCGTAAACTTCCTTTAGATGAAAACATTTGTTTCCTTTCCTACAGCCACAGCAGAGCAGACTCTTCTCCGACTTCATTTCCAGCCCCCAGTTTAATTGCAGATATTTTGAAGCTGATGCATACAGGGAGGCAGGTTCCAGCTGCAGCTGTTTGAAGGAGCAGAAAGAAACACTGCTGTGGACAGTTGCATGTGGGCTCAAACGTGGGGCAGGAAGGGCTCCTCGGTACGGCGGAGTTTCCCAAGGAACCCCAAAGTGAGCAGCTTCCCAGTGGAAAAGCTACCGGGCAGTCTTGTGCCATCATTAATTTCTCATTGTAGCCAGTTCAGCTCCCGCATCCAGGCTTGGCTGAAGGATGCAACCGGTGGCCTCTGTGCCGTCCCATCGAGTTACACGTCCATACCCCTCTCTCAGGAGCACTTTGTGGGAGCCTAAATAAACTCTTGCCACTGGCAGACCCCATAAATCTTCATTATCATTTGCCTCAACTGATCTCCTAACGTTTCTCCTCTCCCCGAGGGTTCCCAAAGTGGCCATAATTCTTCTCCAGGTCAAGGAGTTAATCCTATTTTATAGCAGATGGATACATCCAGTTTATATTTTACTTCCCAGCCTCATGTTTTTAGGCAAACATTGTCATTCCCCACCAGAGGAACCAAGAGCTGGGGCCATCTGAGGAAGATGCAAAACCTGGGCAGGCTCAGCGAAGGGCCAAGGGATGGACTTAAGAGTGTGAGGGAGGGGGACAATTCAGGGCATCAACTCAGGCTCCTCATCCGAGCAAGGACATTTTCAGTGGCCAGCATCTCTCAGCATCGAGCCCTCGGCCAGGAGGGGCACCTGCAGAGTTCTCCTCCTCTCATCTTCTGGAGAAACTGGCATTTAATTTCTCATCGCTCCTAATCCTCTTACTCCTGTGGACTTTGCAAGGGTGGATTTTGAGCTGTTTCTAACTATATCATAATGTCAGGCAGAATCCTGGGCTTTAGGCTCTGTCATAGGACTTAATAGAGATTTTTGTCACCCCGGAGAAGCTCGGGAGGAAGGAAAAGTCCCCCCTGAAGTGCAGCCCAGCGGGGCTGGCAGGGACGGCTGCGGCTGGCCCTGGGGCAGCGCGGGGTCCCGGCTTGGGGCAAGGCAGAGGGCTGCAAGTATCAAGTCCATGTACGTGCTCTACAGTAAAAGGAAATTGCCAATTATCTTCGGTGACACTTTATTAATGAAGAACACTTTGTTCTTATACTCTTCTGACTGTCTGCCTTTTTTTAGATGAGAAACTATATGAAATACTCTGTAAAACACCTAATGTGCCTTTTTGGAATAATAATTCATAGTCTGTGTTCATAAATTCACATTTTGCTAAAAAAGGGGAAGAAAAGAAGCAAGAGATCTCGGGTAATATATAACACTCACTTTGTGCTATTACTCCCCAGCCATCCTGATGCTGTTGCTCGGGGATTTGGATCCTGCACGGAGACAGCAGTGGGTTTGCAGTCCTTCATTTCGGTTGTTCAGGCTACATTAGATTTTTCAGAGCTGAAGAACAGTTTGGAAAACACATTAAGCTCATTTCTGAGAGCTGCAGGTACGTGTCATGTGCCGGGAATGGAACTGCGTTCATACCTGTTTTGATATACCGGCCAATTAAGGATTGCCGGCAGAACGGGGAAATTTGCATCAAAATGTTTCTATCCCGACAAATAGGAGCTTCCTACCTACGCTGAGGACAATCTCATTTCATTTATAGTTAGAGGTTGTCACCGTGCGTACGACTTAAAGCATCAGTCACCCAGGGACAGAAGAGGCATTTGTTTTTCCTGGGAAGGTTTTGCTGCGTGCTGAGGGTCAGTGGCAGGTCTGTAACTCAAGGTCCACAAAAAGACTCTTTGTTCATAGGTGACTTTTCTCAATTAACAGCTGAGTGCTCGCTCCGAAGGGCCCGGGGATGCTCCTGTTCCCGCGGTACCCCCGAGCAGGCGAAACAGGCAGCACCAAAACCGTGCCCCCCTAACCGGCAGCCCCCCCAATAAAGCTCTAATAAACCCAAATGAGGATTTATTGTGCCAGGCAGACATTTCTTCAATACCTTGAGTCAACGACCTCGGTGTTGGTTTTGAGCTATAGTTCAGTTTGCACTCATTGCAATTTGAGCCTCAGCACCGTGATTAATCATCGGCCCGGAACATCGCCGGGCTGCACAAACGGGGATATGGAGATTAATTAGCAAAGGGCGTTTGAGTGCACGGTTCAGCATCCCAAGCAGTCAGAGGTGCTGCATCCCGAACCGTGCCAGCGTGTCCCTGACCTGCCGGAGAAGCACCGTGTTTCTTGCAAACACCTTTGGGCAGAGTGAGGAGCCTTCTCCCCGCTCGCAGCCTCCCAGCGGAGCATCCCGGGTGAGGCTCGCTCTGCTGGCAGCGTCCCCGGACAGACACAGCTTCTTCACTCGGTTCTGAGACACCAATAACTACACGAGAGCCTGAGTCCACTACAGATCTCACATTTTTTATAAAAATATAAATTATACTCAAAGGTAACGCACAGGCAAGGTCAGAGCCCAGAGGTGGTGTCAGCCTTGATGGCTCTATTAAATTTTTAATATTCTCTTCACCTCCAGCTAATCTTGCAGTCATTATGATTAGGAAGAGGAGAAAATGAGGCCGAGGAGATGATGAGTGCCGTGCCTGGAGCAGCGCTGGGCAGGGGCCGTCCCCGTGCCCCCTTTCTGGCAGCCCTGCGGCAGCCCGGGCTCACGCTCAGTCACATCCCCGCCTCGAGCAGCTCCTGCAAGGACTTGTTTTAAAATGCAAATGAAACTCTGAGCAAAACCTAATTTGCTTAAAATAACCATAGAGGTTGAATTGTTTTGTGCTGGAAGAACAAACAAACAAATGGAAGAAGCGGAGTTTGAGTAACGAGCGCGAGCTTTATGTAACTCTTTTTAATACAGAATTATGGATGGCATCGTCGCAGGAGCCCGTCCTGTTTGTGTTGTAAAACAGGTCTGCTTGTTCCCACAACTGCATCCCAGACCCGAGGCCCAGCCGTCTGCGCGGGGTTATTAATGAGTGCATCGGCGTGGCTTTCTGCTGCGGAATTTCTAATAACTGTTTAATAAATATGTAAATACGCATCCGTCCGTTTCAGCAGCGCGTGCCAATAACGCTGCGCCCGCGGGAGCTTTGCGGAGGGTGCCCGTGCCCAGAGCCCTCCCTGGCAGCCCTCTTCCCCAGTTCCTCGCCTGTGGGGTGCCCTTGGCAGGGGAACCGCGGTGCCGGCGGAGGTGGAGCTGCCCAGATGTGCTCACGGGGAGCTCTGGCCTCTCTGGCTACGCCGGGGCATCACCAGCGTCACCGGGGCCAGTCGATAGGTGACACAATTACAGTTTCACTGAATTGCTTTTTCACGGCCGCAGCTCCAGGCAGTGAGAGGCTGACAATAAAAATAATTTGTCAGAGGGCTGCTGATAAGACCCTGCTTATTGTGAGCTGTAAACTCGGCGCAGACACTTCCACCACCTTTACTTCGTAGCCAGGGAGCGATATCCCCTCGCACCACCCTGGGAGGAGAGGGGAGGCTATCCTGCAACCATGCTGCTCCACCAGTCTTACCAAGGAGCTTGTAAAAATTAAGGAATGGGTTTTATTCAGCAAGATAAGGGCTCTATGGTTGCCAAAAATGAAACACAAAATTGCTCCAGCCTGAGGAGACGATTGTAGCGTAGCGAGGTTTCCTTTTCCGTGTCCAATTTACCAAATTCTTGTAAACTACAATTAAAGAAGCAGCAGCAATTCCGGATGTCTTGTTAAGCTTTCCCTTAGCCCTTAATTTTGTCCAAGGAAGGATAATTTGATGTGAGCAGCACACTGGCAGCACACAGGTCCTGCATAGGCCCCAGCATTGGCTCCCACACCTCCTGCCCGGCTGCCAGAGACACAGAAATGGGGCAAAACCAGCAAGTTCAGGTGGTTTTTGGTCTTGCTCATTCTCTCTACAAATCAAATACTTTGCTGAATGGATAGCGGGGCACTGATGTGATGCAGCAGCTTGGGTGCAGTGGTTTGGGATGCAGCGGTTTGGGAGCCCCCTCCCTGGGTCCGTGGCTGGGCTGAGCACTTCACCCCATGCTTTGCAGTGCTTCCAAGTGACTGATCAATTATTCTTTATTAGGTTTATTTCTTTCATTAGTCATTTCTTCAATGCTTTCAATGTTTCATTAGTCTCCTCTCAAGTTACAGTGGATTTTGAGCACTGTGTGGAAGAGGATAATTCATTTTATTAGGTCATTTATTTTCTGGGTACATTTTTAAAGGTCAATTAATCCATCTAAATGGAGGAGGAAGTATAGAAAACCATATAGTGCCTCCTTTCACACGGCCAGAGAGAGCCTGGTATTACTTTATTTGCCCAGGTGGGGAGGGATGCATCGATACGGGTGAGTGCCACTTATTGGCGTGGCATTTGACCCGGGAATTACGCTTTCATGAGCTGCTTTCTGGGGTGTGTTAACCGGCTCCTTCCTAGGCATGAGGAGAGCTGGGTCGCACAGGGATTCAAACCATCATTTTATAACTCTTTCCACCAAAGCAAGCGGTTCGTTCCGTTCTAGGGCCACGATCATTATGGAAATCTGGAAGCAGCGAGCTACTCGTCTCGCTCATTTGAATCATCCCATTAATTTCCAAAGGAGCGGAGCGGGCAGTGCCACATGTCGGGCACGGTGTGAGCGGTGCCGAGGAGGGGGGGACCCCAGCCCATCCCCGCCGGAGCAAAGCGCTGGGTGCTGCCACCCCCCGCAGCTCCCCAGCCGTGACCAGGGGAACCCACGGTTCAGTGCGGGAGCTTTGGCAGCGAGAAGCTGGCCAGCCCCGCTCAGACACTTCGTTATTATTCCTTACGGGCAGCCGGAGAGCTGCCAGTTCAGCCCAGGGAGCAAAAGCCAGAAAATCCATTGCTGCCGCTGCCTTGCCTGTTTGTATTTACATTTTTATTGATGCCTACAGTGTAAAACACCCATTATTTTAACTGGAAAATCCATCGGGCAGTCTAATAAAGCTTCCCTTAAAAAAGGTGCTGTGTGATAGAGAGCATGAACAGCCTGACACCTCTGCTGACACGTAAAAGGTGTGTTTTACTCCAACTGGGAAATATTTGGAAATCTTTGAGAAATCAAACCCTCTGCCTCGCAGGAGCCGGAGGGGAGCCCGTGTCCCGTCTGGCGAAGGGCTCCCGTGCCTTTCGGGGGGACAGCGGCGATGCTGCGGGTGATTTCTCTCACCAGCTTGGCCTGACCCCGGTGAGAAGATGCTGCTTTGCCAAAAACCCTGCTCCAGGCTCAGCTCAGCAGCTTTGCGAGCCGCTGCGCTCACCTCGGGGTCGGCACCGACGGGCTGCACCCTCTGAGGGTCTCGGGAAAAGTCGGAGACTCTGGTTCCATCTCCTGCAACATGCTTAGGTTTTAAACAGGCTGAATAAATACTAATAAACCATAAAGAACATGGGCTCCACTAGAAAAGTAGAGGATAACAGATGGTCTGTACTTAACCATAAAATTATTTCCAGCTGAGAAGCTGGGCTGGTCTAAGGGACCGTGCGAGCAGCGCGTGAGCTGCTCTCTGAGCTCCTTGGACCACGAGATGCAAACTCTCTGATGATCCCCAGCCCATCTGCTGCTGCCACCACCACCAGCCACCTCCAGTGACCATCAAGGGGAGACCAGAATGCTCCTGGGTTCAGTGCAAGTGTGTAGGAGACAAGGAAACAAGGGGAAAGGGTGGCGTTTACAAATTGTAGCTGTTAAATCTAAAGGGGGGGGGGGCCGAAGCAGGAGGTAATTGAGCTAACCAGTCATCGCAAGAATAAAATTTAAATTCCATCAGTCAGCGAGAAAGTTTTCATAAATAGAAATACCAACTGTTCAGGTGGAGAACTTACAGATCTCTGCAGAAGTGAATGATAAAAGAATTGCTTGAATACATTCAGGGCCCATTGTTCGGGAAAAGAAAGCAGTAAAGAAAAGGAAAATCGAGCTCCTCAAAGTAATGAGAGGAGCAGATGAGGGGGAACAAAGGCCCGGCAGCTCCCGGATCCAGCTCATTTGTTCCCACCTCATTGAAGGGAGCGAGAAGCAGGCAGGCAGCGGGGCGGCGGTTTGATCCTACAGAAAGGTGCCGTTATTAGAGCTCGGATAAACAAACAAACAGGCAGGAACGAGGGGCTGATGGAGCAGATCAGGCGCCAGGAGCGGAGCTGGGTGCGCAGGCGCTCCCCGGTGTCAGGGCTGCCCGTGACCTCCCCTGCCTCGCTGCCTATCGCTCTGCGCTGCACCTATCTCCAGTCATGATTCAGCTTATCCCAATTAAATGCCACTTATACGTCAATGTAGTTATCCAGTCCAATACTCTTAATTAGTTTGTAAAGTATTAGAAGTCTATTTTAATTATTTCCAGTGGGTTTCAGGGAAGCCTCGATGAGATGTTTTGTGCTTTTACTCCAAGCAGCGGCTCTTCCTTCGCCTCCACAAGTGCCGTGTCCTTCCCCACGTCCCCCCTCGCCCACCACGGGGACCCGGCAGCCGGCCAGGGGAACGCGGCGCTGAAGCGGCGGCTACAAATGGCAACGAGGGGAAGAGCTGACTCCTTAAAATGATGACAAATAATCTCCCGAGCGCCCTGCTAAGCGTCACTCAGACGTAGCCGTGCCGTGTAACGTCTCCGTGGCCGCACATGAGAAGCCTTTCGGCTTCGGGTGGTGACGAGCAGCTGCCTGGCACCCGCGCCTCGTCACGTGAGGATAAAGACTCCTCACTTGATCTTCGAGGGCAGGGAGTGCTGAGCAGCAGGATCCCCCCTTTAGGGTAACAAAATAACAACACCAAAAAAAAGATAAAGCGATTCTCGGCGCCGACTGAAGATGAATCCTCCTTTCTGCTCATTATAAACCACCTATTATCTCCCGTTATCTCCTAGCCAGCAGTGTTATTTCAATTTAGCAGTGTATGAGAAATGCAAGGAAATATAATAAAAGAGCCGTGGATGCACTATTTAATGTCAGAATGACAGATGCTTCAATTAAGCAGACAGGGCTATTTCTCCCCAAAATAGATAAAGATGAAATTTTTATAAGATTGCCCCGTTTGTGTTTGCGATACAGTGCTGTTACAAGCTTTCATTACAATGTAAATTAAAATAAAAGCCCCTATTTTCAGTGGAAACCCAAACGGGTTTGTCAATAATTTCTCAAGTTGTCGAACCAGTCATGCCCTTGGTGTTGCTGGGGCCGGGGCTGGGGTTGCAGGGTGGGTTTGTGGCCCCTCGGCCACCTCGACACGTCGTGAGGTGACGGTGACGGTCCCAGGCACTGCCGGTGACACGGCCCCCGGGCTCGCGGCGGCTGCCCCTGGTGATTTGCTGCTCCGGGATGCGCACGGTTCCCCGCGAGCCCTTGAACCTTCTGCAGCTCTCACCTTTCTAGTGCCGCTAAATCCCAAGGCATATTTGTACAGCAGCCGGGCCAAGGAACAGTCAACAGCGAAGTTGTGTCTGTGTTTACTTTGGACTATATATAGTCTGAATTATGCATGAATTAAAGAGAGTCAACAGGAGCGGCACGGTAAACACGGCGGCTCTGCCGGCGGCGTGAAGAGGGAGGGTCAAGTGGGGGGATTGTGCCAGGGAGCTTCCCGCGGTGCTGGGGTCAGAGGGGGAGCGGTGCTGCGGGGTGCCAGGGTGCCATGCCGTGCCATGCCGTGCCGTGCCGTGCCATGGGGCCCAATAGACTGGTACCACCAGGGCCAGAGCATCCCAGCCCACACCCCGCCTTTGCACCCCCGCAGCGGCTCTGTTGAGTTTATTTATGGCCTGAGCCCGGCTTTAATTGTTTCCATCTTGTCTGTTTTAGCCATTTGGCGTGTGTCTGATTTGTCACACAGCGCCGAGGATGTTTTGGTAGCTGAGTGCTACAAGCGTTATTTATTATGATATTTCAGCCAAAACAAGCATTACTCTAATTTATTTATTAATCGCTTTTCAAATTCAAAGGAAACATCTGTGCAGATTTGCAATTAAGTGGGTTTATGGCTCGAGCGAGATTTCCCTAGAATTTCTATAAATAGATCCAGTGTTTATTCCTCATTGTCTTAATATTTCTGAACAATAATAACCATAATGATAATCCTCCCAGCCTGCCGTAACCCGTTCGCAGCCCTGTGACCCGAGTGTCTGCGCCGTGGATCTCGGGTGGGATGGAGCCTTCCCGGGCGAGCTCGGGTGGCTACAACAGCCATGTGCCATTTGCCATTGCTGCGGGATGCGTGTTTATAGTCTGACGGCATCCTCAGGGACACGAATTATAAATGAGGTGTTACGACTCAGCAGTTTCATCCCGTTCTCAAACTTAATAGATTTGTTAATGATAAATACATTAATGCCATTAGCATTTCGGGGAACGAGAGGATGATGGAGCACAGGAGAGACCTCACAGACCATACAGATGCCTTAATTGCACGGCGATGGCTTTTGATGGATGGCAACACGCTGCCTGCACTTTAACAGCAAGTAAACACGTTGACTTGGAGGACGGCACTCCCAGGCCAAGAGTTTTTGTTCTTGCTCCTTCCCTGGCCTGAGAGGAGCATCTCATCATCTCATATCTCATCTCATCTCATATCTCATCTCATCTCATCTCATCTCATCTCATCTCATCTCATCTCATCTCATCCCATCCCATCCCCTTGAGCAGGGGCTGCTGCCATCCCACACCGCCAGCAGCCCCAGCCCTGGCCACGGCCCTGCCCATGCCGGTGGCCAACAGTCCAGGCAGCCCTGGCTGCGCTTTCAGGACTCTCACGCCTGGGAGCTAAACTGCTTCTAAGGACATTGGGAAACAGGCTCCATATTTCAACTATTTCTTCCATTTCGCTTTCAGGCCTATAAATCACCGTCTTTTAGCAGGAATTTCCATATTCTGGCCGTGCTCTGCTCTGCCAGTCGCCCCCTCCGAGGCGGGCTCTAACCTGGTTTGCTACCCGCAGAACCAACTAACACGTTTAACCTTTTTTTATGAGGCATATTTATTGCTTTCGGGGGCTACCCTTTCCAAACCGCCTCCAAACAGACATTTGTCTTCTCAAGGTTTCCGACGTTTCCAATGCAAAGCCTGAGAAGCAGCACAGCCCACATCGCCTCAGCTTTCCCAGCCGCCGGGTCCAGATTGGATTTAAGCCGGGCTCCGTCCCCCCTTTATGCTTTAAGCATCCCAGCGCTCGCGCAGCTTTATTGACTGTGGGGGGAAAGTGTGATTTATCTTCGCTGATCACCGGCTCAATTGGCCCAAAGGAACCGCTCCTGGGGATGGTTGTAAGTGGGACTATAAACATATTTCATCCCCTTCTCCGGCAGTGGAAGAGGTAAAATATAGAGCAGGCGGCTCTGCTATATCAGCTCCTGGTTGTTCTCTGCTTTGTGCAGGGAGGAGATAAACCTGCGTTTGAACTAGTTGCAAATCACTTTGATTGGCAGAGGAGCCGTGCAAGGGAGACTTTACCGAAACACCGGTGCAGAGTGTGCCGGGGACACCCAGCCAGGAGGAAGGCAGAGCTCGGCACAAACCCGGGGCTGAGCCATCCGGACGCCCGCCCTCGCCCCGCGGCAGGAGGGGCTCCCATTGCTTTGCCTCCCTGCACGGCACCAGGACGGTTTTTGTGCCATCTTCTAGAAGCAAAGCCGAGATCGTCCTGTCCATGGGAGCTCGTGTTCCTCGTCCTGAGACACCGGCAGCTGCTGCCCCATGTGCTGGTGCTCTCCTGGCACAGCTCAGTGCCGTCCCAGGGGTGATGCGAGAGGAGCCACATGCCTGGCACGGGGCTACCAGAGCTGCTGCCAGCTCGCCAAGCTTTTTACTTACTGTAATTATTTGCCTGCAGGTAATTTCTGCACGAAGTTCTGGTTCCTCCCAGGAGAGGGCAATCACACCCGCCCGCCGCAGCTGGACAGGCTCCTGGCTGGTGGATCCAGCGGTGCCGCCGGGAGCGGAGAGCAGGATGGGACCGTGCCGCGAGCCCACAGTGGGCACCGGCAGTGCCACCGCGGGAAAATCAACCTAAAATCAAACCTTTGCTTGTCTCCACTGGAGATGGCTAGAAAATCCCAGAATGTACGTGCTTTATCCAATCAACAGAAATTAAAACAGCTTATTCTCAGGACATCATCTGTTTCCCAGATAGTCGGCAACGACGGCTGCTGGCACCCGCCCAGCTCGCAGTTAACGAGCGAGCCCGGAATAAGCGGCAGCGAGATCCGATGTGAATTATTTGTGCAAAGCCAGAGGATTTCATCTCAGATGAGCTGCCAAAGTGGGAAGTTTTAATAAGTGAAATCCTCTAACATAATTAACCAGTGAAGAGATTGGCCCTGGAAGGTTTAAGCACCACGAGCATCTTGGTGCTGCAGACGGAGGGCTGAGAAGGGGAGCTGGGACCGCAGCGGGTCCCTCGCCGCGAGGAGCCGGAGCCCTCCTGGCCCCCGAACCAGCGGAGATAACGCGCTGGCCTGGAGCTGAGGGGAAGGGCAGGCTCTCCCGCACGCTCCGAGCACCACAGGCAAGCCGAGTAATTGAATTATCTGTACGAGAACGCGGGCAGAGGCTTGACCCGTGGCAAAACTCATTTCCCATGGCGGGCAGGGCTGGCACCTCGTGCCCTCCTCCTAATTTCGGGGCTGGGAAGGAGCCACCCCCTTGACCTTTTTCTGTCTTTTTTCTTTCAGATCACTTCCAAGGCAGCATGAGAAGGGTGAAGAGCCTTGGCACAAGCAAATCCCCCCCCAGACCATTCCCTGGGGCAGCGGGGTCTGCACTGCCCCTGAACATTTCGGTCTGCAGAAAGCCCTGAGCAGAGCGAGTCTGAAAGGCGGTTTAATGCAGAACGATTCGGGAGTTGACAAGCAGGACCCTGCAGAATGCTCTGGTTTGGGGTTAGCCCGTGCCTGGCCGCAGGTCAGGGAGAGCCAGTGCAGCCCATCGGCGTCCCTCCCCGTCGGCTCCGCGCGATTCCCCGGCGAGTGGAGTTTCTTAAAGACTCATATTAAAGCAGTCATGTCACCTTCTCTCCTCCGCCCCGGTGACAGCTTCCCCCCGACGCTGCCGTTATTGGAAGCTGTGTTCGTGTCACAGCAGGACGTACGCGTCGGCTCTCTGGGGAGCCCTTCTTTACTGGCAAGTGGCATCTGCGTCGTGTAGTCCAGAGAGAAATCAATGAGAAAACTAGTCAGGGATCAGCAGATGAGGCCGATAACTCTTGCCAGCTACAGCGGCCTGCCTCATTTTGGCGTGTTTAAGGGAAATGGCAGAGGAGTGCAGAGGAGGAACCGGCGCTGGGGCTTCCCCGCCGCAGTGGGTCTGCGCTTCCCCATCCCACCTTCTCCCTGCCCGCGGTTCCCGGGCAGCTGCTTCCCCCAGGACTGCAATATTTCCCGTCAGAAGGTCAGGTGTGCTCAGGGTGAATTTCTTCATGCTCAGCAAGTCTTTCTTGCAGCGAGCAGCAAGAAGGGAAATAGAAGAAAAATGATCAGATTTTCTCCTTCATTGAAACAGCTGACTGTTGGCTCCTGGTGTATAAGACAAAGTGGGGATAAAGGGTCACATTTCCATTAGATCTTCTTAATTGGGCTTTTTCCTGAAAGCACAAAATCGATATTTTCACCTACACGTACCCAATAAGCTCTTTGGGTCTCCTTCAACAATGCAAATGTGGCCTTTGTGCGTGCAGAGCGATGGGGTGGGGGCAGCGGGGTCCTGCAGAGGTCGAGCCGAGGGGACCCCCCACCGCGCAGCCGGGCACAGCGGTGGGTGAGCGATCAAGGACCTTGGCACCGGAGAAAAAAAACCAATTCTGAGCCCAGCATCCTCAGTCAATATCTGCCAGTTCCTAAGAAATTGGCCACCTTCAAGTAACCAAAGTGACAAAATAGAGCCGATTAGAAAAATTAAACTCAGCCAGAGCTGGAAAAAAGGCCGTTCGGCTCACTGAAAACATTATCTGCTCTAATTGGGAGCTTCGTTTAATTTGGCTTTGAAATTGAATTCCTTTTCCTTCCTGGAGAACTGTTATTACCTTAATTCTCTGCTTTGAATAAGACCATTTATATGGTCAAATACGGCTCGTTTGCAGCGCGGCAAACGCACCGAGTGAGGCAGCGATTGCCCTCTGCCACGCCGAGCCACGTTTGTCAGGCCCCTGCGTTATTTCCTCGTATCGATGCGTTTTCACCCTTTCCATTTTGCCTTAGCTTGGTAATTATATTATTCATGAAAAGAGTGATAGATCTGGTTTAACCTCATGCTCCTGCCGAGGCAGACACGGGTGCTCTTCGCGCTGCCCGTTTGCATTCAGAGCAGCACAAGGGGAGCACGCTCGGACACGGGAAGATTTCTAACCAGGGACGTCTTCGAGCAGGAATGGCAAAGCGGGTTTTCCCGTCCCTGTAGCAGTTGTTTCACCGATTTTAGCCGACTGGCTGTAGTGTGGCTTATTTGCGGAACGGCGATGGAGGGAAGGCAACAGCGTAATGAAAGCGTTGAGTCCCAATTTCCAAGTGTGGCCAACAAGATCAATGAGGCACTTTGGAAAAATCAAGAACTTGATCTCCAATCAGGCAGCTTTTATCTGCTTAGGAATAAGCACGGCTGAGGAAGTTAGCGGTAGCAACAGCTGCGTCGTAAATAAGCCTGAAGCCAGACCCTTCTGCTGGGAGTAAATAATTGATCTCAGAAAAATTCTGCTTAGGCAAAGCCATTTCAATTACCTGGCAGATGACGACGAGAGCTGGGAGAGGTTAATGGCTCTGAAATATTTAAAGACATTTGCCTGGGCGCACTGTAGTTTGTCTTTCAGTTACCCAACAGAGGAGATGCCTTGAGAAGCTCAGCGGCGGGTAGGTGCGACCAGCCCGGTCCACTCCAGCGTGGTTTATTGGGGGGACCCGCTTGCCAGGAGGGCAGCGAGGGGCACCTGGTTTAGGGGTGAAAGGGAGAAACAGCCCTTGCCCGGCACCGTTCCCACCAGAGGTTTTAGGTGGTGGCACCAGCCCTGACCGTGACCTCTCCGGGCTCCCGCAGTGCATCAAGGGCTGCGAGGTTTTCTCGGGGGTTTATCTCTAACGCAGCAGAAGTCGGGCACTTTGTGGAGCCGGGGAAGTGAGACATAAAAGGGAGTTACTGTAAGTGAGGAGCCGCTGTGCAGCGTGCCCAGGGGCACTGCAAACCTGGGCATGTAGTGCAGTGCTGCGATATTTCTCCCTCGGCAGAAAGCAGCCTCCTGAAAGCGCCCGTCGCGCTGCCGGAGCCGGGGAGCAGCGGAGCCGCTCGCTGCCGGTGGGGTCCAGCCTGGATACTCTCAGCATCACTAGAAGCAGACCTTCTTTTGGGGTGCAGGAGGGAGCCCTCGCCTCACCTCCACTGAATTTAAAAACCAATAAAGTTCATTGCAGGATGTATTAAAGAAGGTGTTAGTGGACAGCAGCTCTTGCAGAGCACTGTACGTCTGACTGGCCTCCAAGTCCATTCCCCAGAGGCGAGGTGCATCCCCTGGACGGATGCACACAGGAGGGGAGCACCCCAAGCCCGGCTGCCCGTGGGATGGGGAGCACCCTCTGCCCACCCCCTGCGCCGTGCTGCTCGCAGTGCGCTATCAAAGCCTCAGCGCCGAGCACCGCGCTGGGTTTGTCAGCGATCGGCTTTGGTTCTGCGAACGCTTTGATCGTGATACCTCAGCAGTGGGAAATGTGTAGTTCCCTTTGTTTCGGTTAACTTTCCTTTCTTCACTTTCATCCTCATAAATAATTTATTCTTGTTTGTTCTGTTCACTTTCATATTTTTGTTTTCTTGCCCATTAAAATTCTGCTTGAGTGGCTTGTGGAGAAACTTTGAAGCTCTCCCTCCCCGTCCTCCACCTTTCTGGGGGAACAAACTCCTCCCCGGCACGGTCACGGGGAGGGAGACCCTGAACCCCCTCGCTCCTGGCTGCTCTTGCGAAGCGCTCGCCCTGCATCTCGGGGGCGACGAGCATCTCCGGGCGTGCGAGAGCTGCCGCGCTGGGTACGGGGCAGACACAGCTCTGTCGAGGAGCTGACCATGACTGTGAAACTGCGTCTGGCATTAGAACATATTCTGCTTTGGATATGCCGGGTCAATAAAAGCCTTCTTTAAGGAGGGATTGCTTCTCTGATGTTAAAAAGATGTTAAATTTTCAAAGCAGAGCACAGATTCGGTGGGCCAAAATGCCCTCCTGCACAGCTGCCGAGAGCCTTCCAGAACCACAGTGTTGCTTGTCCCCCCTCCTGCCAACGCCATCCTTAGCCAGCTTTTCCTTTCCCTACAGCAGCTTCTTTAGCTGCTCTCCTTTTTACAGAGCTCTATTTTTTACCTTCTGTCAATATTTTTCCCCATTGAAAGATGGATTTTATTGTATTCACCCTTAAATGAGCCCTCCAGAAACAAACAAGGTGCATCTGCCTCTTCCCACGGTCTCTCTCACACCGGTGCTGTAGCCCCACCTGTGTCCACGTTAGCCCCGGGGTGGGTTGGGTGGTCTGCTGTGGTGGCAGCAGGTTTTCCTGCTTGGGCAATCAGACCTCAGGCTATAAAACCCCCAGGGCTCTGCAGCCCTTCCTCTGGGATGGAGGCTGGCTGTGTGCAGAGGAGAAGATGGGCTGGTTTCCCTCTCGGATACGTGGGTCATCTGCAGCCTTTTGCAAGAACCAGAAAGGTAATTACTTGGAGGGAAGTGAAATACCTTGTGTTAGGAGGTATTGTTTGTTCTAGGGTAGCAAATTGTGCTGTTGTTGCTATTATTACTTTGGCAGCAGCACCCAGGACCCTTTGGAGGAGGGAGGTGCTGGTCCCTGCCCTTGCAAGCATGGTGTCTCCTCTGGTTACTGTAAATATCTGTAAGTGTCTTGTGGAGAATTGGGTGTGCTTTCCTGTTCATGGAGGCTCAGTGTGTGTGTCACCTCAAGCTATCCAGTGCAATAAAGGAGCAATTAATTATTATCAGACATGTCAGTGACATGACTTACCCCAGAGGATCTGGGAGCACTCTTTAAATGACTGTCCCTAACTCTGCAGCCAGCAGGCAAGGAAAGGACCCATGAGAACTGAGAGCGAGTCTTGCCCCTTGTACACTGTGCAATCATGCCTGCAAGGCTGCCCTGGGGGAGTTGTTGCTCTGATTGTAGCTCCTCTCTGAAATTTCTGGGTCAGGGTGATTGATTGGGATCATTAATTGGCCTGGCTTTGCAAGGGCTGGGGACGTGGGGCTCCATGCCACTGAGGTGCCTTTGTAGGCATATCTCCACAGCAGCTTGCTGAGGCTTTAGCTCTGCTTCTGCACGGATCTCCTGGCAGATGCTGCTGCTGGATCACTGCCTTTTCTCTGTCCCTCTTCCACCACTTATAAACACTGAGATGAGCCCCCCTTCCTCACCTCCACCTGCAGTGCTTGTCCCAGACCCTGTGTGCCATGCCCAGCTCCCCCACTATTGCCTTGGGTGTAAGTACCAGCATTGCTGTGGGTCCTGGGGGCTCCCTGGGGGCATGGAGAGCAGGAGCATGAATATGAGACGCTGTTACTGATGTACCTGTGTGGAAGGTCCCAGTCTGTGATCCTGAACACAGCTGGTGTGGTGTTACCCTCTCCCCCAGGAATGGGGAGATGCAAACGCCACTTGTGAAAAGGCACATTCATTTGTAGGGAAACTTCCTCCCTGTGACTCTCATGGCAAGTATATTTCAAGCTGAAGGGCTTATAGCAATAGCAACCCTTGGATATGTCTCTCTTTACTGCTGTGGGATTTACAGCATCCAGCAAGCAGCCAAGCCCAGGACAACACCTTAACCAACACGTATTATGTCGGTTCACACCACGTTACCCTCCCTGCATATTTTCCATGGTAATCGGATTTGACTGCTTCCCTGTGAATTGACAGAGCTTGCAGGTTGGCACATCGGCAGGCACAACTCTTTGAATTAAAAATAGTTCCCTGTGTCAGGGCTCATCTTGGTAATCAGTGCTGCTGGGCAGCTTTGATCTCAATCCTGTGCAGACCGCGATGGCTTTCCAGCCCTGCACGGCTCCGGCGTGGCACGAGCAGGGGTTTGTATGTGTGTGCAGGGATGGGTGGGCTGCTACACCTGCTGAGGGACGTGTTGTGAGTCCCTGGGCCTCTGCAATATGCCAAAAACTTGTATTGATTTGGGGGCTGGGGATCAAGGCTGAGACCTCCAGAGTCACGTGAGGGACCTGAACTTCCAGATCCCATTAAAATGAGTGGGCTCACTTAAAAGGAGTCATCTAAATCCCAGAGAACTGGCAGGCAGGAGCCCCAAGTGATGGGAGGTTTGGCAGGGCTCGCTGCCCACGGAGGGTGGGAGCAGCCCGGTGTGCTGGGGGATGCTGCGTCGTGCATGGTTTGGCTGTAAGGGCTCTGGTGACACGTGTGTGCCGGTTACTGGTGCATCATGTTGGCTCACAGCGTGCAGCTTTCTGGATGCTGCTGTAATTCTGCCGCTCATCACGAGGAGAGTTTTAGCTGCCTGGGAAGTGGGGAAGGGTCTCCTGAAAAAGCCCCCCTTGGCTGCCTGGGAAGAGGCTCTGTTTCAGGGAGCAGCTCAGCTCCTGCATCCTGAGCTCCAGTCCTGTTTGCTTTTGGCAGGCAAAGAAAAGGCACTTCCAAAAACCCAACTCGCAACTGTGAATTTTTCAGTAGCAGTGGCTGGTTTGAAGGAAATTGGAGTTTCTTAGCCTGGGGGAGGGAGGAAAGACAATAGATACAGTTCAGTTAAACAGTAATCACAGGTTGAGGAAAAGAGCTGAGAAATTTAAAGCTAATTAAAAGTATCTGAGGTTTTCTAAAACCACTTCTAAAGTAGACAAATGGAAATAACCCACTGGGTGATGATGAGCTTTGAATTTTGTTAGAAATTGCAGAAGAATAAATTTAGCAAATCACCAAGAAAGGCTAATGCAACACTGAAGCTACAGCACACAGTACTGGTAATTCTCCAAATTCCTGACGACTATCCATTTCAGGAGACATTTCTACTTATCTTACCTCACCTTAAAACCTTCCTGTGGAACCCTGCCTATGATTAATCCTCGTTCGTGCTCACCTTTTGCTGTTCTCCATTATTGCTTTCCTCTGCTTCTCAGCGTGGCGACATCCATCCTCACCTACCCATCCTTTTTCCTGCTACTGCTCCATTTAAGAAGGATTAAGCTTTTAATTGCAGGGTTTATTTTCTTTTTTTTTTTACTGTATATTGCTGTGGCGTTGCAGACCTGACCGGCAGCTCTTTGCAGCTCCAGGGGCAGGCTGGGGGTGTCTTGCAGCGTTCCCTGATGGGTGGGATGCTCCTGATGGGATGCTCCTGACAGCAGGTCCCTTCCAGGAGGGTGGAGTTTGGTCTTGACCCCAACCAGATGCTCTGGTGAGGGTAGCAACGTTTGGCTCTGGGAGCTGACATATGAATGCTGATATCATTTTCTGAAGGAAAATGGAAGTGGGAATTTTCCAGAAACTGTGTTTTTTTTAAAGGACAAATGCAAGCCAGAGGAAATGCAGAGTGAACAAGGATGCCAGCAGAGACATCCCAGCATCCCTGCAGCATGCAGGAGACCTGGGAGCTGGGGAACGGAGAGGAAAAAAATATGTGATGGCATAGTAAGGCAGAAGAGATAATAATGAGAAAAAGGGAAATGAAATAAACACAAGAAAAAAATGAAGCTGCATCTCAATAGACTGTAGGGTTCAATGAGCAGCTGGGACAAAAAAAAATGGAAACACCGTGCTTCCTGAGTAATACCGAGATGGGAGTAGAGGTGATAAGAAGGCGACCGAAGGAAGGAAGGAGGGGAAAAAAATAGAAAGGAGAAATTACTGAAGGGAGAAACCTGCAGGTGATGTGCTATTTTGCTATGCTAATAAAGAGATGAAAGCAAATGGAACAGGAGCAGAGGCTGGCAAAAGTCTTACTTTTGTTGGAAAGAATAAGAGGATAAACGTTTTTAACATTTATGAAGTAGCAAAATAAAGCAAAGAAAAGCTCAGAACATCAAGCTCGTAGATGAGGAAATTAAAGTACATAAAATATTTATTCATTTGTGCTTAGTGGCTGTCAGCCATGCATGCGTTGGAGAAATAGCATGTTTCTAGGCACAGTTTTATTCTTGCTCCTATTTTTTCCTCCTCTCCCAGAGATGAAGAGGAACAATTTGGCAAATAGTAGCTGAACGCTCAGCTCATTTTCTGCGTTCCATTAATGTTTCATTTCTTAATACCCTCAGAACAAAAATGGGAAGTTGGTATAAAACATCATTCTCCTTTCAAATCGTGGTAAAAAGGAGCGTGGTTCCAGGCCAGTCATCAAGGTTATAAACTGGCATCTGTATCAACATGGGAATGTGGTGCTGATGGCAGCTGCCAGGTTGGAAGCGGCCCTTTAATGAGCCACGGAAAGAGAGATGTGACACAGGTTTCCTTGCACCACCAGCTGTCTCAGTCCCGGCCCAAGAGGATGTTTCTGGAGGATGCTCTTGGCTTCTGGTCCTCTGAATATTTCACCTCGCTGACACGGCGAGCAGGTTCCTCATTCAGGCGACTTGTTGGTTACCGTGCTGCAAATGAAAGCAGCTTCCTCGTTACTGGTGTGGACCTCGATGGCTTGAAACGGCAGCGGAGTGCGGCGTGTTCCTGGCGTCCTCGTTGGATGCTTCTCGCAGTGGCACTATGGGAATGGTACCACCAGGCACTGGGGCCACAAGGAGCGGCTGGCTCTGGGGAGTCCCCGTCCCTCCCTCCCTGTGCCTTCGGGAGGAGAACCCGCTGCGCACGGTGGGCAAGAGCGAGGCACAGGTCACCGCTTGTCCCGTGGCCGGAGCACTGTGCCTTTGTGGGTGGGCAGGGAGAGGGGTGGGCAGGGGACGCATCTGCAGGGGACCCACCCGCAGCACCCAGCTCAGCCATCGGGACCAGCAGCACCGTGCCCATCAGCAGCTCTCCGCGCCGGGAGAGCGGCGTGGGGATGGCTGGCTCGCCGGCAGCGCTGGCCCCAGGCAGTGGGCTTGTCAGCCTCCGGCCTGCTGCTAATCTTAATTTGTTTGATAGGGAATCCCGGGTGCTCCGGTGACTTGGCTGCCATCGCCTGCTGCCTGTCAGATGCATTTATTCTCCGACAGCAGCATCGAGAATTTACCAACCCTGAGCTAACTTGCTGCTCCTCTTGCTCAGCAAATATTTCTTCCCCATCGCCAGGCTGACGTTACCCACGTACCTGCCCGTTTGTCTGGTCCTTGGGAGCCCCATGGAGCCGGGATTGGGCAGCCAGAGCTGGGTGGGCTGCAGGGTGGGAGGCAGAGAGCTGCAAAGGGGATGAGGCTGGGTGTGGAGTTATCTCCTCCTTGGGACTGGGCTGGTGGCTGGGGCACGAGGGCCTCTGGCTGGAGGAGGTGGCCAGGGCTGGAGATGCACCTCCCTGGGCAGTGCTGGGGGGGGGGGAGCGGCTTTGTCCTTCCAGCCAAGGTCAGGTCGGTGTCTGTTTGCAGAATTACAAGTGCTGATGTTACGTTGCATGTTGCCCTGGGTCCCTCGGGATTAATGGAAAAGCTGCTGGCTAGCCCGAGGGATTTTCTAAATCCTTCCCTTCCAGGAACGATATGATGGGAGGGCTGTGGGTGAGCCTGGGGCAGGGTGGAAGCACGCCACAGCCTGTGCCTTCCCCTTGTGCATCCTTTGCAGTAAAGCACAGGGGAGTCAACATCAATTTCATTGTGAAGCTCAGAAAAAAACCCTTCATCTTGGCTTTATCAGAAATGATAAATTCTTGGAGAATTTCTTAGTCTGGATATTATGGTTTCCAGTGAGATGCTTGGATAATGTGAGCTAAAATCAATTCATTGACTTCAGTTGGGATCCACCCACTTGCACCAGCTGAAGAGATGGTCTTTTTTTGTCTTCTGGTGACAATTTTATCTAAGTAAAGCTGACCCAGCCTGAAGGAAATGAGGAGAAGCTGATAACCACAACAAACAGTTTACTGCGTACCCAGCTGATGCAACTTTCATCTCTGATGTGGGATCAGAATTTTCTCAAAGAGAGAGGAAAAATAGAAGCAACGATTTCTCAGGATCACCACTGAGAAATCACTTTAACAGCTTATAACGGCACTGTAGGGCAGGTGCACCCGAGCTCCCACATCACCGCGGTTACAAAGCCTTTTTGGGGCTCCAAAACCCTTTGTATTTCCCCTGTGGCCTTTGTCGTCAAGGTCCTGCATATGGACTCTCTCGCAAGCCCTCGCACTTGATTCAGTCACTGCTTAATTTAATCCTCTAATTTAATCAATACTTCATAGACCACGTCTTTCCTTAAAAAAAGCAAATATACAGAAAACCTTCTAGTGTTTTTTTGATTGCTTTATGCAGGTGTTATTAGGTTAATGCAATCAGCGGTGGAAAAGCTGCCCTCCATTTAATGAGGGAGCAGTCTTGTTCTGCACATCGTGGAAGGGAGGGGAGCCCGGAGAGGAAAAACCATGAAGTTGGGTAATTGAGACATTCCTGCTGGCATCATCAGATTCAGAGGTGACCCTTTCTGTTGCAGAAATGATGGGAGGCACTGGCAAGGACTCCACCTCCTCTCCAGAAGATGAGTGAGAGGTGGGATGCGAGGAAGGATGGAGGAAGGTAGGAGGATGGAGAGTGTGGCACGGTGAGGAGGTTAAACGGTTTGCCCAAGGCTGTGGGGCAGGGTGGGCAGCACGGTCTCTGGTCACAGAGCGTGAAGCTGCTTTTTCTCGTTAGAGCTCCAGTTGTGCTGGGGCACTGGTGCAATGCTCCTGGTGCAGGCTCTGCCCTCCTGTGGTGCTGGTCGGGCCGATGGAGCACGTGCTCTCAGCTTAGTGAGACGATGCTCCTGCCCTTGATAAGCGTGGATCCTGCAGCAATTGTTCCATCTTGAACCAAATTTGTAGAGCCTCAGGCCATTTGGGGCACGGGGGGGAAGCGTTTTCCATCTGTAATAAGGGGAAAGTTTGTCAAGTGGTGTGAATCCTGATAATGAAGTTATCTTTTCTGGTTGCATTTTACTATGAATTTCTTAAGAGCAGTCTCAACAAAGTAATGATGTTGCAGAAGGGTTTTCAAGCTCTATAAGAGGGCTGGTAAACAGTAGCAGCAGCTTCCCCTTCCAGGGCTTAGCGATGCGTTAGCGTGTCTCCAGCTTTCTAAATCACGGTGTGCAAAGCGGGCGGGGAAGCCTGGTCCTAATAAACCCCAGCGTGGACGGGCTGTCTTCAAAGGGCTGAATGTGCAGCGGGGAATGAGGTACCTGGCCGTGGGGGAGCAGCGTTGGCAGCTCCTCAGAAGGAGCCACTTTGCCACCCCTTGGTCCTGGGGAGCTGTGGGCTCCCAGCTCCGGGATGCCGCGCAGCTGGGGCTGAGATGCGGGTGATGCCGTGGGAACTAACCCTGGTGCGGCGTGGGGCTGAGCTCGGGAGCTCTGGCAACGCGTGCAGAGCAAGAGCCGTGGCTCTGGCAGCTGCTTGCTGGGGTTTTTCAGTCCTGGCTTGTACATGGGCGGATGGTCCTTGCCATCTGTCTTCACCCTTTTGGGAAAACTATCCTATTTTGCCTGCAAGTTTTAGCGCTCTGGTTGCATTGCAGTACTGAAGAAAACCAACCACAGTAAAGCTAGCGAGGAAATAAACCCCCAAAGAAGCTACAATAAGCACCAGGAGGGTGATAAAAAAGCAACAGAAACATCTCCACCTTCTTGTTTTTTCGAGAAAGGTCAATTGACTC
This sequence comes from Nyctibius grandis, assembly GCF_013368605.1. Taxonomy (NCBI): domain Eukaryota; kingdom Metazoa; phylum Chordata; class Aves; order Nyctibiiformes; family Nyctibiidae; genus Nyctibius; species Nyctibius grandis. Next base: position 7,945,776 of record NC_090674.1, read on the forward strand.
CCTGCCACCTTGGAGCCCATAGCAAAATCGATGATACTTCATCTTTAATTTGATTTTTCCATTCAATAAGGGCGGTAAGCATTAGTGTCACTGTAATTTTACAGAGTGCTGTTAGATAACAGGAGAATATCAAACGTGAGGATTATGTTGCGGTATCAGTGGCAAAATATTATACCCAGCAATGATTTAGAAGAACATTAATGTCTCAGGCATGCTATAAGACATGTCATGAATTGGACAATAAAATGTCTCGTTCTTCAAATAATTACTCACGGGCTGACGGCTGGCTGTTGGGGAGGCAGGTTGGCACTCGCAGAACCGAACCCCCCGTCCACAGCCGGTGACCTGCCCGCGTCTCTCCCGAGGCAGGCACCCCGTCCTTCTGGGGCGGGCGGTGACGGATGCCGCACGTCCCAAGCGGGTCGATAACGGGATCGGTGCAGACCGCGGTTATTTTTGTGTTTAATTCACTGAATGAAATGAAACAGGTAAATCACTCGGAGGAGATGTGAGCTGATGTTAATAGGCACATTTGCAGCACTGTCTAAAAATGAGCTTTGCAATTACTGACTCATGCCATGGTTTGTGCTCCGTGGTGCTGCTGGGAGGCAGCCCCCTGGTGCCCACATCCCGGGGAGCTGCCCCTGGGCTCCAGGGCTGGGGCTGTGCTGGGGTGATGCCCAGACCCTGGCGATGCCCGGTGCTGTCCCCCCAGGGGTGCTGTCCCCACTTTGCTTTTCCATGGCCTCACAGGAGTGGGGCTGAGCCAGCAGAAAGCAGCAGGGCTGGGCAGCTCTTCCAGGCTGAGTTTAGCAACAGAGGAGATCGCCCGGTCTTGTGTTCCTTGCCCAAGGGCAGGAAAGTGAGCAGTTAGCATGCCCATGGCAAAGAATCAGCAGTCTGTTCAGCTGTCTGTGCTCCAGCTTCCCCGAGCCGTTTGCATCGTGCACGGCCCAGGGAGCTCGGCTAATTTGGTGCGGTGGCTGCCGGAGAGCCCACTCACCCAGGGCTAATAGGCAGCAAAAAGCACAGCCACTAACAGCAACTGCGGCTGGGGACGAGGGACTCCAGGACAGGCGTGAAATTGGATCAGCGTGGGCGTTTGCCAGCGAGTGCCCCCTGCGAGAAGCTGTGGCGTGCCCGGCTCCCCGCGGAGGAGGCTGGGCTGGCGTGGAGGCTTGCTCATGGGGAGTACGTTTGCCTTGAACCACCTTCGAGGAGCCTCGTTAGAGCAACGGGCATCTGTCTGGGATGAGAGAGGTCATCAAAAGATTGTGGCTGCATTCTGGTGCTGTTGCTGTCACCTCCGGCTGCCAGCCCAGGCTCCTGCTGGGCTCGCTGCCTGCCCACGGGCTGAGAGCGTGTCGCGGGGGATGCGGCTGAGCTGGGGGGGCTGCAGGCATAATGCCAGAGGATGGGGGAAAAGTCCTGTATCCCTTCTGCTGAGTAAAGCACCTTGCAGCACCTCAAGGTTCTTGGCGGTGGGGTGCTGGGGTGGGCGGTGTGCATGCCGATGGCTGCTGCCTTTTGCTTGTGGTGGGACTGGAAATATTCCTGATGGCACAAGGCATCCCTGCAGGCAGCCCAAGCATGTGTCAGGGCGCAGAAGGGATGTACACACCCGCACACTGCTCCGTCTCAGCCTCTGTGCCAGCTCTGCACAGCCGCCAGATCAGAGGCAGGGTTTTGCTGTGACTAATCTTCGTCCTGCTGCACTTCTGGCTGCTGCCATGGAGGCGTTGCCAAGCTCTCGGGCTGGCTTTGCCATAGAGGACGCGGCGCCTTTGTCCGGAGGCAATGCAGGAGCTCAGCTGCGGGGATGTGTTTAATCTCTCCCCTGAGGAGGGATGTGGGACCTCCTGAGCATCCTCAGGCCTCTGGGTGAGGACCAGGCGTTCAGGTGGGTGCTGCGGGGCTCTGGAGCTTCCCAGAATAGCATCCCATGCCAGGCTGGGTTAGTGCCCACGGAGCCTCGCTGCTGGTGGGTGCAGGGATGGGTGCTGGGAGGCACACGCAGCATTCCCACCTCGGCAGAAGAAGTAAAGGATTGGGGACCTGGAGGACACAGCCACCAACCCTTTTATCCAGAAGGAGCAGAATTAATCACCCGGATCAGCAGAGTCATTGTGGCTTGCTGAAAACAAAACAAAGCCAATTATTATTCGAAGCTTGTCAGGGGGCCGTGGCTAATCTCGTTACGCGCAGAGTAGCGAGGCACCGGGGAAATCTCATGGCGCTGATAAAGTGCCCGACAGCTGCGCAAAGCAATTAGGGTGAAACCTCTGGGCTGCTCGTGGGGACGCGCTGGGGGCTCAGTCCCTCCTCGGGCTGGGCAGGGACCTGCAGGAAGGATGTCCCCAGCTGAGCATCTCCTCCCTGCCTCTGCAGGGAGCCCCTTGCCTGGTGAGCAGGCGCAAGGCAGTGCTCTTTGAGTCCATCCTAGTGCCTTTTCCCTACGTAGATGTCTGCCTGCTCAATCCACAGCTCTGCAAAACACTCTGCCAGCAGCAAAGCGGGTTGGGGGCTGCGGGACCGGCCCCTCCTTGGGCACTCTCGCGGTCCCTTGCCAAGGACAGTCATCCAGAAGGCATCAGGCCCCTCTTAGCACTGCGGAACAAAGATGTCTTGTCCCAGAAGGTGGTGAAAGATATTTATGGGTAGCCATGCAGGCCAGAATTGAATGGTGTTAGAGTGGTGCTATTTTTTTTTTATAAGTCTTAAATCATTCCAAAGCTCTTGCTACTGTTTTAAATTGTAACTTGGCTTTTAAAAAGTTTATTGTGCACTAATTCATTCAGGCTGTTCATTTACATTCTGCTGACAGGGTACAAAATTGCTTCTTTTTTTCATCCCAGAAAATTCCAGCTTTGGCAATTTATGGCGCCTTTTTGATTTAATCAGGATATTTCTTAAACTTCCATGGCAATAAGATGACATTTTTGAAGGAGCACCTGAGAGATGGCCAGGCATTACTCACATCCCTGGTGCACGCAGTATTTCTGAAGTATTTCCCACGAGTTGCTCATGGTTGTGCACGGGCTGGAAGGTGTGGGTTGGGGCAGGGGTCCCTCCAGCATTGCTTGACCGTGCTCCCCAGGGATGACCTCGAGAGCCCCTTTTTTTGCCATTGTCAGAAATGCCCCCATGTTGTCCTTCCCCCTTCCCACCCTGAAGGAGCCCGAGAGCCTTCGGGGAGCCCCCAGGGAGAGCTGGGTGCCCCAGCCCTGGGCAGTGCCTGTCTGAGGGACCTGCCACCACCAGTACGTTGCTCACGTGCCATGGATGGAGGCCCTTCGGCGCTGCTCTGCAGAGCTGGTATCATACCGTTACTTGCTGAAACACTCTTATTTCACTCTTCCAAACACTGTCAGAGCAAGTCACAGGAGGGATTATTTTTGGCTCTATTCAGCGTAGTTACCTAGCAATTTGCAGGAGGCTCGGTGTTACTGGGTAGTTACTTGAGCCGAGCGAGCTGCTTTGCAGCGAGCAATTAATTTGTTGCATTTGGTTCCTTTTACTGCTCACAAATAGTCCAGATGCCAGCTTGGAGTCTTACAAATTTGTTCTCTGCTGGAAAGATTTCAGCCCCGTTGGTTGTTTGTGAAATATTTCCTCTGATCGTTGCTTTTGAGCGCTCGCCGCCTGTAATTCCCGACTCACGCCTGGGCTCGGTCCACCAGCGTGACGCAGGGCTTTTTGCCTGCCCTGGGCAAGGAAGGGAAAGCCACGACGTGTGCCGGTACGAATAGTCTGTAGGGCACCGCTTGGAAGTGTCTTCCGACATTTTGCTTTCGCTTTTCTCAAGTTGAAAAGAAATAACGTGTGAGCGCCTTCCTCTTCCGGCTTCTCGCTGCGCGCGTTCCCTGCACGCGCAGCATCGCCACTTTAATGAGCCATAAATACTGTTTGCATTTGGCTTATTATCTCCAAGGTAATTTATGCGTTTTTGCTCATCCAGGGCATTTACAGGCCTTCTGTTCCCTGCAGAACTTGAGGAATTGTAATGAGGAATTATTATTATTCAGCTAATAGGCAATATTGATTGCTAAAATGCAAACAAAGTCGCTGCCATCCATCTTCCCAGTGTCAAACTGCGGAGTCACCATCTCTGGAGGGGTTTAAGACAAGACTGGACATGGCACTTAGTGCCATGGTCTAGTTGACATGGTGGTATCAGGGCAACGGTTGGATTCAATGGTCCCAGAGGGCTCTTCCAACCTGACTGATTCTGTGATTCTTGTGATTATTGTCTGCTTGGCTGGAGATTTCTCTCAGCTCGGTGCTTGTCCAAGGCTGGGTGCTGCCCGTGTGTCACCAGGAGCCTGAGCATGCCCCAGGACAGCAGCGGTGGCTGGGAGCATCCCTGTCTCCTGGCAGCACCCACAAGGTAATGAAGCAATTACCATAGCTGAAGGACACTCATTTAATCTCATCAGCATCACGGCTGTGTTTGTTCTGCAGGGGCAGCTTTTGTGCACAACGATGCTATCAGGTACGGTCGATGCTTTTGAGGGGAAAAGTGTTTATGAAACTTTGCTCCCGTGGCACATAAATGTTTGTTAGCTCTATTATCCCGACCGTTTTGTTCTCCACAGTGTTGCGGAGAAGGCGAAATGAGAGCGCTGGTTCTTTCCGAGCTCCGGCGTGTGCTGGATGTTTGCTTTAAATAGAATTAACCATGCAAATTGAATCATGTGAGCGTAAATTAGCGCTCATTTCGCTGGTGCTCTCGGTATCGCTTAACCTACCATTTACCCCAAGACATCTGCTAAGTGCCATTCTTTCAAGTACTTAAACAGCACCTATTGCTACCAAAAAAGCCCCAGCCCCACGGAACAACAAATCTGCCAGAAAGCCTGTAATTATCATTAAAGGACTATTGTGCTTGTGGCGATGATCGTGCTGGCGGGTGAGGCTTTCCAGGCTGGCTCTCCTGCTCGCCGAGGGGAGGTGGAGCGGAGTGGGGGCCCAAGCCTGCCTGCTCCCTTCCCCTGCCTGCTCCAGCACCTGGGAGGGTCCCAGCACACAACTACGCTGATTTTGCCCAAACCCACTTGGTTTTGGGCAGGGCCCATCCCCTGGTGAAGCTCTGCAGCACGAGGCACCGATTAACGGGGGGACCCCCAGCACAGCGCACCTGGACAGGGGCTACTGGTTGGGCTGGGGTTTGGTACAACGGGTTGGAAGCATGCTGGAGGAGGAAGGCTGGACTGGGGCTGGGCTCCCCAGCCAGGGCTGCCGCCTGTGCAAGCCCTGGGGAGGAGAGTGTGCGTCTGCCGGGAGACTTCAGCCTCTGCTCTCTCTTGCTGGCATCGCTGCTTCTGCAGCCAACAGGGCGAGAGAGGGCCCAAGGCTGGAGCGAGCACGGCGTCGCTCCTCCAAGCCTTCTGCGGCGCGATCTATTATTTACACGGTTATTTAAGCCTTTGTTGTCATAGCTGGGAGAATTAATGCATTAACCTCGCAGAGAAGATGGAGTGCCGGCAGGCTGGAAGCGCCCGGCGCTCTGCTCTTCAGCACAGGCTGCAGATGAGATGGCAGCTGGAAGCGTGATGGCTGGGGAGGGAGGGCAGAGGGGTGGCATCGCTGGTGCCTGAGCAGCTCGAAGGGGACCCCTGGATGCTCAGCCTGCTCCTCGGCCAAGACCCTCACGGGAACGCGGCTGTGATGCTCATCGGCTCCTCACACGATTCCTGCCCCCTTCCCGTGGCGTGAGAAGACTCATTGTGGCTGGTGTGAAGAGAGCTGGACACAATTCCTCCGAAGCGGTTATGCAAATTCCCAGCCATAATGACACATTGTCTTGTGTGATCCTGCAAACAGATGGCCCAAAGACGGGCTCAAGATCTGAATTAGTCCTGGGCTCCTGCAACATAGCTGGGAGCATATGGTCCTCATAGATTCGTGGGCTAGCCTTAATAGCAAGGTGAACAATTTCAGATGAATAAAGAAGAAACAACAACATTGTGATGATTCAGTAGTACTTGGACCCTTCTGAAAAGCTGAAATGGTCCCTCCTTAAACTCACGCATCCTTCCAGCAACAGATGAAGTTTTGCTGTTGACGATCCATGAAGACGCATGCAGCTCTTCTCCTCTGCAGAAATACAGACTGCTGGGGCAGGTGCCTGTTCCTGGGCACGTCCTGGGATGGCAGATGTCACACCAGCCTGGAGGAAAGCCTCCATTCATGGCAGGTGGTTAAGCTGGCTGTCAAGCTCATGTTGCCCAAAAGCCTGGCTCTAGTGAACCTGTCCTGTGTGCACGCTGGTGGGATTTGTGTTTCACGGGCACGTGCCGGAGCTGGACTCTCACTGAGGACTTGCCTGGGTGTCATGGTGTGGTGGGCAAGGGCTGGAGGAGTCTGGTCTCATCCTTACTGTGAAAAGCAAGCTGCCACCGTCTCCAGCGCTGATTCCCCGCAATGTGGAGAAGCTGGGACGCAGGACCGAGCTCAGAGCCTGCTTCAGACCTGATATTTATGCTGCGGCTTCCTAACGGCTCTGAAAGCACCAGCGGTGGTTTATAATTCTATTTGGCACTTTGGTTTATTACAAGGCTTCAGGAGTTGCTGTGATAGATAGCTTCTTCCCTCCTGTTTGTCACGTCCGCGCTGCATGTTTTATCAGTCGCTGGTTTCCAACTTGGAGCCAACAAGAGGGGCACCTGTTTTGGAAAACTGGGGCATTGTGTGTTCATTTCTTATGGTTTTGTAAATCCATGAAGTGCTGGGTTCCTTCTCCGTTTTATTTCAACCTAAAGATGTTTTTAAGGCAGCTCATCGATGCTGCTTGGGATTTCTCTAAGGACTAAATAGGAAAGTAATACATATGGTAAAAGTGCTGAGCAATGATTAATTCTGTCAGTTAAATATCATACAAGTATTAAACAGTGTACGCTGCTGTAACTGCCTCCCCTCTGCTATCCCCTGCCCTCCACCACTGTGACCCGCCGGGCATCACGGACCTCCATCAGGACAGCACTGCCGGCATCCTTGGTTTCCATGGCGACCGCAGGATGCCGTGCCGTGGAGCTGGGTACCGGTGCATGCCATGGCACCGCCAGCTTCTGCTGGCTCCCTCGGGGAGTGGGTGGCACGAGCTGCTTTGCAGCTGGAGGAGCCCGCGGGAACATGGGCACAGGGCACGGTGCGTGGCTGCCGGGGATTTATTTCATGGCAGAAAGAGAGCAGAACCTCAGTACTGGAAGGGAACGCTTGCAACCCTGCAGAGAAACACAACATAGGAGTGTGTGTGTGTATATATATATTTTTAGCAGGGCAGCAAGACAAATGAGCCCAGATCTTGGAACCGTTCATCTAACCCGTGTGCTCTGGGCCTCTATTGCCACCAAAACCTTTTCTGAGTAAATTAAGCGCCGCACCTGGCACTGTTTGATCTACTGAGCTGTTGTCCTCTGAGGCACAGCAGCCTGCAGTGGGCTTTCGGGAGCCTGTGGTGAGACCTGGCTCTGTGTAGGGCTCTCGGCATGCTGAGTGTGGGGTTACAACTGGTTTGTTTTGGTGTTAGACAATGGCCTGTCTCTTGTTTCTGTTTGCCTAGGGCAGACGTATGCCGCGATTGCTGGGAAAACAGCTTTCTCTGATGCAATCCTTGGAGGGAGAAGTTAGGATTTTATCCCCTGCCTTAACCAGAGACACTCGGCTGGGTGCTTGGGGTGGGCTGTGGCCCCACAGTGACCGTGGTTGCCCAAATCTACCATGTGTCATATTCTGTGGCATCATAACCCCCTTTGATGGGGCATCGCTTCCCTGCCCGTTCCCGCTGCCTGGGAGGACTTGCCTGTCCTTTCTCCTCTTGTCAGAGGTTGGATGCTCGCAGGTCTCTGGCCTTGCCACCTCTCCTCCCAGCTACAGCCGGGCACCCGCACCTCGGCAGGTTTCCTGCGCACGTGATCGATGCACCTCGTTCCCTTTTTAATAACCCCACGGCCAATAAAAGGGAATAAAATGTGAAACACCATGCAAGCAGCATCCCCACAGAGCAGTAAAGCGCTGAACTGCTGCTCCTTGTGACAATAGGATGAGATTTTTGTGTTTAAACAAATAACCCTCGTTAACAAAGAAGAATATTCAAATACTGTAACAGCGCATTGAAGGAATAGAGGCGACTCCCTGCAGGCAGCGGGACGTATCGTGTGCTGCTGGAAACAGCTTTGATTTCTCCTAATGCCTTGCACGAAGTGGCCAAGCACCCAGAAGAGAACAGGGAAGGCACAAGTGCAGGGACAGAGGTAATTTGGGACTATCCTGGCCTCAGTGAAGTTGCCCGATGGAGGTGCCCGGCGCGGCGGCGGGCTCGGTCGCCCTGGCGATGGTTGCCATGCGATAGCTGCTGTGGCACTGCATCTGCATCGCTTCAGTCAGACACATTTTTCTTCCCGAGGGAAGGCGCTTGTGTTGGAGTCCCCAGGGAGGGACAGGCACTGAGGAGCCCTGGGATGAGACAGCTCGGGGCTGGGGATGGATGGGCCCCTGCTGATGGGGAGAGGGGAACCAAGGGAGAGAGCTGGGGGTCTGAACCCAAAGGCGGAGCTGCCCCCCGGTCCTGCAGCGAAGGCGTGACGTGGATGTCGCGGCAGGAACGAACAGCATCGTGCCTGTGCCCTGCCCTTCCACGGTCCTTCCCGCGTACAAAGTCCCGTCCTGCACACAACCATCAGTCACAGCCCTGCAGCAGGTGCAGTTTTCCAACCCTAATGTGGCCTGGAAGACATTTATAACCCACTTTCTGGTGGTTATTCAGCCCTTACAGGTCGATGCCCAAGCTGCAGTTTGTCACTGTAGTCTCACAGCCTCGTCCGTGCTCCCGAATTTGATGGACTAACAATCTTCTAGCAGTGCTTTCTGTCCCCCCGGCAAACGATTGGAGTTACACTGTGAGACAACGCTGCTATTTTTAAAAATAAATCCTCTATAGGAATGTAAGTTTCTTATTTTAAATCCAAATGTAAAAAAAAATCACGTTAACGCAGGGAAGTAGTAGAAAAACAGTGGGAAGAGGCAACACCCCCAGATGAACAAGTGCTTTGTCTTTTGATGTCCCATGACTAGTTCATCTTGGGGACGTAAATGTTTAAAATGTGTTGAGAAATACGCACCAGTTTGGGGTAGGGCTGTAACCGCCGGCACCCGTCATGGGGCAGAGTGGGGTCCTGGACAACGGCCCATGCTGGGGCTGTCGGCTCTCCCCGCTCTCGGCAGCAATCCGAGGGTCGGCCCAGCAGCAGGCGCCTGGTGTTTCATAAATTACTCGCATCTGATTTTTGTATCCGCTTTTCCACATGAACAATAACGTTGAACCGAACGTCAGTCATCAGACAGACATAATTGGATTTGGAAAGTGTTTTATTGTGAATTAAGCTGACTGATGGGGAAGTGTCAGTTTTATTAACAATCTTCCTTCAGATGATAATTTTATATCTATAAGGATGAATTACAAAAGAGTACTTGAAGGCATCAGTTCAAAACGATGAAGTCATTTTCATAAAGGCTGGCTTTCTCTTTCATATGCTTGTTTTTAAATATCTTATCTCCTCGTGGGAAACCGCATCCAATTAGGAGCCAAAACGAGGGTAAGAAATGCCACGTAATCAAGCGATTAGTTTGTGCGCGGACCCCGGGCACGGGGGGCTGCCAGCCCTGGCCAGGGACTGGCTGTCACGGGGCTGGTTTGGTGCCCGCTCTGCTGGGGTGAGCTGGCTGCTGGAGCCCAGCGCTGTGTTCGCTCGTTAGCGAGGGCACAGCGTGTTCACCTCTTTGCACACCCAAATACCTTCACCTTTGGGAAAGCTCCCGCTGGGCGCAGCCTCGCGAGGAAGCCCTTGTGATGAAGGGAAACACTTGGAAACATCCCCAACCTCCTCCCCTGGAAAGAACCTTATTATCTGCTTGGTTCAGGGTCGTTCGGAGCAAGGAGGTGTTTTTCCCCCCATCATTTCCAGCTACGGTACTGCTGAAATCAAAAGGGATTCGGGTTTATACATCAGTTCTAGCGGGGTGGCTCAGAGCCCCCTTCTAAAGATGCAGGTCACCACTTTATTTCCCTTTTCTACTTAAGCTCATTCTAATTAAGAGCGTCTTAATAAATATTTGATGTGCGTTTCGGTCGAAATGGAGGTTGTGAGCCGTGCCCGTTACAAACGGCGGCCAGTGCAGCCTGCGGACCAGGAGTCACCTCTGACCACTCGTTTATCACCAGCCAACGTCCACTTCATTACGGCTCTATTGATCAGTTAAATACCTTGTGCTTTATTTATCCCACGACGGGAAGGAACAAAGAGCAAGCAGGTTAGCCTAAAATCTAAGGAAGAAAAATGAGCTGATAAAAGCTGTGCGATGCCCGGCTTCTCTTTCAGAGGGGGCTTTGAAGGATTTGCAGTGGGGTTTTTTTTACTAATGAAAAAAAAATGGCTGCAAATCAGTGAAAAAGCTCTTCGGCCAAAATTTTAGTGCTCTACACAAATTATACGTTTGCAAATGATTACAGTGTCCCAGGTGAAGGAGGTCTGTGCTTCCCAGGGGAGCAGAGCCCTAGGCACAGCGGGGCCAAGCGCGGTGCCGGTGCCGCCCCGGTGAGCCCGTTTACCAGCACAAAACTGGCATCACAGCCCCTCCAAGCAGCTGGGACGGCTGACCCATTTATTTATATTTTCCTTGAGAGATGAATGGAGATAGCTAAGTGCTGAGCTGGCCAATAAGGAGATTAAAGATGCCTGCACAGCACCCTGGGAGCCCCAGCGCTGTGCGGAAGGGGCAGGGGCTGTTATCGCTATCTCGGCTGCTCCCGTCGCTGGGATATAAACCCCCGCGTCTGCAGAGACCTGTCCTGACCCGCCGCTGGAGAGAGAAAGGCTCTCCATGGGAGGATGCTGTCAGATGTGCCCACCGCTTTTCCCCCTCACAAAAGGAATCCCAGATTTCAAAGCAAAATTAGAATTCCGGATGTTCTCTGGTGAAGATCTGAATCTCTGTCTTCTGCTGAAGCGGTTTTGTGCTGAAATGGTTTGAAGTCAGATGCTTCAGCGGCACAGAGAGCGTGAGGCCGGATTTGCATGTGAAATGAATCACGCCTGACGTGATTAAAAATGCCATAAAGGTTGAATTTAAGACTTTTTTTGTTACTTACTATTAAAGTTTTTCAGTAATTTTCCACCCCCTCAGATGAGCGTCATTCAGATGAACTGGAGGGAAACTTTCTCTGCGATTCATTGCTGAGGGGTCTGAGGGGAATTCTTCATTTTTCAGTGAAAAAGCAAAGCTAAAAATAAAGGTTTTTTCATGAGATAAGTATTTTTGTAGAAGCTGAGATTCTGGGAAACACGAGGGCAGTGTTTTATCCTGTGAATTTTCAGCGGTAACTAATTAGGCGAGGGAGAGGGAGCAGGGAGGGTGCAGTGTGCGATGGGCATGGCGATTGCCGGCACCATCAGGACAGGGCTGTTGCCAGCTCTGGAGCCAAATATGAGCACCCGAAGTTTTCACGGTGCCTGTCTGTCCCCACACAACTGGCCAGCACAGATGTGCTTCAAGGCCTGGGAGCAGCTCCTGCCCACATCTCCATCCCACCACATCCCCATCCCACTGCATCCCCATCCCACCACATCCCTGTCCCACCACATCCCCATCCCACCATATCCCCATCCCACTGCATCCCCATCCCATGGTATCTCTGTCCCACTGCATCCCCATCCCACCGCATCCCTGTCCCACCCACATCCCCATGCCCATGGACACAGCAGTCCCTGGGGAAAGATTGTTTGCATGATTAAAAAAAAACAGGGAGAAACATCACAGGCAGCAAACAACGTTCCTTTCTTATGAAACAGATGCATGTCAGCACATGTCTTAATACAAGTGTCTGTACCAATGATAGCAGAATCCATCAGTGGCTGGAAGAAAAAAGGAGATATCTCTCCATCTGTGTAGATGTGGGGCTGAAATCGTATTTGTATGGAAATGTGGTTTTTCTGAATGCTCCCTAACTCACCAGTTGCTACAGGAGATATTGCGTATTCATAGCAGGAGAGCTTTTTACCAGTACAGGAGTTTCCAAAAGTACTTTGCATGATTTTTTCCTTTTTCTCCGAGTGTCGGAATTTGACTAACACGTTGAAAATTAAAAAAGAATTGAAACAGATCGTATGCAACGCGGCAGGGGCATTATTTTCCGGCGAGTGGCGAGGGAACAGCGGAGCGGTAATGTGCAGCTTTTGTAGCCTTGTCACTTTGAGGGATTCTTTAGCACCATCAGAGGCACTCGGGGACACTCGGGCTTTACTCCGCCTCTCCCGTCGGGGAGATGCCAGCTGGAGCAGCAGCGCGGGCTGCGCTCGGGGCCCCTCGTTCTGGAGAAGAGCATGTGTGTTTTCTGCTAATCAGCACTAGGCTTTTTCCTTGTAAACACAAATTGGACATGGGAAGGCGGCGTTGGGAGGAGCGCTGGTTCACGCCTGCGCTTTTCCCCCGGAGTGGAGCTTTGGCCGATGGCAGAGGAAGGGCTTGGTAACGGCTCCCCTCAATCCCACCCATCCCCCCCGCCAGCCACGCAGCGGCTTGGCGTGAAAAACCCCCGAGCAGCGACGCGTGGGGCATCGGAGCAGGGCGATGGGTGCGGGCGAGGACTGAGCTCCTCATCACCCACGGCTGCATCCCCCAGTCCGTGCCTCCGCCTCGACTGCTACCCGTCTGCCCAAGGCCAAGGTCACCGCGGGTGTTAAATTATTCAGTGCTGGTCATGAAGTTTTAAGCCCCGTGATGGTGTGTGGGGTGAGCGCCCCTCGGGGGGGCACAGGCTCCTCGCAGCGCGGGCTCGTGGTGCTGCTGGGGAGGGGGTCGGCCAGGGCAGCATCCCAGGGAAAATAAAAACAAATCATGGCTTGGAATCACATCTGCCTGCGAACATTTCCATACCACATCTGCTGCTTTGAATTAGGACCTGAATATTCATCTGCAAAATGTATAATTTATACTTACAGCAGACAATTCATAATTTAAGTGTTATTGCTCTAAATTAAGTATAACATTTAAGCTGGCTGCGGACCAGATAACTAAAACCAAGACACCACGAAGAAGGAAACCTCACACCGCAGGGTACCACCTGGATGTTGACACCCAGGGTGGCTGGCGAGAGGGTGCCCCATCGGAGCAGAGCAGGACCCGGGCGCGTGTGACACCCCAGCCAGCGCCTCTCCCTCCTCCGACGACAGTCATCAGAGAAAGAAACAGAAAAAGTCAGAAATGAAAAAGGAAAATTAAACATGAAAATTTAATTAAATCACTCTTTGATCACTCTCTGTGGAATGGACTTGGTTCAGAAGATTATTTGTTGGAGAGCAATAATAGCTTCTAATTAGGATAGGATTCAATGTGAAATGAGTTGGTTGGTTTTTTTTTTAAAATCAACCCGTTTTTCCCCTACACAAATCAACAAGACTCCGTGCACATTACCAGCTAAATATTATTAAAGTTGTATTTTATAGCCTGGTTACCTGCCATTGTTTACCCATCTGAAATTTCTGGTTTAAAGTCAACACAGAAACACAATCAGGGCGGTCGGTGGAGAAACTTTAATTGGCAGAAGCGGGCACAGGGTGCAGCTGCAAGGCTGAAGTGTTTTTCCCCCTGAAATTGTCCGTCCTGCGCTCACCCCCAGCTGCCAAGGTTTTGCTCCCGTGCAGTGAATCCCCTGCAAGAGCGGCTGTGGCCGCCTCAGCTTTGTGAATGAGGCCCTTAAAGATTTGCATATATCATAATAAATGTGAGTCATAACCAGGCAGCATTTAAAACGCTCACCGAAAGAAAGAACCAAATACCCCCGTTAGAGCTTTTATCCTCTGCTATTTCGTATCACAATAAAATGTCAAAAGGAAAAGAGAAGCAGATTTCTGATATTATTACTTTGAACTTTTCTTGGCTGTGCTCCCCTGAAGCATGACATTTACCGAGGAGAGGGAGAAAAGAAGAGGCTGGAATATCTCCTTAATCATCTTTATTTCAGCGCTGTGGCATCGAGCGGCTGGACCTCATCTCCTGCCTGTACGGGAGCGGTGAGCTGGGGTGGCACCGTGGCCCTGGGACCTGCCTTGCCCCCAGCACCCAGCTCCTCCAGCTGCTCTGCCCGGGCGCAGATGAAGAGAAGCAACTGGCAACTTTCATATTATTCTTATCATCATCATATCATCATCATCATCATTATCAATATCAACATTAATATTAATATAATAACACACAGTATGGTATAGCATGGCATAGTATGGTAATATAATAATAACATTTAGTGTTTTCCAAGGCGTCAGCCGGCCGATCCCAGGAGGAGCAGCACGACGAGCCGGTCCCCGGGCGCTGCCATCCTGGTGGGTCTGTCCTAGCAGTGCCCCGAGGTCTGGCTGTGCCATGGGACTTACACCGCAGCGTAAAGGTGTCTGCTGGGGATTACAAATGGATCGGTTTGTAAAGAAAGTCATTAAAAGCTCATAGTGAAAGGAAAAGTGTGAATAGATATGATGAAAAAGTTAGAAGAATAAAGTGTTTCTTCCATCAAAAGCTTTTAGGAACCCATGGAAGAGATGGAGCTGGTGGGTGCTGCCCGGACGAGGGGCTTTGGGCTGCGCTGATGATTCGGACGGGTCCCTCCCTCACACCCCGCTTGAGGCAGGGAGAGAACTCGGGGGTCCCTGGGCCGTTTCTGTTCCCTTGGAGTTGTAAATCATTTTCACTTTATTTTTGCAAAGCTCCATGAACAGCGGGCAGCTCTGGGGGCTGTTTGCATGGAGGGGCCCCAAATCCCCCTCCCCAGAGGCTGCACCCCCCGCCCTCGCGGCGCTGCTTCCCCTTTGCTCCCGGTGCTGACGCTGCTGGGGCGATTTTGATCTGTGTAAGTGAATCCAATTTAGCAGCTTCATCCCTTGTGTTTAATTTTCATGCGAACATGGCAGGGTTATGTCCTGGCACAGCAAGGGTCCAGAGGTGGGACAGGGGACTTCTAACAGGCAGCAGCGTTAATGACCTCACGGGAGGTACCTGGAGAAGGAGGTTCTCGGGGCGATGCTTTCCCGCTGGGCTCTGCGGGATTAAAAAAAAAATAATCAAAGCTCCCAACGTTGCAGAATCTCGTGCAATCAGGGTGCAGCAATCAGTGAGGACCCGGCAGCTGAACACCTTGACCTGCTCCTTCGAAAGACCGGAGCGGGCAGGAGGGCTGCGAGGAGATGCTGTATGGGGGGCTCCAGCTCCGCCAGACAGGGCCAGAGGCAGCTCAGATCCTCCAAAACTCAGACCTCGAGTTGAACTGTCAAAGGGCCCCGTCGAACCCCGGCAGCCGTGGAGCTGTGGCAGTGCCGGGGGGTCCTGCCTGCACCGGGAGGTCCTGCCCATGCCGGGGGTCCTGCCCACGCCGGGGCCGGTGGGGTTTGCTGGCTGCGGCGGGGGCCGAGGCAGGGAGGGGAGCAGCGGTGGCGGTGCGGGAGGAAAGGTGTTGTTATGGTAACAAATGACTTGTGTTCTCCAAAGGAAGCACGATTTCGGTTTAATAGGGGGAAAACGCAAGGAAGAAGAAAAGGATAATATTTCAGAAAAATTTAATGAGACATGAATTGTACACGCTCGTTCTCTGGAGTGCGTAAATGGCTCAAGAGGGAGGACGAGTGGCGATTACAACCCGCCTCACGCGCCGAGCGGGGCTGCCGTGCCGCTGCCGGTGCTGTGCCCACGGAGAAGCCAAACTTCGAGGCACCCGCAAGGCTCCTCCGACGCCAGCGAGCCGCCTCAGCCGGGATGTGCCCGGAGATTTCATTTGCTGTAAAGCCCCAGCCTCCACCAAAAGGTGCTGCTCGTCCAAAGGCGCCGTGGGGAAGCCAGAGCCGTGGCACCCAACGTGGGAAAGTCTGGCAAAGGGGAGCACCTGGGCAATGCTGGAGGGTGCTCCAGCCTCCCCGTGGAGCCGCTCCCAGGAGCATCCCTCCAGCGTGCCAGTGCCGGTGTGGCCAGTGCCAGGCTGGGCTGCCTGGGCTTCCCTCGCGGAGCGCCGCGCCGGCTCCTGCCCTCGTCTCCTCGACCCGGCAGCGCTGGTTTGCCGAGGACAGGCGGTGGTTTGATAGGGAACACGATAACTAGGAATGTGCCAGAAACCAGGTATTAATAGAAGCGCTATTAGAGAATTTATGGATGATTTAAGATGCAGCCCATTCTCCTAGTGAATGCCTCGTCTGTTTAAGAGCAGTAATTGCCTATTATCTAGCAGCTTCTGATGTGCTTGGCTCGTGCTGGCACGACACGCGAAGATGCAGCACATATTTAAAGAGCTGATGCCAATTCGAAGGACCTGCTTGTAATTTTAAACACAAGAATCCAATAAAATTCAAATGGCAGCTGGGAGGTGGAAAGCAAACAGCACAGGCTGGGCGCCAGGTCGATAAGCAGGTGGGTGCCCCGTAGCAGGAGGTGGGCGCAGCTCTTGGTAGCTGCAGAAGCTGCAGAAAACAGTTCTGCATGTCTATAATGTGGGTGTATTTTACCCCTCCCTTAATATATGCCACTTATTTTGTGTCCTGCAGCAAAGACAGTTTCATTGATCAAACAGAAGCCGGTTAATGGCTAAAGGAACGTGGAAAATAGTGTAACACCGAGCAAGCCTGCGAGCATCCTGCTTGTTTATCCGTGCCTGTGTCTTTTGAAATACACCAGTTTGGTTTTCTTCACAATATTGCGGAACCTTTTGCTCTTTGAAGTGCACTAATCTCCCAGCAAAGCCTTAATTTCTGGATCGGGGGGTAAGCATCGTCTCTCGTCTGCCTTGCTTTGTGTGCCAGGCCCTGCTTCAGGCCTCAAGCTTCGCCAGGGGAGGTTCAGGTTGGACATCAGGAAGAATTTCTTCTCAGAAAGGGTCATTAGCCATTGGAAGGGGCTGCCCAGGGAGGTGGTGGAGTCACCATCTCTGGAGGGGTTTAAGACAAGACTGGACATGGCACTTAGTGCCCTGGTCTAGTTGCCATGGTGGTGTCAGGACAATGGTTGGACTCGATGAGCCCAGAGGGCTCTTCCAACCTCATTGATTCTGTGATTCTGTGAATCTTTTAGTGGCAAAGAGCTTTCTGGGAGGTGGAGGGGAAGTTCCTGCTGTCGAGCTGGCAGGGCACTGGCTCGCTCTGTGAAGGATAAATGCCTTTTGAATGCCAGCCACAGCCGCCGGGAAGCGCGTTCCACTGTCTTCTCGGAGGCTTTTAATTCATAGCGCCCGCACTTTGATGTGTTGATCTTCATGATTGCACGAGGAATTGAATTTGATTCAGATGTATTTGTTCTAATTTGTTCTTCCTGTTACTTGTCACTGCAGCGTCGTAGGCTGTGGACAGGTTTTGTTCAGCCGTCCCAATTAGAGCCTGCGAAGTGCAAACACACACCAGAGCAGCTGGGAACACGATGAGCAAAAAGCAAACAGGCAAACAAGCCAAACCCCACAGCGACAGCAAAGCCCGAGCCATTGTTGTGCAAGTTTCACGGAGGGGAATTTTGGTGGCAGAATTGGCTCTGATAATTTTCCAGGAGCCTCTCCCCCTGCCCCGCCGCTCCCTCGGGAGAGCAGAAAGGGTCCTGTGCCTCGGGCTGGAGATACCAAGAATCCATCATTTCTCTCAGTATCATTAATTGCCCATGGTGCTATCAGAAAAAAAAGGCTGTCAATTTTAATTGGAGTGTGTCCAGCTTTAATTCCCATCCTTTGGTTCTCACCACACTCTTCCGTGCCTGGGCGCCCCGCGGTGCTCTCCCTCCCATGCAGGTACAAGTGCAAAGGGGCCAAGTCGTCCCTCGGGCTGCTTCTAATAAGCTCCATAGCCTGAGCTCTTTAATTTCCTTTGGGGGAGAGATTATTCCAGCCCTCAACACACTTCTGCCTGCCTTTTCTCTGTGAAGAAGCCTGCCTTCTTTTTGTGGAGCGTTTGCTCTGTTTCTGTTGCCACCAGGCGGGGTTTTCTTTTCTCCTTTTTCAAAAGCCCCGTGTTCTCCTCGCAGGCGGCACTAGAGAAATCCATAAATAAATAACAATGCCGTTAAATGGCCCTGCCGGGTCACACCACCGAACCTGTCTCTCCCGAGTTCAGAGGCGTTTGCGGTGTGCTCCCCGCCGAGGCACGCGCCGAGCACCGGGCAGAGCATCGCCGGCTCTGCCGGGCCCCGCACGCCCACCCGGCCTGGGGAACCGCCGCTCCCCGCCGCGCCGGTTACTGCCGACAATGTCATCTCGCTCCTCCGGCCTCCCGTTGTGCCCAGGAGTGACAATGACATGGCAATCAATGGCAATGATCTCCCCAGCAGCCCGGCTGATAAACACGCTCTCAAGGCTCCTGCGAGCGTGTCTGAGCCACTCGCTCTGAATAACTCGGGTTGGATGTGTACAGCACGGGGTGTACGTACTTTAAAACTTATTCCTTCAGTTCCTGTTGCCTCTGAGCCCCTGCTGCTGTGGGGGTGGATGGATGCACTGCCGAGCTCCCTAACGAGCTGCTGGGGCATGAGGGACGAGGGGGACCCGGCGTGGGAGCCAAACACCCACCTTCCAGCCCCGCGTCACTGGGGCTGTGCCTCTGCTCCCTGCGGCTTGGGACCGAATCACAGACTCACAGAATCACTGAGGTTGGAAGAGCCCTCTGGGATCATCGAGTCCAACCATTGCCCTGACACCACCATGGCAACTAGACCAGGGCACTAAGTGCCATGTCCAGTCTTGTCTCAAACCCCTCCAGAGATGGTGACTCCACCACCTCCCTGGGCAGCCCCTTCCAATGGCTAATGACCCTTGCTGAGAAGAAATGCTTCCTAATGTCCAACCTGAACCTCCCCTGGCGAAGGTTGAGGCTGTGTCCTCTTGTCCTATCACTAGGACAGGTACCCCTGAGTGCTCAGCGGACGTTTGCCATGAGGACACCTCTGCCCTCGATGGGGAGGGAGCCTGGGGGAAAGCAGCTGGCAGCGGTTATCCCAGCTGTTTAAAATCAGCCGTTGCAGGACAAGCATTTGCATTCACAAGTGAAAGGGTTTAGCAAAAACTGGTCTTTAAGGACTCCAGCAAGGCTGCAGCATAAAGCAGCAGCAGTGGGAGCACCATGGCTTTCCTCCATCAGCCAGGCTGCTGTGCTGGTTACCCCGATGGCAAACCTCTGAACCGGGCGATCCAGGGACTGGGGCGGCGGCGGCTGCTGCTGGTGGTGAGTGAGGGGCTGTGGGGGCTGGAGCTGGGGCTGGAGCTGGGCTGTTTCCCTGCAGGTGATGGTTAGGGCCAGGCATTGCACTGAGGTAGCAACGCTGCCAGCCTCATTTGGCTGAATGTTTTGTTTGTGTTTGCTTTGTTTGTGGAGTATGTGTGAAAAATTAATATAAAGGTGCTAATCATATTTGGTCCTGAATGTGAATCTGCCACAAGCATACACTGAATAGCAAGTGGAGGGGAAGGTTTTACTGGAAAAGAGGTTTTCACTCCGGGCAGGGGGCTGTAACTAAAGTACGGGTCTGAAAACCTCAGCGGGCTTCGTGGTCCGAAGCCGGCGTGTGTGGAGGGACGGGGCTGGGAGGCTGCACGCAGCAGCGCAGGGACCCCAGCGATGCCCCCGGGGCTGGGTGCTGGAGTGCAGCTCCTCGGCAGGTCCCTGCCTGTGGGGCACGCCGCTGCAGCCCCTGGCACGGTCTGTGTGCCAGCCCCCCATCCCCTCTGCCCCATCCCACGCTTGACCTGCTTGCGGCTTGCTGTAAAGACACGGTGTTTGCACAGGGAAGGTGAGAAACCCCGTCTCCCTGCCCCCCCGTCCCCCGGGTCCTTCCGCGCAGGTATCCATCATCTCCGTTGTTTGGTTGCCTTAATTGAGCTTGCTATTTATAGCTGATTATTGGAACCAGGTCGAACTCATCTCTGCGGTTTCCACGAGGAGACAGGCAGTGAGTCACGCCGAGTCCCTCCTGCCCGTCCCCACTCTCAGGGGGGGATGCTGTCCCTCTCTTTAGCGCTGCCCCTGCCTTGCCTCCACCCCACGGGAATGCCCCTTAAACCCGAGGTTAGCCTTTGATATACAGTTGTGTTCTGCAGAAAAAACACATTAGCCTTTTGATCCCTGAAGTGGGCTTTTGAGAAGGATTGCGGTGAAGTCTTCAGGAGGTGAATACTGAGCTGCATAATTATGCTCCTGGTAACATAATGAATGGCCCAAGCCAGCAGTTCTTGCCGGGTCTCCGCGTACTTCAGCCGCCTTTTAACACAATCGTTTTCTTTTTCTGGCTATAAATATGTTTGAATTCTCTGACCTCGTCAGCCAGCATTATTCTCGGAGGCCAAATTATTTCTCACTCTGCCTTGTAGGTTAGCTTTGGCCTTGGAGCTCCCCAGCCCCTGACAAGTGCGTGAAGCCCAGTGTTCAAAGCAAACGACACATGGGCAGTAGAGCATGGGGGGGAGGCAGGGCGGCGGGGCAGGACGCCCTTGTCACTTCAGCCTCCGCTGGCACCTTGGCTTTTGGGTGACAATTAGCAAACGATGGTGCCCATGGACATCGCTGCTGCAGCAGTGGGGCACGGGTGGGTGGGCACGGTCGCAAGAGCCAGGAGGAGCTCGTGGTCCCACGCATGGGACCCCTGATGCTACGGGGACGTTTGTAAGCGTATCGCTGCGCCGCTGCTCCTGCGCTCCCCGTGGCAGAGTGGAGAGTCTGTCTGTCTGTCTGGCAGGGAGCAGCCCGAGCGTTGCTTCCCACAGACACCCCTGATCTGGGGCAGAAAACAGCCCTGCCTGCTCCTGCCACATCAGGGCCCTCCCTTCAGCCACAGCAGCTTGCTCACATAAATGATTAACACTACATCTCCTGTGACTTGCTCCTCGTATTCACCACTAATCTCAGCGTTTTGCCAAAAACCCGTTCCCTGTTAATGGCTCCTGTTTTACAGTAGCTCTTAGCTGTACAGTAAGTTATTAGCAAAGCTATTCCTGTTCCTGTGCTCTGCTGACGGTGACCTTGTCCCTGAGCCCCTCTCTACGGCTTTTCCCTGTGAAATCACCGCGCCGTAACAGTGCTAGAGTGGGAAGAATTTACTGCTGAAATACCTTATCTGGATTCAGTACAGAAAGTCTTTTGAGGAGATTCATCAGCTAATAAAGAAAATTGATTCTGGAAGCCAAAGTCAATACGGGGTTAGAGAAACACCGCTGCCCGCCGTGGGCTGCCTTCCAGAAGCCTCCGCTGCTGCATCTGGCTCGTGCTGCCCCACACCTCCCGAGCCCCGCTGTCTTTCCCGAATCGGATCAGATCTGCCTCCCCACCTGCCAACCCTCGAGCACCCTTTTTTTTTTTTTGAAGCCCCATGTTTGTGGTGAGAGCTGTGGCTCACCAAGGCGTCGCTCAGCCTGCCGCGGGAACGGAGAAGACAGGGCACCTTTCATGGCAGCCTGTGGAAGATGAAAAATAGCCAAAGGAAAGAAAGAGAGAAGAAAACTTGGCAGAAACGTCTGGCCATATGGCTGATTTGTACTTCATGTGTGTTTCTCCATATGTTGCATGTACGTGTGTTTGTTTACCCCCGTGCACTTTGCGTGCCAGCGATAGTCTCAAACCCATCAAAACTATCTTGTAAGAGACTGAGGAGCTCTAGGCACGCTTTCCTTCCCTCGGCTACTCCTCAAAGCTATTTATCCAAATCACCTTGATCACCTTGAAAAGTTAAAGCCGCCTCTGCCCTGACGTGTTTCATGCTCCCCGAGGTCTCCTAGCCAGCCGTGCAGCACGAGGGGCGCAGAGCTGCGAGCGCTCAGTGGGTTCAGCCAGTTAATTCACCGCGAGCCGGATGACATTTGCTGGGAAGGAACCGCTCTCGCTCTTCATCGCTGCTGCTGGAACCCGTGTACCTATCAATAATTCAGGTGCCCTTACAGCTGCCACCAGCAGATCCCACCCTGCCTGCTGAATGGGGAAGTGTGTCTCGGTGCCCGGCGCAGGCAGCGATCCGTGGGTGAGGAGCCGGCAGCCGAGCGGCCGTAACCGCAGGAGCTCCCCAGCATCCTCCTGCACCGGCACTGTTAAAGATAGAAACAACCACCAAAACTGTCCTCGGAGGAGCAGGACCAGTGTGGAAAGACACAAGGAGAGGAGAAATGGGACTGCAATTCTAGATGACAGACACAGGGGGCTGTGCCCAGGGCTGGCATCCCTGCAGTGCCGGAGCGGGGAGCCAGAAGTTTCCCTGTCCCATGAGGTCCCTGGAGCACAGCCCATTGCCAGCGTTGGCAAATCTGTGTTCAGGAGGGACCTGAATTTGTTTCTCTTCTAAATTGCCTGCTTGATTAGATGTATCAGAGGTGCACTGTGAGGGACAAAGCTCCTCTTGCTGCTATGACCTGACACTGGTGTAAGAAATGACCCAAAGCCTCTCGGTTTCGTCATGGCTCGGCGGCCAGCCTCTGCTCTGCTCCCCTTGGCCGCTGCTGGCAATGCCAGCACGCTCGTTTGCCCTCCTTCTCCCTTCCCATGTGCCATGGGAGATCCCTGGTACAAACCTCCTGGGATGCAGGAGGGGAAGGCGCAGACCCTCCGCTCCATCCCCTACCCACTGCCCAGGGCCATCGGGGGACACGGCAGCGCTGAGCCGTGGGAGCAGTCAGGAGCATGAGGATGGGCAAGGTCAAGCAGGCTTAGAGAAGTGAATGGGGGGGGAAAGATTTTAGGAATGTTGTTCAAATAGCGAGGGAATTAATTCTGGAGATGCCATGGAAATGATGGCCCATAAAGTTAATGAGATATTGCTGAAGAAAGGGTAAACAATTAGGACTATTAGCTGCAAAGATAAACCAAGACCTATTGCCCTCAGAAACACTGAAAGTAATTAAATTGAAAATTACAGCATAGGAGTACAAAAACAAAAATAAATTGAGAGAAAGAATTAACTGGCTTAATATCTTGATGATAATATTATTAGCAATAGGGAGCAGGGATGGTATGATTAAAGCTGTTTATTCCCATGCTTTTTTGCTGAAAGCTGGCGCTGGGGGACTCGGGGTGGGCAGGAGGGGACCCACAGCTCCGGGGGGTCTGCTCAGGGTCCCGGCCCAACGCTGCGGCCCCTCACAGAGGTGGTTATGTCACCCTGGTGCCCTCCGTGCTGCCAGTGCCGGTGCTATCCCACCGCGCCAGGTGGGACGTTGGGCTCATCTGCCGGCAAACCTTCAGTGCCCTCGCCAGCCACGGCCTGGGAGAGCCCTCCAGGAGAGTCATTAGCACTCCAGTAATTGGTTCCATTTAAAGGGATTAGTGCCAAATTAACTTTGTGGTTTGCCACCCAGAAATAATCCGATTTCAAGTGGACAGATTCTTCTGTAGCATCCAAGGAGACTATGAATGGGTGATGTCCTGCTCCAGCGAATTCTCAGCAGCGAAGGGGGCTCCTGGCCCTTCCTTGAGGGGACTTCTGGCATGAACAGAACTCATCTAATCGGGGCTGACGAGTTGGGGGCTGACGAGTTGGCAACGGTTTCGGTCGGCATCCCAGCGTGGGTGATGAATTGAGGAAGAAAACCCAGGCTGAGAACAGGAAGAGGACGCTTTGGGTGGGAATTTGTGCACCGTGGAGGGAAAGGAGACAAAATCAAGGTGGTCATTTGCAGAGCGCTGGCTCCCACAGCTGCTGGCCCTGCCCTGGGAGAGCTCCAGGTGATCAAACAGGCATCTGTCTTTTGTGCTTTTACCCAGTCTGGTAAAGGCATCTTTCCTGCTGCACCGCAAAACCTGTGTTCAGATACATGTGGCTTCTCCAGAAAATGAAGTTTCCTCCCTTTCCAGGTTGAAATTCAGCACCGGTTTAAAGCTGAACGTGATGTTTCTAAGACCCCGACACGCTCTTCAAGAGCAGAGATGAAGCCAAGCAGGAGGCAGCCAATACACTGGAAATCAAGCGAAAGCTGGGAAGTTTGGGAAGGCAGGAAGGGTCTGCAAACCGGGGTCGAGTTTATTGCTTGGTTCCATCCAAACGCTCCTGCGGGTGAAGGTCCGTGGGACAGCCCAGGCCCAGGAGCTGCGGCGTTACCGGCAGCAGGGGGAGGCAGCCCGGCCGAGCCGCCCTTGTGCGCACATTCGTGATCGGGTGATGGAGAGCAAAGCCTCTTTTTATGGTCGTTTCATTACGATGCTTAATTTCTTCTGCAGAAGCAATTACGTTCTACGGGTGGAAAGCAATACCGGAGACGTGTGATTGCTATTGCTGTCCCACCAGCTCCGCGGCTGGCGGCTGCCGCGGGAATAGCAATGAGGGCGCGGGAGCCAGCGGCTCGGGCTGCGCCAGGGCAGATAAGAGGCTTTGCAAACGGGGAGATAACCCTGTCCGCTGGCCAAATATTTACCCGAGACAGGGCGCGTATCGCAGCCGAAGGACGGCTCTACAAGGGCTGATCAAACACTTGGTGACCTCTGGGAACAAACTAAATTGATAATGTGCCCCCAGGCTGGGCTCCTTTGTCTGTTTTCATCACCAAGTTCTCTAATTATTCAGGAAACACGGCAGCGAGGTGCGTGGTTTGGGCTTTGGTTTTTATTTCTTACACTGTCTTCACTTAACAACAGTAATTAACACCAATACATGTAATTTTCTATTTCTTATGGGGTAAAAAAAGTCAATTCTTCATCTGGTTAAATGAACCTGGCAGGAAATAGAAGGTTTTTTTCTAGCCAGTGGCCCCATCTGCATAGGTATTGAGGGGGTCTAATTACAAAATGTCTGAACCAATTAGGCACTTTGCAGCCATCAAACATTAGTTTGGTGTGAAGATTAGTCTGCTTAACGAGGTTTCCCCCATAATTAAAAGTAGAGTATCAAGGCTCGCAGTGCTGGGAAAGAAACTGCAAAGGCAAAGACTTGCCCGAGGATTTGCACGGGCTCCGTGTCAGGATACAACCATGCGAAGGGGCTGGAAAGGTGCTGAGCACATCCAGGACCGTGCAGCACCCATGGGTGGGCACACGCCGATGCTCTGGGGTGAGAGGTTCTGGCAGGAGGCAGTGGAGAAAGGGGTGGCTGCTGTCGGGATGGCATCTGTGGGGGGCTGAGGGCACGCAGGGCTCCTCGCCACCCGCCTGTCTGCCTTTAATGGCTATAAATGGTTACTTTAGCTCTGAAAAAGCTGAATACGTACGGATATTACCAATACCTTGAGGGTGCGCTGGGCCTCATTATCCTTGGGTAATCGAGGTTATGTGGAGCTCTTCTCCTTTATCTGTCACTGTCTCTCTCGGCAATGTGCTGAAGCAGAAAAACCTTGAGGATGGATGGCCTGGGAAGCTGGAGAAGGGCTGGGACCCCGTAACATCACCCAGTGGAGGGAGCACCTGCGTCCTGCCTGTGCATAACTGGTTTTGCTTAAATCTCTGCAAGCAGTGACTTACTCGGTACTTTTTGTTTCTCTGTCCTTACGAGTCGCAGGCAAAAAGCCGGTGACGTTCTCAAATGGATCCACAGTTATTTCTGACTTTCTCCTGCAATCGCCGCGATTCGCACTGCGTGCACCGAGCCGGTATCGTGCAGCAGAGCAGCTTCTCCTTCCCCGGGTGAACACCTACCTACGTGCTACCCATCGCTGCGTGCGGGTGCTATTCTGGAGAGCTACAGAAATATCCCCCTGGTAAACAAAGGAGACCACCCCCGGCGGGGGATGTCGGGGTTTACCGGGCTGGCGAAGCCGGCTGCGTCCCGGAATCCCCCGAGCCACGCACGGCTCTTCCCTCGCCCCGGTGGGAGTTATCTCGCGGCGCAGGTTGTGTCCTACAGCTGAGTCTGTAACGTGACGTTGGCAAGCACCAAACCCACGAGCATTCGAGCTGAGGATTTGCTTTCTGCAAGGATTCTTACTAACGAAACTGAGGCTGTACAATATTCCTGGAAGGTGCTTACAGAAGGCTTTCTGCTTTGTCCAATGCTGGTTTTCATGTTATCTCACGTTCGCTTTCCATTTCTAAGGAATACTCAGACTTTCAACCCCTCCCTTCCTTCCCCCCCTGGCCTGCGGCGTACGAGTCGGGTGTGTAAGGAGGGGTCAGGCGGTGGGCTCTGTGCATCACAGAGCAGCGCAGCCACAGATATTCTTAGCAAAATCTCTCTGAAAGTATTGAGCTGTATTTTTGCATGGAAACATTCAAACAGATGCATAAAACTCCAACTCTTTACTTCTTCATTTAAAGGGGGGGGAAAGCAGAGTTTCCAGTAGTTCTCCTTCCCTTGCCTCCTTGGCAGAGTAGGTAAATAGTGCCCAGAGGCCAAATCGCAGTCCCAAAGCAGCGTGTGACGTCTGCCAGGCAGGAGCCAGGACGTGGCTGCCCCGGGCGCCGGCAGATGCTCTGTGTGTCCAGGATGGCGGCTGCCTCCTCACCCATCGCTTCCAGTTTGTTGCAGTGTTCATCGAAAACCACTTCTCGGCAGAGAAGCGATGCCAGCGTGGAGTCTGTCCGAGCCCAGCTCCTCGGCTCGCTTTTTTACTATAGGCAGAAAAACCATTAATGTGATGAAAATGACCTCAAATTGCTCTTGCTGGATTATTTAATCTGGCCAGGCTCCCTTCCACTCTCAGCCACCATAAAAGAAGACAAATTGCCTGTCTGGTGTTTAAAGGCTCTGGAATACAGGACAGGATTGATTTTGTGTATCTGAAAAGGTGACGCTCCCCGGGCTTGCCAGCGAGCGGGGCTTTTGATGACAAAGCATCCGTCGGCGCTGATCCTCCCCACTGATACCGACATCTCGCTTCTGCTCGGCAGCGAGCGGCTGGCAGGCGTCGTGGATAACCGGGGGACTGGGGGAGGAAGGCATCACCCCCCTGGGCTCTCTGCTGTCGCCCACCCTCGCTGCCCGCCCTGCCCAGCTCCGACCTGGGCTGGCCGGGACCCGGCTTGGCTCTGGTGACTCCTCCGGGCAGCTGACCAGTCGCCCTCTGTCTCCTTCCCGACGAGCAGATGGAGCGCTTTGCCTCTCCCTGGGAAGCATTATTTCCAGTCCCTGGCTCCAAGGGGATAAGCGCTCCCGATTTCAGGCGTTTACCAAGCCCGGAGGGCAGCCCGGTCCCCGTGGCGCTGCGCACACACCGGGGCCGTGTCCCGCTCTCCCTGTACCGTGTCACTTCTTACCTCTACCCCACCGCCGCCAAAACGAGTGGGGAAGCCTCCCTCAGCTCCCCAGCGAGCTGCTGGGGCTGCCAGCCTGGAGGAGAGCCAAAATTGCCCTCTGGGACTATTACCCTCCCTCCAAGAGCGCCCGGGCAGGGGGATGGGGGCTGCGCACCCCGGCTGCCCCCCGCTCGCCTCGCAGCGTGCCAGCGGGGTTAGTGGCTTTTGGCTGCCAAGCCGAGCCTCGGGCCTATAAACCAGGGCAATTACACCCCCAATATAGTTTACACGCAAATTAAAGCTAATTCCCTGTTCGCGTTTCCGTCCACAAATTCCCAGGAACAGCCCGTGGTGGGGAAGCTACAAAGAAAAAAGTGATTAATTCTCGGTGGCACATTTAAACACCGTTTTTATTACAGTTCATCCTTTTCACGCACTTTGCCCTTTTCTGATTCATTCCTGCTCTTTTGAGGTGGAACGAGGCTGATGGTTTGCAGCTCCCCTTTCTCAAGAGGAGTTTTTAACTCTTGGTTTGCTGTTGTAGCTGTGTTGGGGAACGAGAGCCCCACAGGAACGGGGATGCTCCAGGGATGCCCCCAGCGCACTCTGCCCTCCTGGCACGGGTTTTGCTGTCCTGCAGGATCCAGCCCGGGCACGATGGGGTGCAGCCAGGCCAGGGCCACTGCCAGCCCCCCCAGCCCCACCGTACAGCAGCGTTTTACAACGCAGCACAACAAAACCTGAAACGTACTGGAAATGATTCTACTATCAAACGCATTCAGCTCTGTTTGTTTGCTTTTAAATTAACGTCGGGGATGAAATGATTCACTGAGCTACAAAGAGATGCCTCGACAAGAATAGCAGGCAGGATTTCTTCCACTTTCAGTTATCACAGGAAAAAACATTTCAACATCTTGTCTGCTCAGTGCAAGAAAAATAGTTTTGTACTCTCTGCCAGGGAAACAAGGAGCTTATCAAAAGCATCTCAGGCATCAGAGGGATGAGGTGGCAGAGGCGCCGAGGAGGTACCTTTTCTCTCCGCCGGGTGTAACCAGGAGCTGCTGTGGGGAAGGACAGGGCTCTGAAGCTGCGTGGGGCAGCTCTTGTTACCTGCTGGTGTCCGTGGTCAAGGGGCTGGGTCCTGCCAGAGCTGGGGCAGGAGGAGCGATGCCCAGGGCCAGCACTGCAGCCCAGAGCCAAAGAAACGGGGGAAAAGGGAAGGTTTCTCAGTGATTTTCCTGCAGAGAAAAGGGGGGAAACAGCACAGAGAAGCAGGGAGAGGAGCAGGCAGCGGGGTCCATGCCCCCATCGCCCCGTGCCCTGCGTGTGGGTCCCTCGGAGGTCGCTCACCCCTCCTCACTGCGCAGCATCGTCCCAGCCCAACCAAGACAAGCTTCTCCCCCCTCCCTGCCTCCCACCCAGATTAAACTCCTGCCAGCAGCCCGCACAGGGGTATTCCTGGTGCCTCCTTTATCCAGGCACGAGGCACCCATGTAGGGACGACGGCAATGATTAGGAGCTGCTCTAGGTAATGATTAGGAGCTGCTTTAGGTAACGATTAGGAGCTGCGGCAAAGCAAGTGCGGGTGGATAAGCCGGACTAGTCAAAGAGCACATAAGCCTAGAGTCATAATTAAGCACAGGGAGAGGAGCCGTGACCTTGGAAGTATTAGGGAAGAGGACTTCTAATTAGGTGCTGTTTAACCTGTTTCTAAAAGTCATTAAACTGCCCCGGGTGACTCTATTGCCAAGAAGATTTGGAGGACGAGCTGACGAGCGTTACCAGAGCTGACAAGCTTCACCAGGAAGAGCGGCTGGGCTGGAAATGAGGGCACGCTCCTCCGACAGCCCCAAGTCCTCGGGGCTGCCCCTGCCACGGAGCAGGACCGGGCACGAGGTTACCGGTGGGTCAGACACAGCTCCCGAGAACCCGCCGGCAGCCTGCCGAGGGGTGGGAGAGCTCAGGGCTCCCGGTGCTGGGCCCTCGGGACAGGAGCCTGCGCAGAACGGGTTTCCAGGTGGATTAGGGGTGGAAAAGGAGTTTAACTCAGGGAAGAGACTGGTGAGATTTTGCTTCTGGGAAACCGGACAGAAAGCCAAGGAAAGGCTCAGGAGAACATCAGGCATAAATTTCCAAACCATTTTAGTGCGCAAATCCCTCTAATTTTGGCATCCGGGGCCAAACACGGAAGGAAGCTCGGAGAATTAAATGAGCCAGAGGAACTCAACATTTCTCTGGGTTTGTTGCCCCTTAGGTAGGGAGCCCCAGCTGCTGGTGCCCCAGCCGTGCAGAGGGCTCCCAGGGGCTTGCGGTGGCATTTCTCGCGCGATGCTGACCCGTCCTCTGTGCGTGGGCTTTGGGTGGGAAGCTGAGGCTTAGGGGCTCATCGACACGGGGGAAGAAGCCCAGGGGTCTGGAACTTTAAGCTTTAGGTGGTTTTTTATTTCTTTTTAATCGAGCTGGTTGGCTAATTCCAGTTTGAAAG
Organism: Nyctibius grandis; assembly: GCF_013368605.1. Classification (NCBI taxonomy): domain Eukaryota; kingdom Metazoa; phylum Chordata; class Aves; order Nyctibiiformes; family Nyctibiidae; genus Nyctibius; species Nyctibius grandis. Next base: position 7,975,392 of record NC_090674.1, read on the forward strand.
CTTCTGACTTTTCCAGAGTCAACAAGGTTAGTCTACGATCAAGCTCTCCACTTCCATCAGTTCTCTTCCACCCACTTAATGAAAACAAATGCCATCCGGGACAAGGGCCATCCTTCTTATTTGTCTTCTCGGGCCCCAAGAACCAGCTTGCTTGAGACTTCTTTTTATATATGTTATTTTAACAAATTGAACCAAATTAAATCCTGGCTGCTCCCAGATACATCTAATTCCCAAACCGTAATGGAGCTGTTTCTGGTCTCTGGTCATTAATCCTATTAGTGTCAGCCTTTGCATCTGGTCCCGGGCACGTGAAATACCAGTTGCTCTAAGAGGGAGCAAAGTAAAAGCTCTTGGAAGCAGTTTCCTGCTAAGCAGGGCTCAGCGGCCGGGTAACCGTAGGGAATTGCCCCGGCCTGCCCCTTGCCCACGTACATGCCCTCAGAAGGAGGGAGCGGAGGTGGCTGCCACGGCAGCGGGGGAGCCGCTGGAGGGGTGCAGGGGTGGGAGAGGAGAGTTAGTCCCCTTTTATGAAGTTTGTGATCCCGGCTTTGTAATAAACTCCAGCGTTTCGGCCAGTGGAATGCAATCGCCTTTTAAAAGCAGAGAATTAAATCTTCCTAGATGGCTTATGGCAGCCCCCGAACAGGAGAGAAGCACGGAGAAACCAGGCAGCGGGAGGGGATATTTGTGCAATAAGCCAGTCCTAAGACCGTGCAGGCGAGCAAATAAGAGTTGATGAGAATCAATTGGTTTGCAGCAGGACCTCAACTGCAGCAGCTCATATTTCCAGCAGCATCAAACTTCATTCACTCCTAAGGACCTCCAAACTTCAAGACCATTTTTTTCCCCTCAGTATTCAAGTGCTGGCACAGTCTCTGGCTTGCCAGCCCCGCGGGTACCGGGGGCATGAATGAGTGCAGCGTGAAACAAATTGGAAATAACAGGTCACTTTTATTGTGAGATAAAAAAAAAGAAGACAAGGGGAGAGTGGAGAAGTGCTTAAAGAAAACTGCAGCTCGGGCTGGAAGTAACAGAAAGCAGCAGAGACATTTGAGCAGGGATGAGCATCCCAGCTCCCTCCGTGGCTGGCGCACAAATCCTGCGGCCGCTTGTCTGTCTGTCTGTCCTGCAGCATCGTGCGCTCGGTCCGCGCACGAGCCCTCGTGCAAAGCGTGCACACACGCTCTGCGGCGTGTGAATTCATCCTGGCCCGCAGCAGCGACTTGCACAGTAACTCCCAAAGCCAACCCCCTGTCCCCGGACCACGGCCACGGCGCGGCTGCTGGCACCTCGCAGCCGTCCCCTCCTGCCAGCTGCTGAGCCCTGACAGAGCCTGGCATCCCCTTGGGGACACCTGTGGGAACCCTGAGACCCCTGCCAGCTGCCGAGCCCCGCTGCAGCCAGGCATCCCCTTGAGGACACCCGTGGGAACCCTGAGCCCCCAGCCCTGCCCGGTGCTGCAGCGTGGCTGGACCTTGCTTGCCTCATCACTGCTCGCCCAACAAACATCAGCAGGTGCGGCAGGAGAAAGTGTTTAGTGTTTTGTTTGGGGCAGAAACCAAATATTTAGGTGTTTCTCCCAGACTTGTTACATTTGGCGTTCTTCCGAGAGTGTTTACTTCCTCCCTGTGCTGAAAACAGCGACATACATCAAGCAGCGGGAGCAGAGAGAGGACAAGGATGCATTAGGAGGCTGGCGGGGGAACATGGAGATGGTTTTTCTGCCTGTTTTGGAGACAGCGAGCCAGGCTCCGAGGAGACCTGTGGAGGATGGGATGGTGGCTGTCACCTCCTCGGCCACACCGCCCAGCTGGATGCCCATGGGCACGGGGGGAGAGGGACCCGGAGCCTGGCAGGGTGGGATGCGGTGCCGTGGGAGCGGGGCTGCCAGCAAGAGGGTTTTACCCTTGAGCACTTGTTTTGCTTTTGCTCTCTGGAGCAAGACACCTGCTTCTCCCACAAACAAAGCCATAAATCGTCGCGCAAGCAGGTTTCAAGGGGAAGAAAAAGCGGAGCTGGGATATGACAGCGACAGGGAGTTGTGCGAGGAGGTGAATTGCTTGAAATATGGCTGAAAACTTCCACGCCATAAATATGTTTCTGATCACAGCTAATAAATCATCATAATTATTCTATAAATAAGGGAAAGGCTGACTGTATGGTACCTGACTTTTTTCTACAGGCCTCTGGAGCAAATTTGTTAGCATCTTAAAATAAACTATTTGCTCCAGATAGTTTGTTTGTACTCTCCAGGCTGAACTGTCTTCTCATTCATTTTTCATCGCCTTTGGTTTGGTCGCTGGGAATCTTTTTGTGCTTTTTTCCCTGTCTGGCTGTGACAAAGAGATACTGGGGGAAAGCGTGTTTAAAAAACAACCAGAAAGCGCTTGCTTTTCTTCTGTGCCGTGAGGGGCCTTGACAGCAGAGATTAAAGTTTCCTTCCACGTCCCCCCAGGCTGGCTAACGTCCGCGTTTGCCGCTTGGATGGGGAAAGGATGAGCTGGAGGAGGGAACGTGCTGGATCGTGGTTATCCTGCGATGCGGAGCTGCACACCCCAGCATCCCAGCCTGCCTTCACCCCAGAATCCAGCCCACCTTCACCCCAGCATCCCAGCCCGCCTGCACCCGGGCCAGAGACCTGCCTGGCCGCTGCTCCCTTCACAGCGATACAGCTGCAAACACAGCAGGGACGAAGCGTGAAGGGTAATTCTGCTTTTGTCCTGGCAACTGTGGGAATCATATCTGGCTGCTGGGTGAGAGGGGACTCAGCTGGGCGGCGAAACCCATGCCGAGGTTTTCCCTCGACCTGTAAATGACAGATTTCACAACCAGTTCACCTCGATATCTTCTCTCCAGCCAGCTGCTGTTTCTGCTGAAGGAACCTCTCCGGGACGTAGGGAGTGCCGAGCGCCCCGTGATGCTGCTGCCGAGCAAGGAGCGGGTCCTGAGTCGTGTGTCAGACACACAGATGGACGCGGAGGTTTCCCTTCCCCGTTTGCTCCCGGTGTTACTGGTGGAGCCCAGAGCTCCCGCCTGGTGAGAGCCGCAGCAGGAGCACCCGTGACGGAGAACAGCGGGGAGCATCGCTGCCTCAGATGTCAAATCCTATTTACTTCATTTCAGGTTTCTTCAGTGGGAAAATTATCAATCAACTCCACTTATATTTAAAGTGGCTGTTACAGGGGAAGCTTGTACACACGTAGAGACTCATTCCCATACCCCTCCCTGGTTTCAGGGAAGAAGGCACAGGGTTCATGAGTTTAATTTAAGGACAGGAGTCCAGCAGCCTCACGTCACCCAGCGCGTGCCCACGAACCCGTTTCTGTAAGAGAATTTTATAAGCGATAAAGGCAATATCAGCCTGTGCTGAGACAAACCGTCTCGCATCAGATTTTACCCCGGGCAGAGGCAGAGGATGCTGCGTGCCCCTGCAGCCGGGGCTGAGCCCACCGCCCTGCAGATACATTCAGTCCAGTTTCCAGCCTGGAGTTCAGCCCCCCCCGGTCTCGCCAGAGCGCTCTGTGCTAAGGAGACCTCTCTTTAATGTCTTTTCCACAAGGCTATAAACTCACAACACACCATTTTTTCCCTTTTATAGATCAGCATTACTAATTTATTGGAAGTTTACTATTTGGAAATGTTCTCATATAAATTAATGGGAAGGTAATATCAAACCTCAGTCCCTGGGGGAGGAGGAAGCCAAACAAAACCCACATTCCCTGCGCTCAAGGAAAGGCAGCCCGTTAAATCATCCCCTTTGCTCCACAGAGGCTGTCGCTCCGAGGGCAGAAGCAGCACGGAGGAGCCCTGGCGCTTCAGCTCCGGCTCTGCCAGGGCTTCCTGCGGGTCCCGTACCCAGGAGCCAGCCCAGCCCTGATGCCCTCAGTGCACAGGTCGGCATTTGTTGGTCCTACAGGACTTGCTCCTCTCCAGCTCCCAGGTCTGCACCATCTTCCTCCATAACTTCGGTGGGGAAACACGCGCCCTGACTCCAGTTTCTGTGGTGCTTTTCAGGCGCACAGACATCTCAAGACACTTCGCTGAGCATTTAATTACACGCCAGAGGAAGAAGCGCCCAGCTCAGCATCAGTTGCTGCTGCGAACCGGCAGCATCCTGCAGGCAGCTAGCGATAGGACAAGAGGACACAGCCTCAAGCTTGGCCAGGGGAGGTTCAGGTTGGACATGAGGAAGCATTTCTTCTCAGCAAGGGTCATTAGCCATTGGAAGGGGCTGCCCAGGGAGGTGGTGGAGTCACCATCTCTGGAGGGGTTCAAGAAAAGCCTGGACATGGCACTTAGTGCCCTGGTCTAGTTGCCATGGTGGTGTCAGGGCAATGGTTGGACTCGATGATCCCAGAGGGCTCTTCCAACCTCATTGATTCTGTGACTCTGTTTGTGTCAATTAAATGGCTTAATAGATCTGCGCGTTCCTTCGCTAAACACAGACAGTCTGTATGGAGAAGGGGGGATAAGGAGCTGTTACATGCGTGTGAAGGAGGAGGAGTGGGTTTTTCGAGAGGCGTGAGCTGTTATTAGACTGCTCCTTCATCTGATGGGCTTCAGGAGCAGAAATGGAAGTCACCCGCCCCAAAACGAGCATCTCCCGCTTGGTGAGAGGTTTCCGAGCCCCGTGTGCGAGCTGGGACCCGGAGGAGGGGTAACTGCCAGCTCTGCCGGGGAGGGGGCTCCTCGGCATCCCCCAGGGCAGGGCTTGAGGCGATGGAGCTGAAGGGGAATGTTGTGTCAATTTACAGGCGCCTCCTTTCATTTTATAAAACTATTGCCATTTATGAGAAAAGCTTATTGAGTTAAATCACTTCTCCCGCAGTAATATAAAAATGCTGCGGCTCAGGAATACTGACATGCATGAGAGTCGGGCTCACTTTTCTTGCTGAGCAGATGAGGGGAGGAATTATTATTTTGTATCACTTCACGAAAGAGACCTTACTGTAATATGCCTGCTGTGCATTGATAAATAGCACCAGCAGATAATAAGGGCCTTAGGCAAGGAGCAAGGAAGAAAAAAGGCTTTCCAGCATGTGAACACAAATGCTTTAAATGTGAACTAAATTGGCCTGATCATTCCTCAGATTTGCAAAATTAAACCGTGCCCAATTGTCAACATCGCTGAGATTTATGAGACAAATATAGCCGAAGCAAAGGGAATCTGTAACAGCCCTGCTAGAGATGCTCGTAGGGTTTGAGAGGCACATACCCTTTATGAAACCAAGTGCTATAATTTCATTATCCTCCGTGCCACCTCGCAGCAGCGGAGAGCCAGGAAGGTTCATCAGCCAGGAACAGGAGAGGTGACTACACCAGCACCGGAGCTGGAGACAGGCCAGGCTTAGCACCACGTCTCCGCTCTTAAAACTCCTGCCATGCCTCGAGCCCCCGCTCCTGCAGAGGAGGAAGGACACCAGTCTCGCTGTGTTCCCCTTCTATTTGTTTACCTTGTCCTATTTAGCAAAACGGGGCTGGATTCGCTTTTCTTTTCCCCTGAGGGACAGCACAAAGCATTGCACCCTGGCACGGCACCTCTCCTCCGCAGGGCAGGACAGACCTCTGCTTTAGCTTCACGTCTCTGGGTCATTAATGCCTCCCAGCTGACAGCCACTGCGAGGAGAGCCACCTTGCTTCACCTTGCAGCAGCTCGATGTAAAACCTGGGGAAACCATGGCAATGCTGGTGTCAGTGTCACCTTCTGAACGATGCCAAGGATTTCTCCGCAGAGTTAACAAAGGCAGGTCACTTCTCCAGCTGTTAAAAGCACAGTCTCCTGCAAGTGCTGGTTCTTAGGGGTTTGCTTGTGACCCCAGCTGGTGCCCTGGGCTCTGCAGTGCCTGACCCCCAGGATCTCCAGCCTCTGCAACAGAGGTGCATGAGAACAAGCATGTGGAGCTTGTGTCCCCACCCTATCCCATGTACAGGCAAGTGAGAATCACAACATCCCACCCTACCCTAAGCTCGCCCAGAGACCCATAAATTTCTTAAGCAAGCACTTGAAATAAGAGCTGTAAGAGCATCTCAGGGCTGTTGCTAAATATCAAGATGAAAAAACACCAAGCTTCTGCTTAGCTCCAGGAATGAAGTGCTCCCCAGCTCGGTCCCCGCATCAGCCCCTGTCCCGTCCTCAGCCAAACAGCTGGCAGTGCCCTTGGGTGAGACCTGCATGTGGTAACAACGAGCACCTGAGCCTGGGCAAGCTCTATATCTGCCAGGGACCGAGGCTGCTGGGCTTTGGCGTGCTCGGGGGCTGAGCTGAGCCTATGGAGAAGGTAGGCGTTTGTTCCTTCTTTCATTAATCTCTGAGGCTTTAGCTTAATTATGCTACCGGGCTGCTAAGTCAGGGCTTCATGCTTTCTAATTTTTTCTTTTGTCTTGCATACACATATGAGACAGATTTTTGCTTCCACAAGGGATATTTATAGGACATATGTTAGAGCTTGGAGAAGCTGATTAGCAAAGTGTAGATTAAAAAAAGAAGAAATTGCATGAGAGCAGCTCGGCCAGACAAAGGCTACACAGGGCACTAGCGACTTTCCAGCCTGTTCACTTCTCCTCAGCCCTCCCCTCCAGCTCCCCTGCCTCCTGACTCTTTCCTTCCCGGGCATGCTGGAGCTCTGCCTCGCTACACGGTCCCATCAAAACCCTTAGAGGGGTTTGGGACCTTGGGGGACACTTTCTTAAGTGTGTACAAGTCAGAGTCCCCTAAGAGCTGCTCAGAGTATAAAACCTGCTCGGTGCTTTCCGGAATCCCATTCCCTGCCAGCACCGCTCTGAAAAACCAAAGCACAATGTTACAAGGAGGTAAAAAGGACATTATCTGCCTCTCTGCTTCACGAGCTCTCAGTAACACTTCTGCTTTTTCCATATGAAAGGAAAATGGGTAATGACAACCTAATTCTATTGAAGAGACAATTTTCACTCCTCCTTGGCAAGTGCAGCCAGGACAGCGTCTTTCTTTCCACTCAGAAGCAAATTAACAGATTTTTGCCTCAAGAACAGGATGAGTGAAGTGCAGTGCAGCTGGCGACGCTCACCCGCTGCGGGCAGCACACCCTCGGGGTGCCCACCCCTACCAAAGCTCACGGTGGGTGGGTGGGTGATAACGCAGGTGCTGCTATGGGAAACCTGGGAAGGGCAGTTCGGATCACGGGGAAAACCCCTCTTTTCTTCCAGACCGTGGGTCTGCGCGAGCACCCGTGACCCGCAGCGCAGCAGCCAGCTCCAGGCGGCGCTTACAGCTTTGCACCAGCGTCAGGAACTTCACTCTCTTGGAGAGATGACTCTGAGAAGAACAAGTTAGACAAATGAATTCGCTAATGACTTCCTTCCCTCCTACTTAAATGGGGGGATAATTCGCAGTTCCTGCTCCCGCAGCGGGCTGCTCCAGCGCCCGCCACCCGCTCCACGCTAGGCAGCCCCGGCAGCAGGGAATGAGCCAGACGAAGGGGGCCAAAACTGCCGACTGGCATCAATCTGCCTTTTAAAACGCCACTAAGCCCGGTGTGCTGGCTATTTTAGGAAGGCGCAGAAGCGAGTGCCTCACGTGCCGCCTGGCCCGGCAGCGGGCAGGCAGGGGCAGGGCTCTCTGGAGGGCAGCAGGGACGCGGCTCGGATGCCCAACCTCTGGCCAAGTATCTCCCTCCCCGCGAGGTTTATTTACACTCCAAGCACCTCAAACCAGCCCTGAACCCAAATAACGGCCTGTGTATAAAAGCTGTGTGTGCATGCTTGCTTTGGTACTGTTGAAAGCCTCAGCTCTCCTTTGATATCTCTCTTTTTTTCTGGTTCAAAACTATTCCGGGAGCTGCTGGCTGGTGACATTTCAACGCAGGGCAGAGGCTAGAAGCTCTAGAAGAGGCTCGGGGCCAGAGGAAAGCTGATGGCAAGGGCACGGGGCCTTTCAATACCTGGATTCACTTGCCTTACTAACGTATACAGCAGTATAACAGCCTGTTACAGCCAAACACACCCAGGCACAGTTTCCTGTTGACTTCCAGCCCCCTTCTCAAGCTTGCCCTGTGCTGCCGGACCCCAGAGCTGCCTGGACACGATCCGGCCCCCCCACCCCAGGACAGGTCCCCCAGCGCACAATCCCCACGCCGGCTCCACGTGTTTGGCACAAATGGGGAAATAATATTTTTTTAAGTGGGGATGAGTTAAGAGGATTTGTTTCCAATACAAGATAGCTCTCATTAATGTTTGCTCATTTGGGTTTATTTAAGCCTTAATTGATTGTCTTCTACTTAACTGCGTCCCAGTATCTCTCAGGCTCCAGAACAGACTCTTATGAGACTGACAATTGCACGCTCTTCCCTTCTTCTCTCTAAAGATCTTTGATGTTGGTTAACTGGGTTTAATGGATGATAAAGTCCCTGGGCTTGCAGTAAAGCTGAGCTTTCCCTTTCAAGTCTCTACACATACAGCCTCCAGAAAGACTGCATCCAGGTGAGTGTGGTGCTTTGATACCTGTTTTTGCTGGTGCTGTTGTAATTTGTAATTATTATTGTATATATTATTACGGGGAGATGGAGAGGGGACTGTCATTGACCTTGCAGCACCACTGAACGCACGCTGCCTGGCCTGCAAGTCGGGGTCTCATCGGTGGCTCTGAGGGATCCGTGCCCCAACTGCCCCAGCAGGTCAGAGGCATGCTTAGGAAAAAACCAAAAATCAGCCTGGCCGTTATTTAGGATGCTTTTGTAGCCCTGGATCTTCTTGGGCTAGAGGGAGAGGTCTGTCCCCCCAGCAGCTGAAATCTCACAGGATAAGCTGTTCTTCAGGCCAGCCCCCGAGAGTTCATCCTCCCCAAAACAGGTTCCTTCCGACCAGGAATCCAACTCCAAATAACCTGGGGATTTGGATGCTGAACTACAGCACTTCTCGTGGCAGCTGGAGCGGATCCACCAGGAGCACCTGCGTAAGGAGCAGGAACCTGCAAGGCATCACAGGGACCATGCTGACCTTCTGTCCCGGCTGCCTTGCTCAAAGGAGGCTCCTCTGCTTCTAAAATAAGTTTATACGGAGGCAGAAAAGAAACCTGGTGACTCAGAAAGGCAGCGGAGAGAGACTGGTTGTTACTGAAGTCTTGCTTTCCGGTGTGATTGTCTGGAACAAAGCGAGCCGTGGTGGTTGAAGTGCCCCTTCCTCGCTGGCCCTGTGCCGAGCTGAGGTTTGCTCCTGCCTGGGGACCGCCCAGGCAGTTCTGGCTCTGCAAACTGCAGTCCCGTTCCTCACTCAGAGCCAGGAGCAGCTTCGAAGAATCTGTCCTCAAATTCATACAAACCCTTTTATTGCAGCAATTGAACAAAACCCATCCAGAGCAGCTCATCTCTTCAAGAGAGGCACTTTTCTTTCAGCACACTAGCTGTAGGAATGATTTAGGTTGTTACTGGCAGCACCCCTGCAAAGAGAGGAATCGTATCAGGCTCTGATGAAACACCTCTTAAAACCCGTGCCTTTCCCAACACGTTCCCTTGTCTCTTTGTGTTCTGTTGTCGTTAAACGAGCACAGAGGGGAAACAGCACGAACTTTCAGTAGAAGGAAATTTGGTGGCGGCGGCTGCTGCAAATCTCTCTGCTCCGGGAACCGGGAGGAGGCGGCCGCCGGGCAGATGCCGCTCGCCAGCGGAAGATCAGCGCGCTCCCTCGCTCGACATTTTTCCTGCAGAGCAGATGTGCGGGATCAGGAGTGGGGATTCTTATTTCAGCGGTCGGGAGCGGGATGCTGGCGAGGCGCGCTGCAGCCGGGTCCGCACCCCCGGGGCTCCCCGCACCTGCGGAGGGCTGCGAGGGACCCCCCCGCCCCGGCACTTTCCAAGCACGGATTAAAAACGCATCCCCTTCCCCGGTGCTCTTTAGGAAAGTGCCCTCCGCGCGGGGACGCGCCGTGCTGGAGCCAGCGGCTCCGCGGGGGCCGGGGAACTGGCGCGGGGACACCGCGGTCCCGCATCACTGACCCGCTCCCGGCGCGCAGAGCCGGCGGCTCGCCTTCCCCCGCACCCGCGGAGCGGAGCGTATCGGTGACGGCTGCGCGGGGAGGGGAAGCTGCGGGGCGAACGCGGCGTCCTGCGGGGCGAAACGCCGTTTCCCAGCGGGTCCGTCCCCTCCGTGGGGCTGCGCCGGCGGGACCTTGCGCGGGGGCTCCAGCTCAGCTCAGACCAGCCTGGCCTGGCCCGGTCCGGTCCAGCCCAGCCCGGCCCGGGTCCGCCCCCATCCCTCCGCGGCGCGGAGCGGCCGCGCTCCGCCCCCGCCTCCTCCCCGCGCAACTTCGCCGAGCCGCGGCCCCCGCCCCGCGGGTGCGCGCACAGGCGCGGGCGCGCTGCACCGAGCCGAGCCCAGCTGAGCCGCACCGAGCCGCTCCGCGCCGCACCGCAGGGGCCCCGGCCGCCCCGCGCCTCCCCCGCCGCCCATGGGGCGCTCAACCTCCGCGGGCGCGCAGCTGCCCCGCCGGCGCTGAGGACCCCGGACAGCCGGAGCGCCGACCTCCGCCGCCCCCCCCGGGCATGCCCGCCCCGCGGGGCGCCGCCTGCCCCGGCGCTGAGCGCGGGCGCGGAGCGGGGCGGTGCGCCCGCATGGAGAGCTGAGGCGGTGAGCCCCGCCGGGCCGGGCCGGGCCGGGAGACGTGACGATGTGGATGCGACGGCTCCCGGGAAGCAGGTAGGGCCGGGGAGCGGCGGGTCCGCGGAGCCCCGCGGAGCGAGCGCCGGCTGCGCTTCTCGGCTGCGCCCGCCCGGCTGCGCTCGGGGAGCGGCTGGGGAGTTAAATAATGAACTTACGGGAGGGGGGTGCGGGAAGGCGAGCGGAGGGGTGCGGGATGGCGAGCGGAGGGGTGCGGGATGGCGAGCGGGGCGGTGCGGGATGGCGAGCGGGGCGGTGCGGGATGGCGAGCGGGGCGGTGCGGTGCAGCCGGCGCCTTCCAGCGCTCGGGGAAAGGTGGCTGGTCCTTGTTCCGAGCGAGATGGCAGGCAGGGCTCCCTCCACCCGTCTCCCTCAGCCCCGCTCGCCGCCCTGCCCGGGGAGAGCCGGGACCCGTGTCCCTTTGCCCGCTCTCCCCCGCACGCTGCCGGGCAGGGTCCCCCTCTCGCCGCCCCGGCAGGTGCCTACCCGGGGCCGGGGCGGGGGGGGCAGACGGATGGATGTGTTTGGGGAGATTAATCGAGAATCGCGAAGCGGAGGAGAGGGAGGCAAAGTGTTATGTAACACACTTTCGTTACCGCCGCGAAGTCATCTGAGCCGAAACCGTGTTATTTCCATGGTGCCGTGTCGGGAGAGCAGCAGCCACCCAGCCCTGCCCGCACGCTGCCCCGGACCCGCAGGGATTTTGTGCTCCGAGCCTGTCCCCGTGGAATACATTTAAGGCAGCGGCATGTTAAATAACTGAGATCATAAGGAAAACTCTGCTGCCGTGTGTTTCATATTCTGTTCCTCCCCCCAACCTGATTTTGTGTTTCCCAAGTCCTGGGTCTGAGCCGGCGCGTGGTTCGTGGGGGGCCGGGGTCAAACGCTGCCGCCTGCCCCAAGCCTCCCCGCTGCGAGCGGGAGAGCGGCTCACGCATGTCATCGTGTTCTCTGTCTGCACGGAAGGTCTCGCTGCTGCAGGGAGGGGTCTCAAGGCGAGGGGTCCCGAGTGGGTGGCCCTGCTGGTGCTCCCCAGGGAGCAGGACTCGGCACCCCAGATGGCTGCGGGGTGAGCGGGTGGATGCGGCCCCGCCGCCAGCCCTACCCCGCGCAGCAACTAGGGGAGCCCATCAGCCCGCTCCGTGCCCGTGCGCTCCGGCAGAACATGGCTGCTGCTTTGGGGGTGCGGGAGGGGAGGCGGGCAGGGCCCCCCCGGAGCCGCGGGCAGGCTGCGGGCGATGCGAGATGCCTTTGTCCGTCACCCTTCAGAGCCGCTGGAGGCTTTGTCCCCCTGCCTTTGGATGGAGTCCTGGAGGGTGCAACTTGAACGGAGGTTTTGTGTGTGCCGGGGAGCTGGGGGAGGCCCTTGGCTTTTGTTTTACACTCGTGCGTGCCGTGCACCGTGTTCCAGAGGTGTGGGGGAAGCGAGCTCCCGATGCCCCCCAGCCTCGTCCCCGGCCGGCGCACCGTGGTGGCCCGGGCACACGAGCACCTCCACGTCGCTGCCCGAGCTGTCCGTCCGTCTGCCGAGGGAGTGCTGCTGGTGGTGGGAAGGACAGAGGCTGCGGTGATGTGCCGACCTGAGGAATCACCCCCAGGGAAAGCACCCGAGATGTTTTTCAGGGCGCCTCGCGTTTGGATTTGTTCTGTGGCAGATGAAAAGCCGGTGGAGCTGGAGGGCTGTTTCCTGAGGCTGGAGCCAGCGCAAGGCTGTGATCTTGGGAACAGCGGACGCCCTCTGCTTTTTTATTTTTGTGGAGAGTTTAGCAGTGAAAACAGGAGCCTTCCGGTCGCTTCTCCCCTCGACTCGCCTCGCGAATTCCTTTGCTGTGTATCCTGGATGCTCAGCGCCGGGCTGTCCTCTGTACCGCCTCATCAGCTTCCAGTCCCTCCGTGTTTTATTTTTAATAAGAGATAACTTTACTGCTAACCTTGCCTGCTGCTCTCGCTTCTCTCGAACTCTAATTGCTTCTGGCTTTATTTCTGACATTTCCCTTGTCATTTCCCCTCATTTTATTGAAGACTGCTAGAAAAATAGCTCCAAGAGAAGCAGCAGACCTTTCCAGCGCCCGTTTTACCCGCGCAGTCTCTGCCTGGAGCTGCCGCGGGGACACGGTACCTTATTGCTCCTTTCAAGGCGGATTCCTTTCGCCCCGGGGCAGCAGCGTGACCTTGCAGGCCAGCCTTGCTCTTAAGCTGAGCAGGGCAAGACCTGCAAAGCCGCATCACTCGGAATTATTCTGCCCTTGCTTTCGTGAAGGGGAGCTTGGTGCTCCCCCGGTTCTGAGGGCTGCCAGGAGCGGGGCTGGGGGTGCAGCGGTACCCCTGAAACCCCTGCGCGGTCCCGGGGATGCTCCAGATCCGCTGTGCCCTTCGCAGCGTGGCAGGCGCGGGCGTGGGTGCTGCAGGGCGGTTGTCTGGGGGGACAGCAGCCCCTCTGCCGCCTCCCGAGCGGGCACCGACGTGTGCGTCAGCGCCTGCGTGTGCCTGCGAGGCCACAACAGCTTTCTGCAGCGTGCCGGCTGCCTGGCTGCTGGCGGTGGCTGAGGACTCCCCTTCCACAGCTACAAACACAGTATTTTAAACAATATGCCACGGTTTTCACAGCGTTTAGCTCCGGAGCGATTTGTAGTATGAGTAAAAATACTGTTTGCAGTTTCTCCCTGAATGTATAAAGCAACTCATTAAAAGCACACATCCCTGCGCGTTGGCACCGAGGAAACTTTATGGGCCTTGTAGTTACTGCCAAAGCGAACGTTTTCCATGAATTTCACTCATCAGGTTCACGCTGTCAAATGTGGATTCAGCCGCTCGTCAAAGATGCAAGCCTTGCAGTCTGGAAAGTAATGAGAGCAGTAAGCAGTGGGAGTTAATGGCCTCCACTGAGGAGTCCTTACTCATCCCGCATCCACGCAGGGGCTGAGCTGGCTGCTCCCGGGTGAATTGATTGCCACAGAAATTCATCTAGTGTCACCGGCTATGATACTTAACAGCCACAATAATGCTTGAATAAACTGCACTTTTATGCAGCGGTTCGTACCTCCCAACTGGCAACAATTTCACAGATGAGGCGAAGGGAGCGGCGATGGTCTTAGCAGCCTCTTCCCCCTCGAGCATGAGGAATGGTTGTAACAACACCGGAGCCATCGCCACTGCGTTGCCTTCGGCTGGGAGCTGCCCTGGCTGGGGAGCTGCCACTCGCCCTGGGGGCCCGGGGGCTGCCCCACGGCACGCGGCGCGTGGGACGTGTGAGCGCCGCAGCAAGGGTTGGCTGCAGAAACAGGGAGTCGCTAATTTTCCTCCAAAGCCCAGCCTGTGAAGGGGAGCTGCGGCGAGGGAGAGCCCAGCTCTCCAGGTGGCCCCATAGCCTTGTCTCCTGCCTTTCCTCACCCCAGTCCCATCCCCAAGGGCTCCCAGCTCGGCTTCTTTACATTTGCACCTATATGTGTGTGTATACGGGGCGGCGGTGAGCGCCGAGAGCGGCTTCACACGACAGCTCCGTGGGGTGTGAATAATCCATATGTCTTCCGACAGGTCTGAGGTTCATTATGGAAATGCATGCATGCTTAAGCCTCTAAATACAGCTAATAGGAGAAGGACTGGGAGGAAAGATTACGGGAATCAATGTGCTGAGCCGGAGGAGCGGGAGCTGTGGCTCCCATGGCGGGGCCGCTCCGCGCCGGGCTGTGGTATTCATTATTCTCATTAAGAGCTGGTGATGAGGAACTGGGTTACAGCAATTGAAGCCCAACGGCGTTTGGGTTGGAGACCAAAACTCTTCTAGTGGGGTAACTCCTCAAAACCAAGAATGCTGGGCAGGAGTAGCAGGGAGGATGGAGCGGCCTCGTCGGTGCTTTCACGCCCTCATTTACAACAAAGGGTTTTTCCTTCCATCCCACGCTGGATGGCCCCGCTGGGAGGGGGCTCCTGGCCAAGCCCAGCGACCCGGCGGCCACTGCAGTTTTGCTGGGGGAGCTCCCGAAGCTGCTGCTTGGCCCTTGGGTACACAGTTTCCATCAGAGTGAATTTTTTCACTGGGATAACACAAAACTCTGGACCTGAACTGCCTCCTTAAAAATGGGATTCGAGTTGATATGAATATTTCCTGTGGCTCTTCTTGCTGAGACCTGCACCTACAGACTTTGATAGCTTACATAATTTCCTGTGATGGAGATGTACTTCATCTAATTTCACTTTGAAATGCATTGATAAAATCAGAACTGCTGGGAGATTTAAACTGAGTCTCCGTGGCCTGAACTTAACCGTGGGAGGTTTACCTGCCTTCATCCTTCAACATTAATTCGGTTTTATGAGGATTCCTCATGAAATGAGGTTTTGTCTGCCACTGAATTGCTGCTGCTGGCTGGGTTTATCAGTTCCTCTCCCTGCGAGCAGAAGCTGGGCTAAAGCTGCTCGTGGTGCGGGCGGCGGGGCCGGGTGCCGCGGGGCAGCTCTCGCCCGGGTGCGATGCTCGTGGAGCGAGAGGGGGCCCGGCAGCGGTGACCCCGAGCGCAGGAGGGTGCGTCCTCTCGTCGGTGCCGAGTGATTCAGCCTGCCTGGTACCGAGCCACGGCGATAGAAGGAAAGAAATGCGGCTTGGCTGGGGACGGGTGAGCAGGTGCGTGGAAATAAGCAGGGATGGGGCGAGAGAGTGTCGAGCATCCCGGGGCAGGAGGGCGAAGCACCCGCCGGGGACTCACCCGAGGTCCATCCCGGCAGAGCAGCGGGTCCTACATCCCTGGCGAGGCCTTTGAGCCTGGCTCTGGTTTTCTGTCCGAGACCACCGACAGCCTTCAGGCCAGGGCTCCACTGAAATTCGGTGGCAGAGGCTTCCCCAGCCCTGCGCCATCCACTTCCATTGGCTGTCCTGGGGAAATTAAATGGACTTGAAGCCAAAAAAAAGCAGCTGATCATTCATAAAGTGTTCATTTTCAACTCTGCTCTGTGAAATGTCTCATTGTGACTTCGAAATGATGTGTGGGCAGGAGGCGTACTTCAACACGTGACATTTCTCGTTTAAATTTGCTCTGAAGGTCTTTCTCAGCAGCTCTGCTTTTCTGGAAGCAAACCCCGCTGGCTTCCCAACGCAGGCTGAGGAAAAGCTGCTTCAAGAGCAACACGTAGCCTGGGAGCGGTGACGTGCTTCCTGCGAGAGAAATACGAGTGTGGGGCCTTGAGGTGGAGAATCTGGAGCTCGCCAGAGCGCGCGTGCCCTGACGTGAGAGGAGCGAGGGGATGGAGACGTGGCATGGCCACGGGTCCCCGTGCCAGCACGTCTCTGTGCAGGGAACAGGTTTTGGGGAGTTAACTACGACCTTGCAGGGACTGGTCCCTCCTGTCCGTACGGGGCTTTGCCTGTGCCTCCCTGCAGCACCCCGGGATGCTCAGGCATCTCGTCGTGATACCCGCTCCATCGTGGCCCCATCAATAGGAGGCGTGGCTGCGTGTCGCTGGCTCAGTGGCGGCGTTCGCTGTCGTGGCTGGGTGCGGGGGGCTGAGGGCTCGTCGCCTCATCGAGGCTCTGTCGAGAGCGAACGGCGCTAATTGATGTTGCCACTTGACTGCGTGTCAGCGAGGTTGCAGACGTGGCCAGGTCGGGGGGAGCCCGGGTCTCCCTGCCCGGCGAGCCGTCCCCGCCGCACGCGCCGCGTCCTCGGGGACACGTTCCTCTAATTGCCGGAGCCGCGTGCGTGACCCCAGCCCTGCTCCCGGTGCCTGCGATAGCATCTCTGCCTCCGTCTGCAGGGCTCGAGTAATGAAGTGTCAGTTAATTGCCGTGGATTAGGACATCCGCTTAAGTCCCCACCGAAACGTGGGTGATTAATGCCGGGAGCCGAGGGCACGTGGCCGCCGGGAGCGCGGTCGGGCGCTGCCGAAGCTCAGCTGAGCCCGCAGCAGCTGGGTGTGAGGCACAGAAAGCCTTGCCATTTCGGATGCTGGCAAGCGTTATTTTAAAAAGAGCTCCGGGGAAGAATAAACTCATTTTCTACAAGTAGTTGCCTTTCACGGCTTTTCTTATTAAGTTTTCTCTGGGAGGGATGAGGATGAGTTATTCATCTTGTTTCCTGGCGTTGTGAGAGGCTCTCGACTCCTTTAGCACCCTCCGAAGTGAAATATTCAGGACTTATTCTGGGTTCCCATTGCAGTGGTGTATTCTCTGGCAAAATCAATTTTGCCAATTTTGATGGATGAGGATGGAAACGTTTCTCATGGGCAGTTCCTTGGGGATGTTCTGCTCAGGCGTCCAGTGGGGATATGATTCCATGTTCTTCCCTTTAATCCTTCCGGAGGCCTGACCTGCGTGGTGTGACGCTGCTGGGGCTTGGACCCGGCGTGGGGGTGTTTGCTGAGAGCCGAGGTACCGCAGGAGATGCCATAAAAAAGCAGCGAGGGATGCAGGAGGTCTCCTGCTGCCGCCGATCTGCCTGGCAGAGACCCCCACCTCTCCTCTGGAGATAGATAACACTTTGGAAAGTTTAATCGCTCCTGCAAAGGGGATTTATTTTTAATGAGATGCCAAGTGCAGCGATCTCTGACTCACTGGCAGTTCGGCTCGGGAGGGTGCGTGCCCACAAACAGCGCGGTGGTTTCCAGCGCTCACGTGCCCCTCGGTCTGGCGGGATGCCGCTCCCCTCCCTCGCACCCCGGCTCTCCTGCCTTTGCTTTCTCCAGGCTTTCCTATTGATGTTCCACATCTTCAAAGAGTGCTCTGCTGCTTCTCTTTGGTTTTGTTTTTTTTTTTTTATTGTATTTCTTGCTCCATAAAAGCCATCTGTCTCTCTGTCTGCTTTTAGAGGCTTTATTTCTCTCATCTTCTCCATTTCTGTAAGAGTTACTGGATCTTTTGAAATTCTTTACGCTTCCCCAGTGTCATTCCCATGTACGGCGGCAGCCCCGTGCAGACAGACAGACATCCATCCCTCCATCCATCCCTCTCCGCGGGAAGGAACGGCTGGGCCCTGTGCCCATCATCCGGGCGTTTCCAGCAGGGTCAGTGCTTGTCTTGGCTCCTGGGAAACTGGAGCTCTTTGGGAGATGTTCATTAAAAATCCCATAGGAAGTTACATGGGAAAGGTGCTTCAGAACACGAGGAGGTCGAGATAGAAGCTAAAATAAGGGGGGAAAACCCTAATTTCCTTTGGTTTAGGGGATTTTTTTTTTAGTATCACTGTCCTGGTTTCATTGGGATTTGGTTTCAGTGTGTGGCCAGCTGTGGGCTGGTGATCAAGGCCCTCAGCAGTTAAACCCAGGGCAGCTGACCCTGGCTGGCCCACAGGTGTGTTCTATATCATGACATCCAGCTCACTATAAAAGAGAGGGTTTGCTGGGAAGAGGTGGGGCATTTTCCTGCTATCCTCATCTCTCCTCACTACTCATCGTGATTGCTGGAGCATCTGTGGATGAGTATACTTTTGTCTGTTTTGTGTTGTCATTTATATTGATTTCTTTATTTCCTTAAATCTGGTTAACTTTATCCTACAAGTCTCCCTCTCCTTTTCCCAACTCCCTTCCTCATTTGGGGAAGAGACATTGGGTGAGAGAAAAGCTGCTATTGTTTAGCCTTGGGTGCAGACTAAACAACGACAATCACCGGAGCCTGAGGCTGTGACTCTTTGACAAGATTTTTTAATGGATTTGGAAATCTAAGAGAAACTTCCCAGCAAGTTGTGTCTGAACTGAAGCTCTTGCTGCTGCCTGATGCCCGGCGCTGGTGCAGAATTCAGGGGTGGGGACGAGCGAAATAAGTCTGCGACAGGTGCAGGTTCGGGCTGGAGAGCCAGCGCTCACAGACGCCCTTTGTCCGGCGGGACAAAAGCCGAGGGCCGTTTCCGAGGGTTCGATGAAATGCCGCACTGTGCGGCCCTGCCAGGCTCAATGTGCCCAGTGTTCGCTGGCAGCGTGCGGAGCGGCGGCGGGGGATGCTCGGGTGGTACCCGGGCTGCGGGGGCCGAGTTGTCCCCCCCGGCGGGGGATGCTCGGGTGGTACCCGGGCTGCGGGGGCCGAGCTGTCCCCCCCGGCTGGGGATGCTCGGGTGGTACCCGGGCTGCGGGGGCCGAGCTGTCCCCCCCGGCTGGGGATGCTCGGGTGGTACCCGGGATGCAGGGGCCGAGCCATCCCCCCGGCTGGGGCGGGAGGCAGCGTGGCCGCCATCCTCTGCCCGCAGCACGTCCCCTGCCTCGCCACGGCTGGCAGAGGAAGCCACAGCCTGCTGGGTCTGCCCAGGGGAGCCAGACCATGCGTGTGGAGCTCCTTCTGCCGGGGCTGCAGCGGGCGGGTGAATCACCGAGCGCCGATTTTTGCACAGAAATTTCCTGAAGATGTTTCTCTGTCTGAAGGCACACGCCGATTTCTGGGCTTCCCGCCCCCGGCGCGTTTCAAATCCTATCTGCAATAATCCCGCAGGAGCTGGGAGAACGCTCTGCAGCAGATGTTGAGCGTTTTAGAGCAAGTCGAGCTAGGCTGGCAAGCGTGGAGGGCATTCGCCCCTTAGCTGAGCTCTCGCGCTGATCCTCAGGCCAGCTGCGGGCACCCAGCGCCCCTTAGTCCTGTTGGCATCCAGTTAAGTGTTTAAAAATAGGAAATGAACTCAAAACCCGGGGCTGGAGTTTGGCTTGGCTTTGGCAGCGACGTGGCCGCCGTGGACCAAACCTGCTCCTGCCTTTGTGGTGATGCCACGTGCGCCTGGTTTATCCATTTTCTCCTTTTCTCTGCCGATTTCCCTCGGTGATAAATCCCATCCCCTCCGCCGCGGGAAGCGGTGTCGGTTTAATTACTTGTGGGGAGAAGGGGGGAGAGCGAGGAACTTCAGACTTGTTTTAAATATCACTTTTATTAGTCGGTAATCCTGAAGCTCAGTGCTGCAATATAGGTAGTGATGTGGCGCATCCAATTCACCCAGGTGCTGCCCTGTGCCAGTTGTTGTGCCTCAGCTTTTTGTTCCCAGACCTGGCTATAAAGAGCTTGGCAGACATATTTTCTCAAATTTATCATTATCTTGGAAGAAGTGGTGGCTGCGGGCGGCGCAGGGAGTAGTAAGTTCCCAGTTCCCGTTGGGTCTGGGTTGGCAGTGGCTGGTGGCAGAGCAGAACATCACTGAGGAGAGGGGTACTGGGGTTGGTGGTGCCTGCGGTCCCATGCTCCCCATCCCGAGGGAGCGGGGCGGGATGCAGTGGGTGCTGTGCTGGGCGCCCTACCGGGGGGTCCACAGGGTCTCCTGCTGATCCCACTGTGTAACTCGCCACGTGCCTTTTGGCACCCGTCCGTGCCGCCCTCGCACAGGGATGTGCCGCCTCCTTCCCGCAGCGCCGGCGAGGGTCCCGTTCCGGCCCGGCGATGCTCCATTTCCATGGCGATGGCTGGCGGTGTCACAGCAGAGGACACTCGCTGCACTGCGGGGATCGCTGGCACGACAGCGGGGCTGGAGAGGAGAGCGGCTGCAGCAGGCGCCGGGTCTGCCATCCCCACCTCGGCGAGGACACGCGATTGCGGGCCAAGTACCTGCCACCGCCGCCCAAACTGTCCCCTCTGCCTCGGCGTGAAGGTCACCCGCCGAGATGCAGCGGCCTCGCTCCTGTTCCGCACGAAGCCAGTGAGTTCCTGCACATACTCTCATAACGTGCTCCGAACGCCTTTGTAGGACACGCAGCCGCGCTGCCAAGGTGCTGTTCCTAGAGCGTGTTTTGCCCAGGACAACCAACCATCGCCCGGTCCCTCCGGCCGCGGCTCCCGCCCGCACTCCGGGCATTTGCAGGAATATCTTTGTCTCGCTGGGTGTTTGGAGATCTGAAATGCTCCGAGTCCATAAATCATCCCAACAAGGACATAACCTTGATTCCCTGTGCGATACCTATAGATTGCCTAACGGGAGGCGTGAAATGGAAGAATGGCTCCATTTGTATAATTCTGCATTAAAAATCAGCCTATTCTGCATTTAACGCTGCCTGTGAAGCGTCTCCAGTCAGGGGAGAAAAGGGCCGGTGTTGGAGAGCGAGCGAGTGCGTTACGGAGGGGACGCAATAAGCACTTCTGTGCTTGCCCTGGGGTCCACGCTCGAGGGTTACCACCAGCCCTGGGCTTGGGGGGACTCGCTGCTGTCGTGCTGCTGGACCCCGCGCTCCCGTGGCTGCCCCTGCCCGGGGGATGCTCCTGCCGGCTGCCTCTGGGGACAGCAATGCAAAATACCACACGTGCAGGGTGGCAGAGGAGGGGTTGCACGCTGCGTGTCCTGGCTGCTCTCACTTTTTGGCTGTGCAATGCTTTTCCCGTGGATTTCTGTCCGCATCTCATACACGTGCGTGCTCCTCAAACCGCGTGGGGGGCTTCTGGCTGGACATGAAGCTTCATGAGGGTGGGAGGGATTCGGTCAGCCCCAGACACCAAAGCGCCCCGGCAGCCTCTTCCCGACCAGCACAGAGCACGGCGAGCTCGCGTCCTCCAGCCTCCTTGAAAGTAATCTCTTTCTCAAGTGCCAACTTTCCTCCTCTTCAAAGCAAGCGGCTGCGTCTGGAAGGGTTTGGGAAGGGGTTTTCGTACTGGGGAGGGTGGGAGGGCTGCGATGGCTCCGCCTGAAGCACCTTCAGTGCCCGTAACGCCTCCAAAACAGGGATGGGCTCGGTTGGGCTCGGCAGAGCGGCCCCAGAGCATGTTTCATACCCGATCCCTGTGATTGTCTGAGTAGTCGCCTTGAAATCTGCTCTGGTCCTTGTAGCAAAGCGCAGGGGGATGTTGGTAGGAGCGTCCCGTGCTGTGAGGCGAAGGGAGGTGAAGAAGGGATTTCATCTTCTCCAATATCTCTGCTGCTCTTTTCTTTTTTTAACCCGATTTCAGAGTTGTTGAGTTTTCCCTTGAGTTTGAGAAGTGTTTTGGGATAACTCTCCCATTCACCCCCAAGATGGGGAAAGAAAAAGTGTGAAAATAGCCCCCACTCCCCATCTCTGCAATGGAAAAAAGTTGTGTGTGTGTGTGAGGGGGAAGTCCTGGATAATCCAAATCCTGTTTTCCAGAGGGTTCAGTGAGCAGCGTAATCTCAGCCCTGCCCCGTGCATCCTCCAACCCACCCCGTAGCCCCAGCCGGTGTTTGAGGTGTCCCCGCTCCCTGGGCTGCCCTGGGGACGCGTCTCTCTCGCTGCCCACTTTGTCACAGCTCGAGTGGGGCCGGGGGAGCCAGAGGGGTGTCAGGGGGAGGGAGGGTGGTCCCACAGCAGACCCCGGGGCCGCTGGCTGCCACCGGCCCCGCCGTGCTGCCATATCCCCGCCGCCGCGCCGAGCACATCGCGCTGTGTTGCCTAGACAACGGCAACTCCTACACGCTGCTATTTATTCTGAAGGACACTTGCTCTTATCTGTCGTTGCAAAGCCCTCAAAAGATTGCACGCCATGCAAAATTCCTCCGAGGTAACCGGGCTGGCTGCTCCCGTCCCCAAAGCCGCCTCCTGGGGCCGTGCCAGCCAGCGGGGTGGCCGGGAGGATGCTCCTTGGGTGACAGGCTGGCATCACTCGAAGGGACGCGGGTGGGAGGGTGACCCACGTGGTCCTCGGTGCTGCCAAGGGCTCTGCCTGCCTTGTGCTGCCCCGTAGGAGTGTGCGTGTCCCCAACCATGTCCCTCCCTGTCACCAGAGGCTCTGGCCTGGGGAGCAATGCCCAGAGCAAGGGACACCCCTGGCTCTGGGTGTCACCCGGCCGTGCCGGGGGTCACACGTTGCACTTTCGCACGTGTCTGCCCAACGCTGCAGCTGGAGAATGTCACGAGCAAGCAGGAGGAGATGGGAAGAGGGGAAAAATCTGTTTGTCCTGCGAGCTGCCGCTCCCGAGTAGCGAGGGCTGGCGTTTTGTGGTTCAGAAGCTTCCAGAGAGCAGCTGGGATTTAGCGAGCGCCGGGTTTGGGCTGGGCTCATCTCCCCTCGCCCCGTTCGGCGGCTGTTAATAAAAGCACTGGGGCAGTGCCTGGCCCCTCTCTGTCCTTTCAAGGGGACATCTCGGGTGGCTTAGGGAGTTGGGCAGAGGCTGAAATCAAGCCTGACGTGCTGCCGGAGTGAGTATGAGCGTGGGAAAGGTGGATCTGTGTTTAATGCTCTTGCTGGAAGCCTGAGCTCTGGCTCCTGGCCGGTGGAGACGGGGTGCTGGCCGTGGCACGGCACACGGGGGATGCTCTTCGTGCTGCCACCGCTCTGCCAGCCTCTAAAAAAACCCCACCAACAACACGGTTTGGGTGGTTTGCTTTTTTTTTTTTGAAGCCTTGAAATCCTTCCTCCCCCAGCCCAAACTATTTTGGTTTATGTTGTCTGTTTGTGGCTTCTTCCCTTCCTCCTTCTGTGCTCTTTCCCTGCATCGCCTTATTCCTCCCCAAAATAAACGCTGTTACGCTTTGAAAAAATACCCAATTAGGAAAAAAAAAAAAAAAAAAGAGAACCTCTGAGCAGAAAAAGGCTGTGCCTGAGAGTATCCAGGTCAGCTCCTTTAGCTTCGTGTGCTCACGCATGGAGGGAGTGTACAAATGCTTCTGTCAACCAGATGCACATTTAGTAACGCTGCCGAGGACTTTACGGGGCGCAGCGCTGCGGAGGATTAGTCTATTTAGCCATATAAAGCTCTCATTAACTCCTGCTGAGTTCGACAAAAGTCTTTGTTGTGTAAAAGCTGAATAAAATGGAGTAAAGATTTTGGGCTTTGGCCTAATGATTTTTTTTTTCCTGGGGAAAAAAAAAAAAAAAGAAAAATTTGTGTATCAGGGATTTTCTTACCACGAAACACCGTGCTTCGTGTGGGGTGGTACCTTAGGGGAAGGCGAGTGGAGCAGAACCTCGCAAGGAGCACTGCAGGAGGGAGAGGGCTTTGACGTGACCTGACCTGACAGGCAGCTGCATCAAAGCAAAATGTTAAATCCTGAGCCTGCCGATGGGGCAGCGTGTTTCCAGCTGGTCTGCGAAGGAGGGAGCAGTGCGAGGAGCTGCTCGTCCTTCCCTGCTACGTAGGGGCTTCGCTGGGGAAATGCCCGGCTGGTCCCAGTGCCTGGTGCCCCAGGACCCCGGTGACCCAGAGACCCCTGAGCAAAGGCTCTGGCTGCTGGCGCTCCGCTCGTGCCACCTGCGTGAGATGAGGCACCTAAAAGGGCCGAGTCCCAGCAGCGCGGGCGCATTCCGTGGTAAAACCCATCCTGGAGGCGTTGGCGGGTTCACAGATCCACGGAGCAGCAGCAAAGTTGCGTTTTTGGGTGGGGGTCCTTGATCTGCCCTGTTTGTGGCCATGGGTTTTGCGGTGGGAGGAGGGTGGTGGGGGTACGGGGTGCCCTGCGGTGCTGTTCCAGGGGCCCTGGCTGGGGCACCGGGGCGGGGTGATGGCTCCGCTTCCCCGGGTGGCCGGGGCTGTGCTGGGTGGCTGGGGCGCGCCGTGCCCGGGGAGCTGCTCCCCTGCCCTGCTAACACGGTTGCTGTCTGTCCGCAGGTCAAGTTGCCCGCTCGGAAGCCATGCTTGGATTTTAATAGCCATGTTCCACCTAGCCATGGACCTCGCCAGCTGCCAGCCCCCCGCCAGCGGCGCCGGGGGCAGGCTCTCGCCGCGGCCGGCGCTCCGGCACAGACTGTCCCGCGGCTCGCTGTGGGGCACGGGGAGCGGGGAGGAGCTGCGGCGCCCCGGCCCCCCCTGGACCTGCACCCCCGCGCCCCCCCTGCAGAGACCCCGCTCCCGCCGGCCGCCCCCCGCCGCCCCGCAGCCCGCCGGCCGCCCCCCGCGCAGACCCCGCTCCCGGAGGGGCCGGCGGCACCTGCGCGGCCGCAGCTTCGCCCCGCGGGACGGGCGGCCCACGGCGCTGCCCGAGGTCATCGTCTGGGGCCCCACGGGCGAGGAGGACTCCCTGGAGAGCAGCACCCTGCCCGGCGCCTTCGCCACCGCCGCCGCCACCACCACCACCACCGCAACCACCACCACCACCGCCGCTGCCACCGCCGCCGCCACCACGCCGCCCCACGTGCCCCCCAGCACCCCGGCTCCCGCGCCGGGCGGGGACGTGCCCCGCAGCAGCCCCGGCCGCACCAGCACCGCCGAGCCGGCCGCCGGCCACAGCAGCAGCGGCAAGGACGCTCGCCTGCCCCGCGGGCTGGGAGACAGCACAGGTAGGGTCTGCCAGGGCGGCGGCGGGTGCGGCGGGAGGGCCGGGGGGTCCTGGGGCACACGGGGACGCCCGAGATGGAGACAAGGCGTGATGTTGGACATGAGCAGGCGGGAGGCAAGCGGCAGCCCCGCGTCGTCGCTCCCATCCGAGGCGTTTCCCGTTAGCGATGCCCATCCTTGGCCCATCTCCCGTGGTCGCGTGGCGATGCGTCCCCCCAGCGCTGTCCACTGCGGGGGCGTGGATGGGAAAGCTGCTTCCCATTTGTTTTAAATTACATTTGTTATTGCTGGCATTAGGCTGTGGGGTACCATTGTATAGTTTACAGAATCTATTTACTGTGCATCGACTGCTTTAGCCCGCAGCGATGTTCTAGTTGAATCGAAAAATAATTTTATGGCCCTAATCTTAATCCCAATTAATTTATCCAGCGTGCCCTGCTCGGCAGAAAGAGACAGGCCAACCATAATGTTGTTCCTGACTTAGAGGAGTTGTTCATAGCGATGAAAAGCTCCCAACCTACACACCTCTTAAAAAAAACGCTGGGATCGGCTGGATAAATTAGCGAGGGAGTGTTGATAACGACTGCCGGTGTGAGCTGCTGGCTGCGCGATGAGAGCTGCAGCCTGGTCTCTCCTCTGGCCTCGGTGGCATCGTGCGGGCACCTGCTTTAATCGGCCAGCTCTTAGCTCTCATTAGGGGCTTTGTCCAGGATCGGAGCTTTTGCTAATTAACTTCTTTTAGCCGAGTGGGGAATACGACAAACTCCTGCCCGGAGCGAAAGGACCTTTTTGATCTCAGCCCATCCACCCTAAATTGAAAAGCGCCTGAGCTCCAGATCTGCTTTTCCTTCGGCTGCCCCAGGAGGGCCCGGGGGGGAGCGCCGAGCCCCTGCGGCCCCTGGGGACGGGTGGGTGGGAGCGAGCAGCCAGCGCTGCTGCCGGCTCTGTGCCCATGCGAGGATGCTGTGCCTTCTTCCAGCCCTGCTCCTCCCTGTTACACAAGCTGCAGCGGCTGGAAGTGTTTGTTCTCTGCTGGGAGAAACATATGGCTGCAAATTAGGATTAGGTAACTCGTCTGTGCTCGCTGTTTGCCTCAGCGAGCGTTGCAAATCCCCGTCCTGCCACCCCATAAGGTGCCGCGCGTCGCAACAGGAGCCCGAGGCGGGTGGGCAGGCAGGAGGGACGCCGCTCTCACAGCTCGCGGTCCTTCACCTGGGGGGCTCGGGGTGGTCCCGCTTGCAGCACCCACGGGAGCTGGGACCACCCTGGGACCCGGCAGAGCTGCCCCAGGGCTCCCACAGCCGAGGGGACCCGCGCTCCCTGACACGCCGGCGGCACCCTCCTTCCCGTGGGGTCGGGTGCTGCCATCATGCTAACGAAGGTGCTGCTTGTGCCCTTCCCTCCGTGCACCACTGCTGGGCGCCTAGGGATGGTGGGGGGCCGTGGCACACGCAGGGTGGGCGCACTTCAGCGCAGGCAGCAGCAGTGAGAGCGATCCTGCTCAGGTGGGTCTTCCTCTTGCCCCGCTCCTCCTCGCTGGAGAAGCGAGAGAAGAAAAGCCACGACGAGTGTCTCTGTGACTCACTGGCAGCGAAAACAACCTTAAAAACATTCCCCCAGAATAGCAAATGCTCTGCTGTAGGTAGGGGAAAAGGCAGACGAGAGATTCCTTGTGATGTCCGGAGAGAAAGGAGAGGCTGGTGCGTGGTTTGGGGGGTGTGCTGGGTCCCCGCGGCTCAGGTGTGATGGCCGCAGCGGGACGGGCACGCGGCGTGTTCACCCAGGCGTGGGCTGTGCTTATGCTTTTCAAAAACGTGCTTCCCTTGTCGGGGGCTGTCATAATGGAGCATGGAAAGAGGGAAATAATTAAAACTCCAGCGTGCTGCCAGGGGCGAGGGCTGTGAGGGGCGTTCACCGGGGTGGCTGCGGGCTGGGCTCCTCCGCCCGGGCAGAGCATCCTCCTGTACCGTGGGCTCAGCCAAAAAAAAAAGAGAAGAATGAATCAGAGCCTGTCAGAGCAAAGGCATGAATTGCGCTCGCTGGGTTGTCTGAGCCTCTCCTTTCAGTATTATTAGAATAAAGCCGTCTTTAATTAAACCTTTAAGTGCTTTATAAGGCAGAAGACTTTATGTGCCGTCTGCTGCTCTTAACGGTGGTTTGATCACCGGAACGCAACAAGTTTGGCATCGTGCTCTGCGAGCAGCGTGCTCGGGGAGGTGCCGGTGCTAAGGGGCACCCTGTCCCCGGGGCAGAGGGGGGAGCTGGGTTTGCTGGCCAGGAATAAATAATAATAATAAAGAGACATTTCCCTTCCTGGCGGGGAGATGGCCCTGCCTTCAAGAAGAGGGTGCAGGAGAGGGGGTGTTGGATGCAAGGAGGCAGCGGATGCAAAAGGCTTCAAAGGAATTAATTAAAGATAAAATGTGTTTAGAAGCAGACCCTGGGCGGTGGGGATGGAGCCACCTCTTTGATCCGCCGTGCAAAGGCGTGGGGAGCCATCGGGGCCGGGGAGGCGAGGGGGCTGGACGGCAGCTCCCAGGCCAGCACCCGCCGGCACCTTCCCGGGAGGGTCCCGGTGGACCCTCCGTAAGGGCGTGCGGAGGTGGGTGTCCTTACGGACGGGGGACGGCGGCTGGAGCCTGGCCGTGAGCTGAGCTCTCTGGCGAGGGAGAAGGGGCTCTTCCTCCCCAGGATTAGCAGATGTGCCTTCACCCCCGCGTGTCTAAGCGAGCCGGCAGCTCCCCTCTGCTGCTCTCAGAGATATTTACTGCTCGGTGGTATTTGCTGTAACACCTGAGAAGATAAGTCCCGGTGTCTTTAGCATAAGCCTCTGGAATCTTTGTTCTTGGCAAGAATATTTCCCAGCAGCAGCAGCAGGATATTCTCCTCCTTTCATCAGTCCAATCCAAATTACCAGGAGGTTTCCAGGAACCTTGGGGTTAGTTTTTGCTGGAGAGCTGCGTTTTCCCTTCAGGATGACTGATGCAGGCTGGGTTTTGGAGCTGATTGCCCTGATTTACCAGGTGGAAAAACAAGGGGCTTTGCCTGCCCAGGCTCCGCTTTGAAGGCCAGAGGGGTGTTAAGAGGAGCAGCCCCGAGGTGGTTTCCCAGCGCAGCGGGTCGGGCAGTGGGTGAACCGGCTTTGCACTGGAACAAGGTTTGCCAAGAAGGCTCCTGCCATGTCTCCTCCCCTGTATCTAACCCTCGTGGTTTTTGTAAATTATTTTTCTTACAAGCTATCAAACAGCAGCAGGGTTCATGTCATGGCAAAGCCTGACTGATCCCCCCTGGGAGAGGCCATTCGTGGCTGTGGTTGCTGCAGAGCGGCCACGCAACGCTCCTGATTGCATTTTTCTGCCCGAAAGCAGCTTTATGGGCTGGATGAGGCTTTGGGGGATCAGATGTGTTTTCTGGTGGCTGGGGAAGCTGCAATGCCTCTTGAGTCCAGGCAGTTTTCCCCAGCCTCTTGCGATGCTCGGGAGGAGGCAGAGGCATCCCAGGGCATGCAAGAGGAGAGGAAGGAGCCTCGTGGCAGGGATGAGGGAGGCCGAGCCCCACGAGAAGACCCCGCTTCGGAGAGGGCCCCTCCTCGGGCAGCCGCCAGCACCGGTGTCCCCGTGTCCAAAGGTGGCTGGGGACGATGCCCAGAGCAGGCAGCTCAGAGCACGGGGCAGGGCGGAGGCAGAGGTGACAGCACCGGTTGTCAGCTTCTGTGTGGGCTGTGGTGCTCACCGTGGAAATTGCTTAGGAGGTTATTTTGGCCGGGAACAATCGCCACGGCACCGATTCCATCTGCGTTCGCATCGTTTCCCTCCCTAAGCTCTTCACCTGCTCCCAGGAGCCAGTTTCTTTCCAGTGCTCTTTACTGGGAGTTCGTTTGGGATGGTCTCTCCCCAGCTAGGTGCGATGCTTTGATGGAGGAGCGAGAGGGAGAGGCGTTAGGGCCTGGCTGCGCACGTGTAAATCCCGCTGGAGCCCAGCACTGGGCTCTCCAGCCCACCCTGTGACACCAGACAGGCTATCCCTGCTCCCCGCCACGTACCGGCAGAACCAGCCCTGGCTTAGTGGGGAGATTTACCCTCTTTTGGCGCTTCGGCTCAGACTGGGAGTTGTGGGAAGGCTGAGGCAGAGCAGGGAGAAAGGAGCAAGGAAGGCGTGCGGGAGGGCAGGGGCTGTGGTGCCCCATCGCAGCCCCTTGGCTGGGTACCCAGAGCATCTCTTGTTTTCCTGTCGCTGGCGGTAACTCAAGATGATGCTCTGCAAAATGAAACAGAGCTGTTTTTTCCTTTTTTAATTTTATGCAGCTTAGAGGCCTTGACGAGGGTCTTCAAAGAGTTGCGGCTCATAGCTGTTTTTATTGGGAAAATGAAAAATATGGTCTCCCTAACCAGAGCTGTTGAAATAAAGGCCTTGGGGGATAGAGGTTCTCTTTGTTTTTAATTAAGAGCTTATATCTCCTGTTCGCACTTCTGCAGCAGCAAGACGTTAGTCTCGAATGGATTTTTCTCATGGAATTAATTCTGTTGATGTGGAGCTGTCTGGGAGCCGTTGCAAAAGGTGGCCAGAAAGGCCAAAAGTCAGCACTTTCGTCTTGGTGGCAGATGTATGGCCTTTAAAGTAACATATAAAAAACAGCCATGGCGTTTGCTTGCTTCGAGGAGATTGGGTTTTTCCCCGGGTTGTGGGGAATTTGGAGTTGTGTTTGTGGGTTGACGCGTGGCTGCTGGGGCCGGGTGTCCCACGAGAAGTCCCCAGTGAGAGCGGACTGTGCTGGGACGGTGTGAAAGTGGAAAAACCCCAGCAATATTTCAGCCTTTCCAAGGGTTCAAAGAGTGTCTTTGAAGAGCTTTCCCTCCTGGCAGACAACACATTAAATTCTGCTGCGCCGGCAGAAGCGCAGGGGTTCGGACACACTTCCAATTCCATTAAATACTTCTCCTGTAATTACCCTCGAGCTAAATGGTCACTGCGTCAAAGTGCCTGGTAAAAGCCTTGTAAGAGGGAGCGGCTCGCGGTCCCCTCGCAGGGCTGAGGGGTCCCCAGCTGCCGGGGCCGGGCATCCCTCCTGATGCCACGCACCAGCCTCTGCCCTTCTGCAGCTTGTTCCTTCACCGGTTATTAGCGTGTAATTAAATGACCACCGGGTTCTGTAACTTGCTGGAGCTGGAGCTTTGCCACGGAGATGAGCAAACAAAACCGAGCCACCATAATTCCTGCGTCCAGGTCCTTCCCTGCAGCCTGCCCCGCGTCCAGGGGGCTTGGGCTTTCGCTGTGAGTTACGCTCGCACTGGAGGAGGAGGAGGAGGAGGGTAGTTTTGCTTTATGAGCTATTGATTTTATCCTCCAGGTCCCTTTCCTGCAGACAGATTGGGCTCCCGGGGCCGTGGCTGAAATAACGCTCTGCGCTTCGCAGCCATCCCTCTTTCATCTCGCCTCCCCCCCCCGGGTGGCGTGTGTCCCGGACGGGACGTTCCCCTCGCCCAGGGTGCCCCATCCATTAACGCCGTCTCTGGCAGGTTGGATATTTCTGTTCAATTTTGCTCTGTACGGTTCTATATATCTCTTTGAAGGCCTAGAGGAAAGGATCTGATATATTTGCAGAGTAAGAATAAAGACCTGTTAGTCTCCAGTGCGGTGGGTATCGCTATGGGGCTTCCCAGGGAGTCACCCCAGGTGCCCATCCCAGCCCTCTCCCTCCTTCCATCGCTGCCGTGGTTAACGCTGTTGGGACAAACCTTTCCCATCCCCTTGAATTCCCCCCGGGCTCTAGTGCAGAATTAATATGCGATGCGAAGGAACTTTCTTCTCTGCTGGTACATATGGCGACTTATGTATGTGATGGAGTCTAAAATTATCCAGCCCTTCTTAAACTCCTCGTGTCCTGCTCCGAGGAGCTGCCGCCCTTCCCAGCGCTCAGCCACCTGCAGCCTGCTCTGCCTGCGCGCTCCCCGTTGCGTAAGCGCGAGGATTAATTGCATCGTTAGGTTCTCTCGCGTCCCCGCCGCCTCTGCCTTGGCTCCCGGCTCCGCACCAGGTCTCACTTCTGACGCCGCTTCTGTTTTCAAAGGCATCGGGCACTGGGCTGGTTTTGTTTTATTTTTAGAGTCTTTCCTTTTATCTTTTTCGGCAGCGTCCCACTGGGAGCTGCTCCAGGATTGCCGCCAAGGATGCGGCCGGGCTGCCGCCGGGGTGGGCATCGCTCCTGACCCGGCGCTCCTCGGGTCCGTCGGGACACGGCTCCTGTCACCGCCCTCCTCAGGGGACCCGAAGTGCGGGGACAGAGGTCTTCCTCCGTGCCTCACCTTCACCGGTGGGTGCCGGTGGGAGGTGGGAAGCCCTGTGGCGTTTTCCCCGTGGATTCCCTCGGGAAACGAAAGCCGGAGGCAGAGCAGCCGAGGAGCAAGTCTGAGGCTCTGGGTGCCGAGTCACTCGTGGGAGGTGGCCGGTGTCCCCAGCTCTGCCAGCCCACGCAGCTCCGGGCACGTGGCTCCCGAGCGATCCCGGCTGTCCCTGTGGGGTCTGCGGGGCAGCCAGCGGCACCGCCTGGGTCCTGCATCCCGGTAACGCCAGCAAGGGTGAGCTGGTGGGGGACCTTGGCGAGGTGCGGTGCTGAGGGACGCGTGCGCAGGGGGAGATGACGTAACACGAGGTGTGATGTGCCGAAAGCAGGGGAGCCACGGCATGGCCCCAAATCTGCGCCTCAGGAGCGTTGGGCAGCGTTTCCGTGGGAGCGTGGGGATGCTCTGCGCAAAGTCCCCGTGGAGGGCTCTTGCGTGGGAAGGAGCAGTGATTTCCTTGCCCCGTGCACCCACATGTATTGCACAGATGCACTATATATATATATATATAACTGCTTGTTTTCCTGTCATGCTAACACTTACTTATTTATTAAAAATCTCATCCATCAGGAGCTGCAACATCTGTTTGTGAAAAATAGCACATCCTTGGGCTGCAGCCAGGAAAATCATTTCATTACGAAATTGCAACTGTAAAGCAGCACAAAATCACCAACATACTGTACATTGAGATGCTTTTGTTTCCAAACTGCTCATTAGGAATGATACACGAGCCAAAATTATACCCTGTGTAAGGTGAATTACGGGAAAATGAGCCCACCCGACCTTGTAAGCGAGGAGCAGTTGGTGCGGTGATTGTTCTCTCTGGTTCATCCCGCACCCACTGCAAGGCTGAGCGCGAGTTTCCCTTTCCGTCCCGGAGGGGAGACGTCTTCGCATCTCTTCCGTTCTTCGTGCCTAATTCGGGCTGACAAGGAACATACTTGAGAGGATGGGAAATGCAAAGCCTGGCTTGAAGATTACTTTATGTAAGGCAGGAGCGAGGGTTGTGTCGCCGCTGCCGGGGGCTGTGTGCGGCCCCGTGCCGGGGCAGGGCTCAGGGGGAGGCGGGGGGGGTCCGCTGGGCAGGGCAGCAAAGCCCCCCGCTGCCCGGGATCCCCCTTGGCTCCCATCCCCACTCTCTCTCTCTCTCTCGTTTCTTTTCTCCGCAGGTCTGGCGGTTCATCAGATAATCACTATTACCGTGTCCCTCATCATGGTCATAGCCGCTCTGATCACAACTCTTGTCTTAAAAAATTGGTAAGGTCCCTCCTGGGTCTGTTTGGCTTGTTGGGGGGTGGCGTGGGGATGGGGACAGGGTGGGGACAGGGCTTCGGAATGTCTTCATTTTGGGAGAAAAGGATATTTTTTTTAATACTGAAACCTCCAAAGGGGTCTGGAGCACCTGGGTTCATCGGTGCCCCTGCGGCTCCCTGCCTCTCACCGCGTGGTGGGTGGCTTTGGGGACCAGCACGTGAGCAGGGTCGGGTGGCCAAGTCCCACGTGGGACACGTGCACGTCACTGCTCCGGGATTGCCTTGCTGCCACGTGATGCCACCCGGTGAGGTCCGACTCGTGTGTTCGGTGTCCCCGCGAGGGTGCCGGGACCTGCCCTGCGCCGGGTGGCATCTCCTCTGCTTAAGCAGCTTTGCTGCTGCTCCTTAACTCACCAGCCTGGCTCAGTGAGGAGCAGTTGCGTTCTCTGACCTTCTCTACGCATCCGGGGACTGAAGGGCATCTCCTGTGCCCCGCGGGTGCCACTGGGTTGGAGCGTGCCCCGTCCCCCGGCGCGCTCGCATGTTCCTCCAGCTCGACCTGCTCCCGTTTGTTCCCTCGGCGTGGCCTGGCGTATGGCAAAATAGGTTAGCGTTTCGCTCCGGGCACTCATGACTTTACCTATTTTCCCAGGGAAACTGGCCTACTTTGAGGTCAGCGTTGCCGCTGTGACGATCCGGCTGCGGCTCCGGGCTGGCGGCAGAGCTGCCGCGCTCGGCGATGGCAGTTCCCCCCTCCAGCCCATGCGAGCTCCCCCGGTGCTGAGGCAAACCGATTCCTGCACCCAGGAGGGAATTAGCAAAGCGGGTTGGTGAAGCAGCCTGCTCACTCCCCGGGGTTAGGGGAAAGCCTCTTGGCAGGGCTACGGAGGCATCGTGATCTCGGCAGAGCTGCAGCTAGCCAAACACGCCGGGTTACTTGCCCCGCGGATGAGTTTGCTTTGCTGGGAGCGGGCCCACGGGGAGGCATTGGGAGTGCAGCCGGTGATGCTCGGTTTCGTATCCCAGACGGGATTTACCTACCTTCCCGAGTCGTAGCAGTATTTCAATGAAAGAGCGTGGAAAATGCTTTACAAAACACTTCTGGGATTTTTCTCTAGTAGACACCATTGATCCGGCTGACCGCAGCTTGGCAGAACGGCTCGAGTAACCTAATGCTGAAGCCAAAAAGGGGGAAAAAAAATAAATACAGTGATCAGTGTAGAGCAGAAATTGTTTACAGTAAGTGAAATTGGGAAATCACCGGAGGATACCTGCGGGCCAGCTCGGTCAGCAGCCAGATGTGCCACAGGCAGGAAGGCAGCACCCCGACAAGTGTGCTCAGCGCTGGCATTCGCCAAACTCTGCTGTGGTTTGTCACGTGTGTTTTAGGCCCCTGGCAGAGCTGACCCAGATCACACCCCCAGTCCCCAGCCCCAGAGGGGACGCGGTCTCTACCCCCATCCTTTGGCTGGCGCTTGTCCCCCTCGGGCAGGACGGGCGAGCGATGGCTGCAAGCGTCCTCCTTGTCATTGCTCCTGCTGCAGACGTGCCACGGTGGAGCTGACGGGTGTTTTAGGGGCTGTCTCTTTGGGTCACGTCAGCCGGTGCAGAGCAGGCCGTGCCCCCGTGCCCCCAGCCCCACACGTCCCCCTCCGCAGGCACCACCAGCGTCCCGCTGCCCCCGGGGCTGCAATCTTCCAAAACTCCACTATTACGATAGACGCTGTCAGTCCCCGTGGGAAAAAAGTGACATCTTAATTAAATCAGCGTCTAGACCCTCAAGCAGGACCAGCCTGATGGAGGGCAGGGTCCCGCTGCCTCGCGTTCTTGTTTCCCACGCACGGAGCCAGAGGCCACGAGATCCCGTGGGAGCCTCCGGAGCCCGTCACCGGGGAGCGGGGCTGCCCTGGAGCCGCTCCTGGGCGAGGGGGAGCGGGTCTGCCGTGCCGGACCAGTTCCTGAGCTTATTTATCCAGATACCTTAAAACCTTGTGGTGCCTCCCAAATGGAAAGGGTTTCAGTTCGTTGTTCTCACCTTTGTCTTTTCACTTAAAAAAGGCTTTTATTTCCTGCGGGTGTAAATATATGACTTGCTGAGTAGTTCCTCTGGGGGTAAAACGCTTGTATATAAAATTTAAATTTGATCCTTAAAAAAAAAGGCAAGCAGCATGACTGCTTGATTGTGGCTGATCTTCCCAAAGTGCCCGAATTCCAGCCTGATATGGAGCGATGTGTAATTAACGGCCGGTAACGCGAGCTCCCCGTGCATCGTGTCCCCTCTCGTCCCCCAGCTGCGCGCAGAGCGGGCGCCCGCGGCGCAACAGCCACCAGCGCAAGCTGGACCAGCAAGAGGAGAGCTGCCAGAACCTGACCGACTTCGCCCCCGCCCGCGTGCCCAGCGCCCTCGACATCTTCACCGCCTACAACGAGACGCTGCAGTGCTCCCACGAGTGCGTCCGCACCCCCGTGCCCCTCTACGCGGAGGAGGCGATGCGCTCGCCCGGGGATTATAAAACAACCTTCAATGGAAACAGGTGAGGTGCAGGCTGGGGAGCGCCGTCCTGCCTGGGGTTCCACTGCCCCCTCTTGTCCCCAGGGCTCCTCTGTCCCATCTCGTCCCTGGGAGATGCGCAGGGAGCGCGTGGCAGAGCCACCTTCCTCCAGCTCTCCGTGCCATGATGCTTGCCTGCCCCGCAGCCCAGCGTGGGCACGGCTGCCGGACCCCTCGTCCCGCCGAGGAGGGCGGGTGGTCAGCTTGGCAGCCCCATCCTCAGGGTGCCAGCCGGCTGTACCCCCCCCGGCTCAGCAGCCCCTGCCAGCCTTCAGCACTGCTCATTGTTCAGTGCCCGGCTGCTGCCGCCAGCAAATGCCGCTGGATCCATCCCCCAGCGCTCGTGCCGTCTCCTAAGTGGCACTGAAAGAGCTGCTGGGTTGCGAATGACCCGGGTGATTAATGGAGGAGCAGGCGGCGAGAGCCAAACGAGCCGTTCGTCTGGCGTGAAATAATGATGCATTAACGAGGGGGCTTAATAGCAGCTGGCGGCGCGGTGTAAGCGATGCGAGCCCTGCTCGCGTGCCCCTCGCCTCCCCTTCCCCCCAGAGCCCTTTCGCTGGGCGGTAGATGCGTGTCCCCCCCATCAAAGCCAGAGGGATGATTTTTTTTCCCCTCTAAAAAAGCTGATTTTTGCAGCAGGCCACCTTGGCTTGCTCCTTGTGTGTTATGTACCAGCACGTGCAAGCGCCTTTTTCTGCTCGCTGCAGACCCTCTTCTTCTGACCGGCATCTTATTCCCGTGGCCTTTGTGTCTGAGAAATGGTTTGAAATCTCCTGCTGACTGGCCGAAGCCTGTTTGACTTCTGAGGGCAGGGCAGACGCCGTCGGGCTGTTTCCTGGTACGTACCTCGCTCCCCCCGCGTCCGTCCCGTGCCCACCGTCCCCTGCCCGCGAGCTCTCGTCCCTGCCTGCTGCCATCCTCCCACTTGAGCTTCTTTTGGGCTGCCGGACCCGCGCAGGGTGGCTCACCCGGCTGGGATGCGGGCACGCCTCCCGCTGTGGATGGAACCTTGGGTACCAGAATGGCTTTTCCAAGGAGGTAAATTACAGACGGGCATGAGCTAAACGTCAGGGACTGGGATGGATGTGAACTCGAGAGCAAAGGGTCCCTGGGGCAGCCTTGAACTTCAGCCTGATCTCGTGGTTCCAGCCCACCTCTAAAACCTCGACAAGTGATAGTAATTTCCGTGCTGTGAAACGGCCTGATCTGTAATTAACCTCCTGTCGCATGATGGACAGCCCATCTTGTCCAAGGGCTGTGCATCCCACGTGCATGCTCCATCGGTACCCGGGAGCTCATTTGATGGTGTTTGCTGTCATCAGCACTTCCATGCTCCCGCTGCGAGGGTGACAGGGTCCTCCTCCTCCTCCCGTGCCCCCGTTGCCCTGCGGGGAGCGGAGCCCAAGGAGCCCAGCGCTGTTGTGCTAGTGTCAACAGCACGTTGTTTGGGGATTTTCTGTCCTTTTTGAGTTCTCTGGGGCCGTTTTCACCTCCTCACATTGCTTTTGGTGGTGGCACAGCCAATGGCGGCGGCAGGAAAAGCAGCCAGGGTTCCCGGTGTGCCAGCTCACCGTGGGGCAGCGGTGCCCGCTCGAGCCGTGCGCTCAGGTGAATTAATTGCTCTGTCCCGAGTCCCTGCTGTAATGAATCATATATTCAGCCTAAATGAAATTTCCAGCCTTCCCTGACCGCAGCTTACTCGGAATAGCCTGTTTAACATCATGCTCAGCTAC